>NC_139354.1:126225144-126940144 GCF_055883805.1 Amblyomma maculatum
AACAAAGGGCGCCAGGACGGATAAATATTTAGTTTGCATGTAGGCAGTAGTAGACATATGTACAATCGCGCTCAGTGTGGCAACTCCAGCAGCGTGGCCTGAGCGCTTCCCAGAAGTATTATGGTGCCGACAAGCGAATCGCTCGAAAACGAAAGAGAAAGGATTTTGCGGTTCTAGCACTCAGTCTTCTCTTTGCAATATGGCTTTAGAAGAGACAGCGTTGTCACATCATCGCCGCTTGTGTAGAATAATAGGTGCATGTTTTTTTGTTTTTTCATCCGCTGCGCATTTATTATTCCCTTATTATTCCCTTCATCCCTAAAGTCATCATAACACTAATACTTGTCAATACCAACAGCGAAACATCAAACAAATATCCCCAAAGTTTGCTTGGCGCGTGGGCTGTTTCTCTTTTATATATATATATATATATATGAAGGAAAGAAGCCAACAGTCGGCGAGGCCAAGGAAAGCGTTGGGGATGGTATGTTTATGTTATTTTTTTTTTTTAATGTTTACTTCGATAACCGCAGAAATTAGTAATGTAATCTGTTTAGGGGAAAGATAATTAGACACAAAGTAGAAGAAAAAACAACGTGCCGATGGTGGGATCCGAACCCACGACCTCCGAATAACGCGTCCGGTGCTCTACCAACTGAGCGACATCGGCCGCTGTCCCCCCTGCTACTTTCTTGGGTATTTATGTTGTCTGTATACGAACCTTGAGAGTGTTCACCAGCGCCGCCCTAAGCCATAGCGGCGGACGTGGGACGTCCTTTGTTACCGCCAGCGTCACGTAGAACTAACATAAACATACCATCCCCAACGCTTTCCTTGGCCTCGCCGACTGTTGGCTTCTTTCCTTCATGTATTATAACGAGCACCCTCATTTCCCCTTGATTGATCTGCATATATATATATATATATATATATATATATATATATATATATATATATATATACCTAGTGCACGTTAAAGAACCTCAGGTGGTCGAAATTCCCGGAGTTCTCCAGTAGGGCGTCTCTCATAGCCTGAGTCGCTTTGGGGACGTTCAACCCCACAAAACCGAAACAAAACCAAACTAATTGGTAACGGCCGGATCCCGGTCGAAACGCTCGGAATTAAGTAAATGACGTGGCTACCATGCGTCATCTCGTTTAGATGTATACCCTACCGGACCCACATTGCCTACACCTCCATATTCGCAGACCACACACGCAAACACACATATATGTAAAGTGTTTGGGAGCGTTTTTTATAGTTCCGCAGTTTACATAAATTAAGAATCAATTTGAGAGAAGTATATATATATGTATATATATATTTCTGTCTGTTTCTCTCTCTCTCTCTCTCTCTCTCTCTCTCTCTCTCTCTCTCTCTATATATATATATATATATATATATATATATATATATATATATATATATCATAAGTAAATAGACGTACTTGGTTGCTAGAGGTTACATACAAGTGAAAAATTGCTTCATACTGTTTCCAAGTTTATTTTTAGTCGACGTTTCGGCAGGAGCCCCGCCTTTCTCAAGACTCCTTGAGAAAGGCAGGGGGCTTCTGCCGAAACGTCGACTACAAATAAACTTGGAAACAGTATGAAGCAATTTCTCACCTGTATATATATATATATATATATATACTATTTCTCTCATATTGATTCTTAATTTATGTAAACTGCGGAACTATAAAAAACGCTCCCCAACACTTTCGTGTGCCTCGCCGACAGTTGGGTTTAACGTTGTGTCGGCCTCTCAACAATCTCAACATTCCTTCAATTTTCTGCAAAATAGCTTGTGAGCATTCTGGCAGTCTTGAGCCAATCGGTAGCGCAAAAGGTCCCCGCGCAGCTCCCAAAATTCATTTCTAACACGTTTTTCGTTGCAATCCTGGAAACAAAGAATGTTCCAAGTCCACCGCTACGGATGAAGGTGGGGCTTTTGAACGATGTTCGGATGCAGAAAACAATAATTACCGAGAATGTACAAGTTTGGAAAGCTGTCTCTATTTTTCAGTCGATTAGTGCATCGCTAGCGACTTATAAGATTTTCAAGAGATAACATTTGATTCACTCGAACTGTTATTTTTCGAAAACAATCGACGTTGCACAAACGTCACAAAAGTTAATTAATTCTAAATATTTTATTACAAGCAAACAAATAGATAGCTTACAATATTGCGGCGCTTTACATGGTAACTTCGTTGCAGCTAAGTCGACCAAAGAACACTTGGACGCATTACGTTCAATTAAAGGCATTAGAGACAGACTCAGTTACTTCTGAGGAGATTAATCTAAGTGTATTCGTAAGAGTTACTATAGAAGCACCGCGCTTTCAAATATTGCAGCAGGACCGAGACTTTGGCTGTTTTCTTACACTCAACATCATAATAAACTGGAAATGTTTTATGGATATCTTCTTTAAGCTTAAAAGCCCACTTTTTAAACTTCGCTCTACCGCACATTTAACCAAATAGACTAGAAGCATAGAGAACAACTACACTGGGTGGTGGGATAAAAATATGTTTTTTTTTCCTACACCAAAGTCCATTGCAAGGGAGGAATGATGCCGACTGACATGATAACAAAGTAACAATGTTTGTTTTTCCACTGCGAGACATCTAGCTGGCACCCAGTGCAATGTGGACTACGTATGTATATAAGATCAATTTGCTTATACGAAATGGGAAAGATTCAGCGGATGCTTACAAAAAGGGAAATTGTGTATATAACTCTGAAACCGTCAAAATATTGATTATTAAAGTCAGAGTCGATGTATGTTATGACACCAGAGATCAGAGAAAATTTTAAGTTCTGATTTCTAGGATATCAACGCTTCCAGTTTTAAGTCGAGCTGTGAGCAAGGTGCTCGTCTACTTGCCGATGTCATCGCATGTTAAACAAAAACAAAAGTGGGCGTAGGTAGAAGGTATTTAAGGAGTCCTCTACAAATTTTCCTAATAGCCTGAGTCACTTTCGAACGTCCAACTATGAAGAATAAAGAACAATCCATCTTAAATGTTTTCTTGAGTAAACGGGCATGTCCGAATAAATGCCTGGTTGGCTGTCAAGAAAGGCGCATAAAAGCTTCCAACATCAGCTTTTAATCTTTCATATTTGTCAGCAAAATACCGCAGTGTAAAAACTTTCAGCTGCATAAACATGCCACCCTTCCTTTCTACTTACAGGTTACCGCAAGCAAGCCTGTGTATTTCCACTAAGCCTCAACAAGTGTCCAGAAAAACCACACTTGAGTGTAAGTATGATGATTATAAATGCCATCTTACTGCTAATCCCTTATATGTACGCCACCATCGACGAGGAAGTACCTCCACCCGACACGTATTGTTAGCTGAATTGTAGCATGGGCTGCATAGGCACGTTGCCTCGCACGTGTACTTGAAAGTAAGTCATATGTAATAACTGTGCCACGCCCGAAAATTTCACCTCTGTTGTCTCGAATCAAAATTTATATTAAACCTTCTGGGGCTCCGCAGCTACTTCGTGTTTTAAACCGCGTGCGCGTTTTCCTATTTGTATTGTGTTTGCTCAGGCAGTTCGAGTGCTCATAAGCGAGCAGCTAATCTTGGGAACGGGATGTTAATAAGCGCGTCGGAAGCAAGGCGCGGGGAGGCCAGCGCAGGGCGGCCATCGAACGTCACGGGCCAGCGGGGCGCGCACGAACGACGGAAAGAACACCGGCGACACGATGGTGGAAGGAATGCCTGCAGAAATGGCCTAGGCGTATTCGCGTGAGTTGTTGCCAATGTCGCTTGTGCCCCCGCTAGTGCTTTGGCGCCATCGCTCACCCTATTCGCGCCGCAGTGTGTTTTATTTGCCGCTGTGAAGCCCTGACCCTCGTTCGGTTTTATCCCTGGCAGTGTAGTGTCCTGCTTGTCGGCATCATGTCTCCAGCGCAATGCAGTTTGTTTTGTTTGTTCCTTTTATTGAATCCTTTTTATTTATATGGAAATAAACCGGTGTTTTGAAAAGGCTGAAACTAATCGTCACTCGTCGGGCGAGACCATGGCTCGCGGACCCCTTTTCTAAAGTCAAGGCCTTCAACCTAATCCTACTAAGGCGAATACAATGGTAGTCTCGAATTAGTCTGCGCAAACACGAAATTTTGCTCACCCACTCCACAAATTTACCTGTCATAGTTTGAACCGAAATCGATGTGCAATCTCATTTGACTACGGCAAATGCTATGGTGATCTTTAAATTTGAACTGGGCCAAACCCATCATTGCTCATCAACCCACGAAAATTCAGCTGAGCATATTGAACCAAAAGTGATGTGGAACGCAATTCGACTACGACAAACATGATGGCGAAGTCTAAATTTGGATCGCTCCAACCCAAATTTCGCATGTATTTGAGCTAAAGTGATTTGGAGAAAAAGTTCTGTCCATATTTATTAGACAATGGGGTGCAAGACAATGGTCTCCTATTTCTGCCTCAGGCACCCCCAAAGTTTGACCAGACACCCAAATTTGACCTCGCTCTATTCAGACCAAACTCGATGCCCGACCAAATTTGCTTAAGTGAAACAGAATGGTGACCTGAGGACTTGCTAAGGCTACCACCACATTTGTACACCACCCTTCAAATTCTAGTTCGACAAATTTTACCCAAACTCAACCTCCATCCATACATGACCGTGCGTGGTACGATGGTAACAACCAAGTTTGGCCGTAACAATATTGCTAAAGTTTGAGCCGTACAATCCCAAAGATTTTACCGCGCCAATTCGCCCCAATGAAGTGCATGCAGCTAGCACAGAACCGGGTTAATTGGGGAAATATGGGAGAAGCCCTCGCCCTGCAGTGGGTATAGTCAGGCTGATGATGATGAATTTGCCACAAAATTGATGTAGCCAAAACTCACTGAGCCCGACATGATGGCGATCAGATTTTGTCCATGGCCATTTCTAAAATTTGGCCGAAACGATTGCCGAAAAAGCCTGTGCCTTATTTTCGTATGTAACATCACTGCAAAATGTTATATGAATGGTCGTTTTGTAACGTTATTAAGGGAATTCGAGACCGTTTTCCATGTTATCAACAGGCAGTACAGTAAAAGAGCTATATGTGAAGAGAACAAGAAGCGTGTCCAGTTTATAAAAACTGCAAAAAGGCGCAAACGCGATTCAATAGAGATATGTTCCAAAATAACTAAGATGAACCTAATAAAATTCTAGCGGCAAAAAATTCTACGCAGCAGTTATTATACATATATATATATATATATATATATATATATATATATATATATATATATATATATATATATATATATATATAGGCTATATTGTGAGCCTTCTGTGAACCTTCTTTCATTTGTACATGCCATGATCTTCTTCTTTCATTTGTACATACCATCATCATCGTCCCGCGGCGCCGGCTCCGGCACGCGCCTGGGTTCGTGATCGGATTAAAACGCTAGACAAGGCTTCGCTGTCCTTGCCGTCACGACCTCGCCGTCTCGACCTAGCCTTCTTTTACAAGTGGTGGAGGCGAAATTTGATCCCCTTGCTGCCTTGGGCCCTGCCTCTCGCTGGAGCTACGTTCCGATCGTCGTTTGGCAACTGCCACCATCGCTATGTCTACCGACAGTAACCACGAACAAGCCGGACCCTCTACCTCGGCTGCACCACCCCCTCCGACTGTGCCCACAAGACAGCGCGACCCGCCGCTGTTCGCTGGTCGTCGCGATGAAGACGTCGATGACTGGCTTGACACCTGCGAACGCTGCAGTGCCTACACCCGGTGGGACGAAGCTCTGAAATTTCTCAACATCTCTTTCTACCTTACTGAGGTCGCCAGGACTTGGTTCATCAACCGCGAGCCCCACACAACTAACTGGACCACCTTCAAACAGCAGTTCCGACAGTACTTCGCCGACCCGGCAGTTCGGACTGAGATCAGGAAGACCAAGCTCGCTTCACGCCGTCAAGGTCCTGATGAGTCATATGCGTCTTACATAGAGGCCATACTTGCACTCTGCCGGCGTATTAGTCCCACCATGGCGGAACATGAACGAGTACACCACGGCTTGAAAGGAATCAATTCTACGGCGTGTAACATCCTAGTTGCTCAGAATCCCTCAACTATTGATTCCATTATTACGACCTGCCAACGCATCGACCAGCTGCAGTCCTCCCGATTGCAGCCCGCCAACGCTACTGGCCCGAACTGTGCTGATCTCGACCTGCGGGCACTTATTCGAGCCATCATCCGCGAGGAGCTCCAGGCGCTCAAGCCTGTCTGTCGACACGGGTGCGAACACTCTTCCGCAACATCTAATGACGCAGGTCTTCGCAGCATCATCAAAGAAGAGCTGGCAACAATCACCGAACCTATAACATCTGGACCTCCGGCACCCCGCTCAGTACCGACTTACGCGCACGTCGCAGCATCCCCCCTCCTTTAGTTCCCCCGCCTCGACCGGTACCAAACTACAATCACGTCAATGCAATAACGACGGCTCAACCTGCACCACCCTATTACGCACCTTGGCGCCCCTCCCGACCAATTTGCTATTACTGTGGCATTAGAGGACATATATCTCGCGTCTGTCGTCGCCGCCTCCAGAACGAGCGCCGTGGTTACGATACCTTTGAAAGTGACATCCCTCCAACGTCATATTATCAACGCCGGTTTACTCCAAGCCCACCTCAAAGATCATCCCCACCTCCAGAATCCTCGTCTGAGCTTCGTGGAACCCATGCATCCCGACGTCGGTCCCTAGCCCCATACCGCCGCTCAGTTTCCCCTCTCCGACCCGCAACAACTATCCCTGTCCGCCATCCGGAAAACTAAGCGTTGCAGTTTCCGGAGGTCAAACTGTACTCTGCGAACTTACCAAAAGTCCTCCAGATCGCCCGCATAATGTGATTTCTGTTTTCGCTGAAGGATTACCGATCGAAGCATTGATTGATACAGGAGCTGCAATTTCTGTCATTCACGCTGATTTGTGCTACCGTTTGCGAAACGTGACGACACCATATGATGGGCCTGAACTCCGTGGAGCCAATGACGTCCCTTTGCGCCCTTTAGCAAAGTGCACCGTACGAATTGTTATTGACGGCGTCCGCCATCATGTGCAGTTTGCTGTGCTCTCACCATGTGCGCATCTGATGATTTTAGGATGGAATTTTTGTCAACCGCTTCGGCGTTAATTTCTTGTGGCGACCGTGTTATCCATATGACAGACAGCGATTTTTCATCTGAAGTTTCTGAACCACATCATCCCCTAGTTGCCGCCGCTGATACTGCTTTGCCTCCTCAGTGCGAAAAACTGCTTACCGTTGTTTCTGACCACATAATTGACGGCGACGTACTCATCGCACCATCTCATCGTCATCTTGCATGCGGTATCGCCTTCCCGTCTAGTCTTGTGAGGTTCTGCAACGGCTCAGCGACAGTAGCGGCCGCTAACACTTCACGTGAATCCCTCGTGCTCCCAAAAGGAACTTCTCTCCCCTGTATGGTGGATGTTCAACCTTTGTCCTTGATGGTGCTCACCGCCCCTCTGCCGCAGCGCCGTGTTTCGCCAGACGTCTCTCTTTCTGTTCTCACAAAGTCTATTAATCCTAACCTCACGCCGAACCAACGCCAAGAACTGCTGACACTGCTTCGACACCACCAAGCCATTTTTGATGTCACTTCTCCACCACTGGGACGGACTAGTGTTGCGCACCATCGCATCATTACTGAAGGTAACTCTATCGTTCGCCGACGGCCTTATCGGGTTTCCCTCTCTGAACAAAAAGTAATTGAAGAAAATGTAAATGACATGCTCCATCGCAATATTATTCGTCCCTCGACAAGCCCATGGTCCTCCCCAGTAGTGTTAGTTAAAAAAAAGGACGGCTCGGTACGCTTTTGTGTTGATTACCGGGCACTCAACAAAATTACCCGCAAAAGATGTATACCCAATGCCAAGAATTGACGACGCCCTTGACTCTCTCCAAGGCGCCGAATATTTCTCGACTTTGGACCTCCGTTCACGTTATTGGCAAATACCTATGCACGAGGACGATAAAGAAAAAATCGCTTTCTCAACTCCCGATGGCCTTTACGAATTTAATGTTATGCCTTTCGGACTTTGTAACGCACCAGCGACATTTGAAAGAATGATCGATACTGTGCTTCGTAGCCTAAAATGGAGAACCTGTTTATGTTACTTAGATGACATTGTCATCTTTTCGTCAACTTTTAACGACCATCTCACGCGCCTGAATGAGGTCCTCACGTGTCTCGCTTCAGCGGGCCTTCAGCTCAACACCAAGAAGTGCCACTTTGCACAGAAGGAAATTAAAATATTGGGACATCTAGTCAGCTATGACGGCATTCGTCCAGACCCTGAAAAAATCATCGCGGTCTTGAACTTTGCTCGTCCACAACGGATTACAGAATTGCGCAGTTTTCTCGGCCTGACGTCTTATTTCCGGCGTTTTATAAGTCATTTTGCAAGTATTGCTGCTCCACTTCAGGAACTACTTAAAGCACGCAGCCCTTTCGTGTGTACTGAACAGTGCGAAGCCGCTTTTAATAATCTGAAGCACGCCCTCACATCAGACCCTGTTCTTGGCCACTTCAGTGACAGAGCTCCAACCATCCTGCACACTGATGCTAGTGGTCTCGGTCTTGGAGCTGTACTCCTGCAGCGCGATGCAACTTCGCGTGAGAAAGTGATTGCCTTAGCCGGTCGGACTATGACTCCAGCTGAGAAAAACTACACCATTACCGAGCAGGACTGCCTTGCCGTCGTCTGGGCTGTCCAAAAATTTCGCCCTTACCTATATAGTCGTCATTTCACAGTTGTGACCGATCACCATGCTCTTTGCTGGTTGTCTTCACTCAAAAATTTGACAGGCCTACTTGGCCGTTGGATTCTACGCCTGCAAGAATACAATTTCGACGTCACTTATAAATCGTGGTCTCCAACACTAAGACGCCGACGCTCTTTCTCGCTGTCCACTTTCAGAATCGGCTTGCTGTTTTTCTTCCCAATGCATTTCCACCTATGATCACAGCCGACCATCTCTTTCCCCGACGTATATCACAACAGTTTCATTTGATGACTCTGAAAACAAACACGCTCTCCGCTCACAGAAATTAGCCGATGTCTACTGCCAACCCATCATCGACCGCCTTATTGGCGCTTCGGACCCACCCAATGCTCGGCTTCGCCGACAACTTCGCAATTTTAAGCTCGAAGATGGCATCCTACTCCGCTTCGTGTATTGCCCTGATGGAACTCGCTGGATCTCAGTCGTGCCGCGTGTGCTTCGTCCACGTATACTGGCGGCTCTCCACGATGACGCTACTGTAGGTCACCTTGGTGTTGACAAAACCTACGACCGAGTGAAAAAACGATTCTTTTGGCCTGGCCTATCTTCCTGCGTTGCCAAATAAGTCGCATCCTGCCCTCTGTGCCAACGTCGCAAACGGCCGACGTCTTCGCCCGCTGGCCTTCTACAACCTGTCCCTGTCCCGCCACGCCATTCGACGTAGTCGGCATCGACTTATATGGTCCCCTACCTCTCTCCGATGGGGGTAACCATTGGATTATAACAGCTGTCGACCACCTTACACGCTACGCTGAGACAGCACCTGTACCGAGCGGTTCCGCTCAAGAAGTAGCAAATTTCTTTTTGCGATCAATTGTATTGCGTCATGGCGCTCCTCGGGTGCTCCTAAGTGACCGCGGGACGGCTTTCTTATCGACAGTCGTTGCCGAAGTTCTTCACGCGTCATCCACCCTTCATAAGACAACCTCAAGCTACCATCCCCAGACTAACGGGCTGACTGAGCGATTTCACCGCACCTTACCGGACATGATCTTCATGTACATCACACCGGATCATCGAAATTGGGACACTATTCTACCATTCGTCACTTTCGCCTATAACACAGCAGTACAGCGGACTACCGGTTATTCTCCATTTTTCCTCGTTTATGGCCGTCCTCCCACTTCAATTCTCGACGCTTCCTTCTTCTCCACGTCCGACTACTCCACATCAGTACCTACCCAGTTCTTATCTCATGTGGCCAGATGCTGTCATCTTGCCCGCCTCAACACAGCAGCGTGCCAGGAAGACCGCAAGAATCGCTACGATTCTACGCATCGCGTGGTCTCTTATCGTCCCGGTGACGAAGTACTGCTGTATACACCACTGCGCACCCCTGGCCTTAGTGACAAATTCCACCACCGCTACCTTGGTCCCTACGAGATTATCAGCCAAACTTCTCCAGTTAACTACAAAGTCACGCCTGTTGATCCCCCAGCTGATCGACGCCACCGTGTAACTGAAATTGTTCATGTTTCTCGCTTGAAACCGTTTGTGCACCGCGATACATCGGTTAATTTGGCGCGACCAGGCTGGCCGCTTCCGACCCCCCGGGCAGATTGTGTGAGCCTTCTGTGGACCTTCTTTCATTTGTACATGCCATGATCTTCTTCTTTCATTTGTACATACCATCATCATCGTCCCGCGGCGCCGGCTCCGGCGCGCGCCTGGGTTCGTGATCGGATTAAAACGCTAGACAAGGCTTCGCTGTCATTGCCGTCAGGACCTCGCCGTCTCGACCTAGCCTTCTTTTACAATATATATAATTTAGGTATTAACAGTTATCTCTGTACGCAAGGTTTGATTCTCATTTATATCTCTGCGGGTGGCACTTTTATGACGGCAAAAAAAAAATGATCCACGTCGCATTTGTATCTCGATATGGTCACTTGTGCTTCTTGTAGTACTTATAAGTGAATGGCACGTTGTTTTGAATCCGTATGCGCGCACTGAGCGGCACGAATATGTTGAGTAGGGAAAATTATTTTTTTCTTGCGTGAAGAAAAAAAAGTTGGATAGAAAGGCCTAAGATTATCTTTAGGAATGGCTACTTGGGATTTTAGGTAAACGAAAAATTTAGGCACGTTTGATTAGTTTTCTGCAAAGATAGGTGTGTCAAGAAGTACTGCTTGTGAATTTCTCACGTAAACTAATTGCCCTGAGCCCTGTTATGGAGGGGTGGTTAGAAAAATAATTTTATGAAGCTAGTTTCTCGGGATGGTAAGGTAAAATATCTGTCGAGCAGAATTTTTTTTTTGCAGTTAATATTTCTCGGCTGGTAAACAGATAATTCACATAAAAAATATTTTATGCCTATTTCCGTAAACTGGATTTAAGGGTGGTTTAAGCTTATATTCTTCCAGAACGAAATTCCCTGCCAATATTGAATAGCTTACTTCATTTTAAGTTTTTGACCTCACTAATACATATATTGTGGAACAAATAGATTATGGCACTCTAGGTTAAGAGGCTCTCAACGCCGGCCTTTTTGTTTTCCAGATTCGAACTGGCTGTTTTGAAGTGTTTTGTTAATTTTAGCTTGAACACGTCGTATATGCGTGTGCATGAGCGTTTTTTGTTTGTTTTTGTTTGTGTGTGCTCAGATTTGTGCTTGTATACAGGTAGAGAACCTGCAATAATGAGTATTCTTGAGAAAATATTTTAGTAGAAAAAGTCCCCTAAGTATGGTTGTTTTCTACATTTATAGCCAGTATTTTTACCTCTTTAGTAGTGAGCTCTTCTAGATAAGATTTATTAACTGCGAATAAAACAAACAAATATCTGCAATTTGTTCTTTGATGTATGAATAGATACAATGCGTAGTTTTCTTTTACATAGCTGAAAGAATGTTTTGGTGATAATCAGTTATGATGGCGAAATATGGCAGCACGACATATGTATTTACGAGGAAGCAATACACGATTGTATGCCATGACTGGCTCCGGCCTCACTATGTATTATGATAGCTTACCGAGAATGATAGCAACAATAATCACGGGATGCTGCTACCATCTGCTTCAGCGAAGACCAGGGCCTGCAGTATAAAGCTGCTTATGTGGTTTAGCGTTGTTGCGCCGATGGGTCAGTGATTCTGCCATCACAGAACCATATGTCCGTCTCCTGCAGCAGACGCCCATATGTGTGGCCCTTTATGGGGATTATCCTTTTTCCAAGCTTTTCATCCCAGAAGAGGAAGGCACCAGGCAGCACAAGGGATTGAACCTGGTGCCTCTCGAATGTTAGGTGGATGCTCTAACAGAAGGCCACAGTTTTGCAGTCCTTCGCAGTGTCAAAATATATTTCTGAAGAATCTGTGATTATATGGGTTTGAAAATTTTTTTCACAATCTTTGTACATACCAAGTAAAATTTTCATCACCTAAAAATTGCCTGCGAAACGGATAAATATTTCCTCCGACGATTTATGACGCTTCCTCAAGAACACATTTTATGCCTTTAAGAGCTAACAATTTAAATTTGCAGGAAATTATATTGGGCAATTATGGTTGTGCCGCTTAGACGCACAAACCATTAGAAATAACGCAAGCAAACGTCACGACGCCGAACAAATGCCAAGAAAGAAACCAGTTTGAACATTATTTTGATGTCGGAGGGAGATAAGAACTGTTGCATATTCTGGGAGAAATGCAGCACCTTTCTATCGAACAGAAGCCCTACAGTTGACACCATAGAAATCTTGTCAAAATTCGCTATTATCAAAGAAGGCCACAAAATTTTGACATTTAACATTCCTTACAAAACACTTCGCTATTATCAGCGCATATTGTTTAGGTGTAGTTGCTGAAACTAAATATATGCGCCTTTCGTTTCCTTTGTGTGTTAAGAAGTGCCATGATTTTTTCTTCTACAGAAAAATGTACTCGAATTCTGCACCTATACCTGCAAGAAAAACAACAAATGGTATTTTGGCTACTATCAAAGCCATGACAGGAGCACATGTTTGGTAAGTACGCCAGCGAGCAGCACACTATTTGGTAGTCTTTTTTAAGCAGCATCATTGCCATTTATATGTATTTAAATGATCGAGTTTACTGCCATAGGATCGTAAAGCTATAAAGCTGTATTTAAGCGACAATGAACGTAAGAAACCAGGACCAAAAGATCTTAGAGACCACTCAAGCAAAATGATTCGGCAGCACTTCAGCGCTTATTGGAATCAATAAGTGACGACTACAACAGCTCTCTGCTTTAGGCACTCATTTAAAAGCATCGCCTCTGTCTTCAAAAAGAAAACAAAGTACTTAGAAATAACTACGAATTTTAGACACCTAGGGGCAACTAGCGACAAAGGCGCAGAACAGGCGCGTTTTTATGGCGCCGCGTCCGCAGTGGGGGTACAGTGGTACTATCAAGAAATATTTCAGAATTTAGTTTTACAATATGGAGAAAGGGATTGTATGGGCCGAGAAGTTGGGGTAAAAGCATTTGACTCAAGCATTTGTGATGACAAGTCGGTGTCCAAACTCAGATTTGATGTCTCGGCTTGTAATCTGCGTTGCGTCGTCGTAATGTTTATCATCGGGCGTCGGTGCGCTTCTGGCGTTTAATGCTCAGCCTGTTAAGTTATCGAATTTTCTTTGGACACTGAAGATAGGCTTGGATTTTGAGATAGCCCTTGTCTGCGACGTGCAGTAGCATTTCATCAAGCGTGATCGCGAGCTGCCTGTCAGAGTTGAAACCGGGTCGATCTCGGCATTCTTTAGACGGTGATGATATCTGCGCAGATAAAGTATCTGATGCTGTCCAACGTCTTGAGTTTGGCCTCAACGTGCATGACAAATATGTTTGCGATCTTTTATTTTTTTCAGACTCTCTGTAAGAACGTCGGGCTAGGGATAGCTTACGGTCCTCTGTCAGAGCCTTACCCGGCGGTAGTTCAAGATAGCTTGCATAAGCTCCGCCGTAAATGCACTCCCCCTTACTGCTAGGCTCAGCATACACCTGTATTGTCTCCTCTCATAGGTTTTCCGGCACAAGCTACGTTGTGTTGTTGTGTATGATGTTCATCACGAAAAAGACAATGTGTAGGGATGAGTATGACAAACGACGCCTGAATTTGAAACAAGAGAAAAATTTGCCTCACTAGTATTCCGCTGGATGTTTCAAGTCAAATCCGAGGGCTCTTGCTGAGAGTATCGGCTGCAACAAACTGTTAAAAGAACGCCTGCTCGTCGACTACTTGCAGCACATCACTCTAGCTAGAGACAAGCAGTCTGCGTCGGAGAGCTTCCGCCAGAGTTGTAGTCCACAGTGATGTCGAAGTCATGGAGAATAAGGTAACATCAAGCAAGGAAGAGTATGGACCTACCAAGTTGGCAAGCTTTAACTGGACGTGCTGATTGCTCAAAATCTCAGTCTGTATAGCTATGAGCGCCAAATAGATGTGGCCAGATGATGCCGTGATAATTATTCTCATCGTAGGGTAATTGGCTTCGGCATTGAACAGGAAACGGCGGGCATATACAGTAAACTGTTGCCTTCCGTCATGCTTCCAAACAAGCAAGGTACATAGGTCCACGCTCCTTGTATCGATGGAATTTCAGTTTGTTTTTCAATAAATGGCCGAGGACGGAGTTCTAATGTAAGCCTTACTCTAGCTCCTTACACCTTTCTCTATGTGGGGGCGACTACCTAAATAATAATTTGGCATTTGTAATCTGCTTCCAAGCTTCAGCAACGCGTAAAACGTGGCTAACAAATTATTGGAATAATCGCTAAATGTACTGAATCTGATGCCAACTTTATTAGCCGGACAAATCTTTGTGATCACATATGTTTTCTGCGAATGTCAGTGATATTCATCCTTCCATAGCAGACGGCCCTTGAAGAGATCCCCAGGGCCGGCCTTGCTTTATCCCGCGCCCTGTGCAAACTCTGCCAAGGCGCCCCCCCCCCCCCCTCTCATCCCCTCGCCTGTTGTAAGAATTTGACACAATATTTATTTGTAACGTAATCTTAGTATAGCCAGTACCGTGGTGAACCTCAAATTTTTGTGTACTCTGCCCCTAATGTACTTACCTTCCGCTGAAATGCTGTCCAACCTCTTTTTACTGCGGTCTGCTCAGCCATGCCTTCCAAAATCAGATAGGCTACGATTTTACGCATCAGGCCCCTCAAATATTGGTTCCATTCAAATATAACAAAAGTTGATGTCCAACGTAACTTGACTATGGCCATTTACCTAGAGCCCCCAAAATCTGGCCCAACAATCCCTCAGAATATTAGTTCCTTTCAACTTCGTGTCTTTATACGTGTGTGACTAGGATGAACTGAGTTGTTGCTTCCACAGTTTTATGGGCCACTTCGAAAATTCGGCCCATCAATACCAAAAATTGATTTCGTCAAAATTTACCCAAAATCGATGTTGAACCTTATTACTATGTCAACTCAGTGGTGAGCTCTATATTTACGTTTGCCATCGCCATAATGTGTCACTCGTACGCATTCTCCGCATGGAGATGGCGGCGTGTGGCCGCGGAACTTATTACAGCCTCTACTAACTTGGGAGCTAAAAACTATGAGCTTTGCTTTGGCGGGGCTCACTGTGGCTGGGTAGGCTATGTTCGTAGGGAAGCTGCTCCCGCAGCTGCTACTTTATAATGGAGTCTTGACAAGTGATATGTGCGAGGATAGCGTGCACCTGGGCGACTCAAGCAATGCTCGCCGGGGGGTATTAGATCTAGCCCGTTACGAATGTGCTGGGCATCAGTGTTGCAGTTGAGTTCTTATCTTTGAGTAAAAAGAGTTTCAGTCACTGACCAAGTCAATATGAAAAAAGAAGACGTTTCGGAACCCCTACGGGTTCCTTGATCACAAGGAACCCGTAGGGGTTCCGAAACGTCTTCTTTTTTCATATTGACTTGGTCAGTGACTGAAACTCTTTTTACTCAACTACCATGCCTGACCAGACGAACTTTCGTCGAACCCTTGACTACTAGTTCTTATCTTTATTTCCTCGTTGGCTTGCTACTGTGGCTTACTAGGTAAGAAACGGGGCCCGTACAAAAAGACCGCCACGACATGGATGATCTGGCGTGATACAGCTGCAGCCGCGGCTTCGTGCAAGAAAGGAGAGACGCGGTCTGTGGCACGTCAGTTGAAGAATTATGGGGTGTTATCTGGCCTTCTAAGCTCAAAAAGCATTGGCAGTGTAGTGAACTACACTAGAATATACGAACACGAGGATGAAGTAGGCGAGAATATCACGAAGACGAGGATAAGGACGACGAAGTGCTGCTGCGCTGCTCAAGCTCGCTTGTGGAGATCTAGACTGGCTCTATTATTCTGTGGTTCGCCGTGTAACTCGAGAGGGCTATTATCCCTGTTGAAACTCAGTAAGAAAACCCCTTTCATTTGGTTGAGGTGAGACTTTCCTGCCGCCCTGGAGCTCCGCAGCCGCACACTCCCGACGAAAGCAATGAACGACACTGCCACCACAAGTTCAACCGGCCCCTCATCCGCCGTGTTCTGCGCTGGAGCTTTGCGCCAGCGTGATCCTCCTATCTTCAGCGGAGCCGGCGACCATGGCGTGGAAGACTGGCTGGCCTCATATGAGCGGGTCAGTATTCACAACTACTGGAACGACAACCAAAAACTCAATAAAGTCATTCTCTACCTAACGGGCGTTGCAAACCTATGGTTCCGCAACCACAAGGCCGATATCACATCGTGGTCTACTTTCAAGGCTAGTTTTGCAGAAATTTTCGGCCGGCCTGCAGCGCGCAAGTTGCGCGCTGGGCAACGCCTGCGCGGCCGTCGACAGCTTCCTGGTGAGAATTTTGCCACCTATATTGAAGTGTCGTAGACCTGTGCAAGCGCGTGGACTATTCAATGTCAAAGAGCACCAAGATTGATCACATTATGCAAGGAATTGATGATGACGCGTTCCAAATCCAGCCACCGTCGTCGGCGTTATCAACGCATACCACAACTTTGATTAATTACGCAAGCGCCGTAACGTCACTCGCTCTTCGCTCTCACACCTAGCGCCGCTTGCAGCTTTAACACCTGAAGCAGACCAGCCCACCTTGCTGCCACAAATAAAGCAGTTCGTTCGAGAAGAAGTTGCCCGTCAACTATCCCTCGTTGGCCAACGACATGACGCTCCCACTGCTTTAGTGCCAAAGTTGCAGCAAGTCATCCGTCAACAGGTTGCGGAAGCACTCCCCACGCTTCCTGAAGCTCCTTCTGTAGCTCCTTTGACATGCGTCGAAGCACCAGTCCAGTATAGTCAACCTGCTGTTCCAGCCCCTTTAACCTACGCGGCTGTGGCGGCGCGGCCACCGCCTGAGCCGTCACCACCCATGCAGCCTGTCCTACGTCCTGCACCGCTTCCGCAAACGGCCCCGCTTCATCCTCCCACTCCGCGCTATTACAACCCTTGGCGTGCTTCGGACAATCGTCCTATTTGCTACTACTGTGGTTTCGCTGGACATGTGGCCCGTCAATGTCGTCGTCGCATGGTCGAGCCTGCGTCTTCTGATTACTCGCCACCGCTGCTTTGTTCTGCCCACTCTCCGCCTGCGTATGCCACAGAACAGCGTTCGTATACAACCCGTCGTTCTCCTTCTCCGCTTCGCCGGTCACTGTCACCAATGCGCCGGCGACCACCACCTGCTGACGCGGGAAACTAAGCTCCGCGGTTCCTGAGGCAAGAACTGCGTACTCTGCGAAAAGCTCAAGGCCTCATATTTCGACCACGAGCGTTATAATAATTTCTATCGATGGTCTGTCCGTATATGCGCTGGTCGATACGAGTTCTGCTGTGTCAGTGATTCATGAGCAACTCTGCCGACGATTACGAAAAGTTACGACGTCATTTAACGGTTTGTCACTCCGCACTGCCAGTGAAGAGAGGATTGCCCCTTCAGCAGCATGTACAGCGCTTGTCGTCATTGAAGGTATTTTGTACAGTGTCGAGTTCGTAGTTTCGTCATTTTGTTCCCACGACATGATCCTCGGATGGGACTTCTTGTCTGAAAAAACTCCGTGATCGATTGCGCCCGAGCTGAAGTAGAATTTTCTGCACTGTGCGACGCACTGCCCAACGACAACCGTTCAGTGTGTCCTCAAAAGCTGACCATCGCTGAAGATGTCGACGTAGCACCAGAGGCTTGTGCCCTTGTGTCTCTCTCGTGTCCTGCCGTGTCAGACGTTAGTGTTTTATTTACGCCGTCTGCATCCTTCATCCACCGCAAGCACCTGCCACTGCCATCTGCTGTTCTCGATGTTCACGGTGGCTTCACGAAGCTACTCGTCTACAATCCGTCTCCGCGCCCGATTACTCTGCTACGCGGGGAAACTCCCGGTTCTATTAAACCAGCCCACCTTCTCTCTGACCTGGACGCCTCCGAGACCTACCGCAGTAACTACATTGATGTCCTGCAGTCCGATCCGACGCCTGATTCATTGCCAGACGACTTCTTTCGAACCGCCATCAATGACGCTCTTCCTTCCACCTACCGAACTCAGCTTGGGGCCCTTTTGCAGACATTTCGCTCCGCCTTCGACGCCGCCCACACACCTCTCTGCCGCACTTCCCCAGTCGCGCATCACATTCAAACCGGCTCTAACTCGCCTTTTCGACAGCGCCCCTATCGTGTGTCAGCGGCAGAGCGTCGCGTGATGGATGAGAAAGGTGAGGACAAGCTACAATGTGGTGTAATCCATCCATCACAAAGCCCCTGGTCGTCACCAGTGGTGGTAGTGAAAAAGAAAGATGGCACGTTTCGCTTTTGTATCGATTACTGGCGCCTCAACAAAATTACCCCCAAGGACAATTACCATATTCCGCGTATAGACGACGCTCTTGATTGCCTCCAAGGTGCGAGTACTTTTCATCTCTTGATTTACGTTCAGGTTACTGCAAGTACCAATGACCGCCTGTGACAGAGAGAAGACCGCATTTGTGACGCCGGATGGCCTCTATGAATTTAATGTGATGCCCTTCGGTCTGTGCAATATGCCCGCCACATACGAGAGGATGATGGATAACATCTTGCGGAAGTTCAAGTGGCACATCTGCCTCTGCTTCTTGGACGACATTGTTGTCTTTTCCACCGACTTCGCTACGCACCTAGAGCGCTTGCGGCAAGTATTGGTTTGCTCTGCTGACGCCGGCCTGCAACTGAATCTCAAGAAATATCACTTCGGTGCCAGGGAGTTGACTATTTTGGGGCACATCGTCTCTAAGGAAGGTGTTCGCCCTGATCCGGCCAAGCTGCGCGCAGACGCGGAGTTTCCTAAGCCGGTTTCGCTCAAGCAACTTCAAAGCTTCATAGGTCTCTGCTCCTATTTTCGGCGCTTTGTGCAGAATTTTGCTTCCATAAATGCACCCCTGACGGAACTACTAGGAGGAAACAGTGACTTAGCTGCATGGTCGGTCGAGTGCGATGAAGCGTTCAACGCATTTTGCCGTCTTTTGACTTGGCCACCAATCCTTCGCCACTACGACCCGACAGCACACACTGAGGTCCATACTGATGCGAGTAGCGTTGGCCTCGGAGCTGTCTTGGCACAACGGAAAAACGGTTTTCACGAATACGTCGTCGCGTAAGCGAGTCGTGTCCTCTCTAAAGCTGAATGCAACTTTAAGGAAAAGGAGTGTTTGGCAATTGTTGGCATTAACGAAATTCCGACCCTACCTTTACGGTCGCCAGTTTGACGTCGTCACGGACCACGACGCGTTATGTTGGCTGTCCTCTCTTAAAGACCCGTCCAGCCGCCTCGCACGATGGGCTCTCCGCCTACAGGAATTTGACATCCGCGTTATATATCGCTATGGCCGTAAACACATGGACGCCGACGCACTGTCTCGTTCTCCCCTCTCCAACGAACCTGCTTGCTCTACGGCGGCTGATCCCGTCCTCTCCTCTCTAACCATCGCTGACATGCCTGCGGAGCAGCGCAAAGACCCGTGGCTCGCATCTCTTATTGACATCGTGTCCACTTCTCCTAACGCTGCTGCGCCTTCTCGGGCTTTACGTCGTCAAGCACCACACTTTTCCCTACGAGACGGTGTTCTCTACCGCCGCAATTATATGACTGATGGTCGACGGTGGCTTCCCGTCATTCCCCGCCATTTACGACATGACATTTGCGCCTCTTTCCAAGCCGACCCTCAGTGTGCCCATCCTGGTATAGTCAAGACGTTTCAAAGAATCTCCCAACGCTACTATTGGCGCGGCATGTACGGTTATATTCGCAAATACGTCCGCTCCTGCATCACCTGTCAGCGCCGGAAGTCATCCACACCTCGTGCTTCTGGCCCCTTACAACCACTTCCATGCCCGGCCCGCCCTTTTGACCGCATTGGCGTTGACCTTTACGGGCCGCTTCCCTGCACGGTTTCTGGGCACCGGTGGATTATCGTCGGCATCGACCACCTCACCCGGTATGCCGAGACAGCCGCTTTACCCGCCGCTACTGCCCGCGAAGTTCCTCTGTTCTTGCTACATCATTTTGTTCTTCGCTACGGCGCGCCGAGAGAGCTGCTGAGTGACCGAGGACGCGTCTTCCTTTCTAACGTCGTTGAAGCTCTCCTGGCCGAATGTCGCATAATACATCAGACCACAACAGCCACCACCCTCAAACTAACGGGTTGACTGAGCGCGTCAATCGTACTCTCGGAAATTTGCTGACGATGTACGTTGCCGCCGATCAGACTAACTGGGACGCTGTTCTTCCTTTCGTGACATACGCTTACAACACCGCCACGCAGTCAACTACTAGATTTAGCCCTTTCTTCCTCCTTTATGGGCGTGAGGCGTCGTCCACGATGGACACTATTTTACCATATCGTCCCGACTCCACCGAGTGTACTCTTTTTTCAGATGTTGCCAAACATGCGGAGGAATGTCGCCAGTTTGCCGGGTGGTTTACATCGGAATCTCAAGGCCGCCAAAAGCATCACCACGACAAAGATCATACGCCACACGTTTTTCCTGCAGGACCCCTTGTTTGGCTTTGGGTTCCCGGCACCCCGCCGGGATTGTCATCAGAATTTTGAACCGAGTATCACCGCCCCTACCGCATTATCCGTCAAACCTCTCCTGTGAATTACATCGTGGAGCTGCTCACTACATCTTCGGACATGCGTCATCGCGGCCGCGAAACTGTGAACGTGAGCCGCCTCAAAGCGTACTAGGATCCGCTCCTCTTGCCATCGCCATAGGTCGCCAGGATGGCTCCTCCTCGCTCCGGGGGAAATTGTAGTGAACTACACGAGGATACACGAAGACGAGGATAAGGACGACGAAGTGCTGCTGCGCTGCTCGAGCTCGCTTGTGGAGACCTAGACTGGCTGTGTTCTTGTGTGGTTCGCCGTGCAACTTCGAGAGGGCTATTATCCCTGTTAAAACACAGTAAAAAAACCCTTTCCACAGCAATGAAAACCTGAGTAACAATAAAGCGAGTAATTACAATAAATGTGGATTCAAATTTCAGCTAAGGTGGAACATGAAAACAACAGTTTCGATGCGTATAAAACGAGTAATACTGAACAATGGGGCTGGCCCTAGACTGCATGTATCTGCAATGAAGTGCTCTAGTTCTGCACCGATAAGGCGAATGCTTCAGCGGTTAATTTAGAGAAAGTGGGATTGTCGAGGCATCGCATGTCAAGCGATTAATGGATGTATAAGTTTATTCCGCGTCTCGCACCTTGCCAACTGCATCACTGAGAGGAACCGATAAAAAAATTTGATGTTGATATCAAATGAGACATGGACTGAATGGGTTTCAAGCTGCCATCCCATGCGCACAGATCCACGCACGTTATTAAGTTCGCAAATGACTGGCCTTTATCAACGCATTCTAAATTTTATGGACCCCTTATGTATCATAATTATTATTTTATGCCGCAAATCCACCTTAAAGTTTCCCTAAGTGACTGTGCAGCTAGATGATGGAGGTAGTAAAAGCAGGTCGTCATATCCTTCACAACCTAAAGAGTCCTTATCAGCTACAGCTTTGGCAGATGTCTTTGACAAGTTGTGCAAATAAGGTTTTTTTCATCAATTTATATCTTCTACCAGTTATATCCCAATTTTTACACAGTACTTTTTCATTTCTTCTTCTTTGGCCATGTAGGCTGGCATTCTTTATCTTCTTGATAAATTTATTTGCAAAGAACAAATATTATTTTGCTCTCCCCAACAGCTATTCTGTAGCACCATTGTAATTATCTTACCGTGCGGACATTTGCCAGCACAAGTCCTTATGGGCGCCGACTTCTGGAACCACATGCAAAGAAGTCCGTTAAACACAGGGTGAATGACAAAAGCAGTCCAGACAAGGCGGTCGAAGAATTGAATCTGAAAATGGTTTTTCGAGATGGATACATATTTAGTTCTAATTCGCAAAATTAGCATAAAGTGCTGCTTAGCATAAATTAGCATAAAGTGGTCACGAAGAGTCGGACACGACTGAACGACTGAACTGAACTGAAAGGTGTTATAATATGCGCAGCACACCGTTGCGGTATGAGAATGGCGTTTTTACAAAAAGAAAACTAACAAATCTGCCTTTGCACCTTTATTACATGTCTCGCTGATTTTGTCCGTCAACGTTTTTCATATGAAGGTGATTTTTCCGGAAAACGCAGTTCACATAAATAACATCTCTGCTGCAGAGGATTCTATTAGCGTTTTTATTAACATCAATAGCTTATGTGATCATTCCATTGGATAAGTTGTAATTGTATATTTCCTTCTTCGCTCCAGCTTACGGGTACAACAAACAAACTGGGTTCCTGCTGCTATGGACTCTGTGTTCCAAGAGGAACACCGTGTGCGATCCCAAATTAGGTGATTAATCTGAAAACACTGCCAAAAAACTGAAATCTGGCATCGGAAATTGCTTGATCTCTAAGGATGCGCTGTGTTTACTGGAAATAATAAAATATCAGTTGACATTCTCATATGCTCTGCTCTTGGATTATCTATATATCTTCAACCTATAAGGCTGAAGTAAATAACGAATACAACGATTAGAACACTTGAAGACACTACCATTTGAAGAAAAGGGTCAAATTGTTTCCTATGAATTTATAGGTATGCCCTAATAATAGAAAATAATATATTTGGAGGTATCTGAATATCAAGGTTTATGGTAATGCAAGAAAGCTTTTGTTTTATACTCGTCTCCAAATTATTTTTCTGTCTACATTGGAATATTTCTATCTCACTCCAGAAACTATTAAGCATATCAAAAACTTGTTCTATCGCACTTCTTAAAAAATTGAAAAGCTATAATGTTTCTAGAAAATATATGCTCTGACGGGGATATGACCATTGCATCCACCTTCCAATAAATACGTGCAGCCATCCTCCTCGCCAGGAGTGATGGTCGGCTTCAGCATGGTGATATCCGTATAAAACAAGCTTTGGACCTGAACTTCTTGAAAAAAAAAATGTTATTTTTCTTGCCCTCTTTTGTACGGCTTCCCTTCCGGCTGTAAATGTTGTCATCTTCTAACAGCAGGTATACTACATAAGGCAATGGTAATTCGAGCATAACGCGTAACAAAAAGTCAACCCCCTCTCCGAATGTTGGGGCCAACACCACAAAGTCTTCAAGATAAACTAAACCTGTCTGCTATTTGGCAGCTTCAAAAGAGTAAGCGGATTGGCTAGCTGGTTTTCCATTACCTATTTCAACTGTACATCGTTGTCACCCGTTAATAATTAGAGGATTATTACCTATGCGCCCTCAACGGTGCGCACACTCCCAGATGTCATTAGAGTGAGTAGGGGTAGCTGTTCCGGTCGCAAAGGAGATGCCCTCGACCTGCGTGGCAAGCCCAGCCGGAATTCAACTACCTTGTAGTGACAGAAGCAGGTGGCCGTTTGGTGCCCACCTTTCGCCGGTTCAAGCCAGAGTAAGGGTCGGAGTCAGAAGCAACAAGCAAAACAAACTTTATACACAGCAAGAGACGATATAGAGGAATACACACGATCACTTAAAGTGTACAGACGAAAAATTCACAGAAACCAACGCTAATCATGCAACTAATGAGGTATTCAATAACACAGAGGCTTACAAAACAACACACGAGAGAGTCAAATAAACAAACACCAAATTGTTCACCGGGCACTGTTGCAGTCCGACTCCTCAAGAGTCACGATGTGACCGCCATGCAAAACGTGCGCCGCTCTCTCCCAGGTCTGTGGGCTTGCCAACAGCGGGTGATCCCCGGGAGTCCAGCAGAAGCATTGCGAACACGCCGCAATCACTAACGAAAGCGCCGCGCCCTTCTTAAATAGGGCGGGCCGCGTCTGTCAGTCAAGACACGCCAAGGCTAGCGCGCACACACACTTAGCTTCGCTTGTTGAAACATTCTATTTTCCTTCCGCCGAGCCGCGCGTAGTCATTGGTCAGAATCCGTCGAACGTTCCAGAGACAGCTGGCATTTTCCAGAGTGATGAATCAGAGTACTCGCCTGGTGAAGAGAAAGAGGGAGACGCTGACGCGTACCAAGCTACGCGCTCTCTCGCGGGAAAGGAGACTTTTCTCGAAAGTCGTAGATTCTTCGATGAGGTGCCGCGCCGGCCTCGCGCCGCGCTGGCTCGATGAAAATGTGCTCCGATTTCGTGACAATGGCACATACGGACAGAGGACACGTAAACCCACACACGAGCCCTGAACTGCAACTTATTTCAGAAGTCCGCCAACCACAACTTATATAACCCCAAGCAACCGCCCACCAGGGCAAAAACAGAAGAATCCCGTGTCAAGATACAATCGAGATAAAATATGTCCAAATGTTGAGCATATAGCAGACAGAGAACCAAGACCGGAACAGAATATTACAACAAGCAGCAAAAACAACTTTTGCACTTGCCCTTTTTTCTTTGTAAAAAGCGGCAAGGACCATCCAGTACCGAGAAAATCGCTTCTTTAAAAACCGGTGAAATCAAAAAAGCATTATAAGGAGATGACCGTGCCGAAAAACATCCGATGCGCATAAGAGCCAGCAAATAACACGGCTACGCGGAAAACGTTATCGCAAATGAAGACGTGAAAAAAAAATGCGGTAAAATAAAAATAATAAAAGGCTAAATGAAGAATAGTAAAAAAAGGGACAAGAGATGCAAACACATGTACAAGAAGAGAGAAAAAAAAAACCTGTAAAACCAGGGCCCGCTTGCACAAAACAATCTTAAGACTGTCTTAGCTAAGTCCAGACTTAACTGGAGTCTAAAGAATAGGCCATTAGCATGGTCGCTTAAGACTGGAGTCAAGACTGGCCTTCAGTCCTGACTTGAATAAGTCGCTTGTATGATTACGACTCTAGTGCTGTCTTGGGTAAGACACAAGGACGCCAGGTGTCTAAGTAGAGAAATTAGGGAAATACAGGGATGCGCTGGCACTGTCCCTGCTGTAAGATGTACACATTCCGTCAATTTTGCGTTGTGTAAAATCCGCGCCATTGCTTTTTGCGGCTTAAGATTGTGTTACGAGGAAAAATGCCCCAAGTGGTTGCTGAGGCCGTTCTGGGAAGCCACTCTGGTGAACATGAACCCGAAGCGTTCGCCGTTCGGAACACGAGCCGTCATAAATAAGCTTGGTCTTTCTAAAGACACCATTTAAGTCTGGACTTAGCTCGGACTTTATCGTGCAAGCCGGCCCAGGTCAAAATCACATAATACAGGAATGCGATCTCTTAGCTTGAAAGTTAAACAGAAGCCATGCTAAAGAACTCGCTCTTAAGGTTACAAACTTTGGTTGCTTCTAATATTTCGCGAGTCAGCTGGTAGGGGCATTTGTTCAGAACGGTTGTTCTTTCAAATATAAGAAAGCATTGTTCATTACAGTCTTGCTCATTAGAAACATTTTTTTTTTTTTTTTTGCGCTCACAAGTCTTCCGGTTTACTGCAAGATCCCCAGTGATGAACCAAGTAGATCCCTTCAATTTTAACTCAATCTCTCGTTCAACATCGGCCTCTTTGGCCGATGTACGCCTTCTCACATGAAACAGGGATCGTGTAGACTACTTCCGCAAAACACTTCACCAAGTGGTCTCTGTGCCGCGTGCTACAACCTGTGCTCATCTTTTTCTCCTTGGTGTAAGTAACCTTCGTGCACAGTCTGGAAAGGCGCTATGGGCCGTGAAAACTACATCTTCAATTGTCGTTTTTCCTATTTTCTTCAGGTTATGAGAAAGCACATATTCCGCAGTCCTCCTTCAGCTGAAGCGACAGTAATCGGGCGCTTACTGTTCTATAACATCTTTGCAGCTACAGAAGTGAGTACTTCTTGTGGGTATCCTGAGCGCGTTACCCTGCTCCCCTGGGCTGAAAAGATTTCCTGTATTATATGTTTACATAATTTTCTTAAAGCGATGGTAAACGTAGACTGTACAAACATTCTTTTGACCAATTTTGAGCGTGCGGAGTAATTGCCAGAATTGGATTTTTGCCTCTTGGTTCAAAAGCCCAGCACACATGGGCTGGCTGCAAGTACTGTGTCCATAAGCCGTTGTAATGTTGCCGGCGCTGTGCACGAACCAAGCAGCATAGCCTTGAACTAATACTGCTAATGCACACTAAACACGAAATACTCGAAAAGGGAGCACTAACGGTATGCCATCCGCTTTTTATATCCTTGCCTTGGGAACAAACTCCGGTTACACGGAGCACTGAACCATGTCAACCTCAAAGCCACTCCGTCTGGTCTTCATTGGAACTCTGCCGGAGGTTTTGTGGAGCTCTTAATCCACTATTCAAATGATGTATAAAAAAAGAAAGTATGGCAGTTGAGCTCGAGAAAGGGCGAAGTGACGCTGTGTTCCGTAAGCATACGTAAGTGGAAAGTACGCTCCTTTGCGTATTTGTTTTATCAGTTTCGCTTTGGAAGTGGAAAGTTTTGTTTTCGGCGAGATATTCTCTCAGCAGCAGATGGCGCAAGCATCGTGTTGCACTGGGAGAGAAGCCGAAGGTGCCGACGGTTCAAGCAGTAAGCCTCGTAGGCCTAACATCTCGAATTGCGCCGCTGAATGGAGACCAGCCGGCTGCACGGTTTGATTGCGGCCTGTGTTGGAAATGAGCGGTGCCTTCGTGTTTTCATCCAAGTTCGGCGTGAGAGTGGGAGTGTAAAAACGCCTGCGCGAGTGACGATATAGATCGTGTTTCAGCGAGTGAAACGGACGCCACGTAGGGGCAGGCATAACGTCCTCAAATTGCTCCTTCATGGCGAGCTTGGCTAAGCGTCCTAATTCCCTGCGGCCACTGTTGAAATGGATAAGTGAGCAGCGGCTCCTTCGCGTTGGCCTCCAACGGTTTCCAAGTGCGACTGAGAATGACAAAGCGTCTGCGCGAGTTGTTCATTTGAGTGAACGTTATGAAAAGTGTGCTGGCTTTTGCTTCGCTCTGACTCGGCGCCGTCGCGTGTGCGTACCGGTACAAGTTGGTGGTGGTAATGGTTTATTATTATTAAATAATCAAAAAGAAGATAAAGATTGTTGGCGTCCGTGGCAACTGCTATCTAAAACATCTGAAACACCTGAGCGGCGGCTTACGGAAAAGAAAAGCGGATAGGAAGGGGACAGCGAGGGGAAGAGGAGGAAGATGAGGAGGAAAGGCAGGGAGGTTAACCGCTAATGGAACTGGTTTGCTACCCTGTACTGGGAGAGAGGGGTAGGTGGGTATAAAGGTTATGGGTGAGAGAGGGATGGATGAAGACAGTACAGTCGCATCACAGTCATATCACGTAACATAAAAATCATAGCCTTTCGATCAGTCCTGCGCAAGTGGAAGTACACTGGGGAGTGATCGGAAGAAAGGACAGGGTTAGCTTTGTGTACTATTTACAAAATACAAACGGTCAACGAGTCCGCGTCGCTCGCGATCAAGTCTCCGAGCACTGTCCACAAATGCCTGCGCGCGAGCGGCCACTGCTATTGCTTACAATATATAAAAAGTTACACTGATGTTTATACATAGCCGCGCGCACGTATCGTCCTATCGCAGATAGATCGCGCGCGCGACACAATGCACAAGCTGCCGGGGTGGGGCGCCTGGCAGCATACGTCCAATGTAACACACACGGAGCGTTCGGGTCACGCACGCATTACCTGGCGAGGAGCAAGCGAGGCTTCAAGCCCGCGAGCTTGGTGAACGCAGAGGCTCACCATTGTCCTGTCACGGGTGCGCGCACTGCCTCGCGGCCGTAAAAGCGTGTCGAAGATGTCCGGGATGGTTCCGAGCGCCCTATAGGCTGCAAGCATCGCGCGACGTGGCTCTGCGGATGCGGTAGAGCGAAGCAGCATGTGCTCCAATGTCTCCACTGCTCCGCAATCACCACACACGTCGCTCGACGAAAGTCCGTGGAGCACCAGTCTTACCTCGGGCACCACGCAGCCGACGCGCACTCGGATTATCATTGCACGCTATAGGTGCGCCAATGAGCTCGCGCCGACAACAGAGATGCGCTCTCCTCGTGCGATGCGTGGGCCCGGGTGTTGCTGACGGAGGTGGCCAAAGCGTGAGGTTCGTCGCTGGGAGGAAGAAGTTCTCATGCATGCTTTGTCGCGCTCCTGATCTGAGGAATATTTCTGCCTTGGTATTGATATGACAGCCCTGAAGGACAAGCTTGAAACCCAGCCTTGTGTCTTTCTGGGCGGAAAATATCATCGTAAGTGTTTTTGCATTTCTCTGTTTGGGCTGAAATTCTCATTTTATTAATTTTTTAGTTTTGCATCTTAATCGAGTTTTGGCGGCAGTCAAGTGCGCTTGAGGGTGGTACAGAACAAAGGGGCGTATAAGAGCAGGTATACACATTTAATTACTCGTTGCTTTGGTCATTTGCATGATTATACGTCTGCGTTCAAACGATGCATTGTTAGAGCATTGTCAGTGAAGTACTTGCGTTAAATTTTGCCGAGCGCTGCTCGCGCGCTCTGTGCTAGTCTTTTAATATGTCTGCACTGATATTTCCTGTTGCCAGTGGAGATAGCTTTTCGGCATTCGCAGTCAATTAAGCAATCTCGGGATTAATTATCGTTTTTGTTTTCGTGCACACATGTAACATCTTCAGCCATACGTAGCTTTCTTGCCTGGTCGCCGAACTGAGTACACGAAACATTAGAACTTATAGTTTTGAACTGATAGCTTTTTCTTTTAAAGTGGAGTCTTCGGGGAAAAACGTTTCCTCTGTGTGCGTACCCGAACTGCTTCTTGTCTCGCCAGATGTTTCTGAAGTGTGTTTTTTGTGGCTTTCAAGCAAAAACTACCATGCCCACGGGTGGTAGTTCTATTTCCTTTTTATTCACCACAGTTTGAAGCTGACTGTTTCCTGAGGAAAACTGCTTCTGTGAATTGCGCATCACTGTCATGAATGAAAATGATCAATGTCTTAGTTTTCTGTCAAATGAAATAGCATTTTTATGGCCCTGCCCCTTCTTCATGCTCATCCTTCCGTTTTAAATAACTGTGCTTGGGCGTTAGGCGTTGAATTTTTTTTTCTGAAATGCAAATTCACACTCCCAAGCATAACATCGGGGAACAGCCCCGCCGGGGTGGTGCAGTGGTAAGACGCCCGACTACTGTGCCGGAGTTCCCGGGATCGAATCCCGGCCTCGGCGGCTGCGTTTCGATGGAGGCGAAACGAAGTGGCGTCCGTGTGCTGTGCGATGTCAGCGCACGTTAAAGATCCCCAGGTGGTCGAAATTACTCCGTAGCCCTCCACTACGGCCCCCCTTTCTCTCTATCCACTTTCACTCCCACCTTCATCCCTTCCCTTACGGCGCGGTTCAGGTGTCCACAGAGCAAGTGTGACAGATACTGCGCCTTTCCCTTCCTATGAACCAACCAACCAACCAACCAACATCGGGGAACACGCTTTAGCTGATAAACTTGGTTGGTTTGTGGGGTTTAACGTCCCAAAGGAACTCAGGCTATTGGAGACGCCGTAGTGGAGGACTCCGGAAGTTTCGACCGCCTGAAGTTCTTTAAAGCGCACTGACATCGCGCAGCACAAAGGGCGCCTTGCTTTTCGCCCCCATTGACAAGCTGCCGCTGAGGGCGGAATTCGATACTGCGTCCTTGGGAACAGTAGTCATGCGTCGTAACCACTGCGCCACGTCGGCAGGTTTTAGCTAATAAACTGTCGTGACGCATTTTCGAACGATAGTTAGGAAGCACTTTATACATTTCTTTCCTCATGCGGCCCGCGCATTTGCGCGTGAAACTAAACAACCGTCGCATTTTTTTTTTTTTTTTTGAGGAAAGCATGAGCAAATTTCGAATGCCGAAGCGCGATGCCTAAAAGTTTCGCCAAAACATTTCATGTTTGCCTATGCTTTCAGTACCTTTTTTTTTAGTACTTTCTGTATTCTCATTCTTTTATTCTTATGTTATGAATGCTGTTTGGAATGGAAGTCAAATGTGTCATTCGTAGTCCAAAAACTTCGTGCTGACCCCTACGCTACTATTCTGTGCGGCAGTTTTTGTTTTACATTTTTTGTGAACGCATGTTTAAATAAAAGCGCTTTTTACATGGATTTTATTGTTACTTCCTTTGTTCCTTATATGGTTTGTGTATTTTTTACAGCCATGCAGTAAGCACGGTAGAGCGGGATCGAAGGTTAATATGAAATATTCAGACTGCAGCCATTACCACTGCTGTTAGGTTCGATTGAATTTCGTAATTGCAAAGTGAAAACTGCCACCACGGGCCTCGTTCTGGTTCCGCCGAATACGGTGATAGGCTGCGCATCGCTGCGACATCGTGGGTGTGTTCGGCATCACAATGTAGAAAAGTCAGCATTGAGAAAAATGGAAAGGCAGCGATCCGATGCGCTTTTCTTTTGACGTTTTTGCTCTGTTCCTTGCACTATTGCTTCTTAAAGATGTTAAAAAATGTTTCAAGTTGATGTACTGCACCTTCTAGATCCTTGTGCGCATACCAACTCTTACCAAAATAGCGCATGTTCGCCTGTAATTACGAACAGGATGAGAACGCCAAAAATCAAGCGCATCAGGTCGATGCCTTCACCTCTTTGAGGACGTCAGTGAGGGGAGATCGTTTTGTCGCGCACATCCACGAAGCACAGCACAGCATATCCCTGACACGACAGAACCGAACCGTTACAGGTGTCAGCGATGTGGGCTCTGTAACTGCGAAATGGAATCGAATCTAATAGCATTATTAAAGGGTGCGGTAAAAATGTCTCATATTAGTCGCAAATGAACGTAGTTTTCGCAGTGAGTATCTGCTGCCTATACCAACCGTAAGTGCTCCGCATATTTGGGACTGAAAATCTACCCCACGTCACCTCCATCGGCATGCCGTAACTGCTCCGTTTTTGCAGAGTTAAAATCTACCTCAAATGAACTCCCGCGGCCACCCGAAAGTGCTCGGTTTTTATTGGGATAAAATTTTACTTTGATCCAGCGTTCTAAACCGAACCTCGTTCATGGAGGACGCTAGAGGACAAACCGTTTACCCCGGTTTGGGTGGATTCGTGTTTAGAGTGTAGAGTACATTCTGAGTATCAAACGATGTTTTCTCTGGTTACCGCTAACCTACCTGTATTTTCCAGCATCTTATATTAGGCGCATTGAAGAGAAATATTTCGCGGGCAAAGGCGATCCAGAGCATGGTCGATTCGTGGCAGCGTATGTACGTCTGTTTAAGTGGCTTTGTTTAGCCGGCGATAATCCACCCAAAACCTCAGTGTAACATTCTTTTTTCTTGACAAGGGCAACAGATGTAGCCCACGGGCTTCAGAAGGACTAGATAATATCTTCGCGAACGTCTCTACTGCTTGGCGGGTGACAGCAGAGCGTTTAGTCAGAGACAATAGGTATGGTGATTGCCTTAGAGGGGACACGGTGTCATAAGCAATAATGCAGTGCTTGGCGAGACGGCTTTTTCCAATACTTGAAGAAATATAGAAAGTTACCCGATATCACTAGAGGAAGTATTTCACTTGTGGATGCTGCAGTTCAGGAAGCGCTGGGTAATGTCGAACGGTAAGTCGGTTACAGGTCTCTCCGGATGGGCTGATGACAACAATTTAAAACCAGAACCGTTTCAAATGTGTACGATACCGTAACGTGAGTTTCTCTAATCTCAATGCTTCATGTTGATGCGCACAACAAAAATTTGTCAGTAAAACCTGTACTTTGCCGTCTTCGAGGCGGACAACTCCCCTGGAGACAGCAAGACTCCGCAAAAAAAGCAGGATTGTTTCGCTTTTTACGACACCTTCAATGTTTCGCGGTGTCTTCACGTGAACAGAAATGATCATACTGGAACTGTGTAGTAAGGTGACATGACCATCGAGGATGTACAGTGCCGTCGGTCGCTCAGACGCGGCCTATTCGTTCTCCATCGATAAGGAGGCTGAATTTGACTGAATGTCAATAACTGCTACATTTTCTATTAAGAAATATATGTCAAGGATTACGCGGCGGGAGCACTGTTAAAATACAATGAAGATAGCTGAGTACGTATCTTGCAAGGTTACTCTACACGTGCCTGTACCAGTACGAGTGATGAACTGGCCACCGGTAGTACGAAGTCGCGGGTCTGTCCAGGGCGTAGTCACCTTCAGAATAGCGGCGAATGGCCCAATGAATACAGAATAATCGGAGCTGGTATCCACGACCGCTGTGATGTCGTTTCTGTCCACTGAGATGGTCAGGTCGGCGGTTACTATTGCGGCGGTGCAGAGATGTCACGGGGTCCGGTCACGGCTACTGTGCGGCATTAATTGGTTGAGTGTCTTTGGAGAACAGAGACGTTGAGGCAGCGGATCAGGGCCGACCACCCGTGTCGTCATGAAACGGTGGGCTCATCGGTTGCAGCAGTGGAAGATCTTGGTCATTTCGCCTCCAGCAACCTTCCTACTAAAACTTCCCGACGAGGGCTAGGGGAGCGGACCTACATCTAGCCGCTGTTTAGATGTGTGCGACGCTGCCGGAGTGAAAGCGACCGAGGATAGTAGAAGGGCATTCCGGACACTTTAGTCAGATACGCGCCAATGAGAAGTGGTGATTCACCAGGCTGCGGGTTTCCCCCCGCATCGGCATTAAATAGCAGCAGGCAAATTCGATGGCCATAGCAGGTTCGGTACAAGTTATCAGCCTGTCCACAATGGTAGCACAATGACCGATGATCTCGAGTACGCCAGGCGTCGATGTCGCTTGGACGCGCCTGAGGGGGTCTTGCGGGAGGTGGTAAACTTTGACGCGGACAGACACGACAAGCGACTGTGGTATAGAAAATGGCCTATGGCTGCACAGGTTAAATAGGGTCGAGAAGAGAGGGCGCCAGGTTGAACTCTTCCCGAATCCTCTGTGAATGGCGGCTTAGTATGCTGTTTACTGTGGGAGGCGTTGAGGAGTAGGTTAGGAATAGGTTTGTTTTTGTGGTCCCGTCCGCCTTTTTTTTGTAGGACAGAGGCTCGGCCTAGATTGCGGGTGCGCTCAATCGCGTCCTTAACTATTTCTGTCTGATATTTTTGACGTGACAAGGCGGCTTGGAGGGTCAGCGCATGTTGGTCAAATTCCTCTGTGTGAAAGCATATCCTTCGGTACCTGAGCGCCTGAAATTATGGGATACTTGTTTGGCAGTATTTCGGCTGGCTTCTGTGAAATTGAAGATATTGCTGTCAATTCGTGCGCTTTCTTTACGGGGTAGTCCGTAGGGAATGGCCATCTACTAATTCACCATTTTATCATAAGACAGACTCGGCTGTCATCTTTTCTTTGGTGAGCCACCGCTGGTTGTGTACTTCCGCGACAAGAACTTCAGTACTTACTTGTTAATGCCACAATAAAAAGCGTTTTCCTGCCGTGTTGGGAGTCACCCATGCGGAAACTGTCTCTGTAAAGTCTGTCCGCATATATCGAACACCAAACTGGCAGAATCCAAATCCGAGAGGTCTGTGTTTCCCATAAATGACAACCTCGATTGCGACTCAAGCAATGTGGTTTATTGCATTGTGAAGCTCATGGCCAAAAGTACATCGGTCAGACGAAGAAATTATTGCGCTTCCTTTTTGACAACCACAAATCGCTGTTTTATCCTTACCCAATTTACCCCCTTCGAAACACCTACATCTCCCACCGCACAGTTTTGAAACGAGTCATTTCACTATTCTCTAGTCCGGCTTCCATGACGCCTATTCCAGGGAACCTAGGGGAGCATACCACATAAGTTTGGCATGTTCATTCATGACATCAACGCATCTCCTGGGAGACCTTCTTGCTTAAAAGAAGCGCCTAAAATCATACCTGGTATAGGTATTCAGAACACGGGAAGAATGAGAGTTGCTCCTAACGACTTCAGCCATAGCTTCACTATTTGAAGAAATTCGTTTTTTTTTTCTGTCTTTTTTTTCTGTCACCCTTTTCTCAGTCGCGTTTTTTCTCCATTCTCAGTAAACATCCACGTTCTTTCTCAGCAAAAGACTACTCATCCTTCCATCATTTAAGCACATACGGTCCACGCTGTGGCTCCGCGGGCTGCGAACCTTGTCAGTGTCTTACATTTGCCTTTTTGTATTTATATTTCATATCCTGTACTGTGATGTATATTTACATGTATCTTCTGTATATATTTTCTTTCCGCAGAAGATTTTCAATGTCACTCTTGTGTTCTTCATTTTTATTTGCAGGCAAACTAACTAATGGCCCCCCATAGCCTCATAATATTGTTATGTGCAAAGCTTTTCGAAATAGTAGCAGCCTTAATTTCGTTTAGCTCCATGTTTTCGTAAGTAACATTATTGCAGTTCTTTGTACCCTTCTCTCGCCTCATTCTTTTTCTCTGTACTATTCTGCACTTTTCCATTTCACTTTCTTTCTTTTGTTTTTTTTTTTCTGTGGTCACCGCTTGTCTTTGAAAAGAAAGAACTTAGCCCTTAAAATTTGAAACGCTGCTGTGGTGTTTATGGGAACAAGGGCGCCGCACATTCTGAAAGCAAGTTCAGAAAAACCAAGGGAAGAAATGGTTTGGTTTGTGGAGTTTAACATCCCAAAGCAGCTCTGGCCGTTGTGGAGGACTCCAAAAATTTCGACCACCTGTGGTTCAATAACGTGCACTGACATCGCACAGCACACGGAAGCCACTTCTGTTCGCCTCCATCGAAAAGCGGCCGCCGAGGCCGAGATTCGATCTCGCATCATTGGAAACGGTAGTCGAGCGCTGTAACCACTACGCCACACCGGCATGGCCAAGGGAAGAAATGTAACGAAATTACGCCGATTATGCTTCTACGAGCGGCTGCTAACAAGTGGCTGTCGGCTGCCGCTCCTGCAACTCCCTCTCAAGTGCGCGTCCTCACACCTAATGACCGGCTAAGGGGATGGCTGCCTACGGCTACTTAAGAGCCGCGCTCAGCGTTTCTTCCTCTCCCCATTTTTCTTACATTAACTAACCGCTCTTTCCTTCTGTTTTTTTTTTCTCCCTTTTCTGTCACTTTGCGCATCCATTCTCCTATTGTTCCGCTTACACCATTGCAATGTCCGTGTTGATGTTTTTGGTTGTTTGCATGCTGTGTGGTGCGGCGGTGCCTTTTTTGTATACCATGCTATGCGGTCTCGCCTTCTCCCTCGAATGAGGCGCGTGGGAGGGATCACAATTCCCCGTTGTTCTTCAAGATTATGACCTCGAAACTGGAATATTATAAAGCAGCCCTGACGAAGACAACACCATTGCAGGAACTGTTGGAGTAATAAACTGTTAAAAGGAGCAGACACACACCCAGAAAGCATCGAAATAGAACATACTCGTACTCAGCCGCTACTGTGTTTATTTGTTCAAAATCTAAAAAAAAAAAAAGAGAAACTGTGTTGTATCCTCCAGCGGTGGCTTAATGGATAGGGATAATTGACTGCTGAGCCGGAAGACGTAGGTTCCATCACGGAAACTATGGCCGCTCTTCGATGATGACGAAAATGAAGGCACTTGTGTAGTGTGCGATGTCAGCCCATGTTAAAGAACCTTATGAATTCGGTAAATTTCCGGGGCACTTCACTACGGTCTACCTCATAGCCGATGCAACTTTTGGACGCGCTACTCCCTATACCACATAAAAACAGTTGTCATGCTCCAGCTAGCATTCATTTGCTGCTGTCTCTTCCTTTGGTATATACGACAATGTACGCAGAGGATTCAAAAAATGTATCATGCTTGACTTTATTACCGTTGTTGCACTGCTGGCTTCGCCGTCTTTACGCTTAACCAAGGATACCAAACTTAAAACCATATATTCACGGCTCATATGTTGCACACCTTGCCTCATACATTGCCTTGCACACCTTGCACACCTTGCCTTCTCCACTGCGTCAACAATTATCAATTAGGTACATCAAACAAAATGCATGATTGGTGCAACTAAGCTGTATTTCCAATAGTCATTTATAACGGAGTGTCTGTAATGCGGTGCTGCTCACAAGGCAACTGCGCGCTCAAGCTTCGTCCGAAGGCAGCACTGGCTACTTACGCCGCGCCGGCCGCGCCTTCCGCAAGCTGTTCATGGATCTCTTGCGCTAGCGTCAAGAAATCGTACTCTAACATATTGTTAGCTTAAATAATGAGAACAGAGATAACGGCATGCTACCCCTATTGAATATCGCTGTCCGTACTGAGATGCTGGTAGGAGTGGTAACTGCATGTGATAAAAGCGTTTCTCCTTACAGCTGTGTAGCGGAAGTCACCGCTGTGCGTCGCGGTTCATAAAATCTTATTGTATACACTAGCTTCTCTGCTAAGGCGGCGCCGTAATTAATGATATCTTCATTTCATTATGAGGCAAATTTGTATACAATTGGAAGTTATATTGTTTTGCAACAGCGCTGCTCAATCCCCAAGAGGCGTCTGCTGTTGCACCGACGCTCGCTGCCAGCACCGTTCTTAAGGTCCGTTCATCTGGCGCTGCAGGTGCGGCTGACCTGTCTGATTTCATGATGCGGCTGCAGCCGTACCATTTTCGGTGTTGCGTTGAACAGCGCAGCACACCAACTAAGCTCCAAAGACAGGACGGGCTGCAAAGTGTGCGTTTGTCGTTGGGCCCTTGGGCGATGTTCGAAAGTTGTATAAACGTGATGTGGAGTTGGACTGCATTATATAAAATGCCTATTCCTTTTTGATACTGAAACGAGCTTTATCGCGTAAATGGTAGTTGTTAAAGCGGGCCATCTCGCGCGCTTTTCGACTCGCCCAAGTGTGCTGATTTTGCTTTGCTGTCGACGTACTCGAAAGCGTCTTTCGAAGCGCCATTTCTGTTTTTTGCAACTGCTCATTGCTAGAGCGCGTTCGATATTGTCCAAGGGGTTTTACAATGTCCGAATAATCAATAGAATTTTAAATGCAGGTGTCAAGTGACCTAAAGCGACGGTTCCGCAGCAATACCGCACGGCCATTGAGCGACAACAGCGGCGTTTGCTTTGAGCGCGGACCCACTGCAGATTGTTTTCTTGTAAAAACTGCCGTGTGCTCTTATTTGTCATTTTTAAGCGTGTAGTCGTGTTCAGAAAGCAAAAACTATGAATTGCTGCACAGGAATCATTTTTTTTACGGAAAGTGTTTCAGCCTTCTTTAGGGAAATGTCCTTCTTTCCAGGGTTCTGCGACAGCTCTATACTTGAGTCATAAGCTTCCAACCAGGATAAAGTAACAATTTTCGAAAGGCTTGTCTCTTTTATAAGAAATTATATAAAATGTCTGAGGTTGATCCCAGCATATTTATTTGCGATATTGAAGCGACATCTTCAGGAAGCCTCTGATTACAAACGGGTTTCAGCTGACCAGTATACTAACCCAAGGTGAAGGAACTATGTCCTTTTAAAGTTTTTGTTTATTACTGTTGCCTACGATAGTTTCCTCGTAATGTGTGAATCTCATGTTGGCACCCACTGCAGGCAAACAACCCCCCCGTATTCATGAAATTAATCCACTCCCTTCACCAGCCTAGCCCCCGAAAATGTCACAATATCAGCTGAAAGCATAAGTATATACAACCTTTTGCAGCGATAACATTCCCCTTATAATCCAAATGATCACTTTAAGCTACCATCGGTTATGTGGCCTTCGTATTAAATGCCCTCTTCGCCTCACCACGGTGGCGCAGTGGTTACGGTACCCAACTGTTGAGCCGAAGAATGGAAAAGCGAATCCCTGCTGGGGAGGCCGCTTTTCCACGAAAGCCATAAAAGCAAAGAGTCTGTGTGCTGTGCAATACGTGAACGCAAAATAACCCAATATGACCAAAATATTCGGCGTCCAATACGGCGTCTCTGATAGCGGGAGCTGCTTTGGGACGTTAACACAGACAAACAAAATTGAACTTATGCACCCCTTATTAACGAAGGCAATAAAAGCAGCGCTAGGCAAGACGGGCAAGTGAAGTACAGAAACATGCGTTGTTTATTCTCATCAGTGACAGAGACAAGCGCAAGTGTCTGTCCCCCACTTGTCCCAGCTTGGCAGAAGCTATTTTTTTCTCTCCTTCAACATGTACCAATCAGACTGTATTCGCCTTCTTCTGCCGTCCACGTATCCATTTATTCCATGTAACCTTGCATACCATTTTAATAACTCAAATATGCTCATTGACCCAATATGCTCGCTTCCTTTCTCTTAACTATACGCCTATTATATTATTTCTTATAGTTGTCGGCGTTTTGCTCAGCTTAAAGTTAACTCCTTTGCTAGCCTCAATGCTTCTGCCCTGTTAATGATTACTGGAAAGATACGTCTGATATGCATTATTCTCATGAGGTTACGAAACTGCTCCCTAACATTATGGGAGAGCTTTATACACCGCTTCCGGCTGCTGCGTCACGGTGCCACTGTGCGCTGAAGGACACCATTCGAAGTTCTGGGTACAGTTTTAACCCGGAAGGAAGCCCTTCAGCTGCTCATTGGCTTGAAGATTGGACCTTTTCTTTCAATTTGTGCGTCCAGTAATTTAAATTGTGTGCATGAAAAAATAGGAGGTATAGCTTGCGGATACATACCAGTGTTGACGTGTACAGTTTTGCCGGACCCCTCCCACGAGAACGTAGTGGCGGCTATTATGTTCACCCTTGTAACTGCATGTGTGCATGAGGGGTCCGAAAAACTGTTTAGGCCTAAAAAGCACGTCTTTGGGAAGGTAAATCTCTCTAATGTCTAAATGTCTAAAACATTTTACGAATCGGCATGCCGTTCCGCTTCACAGGCGCGACCGAAAAAGTATCGGTGGTTGCCTTCTCCCGACGAAACAAAGAAAGCGCAGAACTCAAAATGGGCTTTAAGGGACATACAATAGGATACGTTTTTTTTTTTTTTGCCGCCGTTAAATGCAGGCGCGCTAGTGAATAATATTTAATATTTTCAGACACAAAAACAGGCGTCGGTAAGCTTCCGCAACAAGTGCAAAAATAGAATCCGTTGGATTTCTGGGTATGATTAAAGACAATTGCGAAAATATAGTAAATGAAAACTTCAACAGAGTGCAGTTCCAGCCGCAGGGATACAAAGTTGAGGATTGCGTATGTTGCAAGACGCACAATAAAGTACGAAAAACGCTGGTATGACCCTATATGCCGAACAGTGCATTAGGTAATTTGGTTTGGTGCAATCTCTATAGATGAACGTATAGGATCAATTGGATTCCAAGGGAAGATAAACGTAGCAGGGGGAGGCAGGTGAGGTTAAGAAGTTTGCAGGGGTAGGACAGGGTTAGTTGGAGGAATATGGGAAAAGCCTTGACTCGGAAACTTGGTAGAGTCCGGATGATAAAAATGATGATTTCCTGCAAATTCTAGCTGTAACTTTTGTCACGTGGCGGTGACACGGATATAGTCAACAATCGATGAGGCTGGTATTAGAGTAAAATAAACTTCATTGTGTTGAGTTGCGCCCGCAAAACAGCTACGAAATTTGGCATCGGCGATAGCAGTTAGCGCTCTTGTCGGTCGTCAAGTACCAATGCTCGTTTGAGTTGTTAGCGCTCAATTTAAAGGCGGCGAAGGAAGATCTCGATAAAACCGCGAACGGTGACTAGCATGCCCTGGAACATTATAGAAGCACACGCGCGTGACTGCAAACGTTCGAGGTACATTGTGAAGCGTTTTCTGCAACAAAGGAAATTATGAAGCTGGTTCTTGCGACAAAGAACATGAACAAACAAAAAATATATGCTACAATCACAGTTATTAGGCAGCATGCAGGCGGCTGTTAAAAAAACAAAAACAGATTGAGATTTTCTTATTTCGCGGCAATACACAATGCTGGATAAAACGATGTATTAAATTTTGGTCTCATCAGTCAAGTGAATGCAAGAAGCGGGAAGCGCAAGTTGCACGCGGCGTCAATCTTTCAGCTGGAAACAGCTTGAACGCTTAGGTGCAAATGCTGCTCTAAATAGGACAGTGGCCGGCAGCTCCAGCGGCAACTCGATGCTCTTCAGTGCACAGCTGAGTTTATAAGGGCCAGCGCTGACACTATATGAAACTCCGGTGGGTGTTTTGTGACCAGATGCACCATTGAATGATTATGCGTATGTCTAAGAAGGCCTAACATCAAAAATATGTTCGACCTTGGCAGCAGTGTGTCACTCCTGGGTGAAAGGTGTTGAATTGGAGAGGGAAAGACCTTTTCATGCTTTGATCTAAATTGAAGGAGGGAAAGCTGGCAGGTAACGAAGAGTGATTAAAGCTCCTTATTGAACGAAAAGTAGTGGCAGCAGTGAACATTGCCGCCCGCCTCCTGTCCGGCGCTTTACTTATTATTTATTTATTTATTTATTTCAGCATTACTGCCAGCCTTCACAGAAGGCCTTAAGCAGGAGTGGGATTACATGCATGTTTAAAGAATAAAACACAAAGCAGAAAAGAAAAACCAGCTTAAAAGAGGAAAACCTAAGAAATAAAAAATAATCATCCGGGTGTCGACCTGCCACCAAAAAATGGATTAAAAGACTCACCCATCAACATACTGTTCGTACAGTGAAAGCGACCACGAGAAAAAAGGAAAAAAAAGGATACGTTAAAAGCAGACATATAAAACCACATGAGCAAGGAAATGGTAAGAGCAATACAGGAGCAAAATACCCTATCAGATAAACAACGGCAAATCACATGTGCGCGAAACGCCAACAGTAATAAAGAAGCACTACACGTGAATATATCAAGAACAATTTTTCAATTTTGATAGCAGACACTCGACGGTCGGGCACTCTGCAATATCAGCAGGAAGAGCGTTCCACTCGCTGACTGTTCTTGGGAAGAAAGAATTTTTAAACACGTTGGTTTTTCAGGTGTATTCTTTCATTTTTTTAGGATGATTTGCACGCGTATTGCGCCAAATAACACGTTCGATATATAGTTTCTGGTTTATTCCTAGCTTATAATGCTAGAGAAAATGCATGTACTTCAGTCGTTCATGAAAGCGACGTAACTGCACAGGATCTAAATTAGCTTTTCGCACTAGAGCAGTTGCTGAAGTGTGCCAACTGTACTAACTATAAATAGATCTTGCTGATTATTTTTTTGGATGTTTTCGAGTTTGTTAATATTCATCTTAGCATAAGTATCCCATACGCTTGAAGCATAATCAAGAAGTGGCCTGATAAATGTTTTGTAAGCTCGAAGTTTTATTTATTGAGTAGACTGCCGTAGGGTTCTTCGCAAGTAACAAAGTTCTTGCGTCGCGTTTTTTTTTTTCAATGCACCACACATGGCCATTCCATCTCAGATCAGAGGTTAGAATTACACCTAAATATTTACAACTTATAACGGATGCTAGGAGGTGACTATTAATGGAGTTGGGAAAGGTTAGGGGCTTACTTTTAAGAACGATTGTCAATGCTACTGTTTTCTTCTTATTTATTTTCGTTTGCCATGTTGTGCACCAGTTTTCTATGTTAGCTAGCGATATATTTAACTCAGACTGGGCATTTGGATGATTAATTTCATTGTAAATAATGGAGTCAGCTACGAAAAGTAATATTTTCATGGACACATTGCTAATGATATCAATAAATACTAAAAAGAAAAGAGGCCCCAGAGCAGACCCCTGCGCCCGACCGGACCGGCCCATAACTGGAACACGCACCTTCAATCGACATGCACTGGGGGCGCGACGATAGAAACGCCACTATCCAGGAAAACAATGTGTCATTTCTAAGTATTGGTTTCAGTTTTAATAGAAGCTTTTGGTGGGAAACGCAAGCGCTTTCTCAAAATATAAAAAGATAATATCTATTTGGCTATATAGCTGCCGCAAAATCATGTACTGTCTCAAGTAGTTGTGTGACCGTTTACACCCCCGTCTGGAAACCGTGCTGCCGAGGATCTATGTAATTGTGTTTTTCAAGATAAGTGGATATGTGTTTAAAGATGATATGTTCCATAATTTTGCCGCATGTGCACAAAAGTGAAATTGGTCTGTAAGACAAAAGAAGTTATTGGTTTTCTGATTTGGGTAGCGGTGTGATTTTAGCATACTTCATATCGTTAGGAAGTGCTCCTTCTGACAGAGATTTCCTAAATATGAGCGATAGATACTTAGCGCACCAATCTGCATACCTGAAAAGAAAGGCATTTGGTATCCCATCAAGTCCCCTCAACTTCTTAATATCAATTCAAGGAAGAGTGATAGAACGCTTTCTAAAGATATACATATAATATTTATCGGAGGGTTCGTGTTATTGACTGCGAACTGCGGTATCTTGCCATCGTCATCTGTGTATATGGAGCAGAAAAACTGATTAAAAGAATTAGCTTTTTGATATTTGTCAGTGACAGTTACATCTGCAATGGACATAGCGGGAAATGGTCTTTTCTAGATGAAGAATGTCGCCAAAACTTAGCAGGAGATGAAAAAACAAAGTTTTTCTTTGTTATATTGTGGCAGTTATATTTTCCTGTTTTTATTGAACTCTTGAGCTGTTGGCGCATGCCGGTAGAACGTTGGCCGCAGAGGGGCATTGTCGGATTTTTTTCTCATCTTTTTTGTTTTCCGTTTTAGACGTAGAATTTCTTTAGTTATCCAGGGATTAGTGTTGTGTACAAATTTACAACTACGTGGCACATACTCATTCACATGTTTCAATACAAGATTTTTAAACATTAACCATAAACTGTTGACACAGCATGAATCAGACTCATAACAAGACGTGAAATATGAAAAGGAGCTACCTGGTGTGTCCAAAACACCGTCATCAGAACGTGTGAAGTTCGGAAATACAGGCTTTTCTTTATTGCAATTTGTAATGGCGTTGAGATGTAAGTTTAGCCGTACCATCTTATGATTCGATATGCTCCCCATAAGCTACAGCTGGACTAAGTCCTGCAAAAGAATGATATCGACAAACGGCTCTGCAAAACTTGACAACGCTTCAGGAAAATCTTTACTCCAATCGATTGATGGAATATTAAAACCACCCCCTAAAAGTAAGGTATTGAAATATTTTGACCACTCGCATAAAAAGCAATTCATTTCATTAAAGAAAGTAGTGTCAGTGCTAGGAGGCCTATAAATGCCCCTATAATTAGATTAAGCTCCTTCAAGCAGATTTTTATAACGACGGACTCAATACCAGATATGTCTGGCAGCCTAATTGCGTGCAATGTATCTCTTAACATTATGGAAACTCCGCCGCCTCAGAACTTCTATCACTTTGATAGATTCGGTAGCCAGTTGGTGTCAGTTCGAAGTCGCCGATTTCAGCGTGTAACCACGTTTCGGTTATGATCAATGCATCAGGTCTGTGCTCTAATAAAATGCTCTCAATATCCTCCAATTTATTAAGCATACTCCGTGCATTGATGTTCAGACATTGTAAACGTTCCTAGGTACTTGTATTGATTCATTGCTGCCCTTCCGATGCATGTTTGCTTGGCTCAGGGCGTTTCCCTGCGGGATATCTTCTTATATGTAGCGTTGTCCATACAAAGAACTCATTATCAACCTTAATTTTCTCATAGACTAACTTGACCTTCCTTCCCGATTTCCTAATTTCAGAGGTGCCTCCCACACTTTCTTCCTTTTTTGCCTGGTTGGCACTGAAACGTCTTCAGAAACTGAAGTACTCGTACCTTTCAGTTAATAACAGTTCTGCAGTATGCTTATTTTTTCGCGATGGTTGATAAGCTTTAGAATTGTAGAACGCGGTTGTTCTTGTTGTTTGAGGCCAATACGGTGAATTCTTTCTGTGGACTACACTGTTATGCCTAATTTGTCTTTGAACCCACCTTCAACTACTTTTGAGGCAAGTTCCTGGGGCGTTTCACCGGGTTCTTCAGTAATGCCATAAAAGAGAATATTATTCCGTCGGGAGCGATCTTCCAAGTAGGTGAGCTTGCTTTCAAAGTTGCGAACGCTTCTTTCAATATCAGAGACCCTAACACTGACTTCCGTTATCGCTTTTGAGGTAGCTTGAAACTTTTCTATTTTTGTCTCACTTTCGGCCAGTCTTTTCTGTATGTTCTTTTGACCTAGTATTTCAGTTAGCTGTTCCTGGATGGTGGGACCTGGGTCGAATTCTATGTCCCCACAAAGCATCAGTAAGGATAAGAGAGAATTTCGCGCGGCAAAACAAATCGCAACAATATTTGTTGGGCATGTCGGCTGAATAAAACAACGGTTGCTGGTTTTAAGAGTAGAGGTTTCGTTACTTACCTGCGTGAAAAGAAGAAGCGGGTTTGACACGAAGCCGCCAGATGTCCAGCCAACGTGCCCACTGAAGAAGTTTCGCGGAAGCGGGCTTCATATATATGCGATTGTTGATATGGATGGCGCTGGACGCAACGGTGTCCAACGGTCGTCGTAGTTCGGTTGCTGTTGTGCGCAGGCTCCATTGGCGGTGGTGTTCGTCGCTACAATGATGTAGTCTTTCCCATCTTGTGACGCGCTGGACTTGGCTGTTGTGGCGAGCAGAAATGCTGCGTGAAAAGAAGAAGCGGGTTTGACATGACGCTGCCAGATCTCCAGCCAAAGTGCCACTGAAGACGTTCCGCAGAATCGGGCTTCGTATACATGCGATTGTTGATATAGATGGCGCTGGACGCAATGTTGTCCAACGGTTGTCGTAGTTCGGCTGCTGTTGTGTGCAGGCTCCATTGGCGGTGGTGTTCGTCAATACAATGATGTAGTCTTTACCATCTTGAGACGCGCTGGATTTGGCTGTTGTGGCGAGCAGAAATAATGCGTGAAAAGGAGAAGCGGGTTTGACATGACTCTGCCAGATCTCCAGCCAAAGTACGCACTGAAGAAGTTCCGCGGAATCGGGCTTCGTATACATGCGATTGTGGATATAGATGGCGCTGGACGCAATGTTCTCCCACGGTCGTCGTAGTTCGGCTGCTGTTGTGTGCAGGCTCCATTGGCGGTTGTGTTCGTCGCTACAATGATGTAGTCTTTCCCATCTTGTGACGCGCTGGACATGGCTGTTGTGGCGACCAGAAAAAACTGCGTGAAATGAAGAAGCGGGTTCGGCATGACGCTGCTAGATGTCCAACCAACGTGCCCACTGAAGAAGTTCCGCAGAAGCGGGCTTCGTATATATGCGATTGTTTATGTAGATGACGCCGGACACAATAGTGTTGTAACGGGTGATAAGACAGTGTTGGTTGGAGCTTTCCCAGAGAGAACAATGAGGGCAGGGCTAAAAGAGAGCAAAAATAGGCTGTTGAATAATTCCGCAGAGCGCAGTATGGTAATAGTAGCCGCGGGGCTAAACGATGTCCTAAATGGTGACGCTGCAGGAGTGTTGGAAAGTTTAGCTAAGGGAGTTGACGAGATAAGGGAGATAGCACAGCAGACGCAGATAGTTGTATGCACACTACCAGAGGTGCTAGGATTGAACGGAAAGATGGAAAAGGACGTGGTGACAGTTCATCAGGGCATCAGAAAGTTAAGCCTGGAGAAGCGTTTGGATGTGGTTGAGGTAAACAGGGAGGTACATAAAGCAGGTTTTGGTAGGGCTTTTCAGCGAGATGGCATTCATTTTAAGAGAAGGGTGGAAGCTGAGATCGGCTGGAGCCTGGCAGGCAGGGCGGTAGCTTTTATAGGGGGTCCGCGAGGACTCCGTGCACAGAGGTAGGTAGAAGTGAAGCAGAAGAAAGTGTAATAATGGAGGCTGAGCCCCCCAAAATGGCAAAGAGTAGGTCGAGAAAGGAAAGTACAAAATAAAAATTTAACACTAGGATCAGCTACATAAACATGCAAGGAGGTAGAAAAAGAGTGAACTGGCTAGAGATAGAACCGCAGTTTAAGGATGCCAAAATAGATGTGTATGCTCTTTGCGAGACTCATCTCAGGGATCTAGAAGATTCGCCGTTTATAGAAGGCTACGTCTGGGAATGGTGCGACAGAACGAGAACGGAAAAAAAGGGTGGAGGGGTAGGTATGTTGATACACCAGGGAACAAATTGGCAAAGAATTAAATCATCTTGTAAAGAACATATCTGGGTTTCAGGAACAATTGCCGGCATAAGGACATGGCTAGGGGTAGTCTATTTAGGAACAGGACATCAATGCAGGCAAGAAAATAGGGATCTTGTTGAATGTCTCAGTGACGATATAAGCCAGTTTGGAAACGGGGCCAATATTATTCTATTGGGGGACATGAACGGCCACATCGACGATCTGGATGGATACACGGATTGTAACGGCAAGCTAATGCTAGATTTCTGTGAGCGGCACGATCTAGTCATAGTAAATAGAGAAAAAAAATGTGAAGGCCAAATCTCGTAGGAAATCCGCAACAAGCAGACGACCATTGACTACTGTGTAATATAGCAGGACATTTATAGCAAAGTCACAAAAATGAAAATAGACGAAGAATGGGAGTGTAGTCTGGGAAGTGATCATAAATGTATTAGTCTGCAGATGGGGCCCTTGATGAAAAGAGAAATGGAACTCGGAAAAAACGTAAACGCAAAATTAAACGACGATCAAATAGCGCAGATAGCAGCAGACATAGAGGAAGCAATAGAGAAAAGCCCCATGGAAGACTGGGATTATGAACAGGTAGAGCTACTCACTAAGGAGGAAAATTAAGGAGGTTAAAGTAGCAAACCGCTGGAATGGAAAGAGGAAGCCACGGAGCTGGTGGAATAAGCAAATCAGGGAAGCTATTGAACAACGACGGGCTGCTTCAAGGGAATACCGAGTGGCAAAGAAAGCACAGGTATCTCAGGAGGAAATCGACCAAAAATGGGAATCATATGGACAAAAAAAACTTGAGGTGCAGGCCCTCATCCAAAGTAAAATAAGACAGTCCACCGATCACTGGATGGCTGACACACACGATGTCTCTAGACGCGGAGCAAGAAATTTCTGGAAACATATAAGCTGGCTAGGGAAGGAGAATAAAAGAAGGCAGGATCAGATACAAGATAACGAGGGAAATTGTTTAAAGGGAGACAACGCAGTGAACTACATTACATCAGTTATAGCTGAGTCATTTAAGAGCGACGATATGGTAATCTCTGCAAATCAGGAAGCAACACAAGGTAGCAGAATACAAAGAAGCTTAAAACTGACTAATCTAAACTAGAAAAAGGCAGAAAAAAATATTCCTAAAAACGCATCCAAAGAAATAGATGGAATTCCGATCAAGCTGATTAATCAACTTGGTCCACATAGTAAGGAAACGTTGTTAAAAGCTCTGTAAACAGTCATAATGAATACACAAATTCGGGACAGCTGACGGCAGAGTAAAACGAATTTGATTTATAAAGGAAAAGGAGAAAGGATGCACACAAAATCCTACAGGCCGATTACCATGACATCTGTTATGTACAGGTTGGCCATGCAGGCGGTGCAATTAAAAGGTGCAAGCATGGGTAGAAAGTAACAAGATACTCGGAGAACTTCAGAACGGCTTTAGAAATGGTAGGGGCTTAGATGATAGCCTGTTCGTGCTTACCCAATACATCGAAATATCTAGAGTGGAAACTAGACATTTGTATTTGGCTTTTCTGGACATAAACGGGGCGTACGACAACGTAGGCAGGGAACTCCTGTGGAACATATTAAAAGAAGGTATCGTTGATGAGATAATAAAGTTCCTACAGGAAATATGCCGGGATAACAATGTAGAAATTACGTGGGAAGGGATAAGAAGTACGGAAGATGTCAAAGTATGCAGACGATTAAGACAAGGCAGTCCTCAATCACCGCTGCTTTTCATGCTTTATATGATATACCTGGAACGGAGGATACAAGACAGTAACCTAGGTTTTAACCTGTCATATAGATTAGGTGGAAAGGCGGTAGAGCAGCGCCTCCCCGGTTTATGTATGCAGACGATATTGTGCTGCTAGCTGAGAGTCTGGAAGAATTGCAAACTCTATTTAAGTATTGCGGAGACGAAGGGGCCGCTCTAGGCTTCGGTTTCAGCGCAGTTAAGTCGGGTCTGATGATTTTCAACGGCTCAACTGATCGGGTCTTAAAATACAAGGCCTTGAAATAACTAGAGTAGGAGAATATAAATATCTGCGGGTATGGGTAAACGAAGGATTGGCATACATTGGAAAGCATGAGCAATCGCTTAAGGCCGAAGGGCGAAGGAATGCCGGGATAATGAAGCATAAGGCATTGAGGGGATACAATAGGTATGAGGTTTTGAGGGGTATTTGGAAAGGAATTATGGTGCCCGGACTTACTTTCGGAAATGCGGTTTTGTGCCTAAAATCTGAGGTACAGTCGACATTAGAAAAAAATCAGAGATCCGTTGGACGATTAGCACTAGGCGCCAACGGCAAAACTACAAATGAGGCGATACAGGGAGATATGGGCTGGACATCTTTCGAAGTAAGGGAAGCTCAGAGTAAAATATTATATGAGGAACGCCTGAGGAAATTGGACAGTAACAGATAGGCAGCTAAAGTATTTAAATACGTGTACCTAAAAAGCGTTGACTCGCAATGGAGGAAAAGAACTAGGAAACTAACAAGTATGCTAGTAACAAGGACGGAGAAATAAAGAGCATTAGGCAACAGGTGAAAAACAGAAGGTAAAAATTGGATAAATTCGATGGAAAAGAAACTGAGTGTGGAATTATACCGAAAGTGGAAAATGCAGATCAGGAAGGAAGATTTCTTTGATACCTCAAGAGGCAGTGCCATACTTTTTGAAGGTAGATAAGGGTGCCTTAGAACACGCAGCTACAAAAAGAAATTTAACAATGAAGATGACGCATGTGCTGTATGCGGAAACTCCAGTTAAACAATTGACCATATTATACTCGAATGTAATGGTATCCATCCGGAAGTTGATGCAGGCGCATTCACTGTTCCTGAACCTCTGGGGTTTAGAGATACCAATGACCGGGTGAATAAACCGGCGGTGGAAACTAGCAAAAAACGACTGGAAGGTTGGTTGCTTAAAAGCAGAGAAGTGACATAATGTTAGTAACGTAAAAACAAACATTTAATAAATAGAATTATGGTTTAGTTAACCAATCTAAATCAAGAATTAAGATATAGGAAGAAAAATGAGCATGATAGCTACTGCTACCACCCCGTTTCAAAGGGGACGCTCCTATATTGCATCCATTCCATCTATCCATCCATCCAATGGTCGCCGTAGTTCGGCAGCTGTTGCATGGCTGTTGTGCGCAGCCTCCATTGGCGGTGGTGTTCATCGCTACAGATATGTACAGTGATGTCGTCTTTCCCATTTTGTGACGCGCTGGACTTCGCTGTTGTGGCGAGCAAAAACAACTGCGTGAAAAGAAGAAGCGGGTTTGACATGACGCTGCCAGATGTCCAGCCAAACTGCCTTCGGCGTTGGACCCTCCCATCGGCTGAGCGCCGTCACGCGTTTCAGCGTGCTTTTTTCTTCCTTGTTGTGTTGGCTGCCTTCTTTCCTGTGGTGCCAAACAACGCGTTAGCGCCGCAAATAGTCGTGTGTTTTGTTACGGCTCGTGTCTTTTTCGCGCTGCTTTTTTTTAATTGGCTTGTTCGAAGTGACATGTTGCTGCGCTTTGAGCATGATCGACAAACGGTTATTTAGAATACCGTCCGCGAATTGAGGCACGGCATGGAGGCAGGTATCGATGCACCGAATCGGCCGGGCAAACTTCAACTCAGCACCATGGTTGTTGATCTGCAAGTTAAGTAAACCATTGCGCATCTCTAACCTCATATGCCGCCACACACTGTGTACAGATTCATTCATTTTTCCGCCCTGGCAAGTGTTAAATTCCGGCGCATTATATTTTTTTACTGTTTTCACTTTAGACTTTGATTAGGTATAGAATGTCCTTGATTGTTGCGACTCGCACATGCTTTCTAAGCCGTTGTCTTTGTTATGAATGTAAGCCGACTGTGTGTTTTTCGTCGAATTTAAGTAAGCGGTGATAGGTCTTAGGCGGCCGGATAAAGCCAGATATTTTGTGCCTTGCTTTCGTTTGGTGGGCTAGTTCTCGATTTCGCATGCCACGCATGCAAGCGCTATTAGATCTGCACCTAAAGTAAAAAAACACATTGGCGACAATTGCTGCCACGCTTCTCAGGTTTACCGGCACCTCAAAAGTCACTCAAAGCTGCAAATAGACCATTCATAAATTGTTGCAATGTGCCACCCAGTTACAATTTTTAAGCGAACGCCGCGCAATAAACGAGGGACGCAATGAGGTGAAGGTGAGTTGAACCGAGGCCGAAATCGCGTACATATGGTGCAAGGCGCTGACAGTTGAAACTATTTTAGTGCAAAATCACTTTGATATTCTGTAATGAAGTTTCAGTATCAGAGTAATATTTTAACCTGAGCACATTGCTAGAAGGAGGAGGAATCAACCTTTATTAAGCCCGAAATAATTCGGTGGTGCATGCTTGCACCAGACGGGGTGGTTCCCTAGTTGCGGGACCCATATGTTTCCAGCAGCTCCTGGCCCCTGTCTGTCAGTGCGAGCTGGATCGATAGGGCGGGGCTGGACAACAAGGTCTCCCATCGCTCAAGGGGTTGGGGATTGGGGGTGTTGGCGGGAAGAGGAGGAGGGGGGGTTTTGAGTTGTTTGCATTCTGCCAAAACGTGCGGCAGGGTGCCCTTTTCTTTTTTACAAAAAGGACAGAGCATGTCGTGTTCCGCAGGGTACATGCGGCTCATCAATACGGGATGCGCAAGCGATCCCGCCTGCGCTCGGCGCAGGATCGTCTGTTGTTGCCTGGTGAGCTTGGGGTGCGGTTCTGGCAGTCTGCACCTTTCCTCTCGGTACATACTTGTAATTTCCCGAAAGCTGGTAACCGGATGCGGTAGCTCTTCCGGCTCGTTCTCGCCCCGGATTGACATTTCTCGGGCATGGTAGTCTGCGATGATGTTGCCTGCTACCTGCGAGTGAGCCGGGACCCACACGAGCTCTATAGCTCTTCCCGGAGGCTTGCACTTGGATAGAATGGCTCGGGCCGCGGAGGATATTACCCCTCTGCGGAAGCTTCTGTAGGCTGTCTTTGAGTCAGTGACCACGGTGTCCACGCTCGGCTGTGCGAGTGCGAGGGCCATGGCCGCTTCTTCTGCAACTGCGGCGTCTGTTGTCTTTATGGACGCGCTGACGATCAGCCTGTCTTTTGACGTAACCACCACTGCTGCACGGTTACTGTGTTTTCGGAGCGAGGCGTCCGCGTAGAGGACCCTGGGGTTCTCTTCCAGCTTCCGGGCTATGGCGTTGGCCCGCGCGGTGCGCCTCTCGTCGTCCTTGCCCGGCGTCATGTTCCGGGGAAGGGGTTTGGTCTGAATGGCCGTCTTCCAGTCTTCCGGAAGGGCTTCCTTGAGGGGTACTGGCTCAATCTGCCATCCTATCTTGCGTAAGACGGCTCGTCCGTGTTTCGTATGACTGAGCCGGATTCTCTGATTAGAGAGGTGGGCTTCAATGAGCTCCTCCACCGTGTTGTGGGCGCCCATGTCCAGCAGTCTTTGTGTGGACGAGTATATGGGAATGCCCAGTGCTTGTTTCGTTGCCTTACGAAGCATCGTGTTTAGGGTGTCCCTATTCGCCTTCGTCAGCTGGAGATAGGGGGCGGAGTAGGTAACCAGTGACACGACGAATGCGCGTATCAGGCGCATGACATCGTCCTCTTTGAGGCCTCGGTTTCTATTAGATACCCTTCTGACCATACTGAGTATCTGTTCGGCTGTAGTTTTGATCTTTGTGACGGCGGCGTGTGCCTTCCCGTCGGCCTGAAGTAGTAGGCCGAGGATCCTAATCTGCTGTGTTGGCTTGATAGCCGTTCCGTCGATGGTGACGATCACGTTCGGCGGCAGCTCTTTCTTGGATTTTCCCGGTTGGATAATAAGCAACTCTGATTTCCGCGTTAACGAGTGCCGGGCCGCCCACATGTGGGTCAGTCTGGCGTCCACGTACGGTGTCTGCGAAGTCGTTGCGATTTCTTGGGTAAATTTTTGGAGGGTCTTCTTCTGGTCCCTCGACCATTCGGTGTAGGTCTGTTGTGTTTCAGCTCGTCCCGATTCTTCCTCAGACGCCTCTTCTTGTTCCTGGGTGAACTTTCTCATCTTGTCCCAATCCGTGATCCGCGCTGTCCCCAACACAGCCCGATATCGAGAACCTCGGATCGTGATGCCGATCACGCTGTGGTCAGAACCCAGGTCCACTTCTTCGCTTCTCCAGGAGACGTCTAGCGTTCCCGATAACCACGAAAGGTCTGGCGTAGTGTCCCTCGCGGCACTGTTGCCTCTTCTGGTAGTTACGTCAGGCTCGTTCAGGAGGGCAATCTCGTGATCCTCCATTGCTTTGGCCAATGCTTTTCCTCTTTTTGACTGGAACTTATAGCCCCATGTTGTGTGAGGGGCGTTAAAGTCGCCGAGGATCAGGAGCGGCCTGGTCCCCGCCAACCCTTTCGCCTGACTCACGATGCGGTCAAATTCGTACTGCCGTTGTGACGGCCGACAGTACGCGCTCATTACAAATAAATTGCCCGCGCTGCCAATTTCTCTTGCATGAATTTCGACCAGCGTGTGCTCGCACCCGCCCTGCGCCGTAACATGTTGAGTTGCCGCCACGTTGCTGCGAACGAGCACCGCCGTTCCGTTCTCCGTGGGGTCCGTGTAAGTGACGTACCCCGGAAGTCTTGCTTTCCCGTTCGTCTCCTGTAGAGCAATTACATCAGGCTTGTTGTCTTGCCTGTCAATGTATACCATTAGTTCCGCTTCTTTGTTGCGAATCCCACGGCAGTTCCATTGGTAAATCACGGTGGTTTCCCCCCCGGTCTTCTTGTGCTTCTTACTTGGCTTCTGCATCATCATTTCCGGCTGTCTCGAGTCGATTGCGCCTTTTCGCGATCGCGTTTTTTATTTTTTCGGCCCGCTCCTTTTTCAGGGACGCGAAGTGATTCCTCACCGATGTTGAGGCTACTTTTAGCGCTTGACGTTTGTGCTTCGCCGATGGCGTCTGAGGCTGACTCTCGACAGCTTTAAGTCGGTCGTCTATTTTGCTGAGGCTTTCGTTAATTTGGGAAATTGCGGCCAAAATGGCCATAAGCTCTCCTTCTCGCGGGATCTGTGTCGTTACCGTGGTCGCGGTCTCTGCGTTCGCAGTTTCCTCTCCGTTCGCGGGGCTCTCTTCGGCGTCCATCGCCTCTAGGTTATTTGCTGCACGTTGCATGGCCTCAGCCTCTCCAGCTGTCCGCCCTTGGCGGGGCGAGGGGGGGGGGGGGGGGGGGGGGCCCTCCGCGGCACCTTGATGCAAGCTGAAATGCTCTGATGAGATCAGGCGCCAGCGCCTTTACCAGCTCCTGATCCAGAGGGGGTCTGCTAGCCGCGCACCGTTTAGGTTGAGCCGCAGTCAAAACGCGAGAGGAGGAACGCGGTGCCGCAGGGGGAGAGATGACATGGCGTTGCCTTTAGTTTATTGAAGGGGTTTAAGAGCTGTACGACGCCAGATGAACACTGTGGTAATTCTGGACGAAGGGTGCGAAGAATGCAGCTGGTGGAGTGCCACTCTACCTGTTCAGTGTGATTTATTAGCAAGCATTTTTATACACAACAGTTTTGGATATAATAAGTATGGCCGCAGCTTTTGCAATGCATACAAAAGATATCTGCCGTTTGAAAACAAGCTTAATCCTTCCTAATTTTCTCGCTCATGGGCAGGGTAACTGGTCATAACACTGCGCTCCCCCCTCCCCCCCCCCCCCCCCCCCCGGACGAGAAACTACAGTTAGAACTGATATTTCGTCTGCATTAAAACCAATCCTGATATGAGTTTGCAATTCTGCCTGCTGACTGGAAATACGAAGTACAGGGCAGGAAAAATGCAGAGGTTTTTGAAGGTATAGTTGTGGACGCAGTTTCTTTATATTGTGCCCGTGTTCCAAAGACAGATGAGCAATGGAATCTCAGGGTAAGGAAAACAGTTCAGAGTAAAGGCGAAGGCGGCAGAAAGTGGCCGAACCTGTCGAGGGTAGTCGAGATTAGACCGCTTTAAGAGAAAGTCGTTGCCTGCACACGTCGATGTACGTGGTGATATTTGGGGAAAATATTATGCACTGTGAATATATTTAGTCTATTAATGAATTGATAGTATTCGCTTCGTTCGCCATGATTTTACTCGTGTAAGATAAATAATTGCAGTGTTTTCCTCCGTGGTGGTGCACTTATTAAGGCGCTGGACGAGTGTGCCCAAAGATGCGGGATAGATTTGCGGCTGCAGCGATCACTTTCGATGGAAGTGAGAAGCAATGCTACCGTGTGCTGAACAATGTAAGTGCACGTTAAGGAATCCCAGGCATCAAAATTACCTGATGCCCGTCATACGACATCTTTCACAGCCTGTCTGTGATATTTGTCGTGTTAGCCCAGGCAGGGGGGGCGCCGTTTCAGCCGCGCCGGAACGCTTCCAGAGAAAGCAGTCCAGACACCGAGCTTCCAAGCGACGAAATGAACCCCCGTTTATTCTCGCACTCCGCTTTTATACACTTGCGCTACACTTGCGCCACAGATACACTAGCGCCACTATCGCAGTCGCAGCTGCCAGCCAAGCCAAGCCAAACCAAAACAGATGATAACAGCACATCCCCCTTTTCAAGCACTATTAACTTTACATGCAAACACTTCAAAATAACATTGGAACACACCCAAGAAAACACGACAGAACACAGTCACTCCAGCATCAGTCGTCCACGCCCAGCGTTATGGGTTTGCGAACAACTCTTCCAAATCTGGTCGTAGTTACAATTCTAGCTTGAGAATTGCCACCGTCAGTCTCCGTCCGAGTTAGAGGCACCAAAGCTTCCGGAGCTTCGTCAAATTGGTTGTCTACTCCAGTTACCAATCCGGCCCTGCTGAGCTGTTCCTGACTATCCGGAAATTCGTAGTTCCCGCTATCTACCCGGTCTTTTGGGAGACGGTTAAGCATTCTCCTGTTTCGACGGACTTCAACCCCGTTTTCCGTTTGAACACGGTATGAACGCGGCTGTGGTGCTGCTCCGAGCACTGTACCTTTGGTACGGAGATCAGTCACCCACACCACATCACCTGCTTCCAGCTTTGGGAGATTTTTAGACCGGTGACGTCGGTCGAAGTGGCGGCTTTGCTCCTTTCTGACTTTACGGTCCTTGGCTGCCGCTTCTTGCAGACAGCATTGTCCCGGATTGCGGTGCGAAGGCAGCATTGGGACTCTCGTCCTCAGTATCTCCGCTGGGCTGACGTTCAAAACACCAGGCGTGGCCCTATAAGCCAGCAAGGCTAAGTAAGGGTCGTCCGATTTTAGAATGAGATTCTTAACCGTCTTTAACATACGTTCGACTTCCCCGTTTCCCTGGGGGTGCCTTGGACTCGAGGTGACATGACGGAAGCCATACAGTTTTGCAAATTTCTCGAACTCGGCACTGACAAATTGGGGACCATTGTCGGTCACCACACACTTGGGAATGCCATGTCTCGCAAAAATGCTTTTCATTCGGCTTATCACGGTAGCAGAATTTGTTGACGGAAGAATGGCAATCTCTGGGTATCGCGAAAGATAGTCTACTACGACAAGATATTGCCGTCCCTGAATTTGAAACAGATCGCCCCTACTCTCTCCCAAGGAAAAGAGAGCGTTGGCGATGCAATCATCGGTTCGATCTGTCCTGGCGCATGCCTCGCGCAAACACTGCACTGTTTCACGAATGACGCTATCTCAGTGCTAAGTCCCGGCCACCAGACAGAACCTTTAGCCACACTGTGGCATCGCGAGATGCCTTGGTGACCGTCATGCAGTTTGCTTAGCGCTTCCTTGCGAAGGGTCTGAGGAATGATAAGCCTCATACCTTTGAGCAGAAACCCGTTCACCAAAGTAATGCATGCACGTTCCTGCCAGTACGGCAGAAGATAACAGGGAACATTTTGTTTCCTGGGCCACCCTTTCTTTGCACACTGTGCGCAAGCTTCGACAAACTTCGTCTTTTGCTTGACCTTCTTTTACTCTTTTCAAGAAATCGTCGCCTGTTTCTAAACCCAGTAAACAAGCTTTCGAGTTAGCGGTTACCTCTGAGACAGGTAAACAGCTTTCCACTTTCGTACGAACTAACGGCGAACGTGAAAGAGTATCAGCAGTGGTTAGCGATTTGCCTGGTACATATAATACAGAAAAACTGTATCGCATCAGGCGCAGACGAAAACGTTGAATTCTTGGCGGCATAGCATCGATTGCCATGTGACCCAACAGCGACACCAAGGGCTTGTGGTCAGTTTCAAAAACAACTTCCAGACCACGTATATACTCATCAAACCTTTCCGCTGCCCACGTCAACGCCAGTGCCTCCTTTTCGATCTGGGAGTACCGTTGCTCGGTTTTGGTGAGCGAACGAGAAGCGAATGCAACTGGTCTACGTTGCCCGTCTTTTTGCTTTTGAAACAAAACTGCTCCCAGACCGAAAGACGATGCGTCAGCTGAAAGAGTGGTTTGTAGCGAAGCGTCGCACAAAGCCATGCATTGCGCTGAACAAATGAGCTCTTTGAGTTCTTGGAACGCTTTTTCCTGATTGCTGTCCCAGACCCAGTCCCTATCCTTGTGCAAAAGAACACGCATGGGAGCAGACACTTGGGCTAAATGTGGCAGGAAGCGGCCCAAATGATTCGCTATGCCCAAAATGCTTCTAAGCTCAGTAACGTTTCTGGGTGCTCTCAAATCTTTTATAGCACTGACCTTCGCTGGATCAGGATGAATACCTTCCTCATTCAGAATGTGACCCAAAAAACGCACTTGCCTAACCCCGAATAAGCATTTCTCTTTGTTTAATGTCACATTTGCCCTTGCTAGGCGTGTGATCACGTTACTTAAACGCTCATCGTGTTGAGCTTTGCTTTCGCCAAACACTAGGACATCGTCCACGAAATTAACGACCCCCGCCAGGCCACCTAGTATCTCAGACATTCTCTCTTGGAAGTATTCCGGAGCGGAGGTAATTTCAAAGGGTAGTCGCGTGAAACAGTATCTACCGAAGGGTGTTAAGAACGTGGTTAGCTCTTCCGAGTCTTTACTGAGTCGCACCTGGTGGAAGCCTGAGTTGGCATCGAGCTTTGAAAACCATTTCGCTCCCGACAGTGACCCTAGAGCTTGATCCACAGTTGGTAACGTAAATCGCTCTCGAACTACGCATTTGTTCAATTTAGTGAGGTCTACGCAAACTCTCAGGTCTCCTGAGGGCTTCACTACCGGAACTATTCCGGCGTACAATTCGGTGGGCCCATCCACTTTCCTGATTATGCCTAAACGCTCCATTTTATCTATTTCGCGCTTCAGGGACTCCCTCAGGGGAATTGGTACCCTGCGTGGAGCGCTTATGGCATGCGGGATAGCGCCAGCTTGTAGCCTGATGGTGTACTGCCCTGGCATCGTACCTAGACCGCGGAACATTTCTGGAAAACGCGTCTCGTACTGCAGGTTTCCCGACTCGACCGCCTCTGCAAATTTCACGATACCTAAGACCTCAAGTGCAGGCAATCCTAGAAGGACGTCGCGTAACGGACTGACAACGTAGCATGTTTGATACACAGTTTTCTCTTTCCATGCGATCTCTGCTACGAATTTGCCTCGTACGTTAGGCTTACTGCCTCCTGCACCTAGCAAGATTTCATCGGTTTTTACCAGTCGGGACGGTAATCCCGGAAACCTTGCTGGTAATACTGACACTTCAGCACCTGAGTCAACCTTTGCAAAAATGGACACAGAATTAATGCGCACCTGAACAAATCACGCTTTTCTGCATGCATCTATTGATCCCACGAAAGTCTCTCCAGTTTCCTGGTTGACCGCTGAGACGCGTAGTTCTCCAGTTTCCTGGTTGACCCATAGAGAAAGAGATTGGTAAAGAGCGGTCACTCGGCGAAAACTGGCCCCAGGAAATGACGCGCGACTTCTTGCGCTGCCGACGATTGATGGATGGCGGCACCAACGTGCGCATGCGCGGACGCGCGCGCGACGGCCCTCGCTGCAGCGGTAGCCCGCCGGAGCTGACGACAAGAAGTTGTCGAAGGGAGCGGCAGTGTGTTCGTGCCTCGCCGCGCTTGTGCGGCACAGACCTCTCGTGGGCTGCTGCGCGGAACGACGGCAAGGTGAGCAACGTTTTTTGCTTAACTACGCTGCATTTCAAGCAGTTTACGCTGACCATGCCGGCCGTTGCCAAGAGTTTCGCAGCTCGTGAACAGGCGCGCCAGCTGTTCAGGCGCTGTTCGTTACGCCGTAACTCTGGCCTTTCCCAACCACGGCGAGGTGTAATATGTTGTGTTCCCGGGAAACAGTTTCATTTCGAACAGTTTAGCCCTTCACGCTTGACAAAGTGGCATGTGAAGGCACCAAGGCACGCCGTTGCGCCAAAATGGCGTGTTCGCCGGCCGGTGCGGCCATGGTGACGCAGTTTGCCGAACGGCTAGTTTTGCTAAGTGTCGCGTTTAGCAGAGCAACGGTAAAGTGAGAAACGTTTCATTATTGACTTTCTTGTCAAACTGTGCAGTATTTCAGGCAGTTTAGCTCAGTACGGCGGCGACTGCGCTTCACAAAGTCGCGCGTGAAGGGCAAGCTAGCAGGCATGACAAGGCGTGCTGACCGCCGCGGTGACGTGACATGGCGATTTATCGAGCGGCTAGTTTTGCGTGTTGTCGCGTTTAACAGGGCAACCGCAAGGTGTGAAATGTCTCATTCTTGTCAAACTGCGGGGCACTTCGGGCAGTTTAGCTCAGCACGGTGGTCTGCGCTTCACAAAGTAGCGTATGAAGGGCAAGCCAACATGGCTTGCCCGCCGGCCGCGGTTTTGCGAGCGGCTAGTTTTGCGTGGTGTCGCGGTGCATTTAACGGGACAACGTTAAAGTGAGAAATGTTTTATTATGCAGCAAGCTTCATTGCTTCAGCTGTTCAGTGCTTTTGAGGAATATTGTTAGTTTAGTGGCTGTTACTTCACTCACTGTTGAGATGCATTTTCAGATAGGTTCGGTTAGCCTGCATTTCCTGACCTCTACGTTGCGAGAGTAGCTTTTGTATCAATTTTACGAATCGCAGCTTTTCTCTTCTGGACCATAACTGCTGCTCACCAAGTCTTCAGTACGCACCCACATGCACAGAGGTGTGCGCGGTGCAGTGGCCTTACATTTCATTGCAACCTTCTGCATCATGTTCATTTCTTTTCCAACAGCACCGAATGGACCCACGGACTGCAGCCGAAGCACGGCAGATGCGACGAGTGAACGGTGTGGCCTTCCCCCAAGCGTCAGTACTGCTCTCTGCCCTGAACAAGACAAGTTACCCTTGCTAAGGTAGCCGCTACTTGGATTGTGTAGTTTATGTATAATGCCTGTTTTGTTGCATATCATTTGCAATAATTCGGAAATCAACGTTATGCTATTTTTTGTCTCTACCTAAGTACTGTTTCTCGCCTTGTGTATTTTTATTTTTCTGTATTTTGCACATCGCCTAATGTGTGCCAACTTTTGTCAATGCATCCGTCTACATCTGTTGCGTCTCTTGTGTGTTTTATATGCAGCAAAATAAATGTTCATTTCACAAAGCACTTGGCGTCTTTTCTGCAATACTGTTTTGCAAAGGCTGTGGCGCAGCTGCGTTCATGGCCAGTTTAGAAAGCTGGGAATTATTTTTCATGTTGTTATGCATGCTGAACATAAATAGAAACACTAGTAGACCGTGTAAAACCAAAATAATGCGCCAAAAGGGCAGGGAAGGGCGCAGTGCATGCTAGCATTCAAATCACGCGTCTTTCAGCAAGACCGGAAGTAGTTGCCGCCGGCCGCTTGGCGCACTACAGTCAAATGGGCCGCTGGGCCCTATGGGAGTGTCCGCTCTTTATCAATCTCTTTCTCTATGGTTGACCGCTGAGACGCGTACCTTTCGTTGAGCGGAAGCCGTTGCTTTCTTCAAGCAGGCCTTTGCGAAATGCCCCTTCTTGCCACAGTGAAGACACTTGGCAGCTCTGGCTGGGCACATTGTCCTGGGGTGGGCGTCGCCACGGCAGAAAGGACACCGCACCTCCGGCGTTCGTTGCCCATGCAGACGTCCCTTGTGCCTCTGTTGAACCACCGCGTTCACATTGGGGTCCTGGTCACGAATTTCCGATGACTGATGGCTGTGCTGTCCTCGTAGAGTACTTTGCTGCTGTTGGACGCTTTCCTTTAAGCGAGCCTTCGACAGCGCCGAAGCCAGCGTTAGCTGAGAATCCATTTGCAAAGCTTCCGAGAGCTTTGCGTCGCAGACCCCGACAACCAGTCTGTCTCGGATCATTCGTTCGTTTAGTTCACCGTAGTCGCAACGTTCCGCCAAGCCGTGTAGCGCAGTGACGAACTGTTCTACCGACTCTCCTGGCATTTGTACGCGTCTGTGAAAACAGGCGCTTTCGTACACGATTTTCCTCTCTTTTACGAAGTGCCCGTCGAACTTTTTCTTTACGGTTTCATAGTTCTTGGCGTCTTCGTCAGATAGTGAAAACGTCTTGAATATGTCACGAGCTTGCCTCCCCATTGTGTACAACAGCGTTCGTACCTGAGCCTCCCCGGAGCATTCGTTGAGTCCCGTTGCATATCGGAAGTCGTCGAAATGTTCGATCCACGCCGGCCACTCTGACGTGCGGTCAAAGTCCAGCGGTGGCGGTTGCTGCAGTCCATGCAGCCGTATTGAAGGCGTCTTCGACATCGTGGATGGGAGGTGCCTGGTTCAGTGCGAAGATTCTTGACCATCTGACATCATGTCGTAGACGGCCACTTCTGACACCATGTCGTGTTAGCCCAGGCAGGGGGGGCGCCGTTGCACCCGCGCCGGAACGCTGCCAGAGAAAGCAGTCCAGACACCGAGCTCCCAAGCGACGAAATGAACCCCCGTTTATTCTCGCACTCCGCTTTTATACACTTGCGCCACAGATACACTAGCGCCACTATCGCAGTCGCAGCTGCCAGCCAAGCCAAACCAAAACAGATGATAACAGCACAATATTAGCAACAAGTTTTGCCGGGCTAGTTGGTTCATAATGAAATTGGGTTAAATGCGCGAAAAAATAGGACAGCAGGAAGGAACACATACGACACTTAGAAGCGCAGTATGTGCGCTTCTAAGTGTCATATGTGTTTCTTCCTGTTGCCCTATGTTTTCGCGCAGTTACCACAATTTCATTGTGTCATTAGAACCGCCCCATCAAACGAACTAACCATTCTAGTGTTTTCCGCCAATGACCGCGTCCACAGTAACTCAAAAAACACAGCGAAGGACAAACCTTGCAGGGGTGCCTCCGTGGTTACGGCGCTCCACTACTGTTCTCAAGGTTTCGGGATCGAATCCCGGCCTCGGCGGGCACAGAGCAAGGCGCCCGTGTGCTGTGAGATGTCATTGCACTTTAAACAACCCCAGTTGATCGAAATTTCCAGAGTCCTGCATTACGGCATCTTTCATAGCCTTAGTCGCTTTTGAACTTTAAATACCATAAGCGAAACCAGCAGGAACAAAAGACGGACGACGACTAGACAGAATAAGCGCTAAGTTTCAAAAGTGTGTTTATTGCAGAAATAACCGTATATACCCATAGGGATCAGCAGGGGAGGGAAAAAACAAACAAGTTGGTATCAAAAAGCCCCGCGCTATGACAAACATTCAGAAGGGGTTTTGTTTCCAAAATTACGTTGATGTGGAAAACACACTACGTTGGACAAACCGGCAGATGTGTAAGCGTTTGTCTTCCAGAGCGCACGATCATCTGGCTGCGAACTGTAAAAGATGTACTGCGGAACCACCTTGCTATCCCCTGTGTGATAAGACGATCATCTCGTACCGACCTCGCAACGAGCTAACCAGGAACATCATGCAAGCACTGGAGAAAGCACAGGGAGGGGATAAATGTGTCAGTAAGCTTGATTTTTTGTTGTAGCACATGGCTGGTTGATATTAACTTGTTCGTTTTTCTCCTTCTCTGCCTACCACGGTACTTTCTGCAATGAATCCTCTGTTGAAAGTTAGCGCTTATCCTATCTCGTCGTCTTGCCTGTCTTTTGTTCCTGCGCTAAGCTTTTTAATTTACGATGTATAACCAAAACGCCCATTCGTATTCACTTCTGTTTCCACAGGCTGCAATTGCCAAAACTACACTTTAAATGATTATTGCTGCACTTTTGTGTGACGGACGGACCTTTCTTCATATGGAGCTCCAGCTGAGGCCCAGCCATCCGTGGATGCTTAGTGAAGACTCATATCCTGTGCTAAGTGTGACTTAATTGGTCATGCCACAAGGAAACCTCGGTCAGCACCTGCGCGATGCGCATCGTGAATACAAAGGGAGACAAGTGGAAGCGACACACGTGACCTCATTTCACGCTCCACAGCAACGACAGGTGACCACTTTCTCCAGGGGCCGTATTACAGACGGCTCACACTCACAATCACACTCACACTCACAATCTTCCTATTGACCTGCGGCAACACGGCGGGAGTGGCCTTTCTTTAAGTCATCGACGTCTGCTGTTTACGTCATGAACACACTTGAAGTGATGACGTTGGCTACCGGCAAATTGTGAGCGGAGGCTGTGAGCGACGCGAGCCGCTCACAACTCGTTTGTGAGCGCGCTCACAAAGGAAAAATGGCGGCGGTCTATGCGGCGGCCGGCGTTCTCGTGAGGCGGTAGCGGCAGCGCCCCGACGCGATCATCGGCGAAGGACGGTGTACGAAGACTGTTTGACGTGTCGGGCGAGATGTTTCGACGCATGTTGCTACTCGAGAAGGATATAGGACAGTGACTGCGCGACGCGACGAACTGAGATAGGTGTGTGCGGCCGAGTGCGCTGTCTGTGTGGCGGCAGATAATGTGTGCACTGCGCTTTTTCCGAGCTCCTAGTGGCTTCCAAACCGCTACTGGCAACGAGGCGAACATCGGCCTCGCGCAGCCGACACTTCGAAAGCGTTTGCGGCATGCAGGAAGGCGGCGGCGAAGAAAGGCTTGCTTCGTCACGACAGCATACCGGGCGTCGTCGGGTTTGTCGATGGCCCATCGGGCGTCTACGAGTAGCCTTGTGATGTCGATATGAAATGCCGACATGATTTGGGCCATGAACCTCCCTACGTGGCATCTTGGCATGATGCTTTCTTCTGGCGGCCTTCTCGGCTGCGCACAGGCATGACACAGGCCGAGGAAGGCCTTCTGCGAGGCGTCGAATTCACGACAGTGAGCCGTGCTGCTCTTTGCAAGATAAGTTACGGTAGGCTCCACATGCCTCACATGTATTGCCGTTCTTGGGCTTTTATAAAAGCTGAAACGTAAGACACGTCGTACATTTTTGAAATGCCTACGTAAGAAACGAATATGGGAATGCGTGTGTTTGATGCCTGTATTGAGTAGGAATGGGGCACCATTTATACCGATATGAAGTGCAAGGCTGTCCTTACAGCAGTGTTGCTGAAACTTTCAATCATTCATTGTCTGCACTCCCATGAATGTCATCGTCAGCAAGACCTGGCAATGAGCTACTTGATGCGATTCTTCCATTGTGTCAGCAAGGCTGTTAAAGTTTATGAGGCTGTTGAGGTCGACAACGACGAAGAATGTGCTTAACAGCGTGCCATTTTCGGTTATGCTGGTGAAAGGGGCACCTGTTGGAGACATGGCTGCCAGTGCCATGGCATCCCAGTCCGGACTCTCCATAACGGCTATAGAACAAGGCATACACCTCCAAAAGGTTAATGGTGGATAACTGCGTAGGCGTGCTGAAGAGCCGCTTCCAGTGGTTGCAAAAATACTAGACGCTCCTCTACCAGCCAGAGCGTGTAACATGTGCCGTGTTGCATAACTTCTTTGGATGTCTTCCTGCCTGCAGACGAGGAGGGTGCTGCTGGCTTGGGCAAGAAAGGGTCACATCTGTGTACCGGCTACTTGGAAGTGGGATCACTATTGCCATGCATACCTCTAGGGAAAAGCCATACAGAATCATGTTAGCCTGTTCCACAGAACCTGCCACCAGAGCTGGCTGGCACAGCTGCCCATGGTGCGGCAACAGCTGCGGCGTCAATGCCAGCACAACAATCGGCTATGATATACCACACGTAGCTGACCAACTCATCGCAGGCAACCATGTGCAGCGCCTTCTTGTTTCATGTCTGTGCCAGAAACCTTTGTGATAATGATGAATCTTCTCGAACCTCATTTGTCAAGTCAAATTTGTCTTCGTACCCCCCCCCCCCATCCCCCCCATTCACTGTTGCTTGCAACCGTGCATGTTGGTGTTTGTGTGTGTGCCTGTGTTTGAGTACATAATTAAAGTGTTTCACAACGAGGCAGCAATTGTGATGCCTATCGGAATGGGAAAGTCTCACAGAAGTTTTTTAGAAGCACGTGTATTAACTGTGCCCCTTTATTTTCCTGCAGCGTTTCACACGCTTGAATATGCAGCAGCGAAACCAACTGCCTGCAATAGCACAGGCAGTTATTTGCACGTGCTGCACAATTGTGCTACACAGAGAAGACATACAGGAATAATTTTTTAAGCCTGTAAGCTGGCACTGTACTCATCGCAGGTCTGACACACTTCAGAAACAAGAAATGAAAGTATTGTGCATAAAACTGCGACTCAGAGGCATGACACAAAAGAATAGTTCTTTCTTTTTTTTCTTTTCTTTTCTTTATTTTCACATAACATATACAAAACGTTTGCAAAAACTGCTGGGCCAATAGCCGAAGCTAGTATAGGCCCATTGTACACATTTGTTATAACAGCAACAGAAGACACCAACATAAGACTCGGTTATAAATGATCAGTGAACAAAGTAATAGCGAGCAACACTCAACAGCAGACATAAAAAGATCAACAAACATAATTCTCAATCATCGAGAAGTAGAAGCGCCTAACTGAAAACAGGAAATTGTTAGCCATTTTAATTTCGAGTGGTACACTATTCCATATTTTCGCCCCGCAGTATTGAATTAGGCGCTGACCATAGGCATTGCGGGTTACCGGGTAATTAAAGTTAATATTGCTAGCATTTCTAGTGCTCCTGATAGGCAACACAAAAATATTAATTGAAAGCGGGTAGTTATTTTGTATAATGTTATTTACTAACATTGCGATTCTCATTTCATATAACAATGGAAACTGCAAAACCTGTAACCTATTGAACAAAGGAGCACTGGACTGATACCTATTAGAGTATGTTAATATTCTTAGTGCTCTTTTCTGCAAAGAGATAACTTGATGAATGTAAGATCTGTATGTGCTAGCCCATGACTCGCTGCAATACGTCAAATGGCAGTGAAAAAGAGAAAAATAGATTATCTTCAGCACAGATATGTCCAGCAGCCCCCGTGTTCTATATAGAATGTAACAAGCTGAAGCAAGCTTGGAACACAGGCTATCAATATGTTCATGCCAATTAAGGTTCTTATCTAGGGTTACGCCGAGGTATTTAATGGTGTCGACTTGCTCGATTAAAACATTGTCGAGGTAAATATGTAATCGCGTATCTGTGATATGTTTGTGCCTTGACCTAAACAGGACGTACTTTGTTTTCACAGCATTTACTGTCATTTTATTTGCCTTAAACCATGCAGAGATGTTTCTTAAATCGCGTGTCTTAGCCTCAATTTCAGTTAGAGTTTTGCCTGTAAAAACTATTGCAGTGTCATCAGCGTACATCACCGTTTTTGAATTCTGCAAACAGAGAGGAAAGTCGTTGACATAAATAGAAAACAGCACAGGGCCTAAAACTGACCCCTGGGGCACTCCAGCACAGACAGCTTGTCGAGATGATTTGAAGTGTTTTAGATGAACAAATTGTTTTCTGTTGGTAAGGTAGCTAGTAAAGAAATCAAGAGTGGAATCCCTAAAACCATAGTGCTCTAGCTTCTGAATTAAAATGTTATGATTAACAGTATCAAATGCTTTCTTTACGTCTAGGAACAAGGCTATGGACATTTCATTATTATGCAAAGATGAACATAGCTCCTGAGACAATGCCATTACTGCTGTAGATGTAGACCTGTTACTCCTGAAGCCATGTTGACAGTGAGATATGATTCTAGTTTTCTCCAAGTAGTCACTTAGTTGCTTTGCGATAAGTTTTTCGAACACAGTGTTAATGATACTCAAAACCGAGATTGGACGGTAACTGCCTGGATCATTACAATCCCCTTTTTTGTAAACTGGTGTAACTCTAGCGATCTTCAAAATATTCGGATAAATACCTTCGTAAATTGCGGGATTCATTAGTGTTGCCAGGAATGGTGCAAGATGGTGAATGTTGTCTTTTAACGCTCTCACTGTAATCCCGTCATGTCCTGTTGCCTTGTTTGCGGCGAGAGTTTTCACGATTGCTGTGATTTCACAATCGTCAATGGCTTGCAGTAAGAAAGAGTCATGAACACGCGGGTCATTAACAGAGCACAATAGATTAGGGATATTAGCTGCAAGCTCTGGGCCGATGTTTGTGAAGTAATTATTAAACCTATCAACTGTGTTTTCATCAATGTGTTCAGGAACTACGTGCTGTTTTAATTGTCTACCGATCACATTGTTGACTACGTCCCACATTTTCCGGCTGTTTCCTTGTGCTCTCTTTATTAGCATAGAGTTGTATTCTTTCTTTCTAATCCGTATTAATGCCACTACATGGTTTCTGGAGGATTTGAACTTTTTTGAATAGTAAACGTTTTCTTTCTGACGCTTCCACTTATGATACCATTTATCCTTCTCTTTTATAGCCTCAAGTATGTTCTCATTCATCCACGGGCACAAAGGTTGTTCGTACTTGCGGGTAGTGCGTGATGTGCATTGCGATATGGCAGACTCAAGAGCCTCAACAAAATTTTCAAATTCAGTGTGTACATTTGTATGATACACGTTGTTGAAATCTAAATTGCATATTTTCTCCTGCAATAGTTGATAATCAATTCGCGCAATTGGTGCAGACCTGTTTCGAATGGGAGTGTTCATATTCATAGGCAGCAGGCAGAATAGTTGCTTAATGATTACAGGCTTGCATAGTAGTTGTCATAGGTTTGGCACATTTCAGAAGCAGGAAACAAAGTATGGCTCTAAACAGTGCAGAAACATGACACAAGTAGTGCTATGTACAATGTTTGCATAAGGTAGTCTCCATTAGTGAACCTTCCAGGACTACAGGCCTGCATATACTGTTAGGACGCATAGAAAGCATTTGCTTAATGCTAAACAGTGTAAAGCTGACAAATTGAATGCATAATATTGCGAGTTTTAGTGCTCACAGTGATTGTAGCGTACGCAGAAAAACATCACATATGCATCAAGCAAATGGTGTGTGGGCAGAAGGTATCGCTCAAAAACAAAGCAACTCAGTCAATAGAAAAAAGAAAAAAATACAGAGCACACTACAATGAAAGCTACATCGAAAGCCCTGTCACGGTGGCACTGCAGTGAATGAAGGCTTCGGGTTCAGTCACGGCAGGGGTGGAAGCATTCCCATGATAATGTCCTTTCCTAAACTATCCAGCTACATACAAACAGATGATAATGCAAGGACAGAGCTTCATTTTGGCCTACACTACATGCTTCACAGTCGTCTTGCATTTCCCAAAGAGAAACAAATAGAACCACGGAGCCTGCACGTTGCACTTTAAGCACTTTTCTCATCGATACTAGTAGGCGCCGACCGAAAACACCTTCGCAAGTTGTCTTTGTCCATTTCCGTATCAAGCGCTCCATGAAATTTTATCGCTGCAGGCCCTGGACTTCGACTGCATTCTATTAGATTTTCAGCATGCTCACGGCACTTGCACGGCACTTCGATTACCGACGACACTAAAAAAAGCAGCACCTTCTCGGGGAATCAACTGTTTGCTTGCAGGCCGCCATGTGCACGCCATGACGCCGCCGGCGCACCCTCGCGGCAACAAAAGTTACCTAATAGCAAGTATAACTACACAACTAAGAACGCTCCAACTTGAGCTCTATGTTAATAAATACTAAAAATAGTATCTTGCCAAAATAAACCTTTGTTTGTTTTATTTATTGCGTATTAGTTGCGTCGTGTTAGAAAAAGGAGACGGTCCCTGCTCAGTTTTGTGCCCCACTGTGGCATCAACGTTTGCCGAGGATTCGGGACTACTAGGGCGGAGCCACGCTAAAAGTCGCTGGTAATTGGACGATTTCGTACTTCGTCACGATTGACGTCTCAAGGCTGCGTCACAGCTTCGTAATTTTGACGTCACGCTCACAAACTTGTGAGCGCAGTCCGTAATACGGCCCCAGATCAACGCCAGCATAAGAAGCTTCGGGAGAATAGCTGTCACGTTTATTTATTTGTTCGTTCATTTATTTCACTTTTCCTAATGGCCCACGCAGGAGGCATTAGGGAGGGGTTGGGCGGTTCAGATGTTTACAACTCAACAATGCACAAAAGGTTATTTATCATAACATAATAAACAACGTGAGTAACATAGATCACTTTTTTATTTATGGCGCAAAAGGCAGCATATTTACTATGTTTTGTGCGTAAATTAACTCTGCAAAGCTCTACTGTTGCTAATGTTTCCTATTATGTCTGCTCTCCAGCCAGCAACACAAGCACACTATAACAAGGCATTACCTAACTGGTTCCTATAGTATTTTTTTATAACGAATACTTACTTTCAATAGAATTATTTTTTAGAAATCACGAATTAAAAACAAAGTAAGGCTAAAAGAATGATTGATATTTAATAAAAATATTCCTGTAGCGATCTCACAAGGGTCTCCGCTTTTCAGATGTCCGTTTAGCATGCAATGCAAGGGACGTGAAGCAATTATGGCGGTAATAAAGAGCAATTCCTAAAAAAATAACGTGTATATGTCAACAACATTCGCTCAATCAGGCATGGAAAACTGACGTCGTTCAATTACTATGATTAAATAGAAAGTTCGAACACAATAAAGCTGCCGGTCAGTGGCTGGCACACGTCTTCTTTTTTCGCCTTTCACTAAAAGTATACAGTACAAGTACACTTGAAAACGTGTCCTGCTAATCTAGCGACATAATAAGGTTTGTACACATTATTTTTTGTAATGAAACGCGCGCAGAAGACCGGGTATTTACCAGGTTTGTTGTGACGTCAAGTGTTTTTGATCTTAACACATTAACCAAAGGATAGCACATTGCCTCGCTTCATGGTTAAAATTTTCCAGCACAAGAATGGTTCTATTGCCACGCAATATGCAGAGCTTACTTCTCTGATCATCCAGCAGTTAGTTTACATATTCAATTCATACATGAAATCCACTCACGTTGCAAAACGTTCCACTATTCTAAATGTGAGCGTGTCTCGCTGCTCAAGTTAGAAATTCAGCGAAATGCTCTTGTCCAATTTCGAATGATGACATAAATTCGACGAAATCAATATAAAACAAAAATCGATTATGTGAAAATGTTGAGTACTGCGTTGTTCCGTCTATCCCGTTATCACCCGTTAATAATTATGAGGGGTTAACATTAACGATACGCCCTTAACGGTGCGCACACTCCCAGACACCCTTTGAGTGAGTGGGGGTAGTTGTTCCTGTCACAAAGGAGATGCCCTCGACCTGCGTGGCAAGCTCAGCCGGAATTCAACTACCTTGTGGTGACAGAAGGGGGTGGTCGTTTGGTGCCCAGCGGTCGCCGGTTCAAACCAGAGAAAGGATCGGAGTCACAAGTAACAAACAAAACACAATTTATGCACAGCAAGAGACGATACAAAGGAATACACAAGATCACTTGAAATACATAGACGAGAGGTTCACAGAATACAAACGCTAAGCATGCAATTACACAGGTATCCAATAACGTAGAGGCTTTACAACAGATGAAACGCGAGAGAGTACATAAACAAACACCAAACTGTTCACCGGGCACTGTGGCAGTCCGACGCCTCAAGAGTCACGATCTGGCCGCCATACGAGACGAGCGCCGCTCCCTAGAAAGTCCGTGGGCTTGCCAGCAGCGGGTGATCCCCGGGAGTCCAGCCGAAGCACAGGCGAATACGTCGCAAAACACGGACGAACTGACTGACTGACTGACTCAACAAGCGGCGCGGTCGCTTTAAATAGGGCGCGCCGCGTCTGTTTGTTAACATGCGCCGAAGCTAGCGCGCACACACACTTAGCTTCGCTGGTTATAGCGCTCTCTTCTCCTCCAGTCGAGCCGCGCGTCGTCATTGGCCAGGTCCCATAGAACTTTCTCGAAAGGCCTGGCACATTCCAGGCCGATGAACCACCGTGTTCCCGGGCAATGGAAAAGAGGGTCACGGCAGCTCGTACAAAGCTACGCGCTCTCCCGCGCGGGGAAGGGGACTTTTCTCTACATGCTTTCCACGCGACGCCGCGCGGGCCTCGCGCCGTGCCGGCTTGATGAAAATGGGCGCCGATTTCGTGACACTGCCCCTCCCTTAAAGAATATTGTCCCACAATATTCACAACAACCACGAAAATCGCGCGCACATGCATGCGCTCACAAATATTTGGTGCAAATGACCATATCACACACATTGCACAAATTTCACAAACTGTAATAACCCATTACAAAATTTACACATCAATGCCATGAAATTCACAAACATAGCAACACACTGTCGTCAGATACACATAAGAATCAACAACACACAGCTCTTCAAATGCGAAGCGGACAAACCTAAATTCCGAGCGTATTACAACCCGCGATGAGTGCGTGACACGCTTCTGTCCGCAAGGGATTCTGCCTTCGCTCTAGTCTCTCGCATTTGAGACGCTTCTATGTTCTCCGATCGGGCTACTGAAAATTCCCTGAGGCAGGACTTATCCTCTTGCAAATCACACAACCAATGTGTGCCGATAAATTGCCCCTACAACCAGTAGCGCCGACGGATACACGGGAACCTGTGCCAACGCGCACAGACGAACAAAAAGAATCACTGTAATAGTGTTCCTTCCTAGGCACCGGTATTCCTTCCGCTGAAGGTGAAATATCCCAAGTAACGCCCCCATAAGTGGGAAAAACACTTGGGCTACCTGCATCAACGAAGGCCTAGGCAGTCCTGACTTTACTTCCTGTGTTGCCTCTTTCTTATCGGTTTCCTCCTGAGGGGCTTCCTTTTGTTTATTCTTGTCTCGGGGCTTTTCTTCCGGCTTCTCATGGCCTTGCTTTCCTCGCCTTGCCTTTTTCTTTTTAGATTCACTGCAGCGCACAGGTGCGGGACCTTGATCAGGATCCTCGGGAAATGTTGCGCCCTTGATATTTCCCAACACCAAATCGTAGATAGGGCGTTCCACGCACAGGGCTGTCAGTTTTCCAGAATAGTATTGCGTCTGCACTTCCAATTTTGCTTCAGGTAGCAGCTGAATTGAGCCGTCAATCAGCCTCACAGGGCATTTCTCTCCAGTCAGATCATTCTCCTGAATCAAACTGCGTCTAACAATTACGGCACTGCTACCTGTATCTCGTAGCACAGAGACTGACTTTCTTCCTATCTTTCCCCTAGAAACCGGCATCCGATTCACCGCAGATCCAGGTTGTGCATGTACTACGGCGTTCACCACCCGGATTTTCTTGTCCTTCCGATTAACAACCTTCTCTGCTTCCTCCTCCTCTAGGTCGTGCACCACGCGGACTTTCCTGCCGTTCTTAAGCTCAACAAAGCCATCGGCATCTTCTTCCTCCAGGCGACATTCCGACTCTGACAGAGTCCTCGCGCATGCCGCCTGCGGAGCTGCCTTGTCAGCGCCGGGACGCGACATCGCTTTGTGGCCCTTCTGTCCGCATTTCCAACACGCGGATGGATTGTTGGTTACAATTTTGCGGCAGTTAGGTGCGATGTGGCCTAGTTTACCGCAGAGATAACACCTCGGGGTTGACTTCACGCTAGGTTGTGTCTGCCGGAAATCGGGCTTTCGAGGGGTTTCAGAATTTACAATTTTGCTCAAATTTTCGCCTCCCTGGGCTTCCAAATACTGGTCTGCGAGATCCATCATTTCGTCCAATGTATTCGCTTTTCTTTCTTTTAAATAAAGCGACACACCAGGGTGACAGCTGCCCAGGAATTGCTCCTTAATTAGGAGTTCGCGAAGTGCGCCATACTCTAGTTTAATTTTTGAGAGTTCAGTCCAGCGGTCGAAATAATGACTCAGTCGCGCAACATACTGTGTTGCCGTTTCACCGTCTATAGGTTTCCCAGTACTGAACTTCTCACGAAACCCATCCGTCGTAAATCTAAACCTTTTAAGTAATGCAGTTTTCACTTTGTGATAGCTGCCTGCATCCTCAGGAGGAAGTCTTCCAATCACACTTAATGCTTCGCCGCTAAGGCAAGTGCTCAAGATGGTAGCACATTCACTGTCTGTCCAATTTGCATTTACGGCGATCCTTTCGAAACGCAAGAGGAACGCGTCGAGATCGTCTCTTCTCTCGTCGTACTTCGGGATCAATTTACTTGCGTCTATCCGCAAGCTGCTATGTCCTTCACTGGCGCTATGCACTTCAGCTAAACCGTTGCTGTTCCCTGAGTTTTGGAGCTTAAGTTTCATAGTAAGTAATTCCTTTTCTCGCTGAAATTCCTCTTCACGCTCCTTTCGAGCCTTCTCTCTTTCTTCCTCGGCTTCCTTTCGAGCCCTCTCTCGTTCCTCCTCGGCTTCCTTTCGAGCCTTCTCTCGTTCTTTTTCTGCTCTCTCTCTTTCTTCCTCGGCTTCCTTTCGAGCTCTCTCTCGTTCCTTCTCTTCTCTCTCTCTTTCTTCTTTTTCTCTCTGACTAACCCATTTGCGCAGTTCGGCACCGGACAACCCCAGCTGGGTGCCAGCCTCAATCAACTCTTTCAGATTCATCTCTGAAGCGCGAACTGTTTGGGTGTAGCCTAAACACTGCTTAGCGAACTTCGCCTAAACGCTTCCGCGCGGCACTACCTCTCGCTATCGCTCTGCTGCTACACAGTTTGCGACCTCTTCGTAAACTCTTCTAACTCGTTCTCCGACCTCTCAGCTTGAATGCACCAAACGTCCTGTCGCGGACGCCAGATTAATTGTCACCCGTTAATAATTATGAGGGGTTAACATTAACGATGCGCCCTTAACGGTGCGCACACTCCCAGACACCCTTTGAGTGAGTGGGGGTAGTTGTTCCGGTCGCAAAGGAGATGCCCTCGACCTGCGTGGCAAGCTCAGCCGGAATTCAACTACCTTGTGGTGACAGAAGGGGGGTGGTCGTTTGGTGCCCAGCGGTCGCCGGTTCAAACCAGAGAAAGGATCGGAGTCACAAGTAACAAACAAAACACAATATATGCACAGCAAGAGACGATACAAAGGAATACACAAGATCACTTGAAATACATAGACGAGAGGTTCACAGAATACAAACGCTAAGCATGCAATTACACAGGTATCCAATAACGTAGAGGCTTTACAACAGATGAAACACTAGAGAGTACATAAACAAGCACCAAATTGTTCACCGGGCACTGTTGCAGTCCGACGCCTCAAGAGTCACGATGTGGCCGCCATACGAGACGAGCGCCGCTCCCTTGAAAGTCCGTGGGCTTGCCAGCAGCGGGTGATCCCCGGGAGTCCAGCCGAAGCACAGGCGAATACGTCGCAAAACACGGACGAACTGACTGACTGACTGACTGACAGACTGACTCAACAAGCGGCGCGGTCGCTTTAAATAGGGCGCGCCGCGTCTGTTTGTTAACATGCGCCGAAGCTAGCGCGCACACACACTTAGCTTCGCTGGTTATAGCACTCTCTTCTCCTCCACTCGAGCCGCGCGTCGTCATTGGCCAAGTCCCATAGAACTTTCTCGAAAGGCCTGGCACATTCCAGTCCGATGAACCACCGTCCTCCCGGGCAATGGGAAAGAGGGTCACGGCAGCGCGTACAAAGCTACGCGCTCTCCCGCGCGGGGAAGGGGGCTTTTCTCTACATGCTTTCCACGCGACGCCGCGCGCGCCTCGCGCCGTGCCGGCTTGATGAAAATGGGCGCCGATTTCGTGACACCCGTATATATCTTTATCTCCCTCTCTTCGGCACCGCTAGAAGTGAATTCTATTTATATATTAATCGATGATATCTTCGGTAACACATAAAGCAAAAAAGTAGAGAACTAGGAATCCATAAATGGGCATTTACTATAATGTCCATTGCGAAGCGTAAGGAACATTATGCGTAAATTTTTTTATGATGCACTTAAATACCCTTTCAATATTTCTACACTGATACCTCGTCCTCTGTTTGAAAATCATGAAAGCATAACATGTATTGTTTGCTCCTTTCTTGGCAGAAGGGTTTTACAGCCTCACCTGGAAACTGATTAAGGACGCAACAAGATGTTCATTGTAAAGAGGACACAAGGCGATGAACGACACTGAAAATCAGGCTGAAAGCTTGCAGGATTACATGGGCCTTGCCGTATTTTCCTGATGCTTTAACCCTTCTTATTGCCTCTAAACGGACCAGTGCAAGAAGTCATGAATCAATTACAGTTAGAGCTTTTCATTTAGCAGCAGCAGAAAAAAGGTTGTTGCAGTGTACACGTAAATGTGATGGCTTTTTTTTTAAATTTGTTCTAAAGGAGTGCATTAATTAATCCGTTTGTTCAAGCAACCACTGTCAAATACTGCCTCCTTTAGTGTATCTTTAACCATAATATTCTTTGACATGAGCTCGTGCAGTCACTCTTTCTCTTGAAAGCAACTCTCGTTGCTAAAGAGCCAAAAAGTGTTTTTAACAACTGATGAAACTTTTGTAAATAAATTGACGACGGTCGCGGAGGCGAAGGTCGAATGCAGGCTAGGCTCAATTTCACAGCACCATTGTTTAAGGGCAATAGAATTCAAGAGGCAAAATTACGGAGCAACACACTGAAGAATCAAAATATTTAATAATATGCACTTGGTTCGAACTCTAAATTAGTAGGTTAGTTGGCGCTTTTAGGCCAAGCATCAATGAATAAGAATACATTTTCGCTCGTTGTCATTATCACTTGACAAAGGGTACTGAGCATTTTGATAACCGCCTTGTCCGCGAACAGACAAAGTTATCTCGTTACATCGCCTTATACCGCTGCCAATATTGTGGTATAATAATTCCCTGGTAAATTATATTCGCTGATTACATACCCTTGGTAAATAACTCGGAAGACGAATTACAAAGAAGAATGAATGACTTAGACAGAAAAGGCTGACATGTAGGCCTAACATTCAATATGTAGACTAACGAAATGTTCAACGGCCTCGGAGTGGAATAGCAATACGTGAATATGACTGATCTCTCCCACGAAATACTCTGCAGCAGCGAAACGGTCGGCGTTCTTCACTAGGAATGTGACAGTATTAAAATCGGAGGACACTACACTGTACGAGAAAAAAAAATGGTAAAATGATATAAATGTGGCATGGTTGTAAACTGCTATCTTTATGTTGCAATGGAGTTTGCCGTATTCTCTGGATGCGTATGAGGATGTTTTTTGAAAGCTGTGCCGTAGGCGTGAGATATAATTTTAAACGGTCCCCTTAGACGTGCTTAACAGTTGTGTGGTCTGTTGTGAATTCTTTTCATTTCCTTTAACTGGTTGTAAATCTGAGTAAAATGCGCTTTGTAATCTTCAGATGATATGGTATGCGCAAAAAATATTTTTAGTACCAGGAATGCAGTGCTTAAATCAAAGTGTATGTTAGTGTCTGAAATATAATCTACAGCGATTCTTACAGGTCTATATGACTTGGTCGGCGGACGCAGAACCCATGAATACGTCAAAGCCACGCTTTCAGATAGAACTGCCATCATCGGCATGGGAGACCTTCCATCGAACCAAATTCACGCGTCAAACAAAGGAATACGCCAATGATCAGTCATCTCACCTATCCTCTTCATTGCAGCTATGATAGGCCTAGTGTGGAAACTAGAGAATATCGAAAGCATCAGGCATTCCTGTATGCAGACGACATAACAGTCTGGACGAACACCGGTTCCTTCGGGGAGAAGGAAGAAAAATTACTGGAAGCGGCTTCCTATGGACTGCAATATCTCGGAGAACAAGGGCTCGCTTGCAAGATTGAGAAATCCGAACTTTTTCGAGTGTGGAGAGGCAAACAAAAACCGGACCGCCCCAATCGGTGAGGACCCGATACTAAACATCTGCCTGGAAGGAATGCCCATATCAGAAAGGACAGAAATAAAATTTTGGGCATGTGGGTTTAGTCCATATCAACGCAGTACTCAGACCTTTACACTGCTCAGAGCAACAACGATGCAATAAACACATATGATCACCCGCATCACCAAGATACGGCATGGCGTGCGCGAAGAGGACACGCTAAAAGTTGTCTTAAGCATTCTAGTTAGCCGAATTATTTACAAACTACCTTACCAGTGCCTCAACAAGAGCGAAATACAATAAGCGGTACCCTGCAACGCAAAGCGTATAAGAAAGCGCTCCGACTACATCTCAACACGTCTACAAAAAAGAACTCCGCCAGGCACAGCTTGAGTAAAAACCCTCCAGCTGCTGCAGGCAACGACTGGAAGAGCGCTTTAACAGACTCAGCGCGAGCAGATGCCAGAAATGGTGAGTATAAAACAATTCCCGGCGAACTTCGCAAGTTCATTAAGGTAGATCCAATCCTGAAGAATATTGACGCGAAACCTTCTAAACTGTATTTGTTTTTTTTTTATAACAGCCAGCGGCATACGGCCTTATCAATTTGATTCTGGATCGCGTATCAGTTCTGTATTCTCTGTTTGTTAATGCTCAATGTCGCGAGTCGCACCTTTATCAGTTCCGTTGTAGCGCAAGACGCACCGAGATCTGTCTCGAATTCGGCCACTCGTGTGTCTTTCTACTATGTTCCAGCTTGTGCTGGTAACAGTTTGCGACGTTATCTAGATTGTTCTGAGCGGTTGAAACTTGCGTTTTTCTCTTTTTTTGCTCCCTTTGTGTAAATGTGTACGCCTGGCACTTAACAGGCACCTTTCAGCAATTTATGGCCGACGACAGCTCCTCCCCGGGCCAACCTCTGCGGGATGCCATGGGAGAGGGGCCAACGCCGGGACAAGAGGACCGCGGACCCGTCCGACCGGAGGGAAAAAAAATGCGGGCAGACAGAACGAACAGGGAGCCCCGTCGAGAAGCATGCCTGTTTCCGAGCTCTTGCTCCCCTTTTAAATATGTTGTATTTGGTTCTTAATTGCTTGTTGTAAATAAACGAAATTACTTAAAACTACAACAGCCTAAACGAAGTTAATCAGTTACAACAGTTAAATGTTGGTGCCGAAACCCGGGAACGGAAATCAAGACAATCGACCGGACCAAGCGACTAAACGACCAACGACAGCAGCGACATGGATGTTCTGAGGAAAAAGAGAAAGACCATCAGAAGCCAAGCGACGCGGCTCACCAAAGAAACGGGCGACATCTTGGGCGCTGAACCACTACCCACCATTGAAAAGGTGAGCGTTCTCATCGAACATTTACAATTGGTAAAGCAACAGCTTATCGATGTGGATGCGGCAATAGAACCTACCGTTAAAGAAGATAAAGCAGAAGCTGAATTTGAACAAGTCATCGAATATAGCGACAGAGTGACAACCTGCATCTGCCGTCTAAAACTGAGAAAAGATGAAACTGAACACGCAGTCAGCACTCAAGATATCCGGAATCAATCTTCAATTGGTGCCAGTTCTGCGGCTCAGACAATTAGACTTCCGAAGCTGGAACTGGACAAATTCGACGGGAAACGGAAAAACTGGCAGCCATTCTGGGAACAGTTCGAGGTGGCAGTTCACAAGAACACTGATCTTTCCAACATAGATCGTATAAATTACCTGAAGACGCTGCTGACAGGGGAGGCCAAGACAGCTATCGCCGGATTGCAAGCATCAGGTGATTGCTACAACGACGAGGTCGACATTTTACAGCAGCGCTTTGGGAATCAGGAAGCGTTGATTCAGGATCACATGCAGTGCCTGATTGATGGGAAACCTGTGTTATCTGCGAAGAACGTGGCAGCCTTGCGGCTTCTATATGATGAGGTACAGGCTCACATGCAGGCGTTTGACATCGACGAAGGTGGCTACCAGGAGGCGATGTTGTATCCTTCTGTCCTTCTCCGTGTTCTGCCGAAGGAGTTGATCCTAGGCTTTCACCGCTCATATGCCGAAGCCAACAAGGCGACGGCGTCAACGATAAGCGATGATTCTGGGTCAACGAGCTCGCCATCAGACCCCGCACAGGTGACGCCTCTGCAATCTCTGCTGAGGTTCTTCCGCTTCGAGCTACAGAGCCGCGAGAGGACGATGGAGGACAGGCCCGACGACACGCATGGTAAGCCTTCTCCTCATTTTGATGGGCACAAGACACGGAATCAACGAGGGAACTTTCACCCTTCTTCCGCCTCAGCCCTGCATGGCGCAGCATCCTGCATGGAATGTGTATTTTGCAAATTGAAAGTTCATGACAGCCAAGTGCCAATCGAAGATGTCAGTCAAAGAAAGAAAAGCAATATTAACATCGAAAAACAGATGCTTTCGTTGCACGAAGCATGGACATCGTTCGAGGCAATGCAGAGCCCGCATCAGCTGCAAAAAGTGCAAGCGACATGCGACGGCGTTATGTGACCCTGCTATGAAAGAAGCCGAGAACGCACGGTCGGTCAACGAAGGGGTGCAACCAGTAAACCTGCATGCTTCAGAATCAGAAGACCCCCAGAATCAGTTTCTAACTGGTGAGGTTACAAAACTGGGCGACAGGTTAACAGCGCTCGTAACAGTGTTTGGCTGGGCAGTGCAGGGGAAAACGTCTTTCCCCTGCAAAGATGTCACTTGCGCCCATGCAGTTGTGCTAAGACCTACGCTTGCAGACCAACAAGTTGAGCCCGTTTTGAGATGTTTCTGGGAGTTGGAAAGCATTGGAGTCTCCGACACACAGGAGGATACCTCCGACAGGTATCTCTGCGAAGGCTTTGCCAAGACCGTAAAGGTTGTTGATCTTGGTATGAGGTGAAGCTTCCTTGGAAGGAGCAAGTCCATCTTCAAGATAATCGAGCAGTAGCAGAAAAACGATTCAGCCAGCTGGGGAAAAGACTGAGCAGGACACCTGCTCTAATGAATAAGTACGATGCCGAATTGCGACGCTTGGTGACCGAAGGCATAGCGGAGATCGTGCCCGATGAGGCTTGTAACGACGGTCAACATATTTAATATATGCCCCACCAGCCTGTACTTTGTGAGAGCAGCAGCACGACAAAGTTGAGAATTGTCTTCGACGCATCGGCTCATGGATTGGGAGCAAAATCTCTTAATGAGAACTTAGAATGCGGACCAAATTTAAACCCAGAACTTCTTCGGCTGCTGCTGAATTTCCGACGCGGTCGAATCGCGCTGGTGGCCGATGTGGAGAAGGCATTTCTACAACTTAGAGTGGCTCCTGAAGACAGGGATTCATTGAGGTTTTTGTGGTATGAAAGCAGCCCCTAAGATCGACAAACCGCTCCCCAAAACCGTACTGTTAAGAATGGCACGCGTCCCATGTGGAGTTACGTCTAGTCCCTACCTGCTGGCGGCGACGCTGCGACACCACTCTTACAGTGTCAAAGACCAATACCCCGATACTGATGAGCTTCTCGAGGGAAGCATTTACTTCAACGACTTGCTGTGTGGCGCTGCCAACGATGAAGAAGCCGCAGAAATCTACGAGCAGGCCAGCGGCATTTTTGAAGCAGCCTCAAAGCGTTTGCATAAATGGGGCTCGAACAGCGAAAAGATGAACTCAATTTTCTCGGAAAGTTGCCCGAATGAAAGGCCGGTAGGTCAGCCAGAGAACTTGTTAAAGGTGCTTGGTATCACCTGGAAGGCAAACGAAGGCGTTCTCACGTTTTCCCTGAACCCGATCATTGAAGCCTCCAGGGAAAAGATAAACACCAAGCGCTTCGCACTGCAAACAACTGCACGATTGTACGACCCTCTTGGATTTTTATCCCCGTACACAATGAGGGCGAAGGCGATATTTCAAATGATTTGAAACGAGTGCCTTTCGTGGGACTAACCGTTGCCAGGTCACATATTGGAAAAGTGGATCAAGTGGTGCGAGGACCTTTCGTCACTTAACGATCTCAAGATTCCCCGTACCTACGATGCAAACAACGCAGGAGACCCGGTGCGCAAGACGCTGCATATATTTGCAGACGCAAGCACAAAGGCTTACGGCGCCGTAGCCTACCTTTGCACCGAAAGAAGCACTGCGCAGTGCACATCCACCTTGGTAATGTCGAAATGCCGTGTGGCCCCAGTAAAAACTGTCACACTTGCAAGTCTGGAGCTGATGGCTGGATTGCTGGCGTCCAGACTTTGCCAATTTTTGAAAGCCAATCTCGAAGTCGAGATCGACAACGTGTATCTGTGAACGGACTCCATGATCAGTCTGAGCTGGATCCGTGGAGATGCGGCAAGGTGGAAGGAGTTTGTCAGAAACCGCGTCACCGAAATTCAGCAGAACACGGAAGGCACGACATGGAAGCACTGCCCAGGGAAAACGAACCCTGCTGACCTCATGACCAGGGGATTTACAAGCACACAACTGATATCCAGAGAGCTCTGGTGGAGCGGGTCACCGTGGACTTCAAGCGCAGCTTAAAAATGGCCAGCCGAACCAAAACCGACCGACTTCACGACTAAAGAGCTTGAGCAGAAAAGGGAGGTTGGTGTTTTAAATTCCACCTGCGATCAAGGAGACGACTTGTTGGATCTGAAGAAATTCAGCTCAGCGTCGAGAGCAAACAGAGTAACAGGCTGGATTTTCCGATTTGTGCGAAATGTGCGGACTGCTGACAAAACGTCAGGCCTTTTAACCGAGGAAGAAATTGAACATTCAAAAACATTTTGGTTGAAAAGGGCTCAGAGGTCTGCATTCTCTGAGGAACTCGAGCGCACAAAGAAAGGCAACCGCCTCCCGACCGACAAAGTAGATCAAAACGGGCTGCTGAGAATTCAGTGGCGGATCTGCTCAGTACCCGATTGTGCTTCCCAGGCAGCAACGATGCTCATCTCTGTTGGTGCACCAAGCCCATCGACAGCTGCTGCACGCAGGCGCCAGGGACACACTCTTGCAGCTTACAGAGAAGCACTGGATTGTGCGCGGCCGTCAGCTGGTGAAAAGTGTGGTGAGGTCGTGTGTGGTGTGTAGGCGGCATAGTGCTTCCCATTTCGATGCACCGACCGGCCTCCTTCCACCTGATCGAACGTCCCAAGCAGACCCGTTCCAGGTCGTGGGCTTGCATTTTGCCGGACCCCTCATGGTGAGGGAGAGCAGTCGGACACTGAAGTAATATATTGTGCTGTTTACATATGCTGTGAGGCGGGCCGTGCATCTTGAACTTGTTGTGGACATGCGTACTGAGCGTTTAATCCAGGAGTTCCGACGATTTGTGTCGCGAAGGGGCTTGTGCCGAATCATTTACTTCGACAACGCTCTTCCGTTTAAACGAGCCTCGAAAGATATGGACATTTTGTGGAAGCTCCTGCGACACCCTGACACACAGGACCATTTCGCCAATTCAGGCATAGAATGGAAATTTATCGCTGAGCGGGCGCCGTGGTGGGGCGGGTTCTACGACAGGCTAGTCCGTAGCGTGAAAACAGCGCTGAGGAAAACGAACGGACCTCACTGCCTGGGCGCTATTGAGCTGTCAACCGTTTTGGCTGAAGTAGAGGCAGTGATAAATTCCAGACCTCTCAAGTACACTTACGAGGACCCTAAGGACGGTGCCCCACTGACACCGGCTAGCATATTAACCGGAAGACGCTTAACTGCTCTGCCTTCGCCAGAAACACGAGCCATTGAGACGTCCGCGGCTTCGCTGCGTGCGCTCTGGAAGAAAAGAGGCAAGATCTTGAACTTGTTTTGGCAGGCATGGCAGAGAGAATACTTGGGGCAGCTGCGCTCTGCGTACGCCTCTGAGCGGATCAATTCCGCGAATCCTCGAGTTGGAGAGGTTGTTTTGGTCCGAGAGAACCGGCCGTGACTGCTCTGGAGATCGGGATCATCGCTGCCATATATCCTGGGCGCGACGGAAAAGTTAGCTCTTGTGAAGTCAGGATGTCCCAGGGGAAAACGTTACGACGCCCCGTTCAGCTACTGTACCCATTTGAGCTGTTCGAAAACAGAGAATGAACAAGCTCATTCAGCGGGGCAGTGTTGAAACTTGCGTTTATCTCTTTGGTCCCTCTCTTTGTTTAGATGTGTGCGCCTTTCAGCAATTTATGACCGGCGACAGCTCCTCCCCGGGCCACCTTCTGCGGGAGGCCATGGCAGAGGGGCCAACGCCGGGACAAGCGGACCGCGGACCCCTCCGACCGTGGAGGGAAAAAAAATGCGGGCAGAAAGAACGAACGGGGAGCCCCATCGATAAGCATGCCTCTTTCCGAGCTATTGCTCCCCTCTTAAATATGTTGTATTTGGTTCTTAATTGCTGGTTGTAAATAAACGAAGTTACTTCAAACTACAACAGCCTTAACGCAGTTATTCAGTTAGAACATGAGCAGCCTTTAAATTGAGCGTTGACGAGCATGACCAGCATTCTTGGTTCCACAATCGACAAGCACGTTTGTTGCCATCGCCGCCGCCGAGTTGCTTAATTCTTTTGCGGGCGCAAGTCAGGCCAATAAGGAGTTTCTTCAGTGCAATCACCGACTCATCATTTGTGTCATCGACCTTGTCACCACCACGTGACATCTTGTGGATGTTCTGTCCTTGATTCTTCAAGCGATGACCTCAGCCATTTTCATTCGCCCTGGAAGAGCAGCCTACAGGTCACCGAGCCAGCCGCCGAATCTAAGGCCTACAACCCGAACACGATCTGCTGCCTGAACCCGTTCGAGTCCGGAAGGCATCAACTTTAGAAATAACCCAGTCAATACCACCAGTCGTCTTCGTGCAGCCCAGGGAGCACCCCATCTTCCAAGGAGTGCCCAGTGAAGATGCGGAAGACTGGATGGACCTTTTCAACCGTGTAGCAGAGTTCAACGGCTGTAACGACGCCGTGAAGCTCCGGTAAGTCTACTTTATTCTTCAAGGACATGCCCGAGTTTGGTTCGAAAATCATGAGAAGCTATGAAGGATTGGGTGATTTTCAAGGAAGCGTTTTTGATCGCCTTTGCAAGTTTTGTCCGAAAGGTAAGAGCTCAGGCCCTTCTTCAATCAAGAGTTCAACTCCCTAATGAGCCGGTCCTGGCATACGTTGAGGAGACGAAGCGCCTCTTTCGCCGTGCCGACCCTAACATGACCGAAGGTGAGCGAGTCAAATTTTAATTGCGAGACGTTAAAGAATCGCTTTTTGCAGGTCCTAATTGTCCGACATCTACCAAAACCGTGGCGGAATTTGAAATGGAAGCGTCTACCATGGAGAAGACGTTACACACCCGGATCCGCCACTACTAGAGACCACTTCAGCCGGACTACTCAGACCCTTACTCCCCAGCTAATCTGCAAGCCGAGAGAACCTTCGAGACCTCATCAGGGATATCGTACGAGAGGAGCTCCGCCTATTGATGCCATCATCGCAACAACCCCAGGTGGCGACGCTCGCGGACGTCGTCCGTGAAGAAGTCCGACAGGCGCTGGGCGTTCCTCAAGCGACGGCTGCGAATGTTCCAGCACAGGAGGCAACAGCCATGAGCTACGCTGCTGCATTACGTCGCCCTGCGCCTCGACGTGATGATTTTCCGAGCCCTCGCCGCTACCGTCCTGCTCCTAAAAATCGCCCCTTGCCCTACCCCCCCACTCCCGCCCATCAAGCCTACCGACGACCCCCAAGCCCCAGGAAGTGCGACGCCTCGAGGACAGTAAACAACCGGCCATTATGATTCCTCTGCGGTGTGGCCGGCCACATTCTGCGCCACTGCCCGTACCGACGAATCGGTCTCCGTGGATTTGCTGTCGACGTTCCACGACCACGCCCAGGTGAACGACCGCAAGAAATCGACAACTATCTGCGTAGCGATGAGATTGCGCCACCAAGCCATCGGTTCAGTTCTCCATCGCAATACAGGGCCCGCTTTGCGTCGCTAGGCCGTAACTACGATGAGAGTGTGCTCTGAACGTCTCCAAGTCCGCGCTGGAGAAACTAATTAGAGCTGCCTTTGGAGGTGAGGTTGCTCAACGACGAAAAGGCAAACATCCTCCGCCGCCGACGACCACTAACGACGATACAGCCATTTCACCGCCGCTCCACACGATGACATCGACGACAACACGAAGAGAGTGCAAGCCGACACCGCCGCCCAGAGAAGTGAGAACGGTATGCCACGGTCATGACTTGAAGAAACGACGGAGCCGAGATCGAACACCAAGGCCCACGTGCAATGCGTGGACGCGAACAAGTGACCTTGAAGTTGATGTAGACGGTCGCCGAGTCACTGCCCTAGTAGACACCGGAGCTGGCTATCAGTCATCAGTGGACCGTTAGCCTCCCATCTCAGGAAAGTGATAACCGCTTGGGATGGCCCGCTGATTCGCACCGCAGGTGGCAACCTGATGACTTCATCGGTACAATGTACTGCAAGAATAACCGTAAATGGGCGTTCTTACCCCACCAGCGTTGTGGTCTTGCAGCAGGGCTCCCGCGACGTGATTTTAGGCATGGACTTCCTAAATGAACATAGGGTCATCATCCACCTGCGATCCAAGGTCATCAAGCTCTCTACAGATAAAGCCGTTCCTGCTACGACGCCTTAGACGCAACACATCGCTCTAAACGTCTTCAATGGAGAATTGACCGTGCCGCTCCGATCAAGCGTTGCAGTCTGCATAGGCATCGCTGAGGCATCGTCGAAGGAAATATCCAATTGCTCTTAGAACCAGGTGTTGGCATCGCAAGAGACATCGCGAAATTCCGGAGAGGTCAAGCTGAGGTGCTGGTAACAAGCTTCAGGGAAGAATACCAGCATCTCAACAATGGCAAGAGGATCGCTTTTCTCGACGAATTAGCGGACCTCAAATATGTATTCGCCCTCCACGACCAAAAGCTGGAGGACGTGGCGGACCAATTCCGTCAGCCCACATTTGACATCCACCCGGCATTGAACCACAGCAGGAAATACCAGATTTTCTGTCTTCTTCGAAGCTACGGGGAGTGCTTCTTGTCATCATCGAAGGTACGACAAACAGCACTGGCCAGGCACCGCATTATAACGGACGAACACGTCCGACCTCTTCGCCAAAGCCCCTATCGTGTATTGTCGCGAGAACGCCAGGCCTTACACAATCAAGTTGAGGAAATGCTGCGTGATGACGTAATCCAACCATCGCAGAGCCCCTGGGCGGCACCAGTCGTTTTGGTGAAGACGAAAGACAGTGAAAGACGGCGCACTTCGCTGCTGCGTTGAATACCGCCGCTTGAATAGCATAACTAAGAAGGATGTCTACCCGCTTCCCCGCATCGACGACCCTCTCGTCCGGCTCTGCAATGCGCAAGGTACTTCTCATCGATGGACCTGAAGAGCGGATATTGGCAAATTGAGGTCGACGAAAGAGATCGCGAGAAGAGCGCATTCATCACACGGACAGCATTTTTGAGCTCAAGGTGATGCCATTTGGCCTCTGCACTTCACCAGCCACGTTTTAACGAGTACTGGACACAGCCCTGGCAGGCTTGAAGTGGCAAATTTGTTTGGTATATTTGAACGATGCTGTTGTCTTCTCGTTAAACTTTGAAGACCACCTAAAACGACTGCAGACAGTGCTGGAAGCCTTCAAGTCATCGGGACTAAGGCTAAAAGCAGAGAAGTGTCACTTCACCTACGAAGAACTGCGGTTCCTAGGTCACATCGTTAGCAAGGATGGTATTCGCCCAGACCCGGAGAAAACAGCTGCAATCGCTCAATTCCCACTGCCTGCCGACAATAAAGCTGTGTGCAGATTCCTTGGGCTGTGCGCTTATAATCGACGACTTGTCAGTAACTTTCGCGCATCGCGCAATTGTTGACGCAGCTTACAAAGGCTAACGTATCTTTTAAATAGGTAGCGCCGCTAGGAGAAGCCTTTGACGAACTCAAGCGCCGCCTGCAGTGCCCTCCTGTACTTGGTCACTTTGATGGAAATGCCGAGACCGAAATTCACACCCACACGAGCAGTGTGGGCCTAGGATCCGTTCTCGTCCAGAAGAGTGCCGGACAGGAGAAAGTAATCGCCTACGCTAGCAGGTCCCTCACTAAAGCCGGTCAATTACTCGACGACCGAGAAGGAGTGCCTCGCGATCATCTGGGCCACTTCTAAGTTTCGTCCTTTACCTATACGGCCGACCATTCAAGGTGGTAAGCGACCATCACGCGCTCTGCTGGCTGGCTAATTTGAAAGATCGCTCCGGCCGCCTTGCCAGATGGAGCCTACGACTTCAGGAATTCGACTTGACTGTATTCTATCAGTCGGGCCGGAAGCTTTCCAACGCAGACTGCTTATGACGCGCTCCCGTCGACGCTCCCCCGAAGGACGATGACGGCGACGCCTTTTTGGGACCGGTAAGCGCCAGCAGTTTCTTAGAACAACCGCGATCAGACCCTGAGCTGAAAGCGCTAGCTGATTACTTAGAAGGAAAGACCGCTTCCCCTCTTGGTTGTTCAGGCGACATTTATCTTCGTTCGCGTTAAGCAATGGTCTCCTCGTGAGGAGGAACTTCGCACCCAACAGGACTGCGCAACTACTTGTAGTGCCTAAAAACCTCCGGCAAGAAATTCTGAAGGCGTTTCATGATGAGTCCACATCACGCCATCTCGGATTTCCACTCACGTTCTGTCGAATCCAGGAGAAGTACTACTGGCCGCGACTGCCTGTCGAAGTTGCCCACTACATTAGGACATGTGAGTGTCAACGACGCAAGACGCCGCCTATCAGACGAATAGGACTACTAAACCCAATTCCGCCCCCAGACCTGCCCTTTCAACAAATTAGGATGGATCTTCTCGGCCCCTTTCCAGCTTCGTTTATGGGTAAAAAGTGGATCATCGTGGCCACTGACTACCTAACCCGTTACGCCGAAGCGAAAACACTACCAAAGTACCGCGGCAGAAGTCGCCAAATTTTTTGTCGAACAAATTCTTTTGCGACACGGCGCCACAGAAGTGCTCATCGCGGACAGGGGAACGGAGTTTACGGCAGAGTTGACGCAAGCCATCTTGGAATACAGTCATACAAGCCATCGAAAAACCACTGTGTACCATCCCCAGACCAATAGCCTTACTGAGCGACTGAACAAAACGACCTCGGACGTGATCGCCACGTACGTCGACGCTGAACACAAGACCTGGGACGCCGTCTTGCCGTACGTGATTTTCGCGTATAACACGGCAGTCCAGAACAAGGCAGACCAGAGCGACCCCGTTCAAGCTTGTGTACGGCAGGGAGCCCACGACGACGCTCGACGCAATGCTGCCGCACGTAACCAACGAGGACAACCTTGACGCCGCCGCCTACGTGCAGCGTGCAGAGGAAGCCCGACAAATCGCACGGCTGCGTATTAAAGACCAGCTGTGCACCGATAGCCGACGATACAAAGTACGACGCCATGCAGAGTACAATCCAGGAGACCAAGTGTGGGTTTGGACACCAATTCGCCGTCGAGGGTTAAGTGAAAAGTTGTGTCGATACTTTGGGCCTTACAAAATCATTCCCCGCGTCGGACCGCTGGACTATGAAGTCATTCCCGACGGAACGTCAGCATCACAACGGCGACGCGAACGCCCAGAAATTGTACATGTTGTACGACTGAAGCCGTATTACGCACGTTAACGAATCTGTGGTGTTCAAACTTTGCATTGCTTATGCTTAGGTTGCTTTGTTTCGGAACATCGAGGCGATGGTTCTTTAAGGGGGGAGTAATGGCGCGAAACCTTCAGAACTGTATATGTTGTTTTTTTAATAGCCGCTGGCATACGCCCTTATCACTCTCATTCTGGATCGCGTATCAGTTCTGTATTCTTTGTTTGTTAATGCTCGATGTCGCGAGTCGCACCTTTATCAGTTTCGTTGTAGCCCAAGACGCACCAAGATCTGTCTCGAAGATTCAGGCCACTCGTGTGTCTTTTTACTGTGTTCCAGCTTGTGCTGGTAGCAGTTTGCGACTTTATCTAGATTGTTCTGAGCAGCCTTTAAATTGAGCGTTGACGAGCGTGACCAGTCATCTTTTTTCAACGATCGACGAGCATGTTTGTTGCTATCGAGCCGCCGAGTTGCTTAGTTCTTTTGCGGGCGCAAGTCAGCCCAATAAAGAGTTTCTTCAGTGCAATCACCGACTCTTCATTTGTGTCATCGACCTTGTAACCACCACGTGAGAATATGGCCCCAACCTCCATCGAAGCAGACGAGAAGCAACGGTCGAATTTATTCAGAAAATATGCGCTCCTCAAGACACGACCGTGTATGCAGAAGTGTCCTCGAGGAGACATCAAAAATGCTGTAGCCACGGGGGTCGATCCGCCTCTACGCGAAGTGACCAGCGCGTCTATGCGGCTTGGTAGCAGAGACCCAGGAAGTAGCCGTTACTCTAGAGGTGGCGGATGGCTCTAGAACAGGGCGGTCGCTAACGATACTCACGGAGTCTCAAATAGCGTGTTACAATTACATAAATGGCAAGATAGGTCGTCACGTGCCCCGTTTAATCCTCGAAGCGATCGACAAAGTTAGAAACCATGAAGAAGAAAGCAAGGCCATATACAAAATTATGTGGGTACCAGGGCACATGGCAGTGGCAGGAAACTAAGAGTCCGACAGAATATCTCGAGCATACACTGCTTTCCGAGTATACGACGAGACAACAGAACTTTTGCCAGCACTCAAGGATTACTTGGCCATACTAAAACCTATAGGCGCAGAAGAATGCGATATTCCCCACCGCAACGTTCTCTCAACAAGGAGGAAGCTGTCATATGAAGACAATTACAGACAGGTTCATATCAAAACCTACACATTTTAAATAAAATGCTGTCTACCATATGCTCGGAAAGATGTCCGTGGTGCGATGAAAACCCCGTACTATAATACATCATATGGGCCTATCAATACATAGGCGTGGTCGCCAAAATACGAATCCTGATTGCGGAGGAATGTGAGACTGCTTTCCAGCAACCGCTGAAAAGAACAATATCTTTTACAGCGAGCTCAACGAACGGCAGTGGTCAGCGTAGCCCTGGACTGAGGGTAGCCAACCATTGATGAGAAGTGGACAAGGTTGATGGAAAAGACTGCTTGGGATGCGACAAGGAGACACTTCTGAAGGCTAAATGAAGATTTCCTTCCTGCATTGAATTTGTAGGCTCCAGCAGATGCAGGAGCATGCCCCACGTTTTGGAGAGATTAATGCCTCCCCTTATTTTGTCGCATTTGTTGATATAGCTTTCTTCGCACAGTTCGCGTAGCTTTCACTTTCCTTATTATACTTTGCGATCTGTTACCTAAGAGTCTTGTTCCACTTTGGCTTTTCCAGCCTTCGTTCTATGCTTTGTTTAGCGTCCCACATGCGGAAAAGTTGGCTATTCGCTATACCAGTAGCATCGGCTCCTAGCAGCGTCTTTGTCACCTCCCCAACGTGGCGTTTGAAAGCCTCCGTGAATTCCTCAATGTTTTCAATCTGTTCTAAATGCGTGGTTGCCTTGATTTCTCTTAATGGATCCCATTCCGTCACTGCCGTCTGGCGCGCCCTGCCCATATTGATGCCCTCTTTGAGGACGGAAACGACATTCAAAAGGTCGCTGCCGAACGTTTGCTCAGAATTTTTCCAGTCAAAACCCTTTATGTTTTTTCAAAGTGTCAAGTCTGTTTACATGTCCGCGCATACGCTGTTACCTCACACTTGGTAAGCTTTATTCGCACCGCTTTATTCGTATCTCTGTCAACATAGAATATTTACTGACACAGTGCCACACAGCCGTCCGGTCCCCTGCCTACCCCACCGCCAGAGCTGCCTATCTGGCTCGCCTCCTACGGCCCTCAAGGTGCCCTCGACGCCTTTGTGTCGCCTAGAAACGGCTGTGCTATCCATGAGGTTTGCATGCAGCCCTGACGGAGCTGGCATTGGAAACAGTTTTTGGGCAGCGTTATCTCGACATTCGCGGAAAGCAACGGAGGCATAAACCACAACAAACCATGTCTGACCATGCCTAATTGACCTTCCGCGTTGTGAACTAGTTTATTCATATGAGTTTACCTGCCTTAGCAACACAGCCTAAATACGCATAAAAAATGTCCGCGATTACGTTATTTCCTAATTCGAAATTTGAGCGCCGCTCATCAGCTGCTTCACCTTTTCGATAGACTGAGACAAAGATTTCTAGCGAGACACGTATGTACAATTACAGACACTGTGTTTTATTTTTCACACGTATTCCATCAGGAAACACTCCACTAACAGTTCTTCGCTGTCATGAAAGAAGCTTTGTGGTCGGAGAAATGAAGAGAGCAATTGAGTTATCGGAAGGCAGCGGGAAGCAGCGCGTGGGCCCATAGGAACGTTGCGCGACGAACAGATAGCAGCGACTGACTGATGCTGCTGACGCCGCTAGCGAATGCACGCACCGTGATCTGCTGATAGCGAGCAGGCATTTCGGCAACCGAAGAGCAGCACCCTCGCAGTCACGTAGGAAGAGGGGGGACCCCCTCCCCCTCTTTCTGCATGACGGCGATGGTGTTCTATGACTCACTAGCAGCGGCATCAGTCAGTAGCTGCTAGCGCTGCCTCAGGCGATCCCCCCCCCCCCCTTCCTTTCCTCGTGTTCTCCGGTTGCTGCGCGTGCTCCTGCCCTCATCGTACTCCACACCCCTCTTCCTGCGAGGCTCCGGTTGCCGTAGCGCTGGCTCGAACTTGGGGGATGAAAGGGGAGCGAAGCTGGTTACGAGGCCCACGCGGCCGACGCCGAGGACGCCGACGACGCGAAACCCAGGAACGAGGCGCCAAAGGGCTGTGCTCTAAAATGCTATTGCCTAATCGTACTTCGCCGAGCAGAGCCGCTGCCAGTTTATTTCATTGATGTTAGCTAGGAGTTCTAATTCTACTGGTTTTGCATCTTTCGCTACACGTATCTGCAAACCACTCGCAAACACTAGTACTGGACTCTTAAGACCCTTACTGCGGCAGCAATAGCACTCAAAATATAGCGTGAATAACATGTTATTGCTAATTTTAAAATAATATGTTCATCGCTGCTAACTAGGAGAATTCTTTGGTTCGTCTTTCAACAATACCTCATGAAAGAAATTGCATCAAACTGTGTTACACCAATTGTGATATCTCAGGTTGTGATGCGTAACTTGACTCTATACGAGACAGATGTTTCAGAAAAGCTGTCCTCACCGTTCTACGATGAGGTGCACGGTAAAACAACACTGAATATTTCGCTGCCGTTTTTTTGAAAGACATCGTTTTATGTATTGTTTGTATGGATACCTGACGCTAACGCCTTGCGGCTTCTTGTTCCTGCATGCAAGCTGCCAACTGTTATGCATAAATATTAACGATTATGGACGCACAGTTAACAGTTAGGAATGAAGCGCCAATACGTTCAGGATCTTTATGAGTAAGTTTGTAGGAACCCGTAATCTCGACTTCAAATTTCCGCAAAAAATACCGAAGATTGCTCGGGAACCACAGAGCACAGGGAACCGAAGGTGAGCGTGATTCTAAAGGTGAAGTCGTCTGAAACGACGTTAAAGATTTACACAAAAAATAACTCCTAACAAAATGTACCTAATATTTCGATTGCCTGACCACTGTGTGGGTAGTAAACAAAGTGAATTTGTATTTCCCCATACGCCAAACCTATTGTCTGCTGCAGCATGCTCTCATTGACAGCCGGGAGTGCTGCAGATGCTGAAATTGCCGCCTTGGCCGTCTTTCCTACTGTTTCCTCTTCGCGAATGTGTGTTTGAAATGGGCTGTAACCCAGTTTCGGTTTTATCACTTGAGAAATAAAAAGTAAAATTCACTTAAGCCACAAAAGCAACCGAAATATAAAGAGCCGAACGCATCCCAACATAAAATATCTTAGGTGGTGAACAGAGTTGAAAGAGTCGCAGAGTCGCATGGCGCATTCACTCGCGTCGGCAGGTCTCTATTTCTCTTTGTATTAGGAAAATAAAAGCTCCAATGCACATTATGCCTTACCTTAAGGGTTCGAATGTACAGCATCAAGTGCCTGTTTTGAAATGCATTTTTGCTTTCGATTTGTGCACATTCCAAGGTTGATAAACTATGTTCAGTCGTCGTCTGATTGCAAAGCTTTGCTTTATGGTTTTCCCTAAACGATGAGTGTCTGCCAGTTTTCTTATACTATCTCATCAAGTGTCAGCGTCTTGTGCTTTTTTTAATTTCTGATTTGTGCCCTCTCTTTCAAAATACGTATTCTCAACGAGCAGTTTATGCCAAAATCGTGCCGGTTGGTGTTGCTTGGAATACGCAACAGTGCAAATGATCACATGAAGTATTTTGGCGAAGTGGCTAATGGACCACATTTAAACGCCTTTTCTACATTTTAGCATAAAACGATTTGCATGACTTTTTGTAGTATGCCTTATGGTAATTTATCGAAATTAATAAAGCATTGTGCCGAGCGTCCCATTGGGAATGGGTCTTATACAAAGAAGAGGAAGAAAACGCCTGGGGAAATGGCAGCAGCAGGCGAACAGAGGGAAGCACCTTCGGAATCTACGGGTACTAGCGCGAGGACAAGCTCACGTAAAAGCACTACCGAAATCGTACAAGGTGGGCAATTAGGCACCGAGTCAAGCACAGTGGCTAAACAACTCTCTGGAAACACAGACAAGACAACTACGGCAACTAGTCGACCCGGACACGACAGCAAGGAGCCAGCGCATCGAGCAGCTCCACAAGATGAAAGCTCCGCAGTGAATGGCTTCTACAGTAGTGGAGGTGTCGGCGCCAACAGCAGCGTTCCTGAGCCGTCAGCGGTTGCACACGCTTCACTGCGTGAGCAGGCGCAACCGAAAAAATGTGAGTGTCACAAAATGTATACTACACATTTACCTTGAAGAAGACTTGGGATTTGCGGCATCACCTCGATACGATTGAAGCTTGGAAACTTCAGCTCTGTAAACTTCTTTTGCAAGTTTATAACGTGAGAGTGTTATTAGCTCCCATTTGCCGGCAAACGCTTTTCGGATGCCAGAGCAATTGCATGAACTTTGCTGACCGGCTAATCAGTAACCTTTCACTTCGTACGTATATTATGCAACAGATCGTTATTATTATTTATGGGTCAAGGAGGGTTCCTAGTTATTAAACGTATCATCGCACGTGTGCGAACCTCTGCTACCAATGCGCTTCTGTGACTAAAAAAGCACATGGCATGTGTAGTTGGCTTTAAAACTTTTGCCACTAAGAAAACCGCTAATATTATGGCTTGACCGCCTTCCCCCCACTAACATTAAATGGATCGCTCATCTTATTGCCGATTCTCTCTCTTATATTATTAACCTCATCTTTAAAACGGGACTATTTGCTCCTCAGCTAAAGAAAGCTAAGATTACTCCAGTTTTTCACAAGGGTGACCGTCATTGTATCTCGAATTACCGCACCATTGCCATTTTACCATTTTTTAGCAAGGTAATAGAAAGGTTCATAGCACAGCGCCTGACTAGTTACTTCAAAAAGTTCAATATACTTTCACCTCATCAATTTGAGTTCCGCTCGGGATATTCAACTCACCTAGCATTGGTTGCCTTCACTGAAAAAATTAAATTTGCCATTGATAAGGGACGCTTTGCCGGGGCAGTATTTATTGACTTAACCAAGGCTTTCGATTATATCATCCACTCTATATTACTAAGTAAACTAGAAGCTGCAGGGGTAGTTGGGCCGCCTCTCAATCTCATCAAAAGTTGCTTATTAGACAGAAGACAAGCCGTGTCGATTTCTAATGTGCTCTCTAACTTAAATACAATTAATACAGGTGTGCCTCAAGGTTCTATTCTCGTCCTTCTGCTGTTTTTAATATATATTAATGATATACCTAGTTGTCTTGTTCAATCAGAACCGTTTCTTTATGCCGATGACACTACTATATTAGCTACTGATAAATCAATCCCCTCATTAACATCTATGCTGGCTACTGATCTCAATATTATTTTAAACTAGTTCATCGTAACTACTTGCAGATCAACCCTTCTAAGACAACATTCATGGTATTCGCATCTCTCATAGCCTGAGTTGCTTTGGGACGTTAAACCCCACAAACCAAACCAAACCAAACCATTCATGGTATTTAGCTCCAATCGTAAGGCGCCCGTACACATCCCACCACTTACTTTTAATTCTCATTGCATTGAACTTTCAGAACATTGCACATTTCTTGGCGTTACTTTGGATGCTAACCTTAAATACAATAAGCACATTTCTAACCTGGAACAAAAATGTGGTTTTGGCATCAGAACACTACTAAAAGCGCGTCCCTTTTTCAATCGTGACACTTTAATAGCTCTTTATTACGCATTCATTCATAGTCACTTTAATTACTGCATCACTTCATGCAAAAACACTTACCCAAAACATTTATATCAACTGCAACATCTTCAAAATCAGGCCATACGTATAATAACCTACAGTTCATACAGCAGCGAAGCGCTATCACTTCTTCACGACCACAGCATTTTACCGATCGCTTCAATGATTTCGTCTAGTCTCGCAATCCTACTTTATAAAGCTGTGCACAACACCATACCCTCAATTGTAATCAACAGGGAGGCCCTAACCAATAATAATCAAACAAGATTTGCTAGGGACAACAATTTTCTATTAGCAACCGTTCGAACAAACTACGGCAAGTACACTGCTCTTTTTGCTTCTTTACAAATTTGGAATAACCTCCCTTCTCATGTCAAGCAATCCCCACCTCCGTCCGGTTTTAAACAACAACTGTTATCCATATTATCACAATAGTGTCACATAACTTTCAAACTAGCTTTTATTTATATATATATATATATATATATATATATATATATATATATATATATATATATATATATATATACCGCTTTGTTCACTTCAATTCATGAGTGTTTGCATACGCCCGTTGGGAAGATGTATCACTTTGTATATAATTTTCAAATACTTTATGTTAACAATACCAACCGCACATGAAATTTTCGAGCTTGTATTGAGTTCCTACTTTTTGTTTTTACCATATTGTGTCGCCGGTTTTGCCTCTTTTGACTGCTTTTGCTGTACCGATAATATTTTTCATAAGTTTATACATCCATCCATAGGATGTCCTGATACAGCCGTGAGCTCTGGGAACTCCTTCTGTATTATTTATGTAATACCTGTTTTCATGAATAAACAAACTTTCTTCTTCTAAAAAAAATATATAAATTATGAATGATTACATGAGAAGGTATTTTATTTGTACATATACATTCATTGATGTTTTTTATTTATTTATATTTACATACTGCAGCTTCATCCTCAGCTATAGCAGGATTGGGAGGTGAACATGATATAAATAAAATAATTATACAAAACAGACAGTAGAGCACTAACAAGGCGGAATTTAAGCAGAGCAACAACACTAAGAACGGCTAGAGGTTTCCTAAACGGTGTGGAGTAGTCAGTGTGCAATGGCGTAAATAAAAGTTAATAAAGGAAGGGAGCGAAGTGAGCCAGGAAGCTTATTCCGAGCTGCGATGGTGCGAGGGAAGAAGCTGTTTTTAAATGGATTATGTCGAGCGAAGTAGGGGGCAATATTAGGCTCATGGTACTATCTGGAGGTAATAGGTCAGGCTGGAGTAATGTAACTGTTAGATGAAAGTCGATAATATGCATGAAATATTCAATACAGAAATTTCAACAATTCCAAATACCGGCGACGTGATAGTGTAGTAAGCTGTAACGAAAGGAGGGCAGAGTAGGCGAAAATTCACGGTGATACTGGTGACAAATGAAATGAATGGCTCTCTTTTCAATTCTGTCGATCCTGGTTCTATCAGTTAGTTTTTGAGGGTGCCATGCAACGCATGCATAGTCTGGTACGGAACGGATTAATGGTTTATACATTAGTAACTTCACATCACTCTGAGCTTGAGCTAGAGTACGTCTTAAATATCCTAAATTCATGAGGGCTTTGCTGCAAATGTAATCAATATGCTTGGACCAAGACAAATTGGTAGTGAAGATAACTAGCAAGTATTTATAATTAATGTCCCTTTCCAGTGACATGCTATTACATGAGCAGGCGAAAAAAATGTTCATTTTTTAGGTGTGGTTTGCGATAAGATTTGGGTATGTTTGGTAAGGGCACAGAACCCTGGCTTTTACTTCGCGTTCGTAATTTGTAATTATGATTCATAGCGTTTTACTTGCTTACGTATGCAATACCATCACGATAAAGAGGCTAAGAAAGAAGGCAATTTTGCGAGGCTGCTTTGAGATTAGCAATAACAATCGGTTTATAAGTATTATGAGACTGATATTAGGCTATTTCGCCATACGTTTATTAAACACTCTGTGTTTGTAAAACTAATGAGGTAAACCAGGATGTCATTTCTCTCTGAAAGCCACAATTTAGTACCCTCTGGTTTACACCTGTATTATTCGCTAATATACACAAATTGTGGTGGTAAATTTATGTCTATTCACAGCGCGGGTTATGAAAACTGTGAGGTCTTTCAAATTATGTTGGTAAGTGTTTTCCAGGTGGCAAAAAATCGTATGACAGAAAAATTCATGCGTTTGATAAAGACATGAATGACATCGCTCTCTCCGCAGGGGTCGCATCAAGCACTGGCGCTGCATTCGGCGACGATGTCGCCCGCAGGCGAACCATATTAGGCATGTCCCCGGTCACATTCGCCGTGGTGTCGGCAATTATCATAGTCCTCGTGGCAGCGCTTACTTACGCCCTCGTCGTCTCCAGTGCGGGGCGTCTTCCTCCCGGCTCTAGGATTGGCGCCCTTGTGGCCAACATTACCAAAGGACCAATTCCAGTCTTCAATTTTGTATAGGACCTATATGGGTACTTATGTCCGTGGTAAATTCGTCATAATAAATTGAAGTGAAGCTATATGAAGTTTCTAGTTGAAGCTTCTGAGCCGATCAAGAGAACCGCGCATGCGTATTGAAGTGCATAGCGAAGTGATTAAATCCAGCGAGGCGGAGACCAGCGGTATGAACCGGTAGGAACGAAGCTTCCCAAGAGTGTGAAGATGAAGCTGTTGGGCGATGTAAAAGGAGAAGCTAAGCAGCAAACATGCGAAGAAAAAGCGGGCACTGAACAGGCCATGCGACTCTAGTCACGCGGCTGCAGGTTTAATTTAGGCTATGCGTAACGCGCCGAAGCTAGCCAGTGAGGTTTTTGATTAAAAAACGCGAAACAATTTAAGAATTTTCCCCGTAGCAGTTACTATTTTCCTTGTTATGCACCTAGTGTCTTGTTGGTATGACTTCTGAACAGCAAAATGTTCAAACACTTCGTAACGGGTGAGGCACTTCTATCGGTAACTTGTGAAAGCTTCAAAAATTGTGACGCCATGAAGCTTGTCCAATGAAGCCAAGTGTGCATTTTTCAGCAGTTACTATGCGGACGGCAAAAAATCGAGTCTTCAAAACTGGTCAATTAAAAAGACACTGCGTAGAATAAAAAAAAATGACGCAGTTACAATTATGACAAGTGGGAGGCTTAGCGCGGAGCAGACAAGGACAAGAGAGGCACACAGGACGAGCGCTCGTCCTGTGTGCCTCTCTTGTCCTTGTCTGTTCCGCGCTAAGCCTCCCACTTATCATGTATTACCAACTAGCCCAGAACTCTACTTTGCTCAGTTACAATTGCATGACACGAGATGGTATTATTATGAATATTGTATTCATGCCGCCATTCATATTCTCACTCCTCTGATTACGCGTTACTTCACTATACATTCCTATGTGACGTAAGTATGACCGTACCTCTCAGCGTGGAGTGCCGTTTTGGCAACAGTGACGATACAGGACAGGAACACATGATTCCGTGACTAATATTGTCGACGCACGTGCGCTAATGTTATACACAGCGCACTTTCAAAAAGACCACGTTCGAACAATTTTACCTACACTGCGTAAAGCCTCCCATAGTATGATAACAACAACAAATACTATCTACAAGATGATTTCATCGAGTACACCCGCACATGTTGTGAAGCACTTTGCATGGGTAACGGAAGGGGGCAGTGTGTAGTGAATTGTTAGCAAACTTTACAAGAATGTCATGTAATCATCAAGATGTCGAGGAAAAGCGCCGTAACTCTCCCAGATGACCTACAGTTCCGATCGACTGGTACGGCGAACGAACCTGCGGTGGAATTAAGCAAAACGAGCTTAGAAAATTAGCGGTTGAGGTGCAAAGACGTAACATACATTACAAGTTCAGTAATAAAAATGCAATTTATGAGAAATAGATTTTGTATAGGCCGCTTTACATTTCTAGCAATCATTAAAATGTTGAGCGAAAAGAAAGTCGATCATGGTGCCAACTCCATAGTTTCCAAAAAAATTCCTCACCCAGTTAATCACTTTGAATTCGCATGGCAGACCTAGATCAAATTTTCTACTCCGTTTGGGACTGCCGTATTGTAATGGCAGAATGGTAGCGAGAGCTGTCTGCTCCAATGGTAGATTGGGATCAAGTGGGTATCCCTGATAGCTCCGTGGAGTAGCGATATTTGCTCCGCCTAAATCAGGGGATTTGACCAGAAGCGCGTGTGCCGCAACCTATGTTTCGTCTCTTTCTCCCTGCCACGACCGCCGCATCTTCGCTTCTTTTTTGCTGCATGGTTCTCGAGCAGATGTGGACGACATGAAAGCCACGCTTGGTTGCCGACCTAAAAGGAGTGAACTTGCACTGCGAACTCAACGCGGTGAAAATATTGCACGGCGGAGAGCATCGAAATCGAGCAAGCGGCGGGCGCCGCCGGTAAGCACCGGCGTCATGCCGATCTTAGTGGGCCCCTTGTCTAGCGACGCTGCATAGACGAGCAGTGGCAACCAGTCGCAAAATAAGCTGCTACAAGATAAGATGGAATGACATATCTGTCGTAAGCTTTTCTTTCATGCTAACCTGCTATGCTATATACATGATTCTCGACATCGTTCCTGTACACTTCGGCGGCGGCAAGACGCCGAAACCCCGCAGACAGCCATGGCAACGTAGACATTCAGAGCATTATTTTTCAGATTCGAATCACGTAAATAGTTCTGCATCACAACAGACGTAAGAATAGTGATCATCATCAATATCAACTGCATAACACCAACTGCAGAGCGAAGAACTCTCAAAGATCCCTTCAATTCACCATATCTTGGCTAGCTGCCTCTATCTAACCCCTGCGAACTTAAGATCATCTGCCCAATTAAGTTGTGCCGCCCCTTGCTACGCTTTCCTTCCCCTGGAATTCAATTTGTGACCCTAACATCGGTTATCATCTCTATGCCCTATATGTCCTGCCCATCCTCATTTTGTCATTTTGATTTCCGCTAGAATGTCATTAAATTAAATTATTTACCTAACGTACTCCATGTGCTGTCTATTTCGTAATGCTACCAATGATATTTTTCGTTCCATAGTCTTCTACGTTCTTCTCAACCTAAGTAGAACCTTTTTTCGTTAACCTCCACGTTTTAACACCATAGGGGAGTAAAAGTAAGCGCAACTGTTGTATACTATCCTCTTGAGCGATATCTGGAGTGTGCCAGTCATAATCATCGAGAACTTTCAATGCGCGCTACCCTAGTCTTATTCTTCTAGTTATTTCCCTTTCATTGTCCGCATCTGCGGTTCCTACCTATCCTAAGTAGACATATTCGCCTACGGCTTCCAGTGCTACGCTTGGAAATGTAAATTGCGGTTGCTCAATATTGCCTTAGTCTTCTGTATATTGATTTTCAAGCTTACCTTCCTGTTTTTCATCCCCTTAGTTACATATGCTGAATTCTTCAGCCCACCTCCTCACTGCTAATTCGTTGATGAACCTCTTTCTTACTTGTCTATTTCGTTATCTCTTCAGATTCAAACTAATTTGAGACCTTGCCATCCTCTGGTCCCTGCATCGCACTTTCCAGAGTATGTATACTCACGCATATCGCGAACGGCCTTGTGGTAGAGCATCTGCCTCTCATTCGGTAGGTACCAGGTTAAACCCGTGGTACCGCCGGGTACCCACCTGTTTTTAAATGGGTAAAAGACGTATGGCCCATCGGCGTAACTTTTCTGGTCTAAGCATTCTTACAAAGCGCGTCATGTGAGCTACATGCATGATTCTGAGCGTTGTTCCTGCTCAATTCGGCGGTAGCATGACGACAAAACTCAGCAGCCAGCCATTACAGCACAGAAATTCGAAGTGCATTTTTTCACATTCCAATCTCGTAAATGGCTCCGAATCAAAACTGACGTAAGAGCAGTCTTTCTGAGCATTCTTTATAAGATTTGCATTATAACGATCTAGCTCCTAAAGTACTGCATTAAAGAAGTACTTGCACGTCGCACCGCGCGCAGTCTCAGCAGCTTTTAAACGGCGCCTTTGGGGCTTCAACGATATGTGTTGCTTGATCCAAGATGCTTCATCACAAACGCAAACATTCTTGTCATTAGAGACGCGTCTTTTCACAATAGCTGCAAAATGCGCTCGCAACAGAACGAAGACGACGGCGGCCATTGCCGGGAGCGGAAATATGAAAACCAGCTCTGCGCGCTGATTGGCATACGTCAGCCAAGGAGCAAGATCCCCCGGTAGCGAACGTATTCCCATTGCAAATAGGCAGCAAGAAATCTACGCAGGAGTGATGCGCTCCGCTCGTGACCCCCACCAAGGGCTCGCGAGATGCCATTGGAATTCAACATAATACATCATCATCATCATCATCATCATCATCATCATCAGCTTCACTATACCCACTGTAGGGCGAAGGCCTCCCCCATATTTCTCCACTTAACCCGGTTCTGTGCTAGCTGCATCCATTTGACCCCTGCGAACTTAACCTCATCCACCCACCTAATTTTCTGCCGCCCCCTGCTACACTTTCCTTTTCTTGGAATCCAGTTTGTTACCCTAAGCGATTATCGGTTATCCTCTCTTCGCACTAAATGTCCTGCCCATGCCCAATTCTTAATTTCCACTGAAATGTCGGTAACTTGAGTTATTTCTCTGACCCACTCTGCATGCTTCCCATCTCTTAATGTTACCCCTATCATTTTTCGTTCCATAGCCCTCTGGGTTGTCCTCAACTTAAGTGGAACTCTCTTGGTTCGCCTCCATGTTTCAGCCCCATAGGTGAGTACAGGTAAGATGCAACTGTTATATACTTTCCTCTTTAGCGATACCGGTAAGCTGCTAGACATAATCTGCGAGTGCTTGCCAAATGCGCTCCATCCCAATCTTATTCTTCTTGTTATTTCCTTTTCATGGTCCATAATAAACCCATGCATTATTCTGTTCAACCATTCTCTTGCCTCCGTTCGTCTCTAACTTGCTCCCCCTCTGTTCATATTTCCACTAGCCTGATCGTTCTTCCGTATGTCCACTCCTCCTTCTCGTTTTTACCCACCCTGTTATTTAGATATATTGCCACAATATTCCACCAAAATCCACTTTGAACTAACTTACGTGCGAAATCTCGTAGAGTTAGGCTAGCAGGTGCACGCTAGCATGGTGTAATAGCATTCAGTGAAGGCGATAGCTAGGCATCCCAGTCGTAAGTGCTCTGTATGTGTGATTAATATTTCAATATAAATACTGCAATGTGTTGTAGAACATTTTGATGCTTAAATGCATCTAGCGACTATATTGTAACGTAGCCCCGCCGAGGTGGCGAATTAGTTATGGCGCTTGACTACTGTGCCCAAGGAAGCGGGATCGAATCCCGGCCACGGCGGCTGCGTTTCGATGGGGGCGAAACGGTGTAACGAAGTGTTCGCAAGTTGGACTTCCGTGACGGCACGACGGCTCCGCCGCATTGAAGAAAGGGACCAGGCGATTCCGATTGATGGCATAAGTTAACTTAATTTAAAAAAGATGAGCACGAACAATAAAATAAGCGAATCAAGTGGTACCAATTAAACAACAAATTCAGATTAACAACACACCAGTCAGACATAAGCGGCATTTTCTGAGCAGGGGTCCCGAGAATCAGCTCGAATGGTCGCCGTCCTCCTTCACCGGCCGCCAAAACCCCTCTCACCAACATTTTTCAGGATTCTCCAGGCAGTGTTTTTTACCAGGCGGAAATGCGCTTATCGCAGCCAATGAGAAGACTTCCTTTAAAACTAATGGACCAATATAGGGCGACGGTGCCCACGATGTTGTTTCCTCGCGAGCACCGCGTGAATTTCAAGAAGACGCGGCGCATCTCCGCCTGGCACACAAATACACAAAAGGTCAACCGAAAACACATGGGCAGCAAGGACAAAGACGGTACAGAACACAAGGCTCCATCCACGCTCTCAGCCATCGCCCCCAAGCCCTCGGGTGTCTCATTGTCAACCGGCTGGGACGCGAGCTTCCAACAGCTCGCCTCCCTCGCAGCCCATTACCCATTTTCCGAACGGCGTGGATCGCGAAGAATACCCCTCAAGAAAGGTCAACGGAGCCCGCACCACGCCCCGGCGTGAGCAAGGCCATCCGTACCATGGCACGCACCCCGAAAAAGAAGGAGAAAGAACAGCCACGCCGCACAGGCAAGAAAATGAGCGCTCCCCGGCTGTGCACGGGTCAGGAAAATAGGCGCGCGACATCGATGCGACAACGGAGTGGCGTCCGTGTGCTGTGCGATGTCAGTGCACGTTAAAGAACCCCAGGTGGTCGAAATTTCCGGATTCCTCCACTACGGCGTCTCTCATAGCTTGAGTGCTGTGAGAGACGCAACTCAACCCCACAACTCCGCAAACCCCACAAACCAAAACTGTATTGTCACGTAGCGCTGACAAGGTCGATGATACAAATGAACTGAAAAAGCATTTTATTGGGTTGGCTTGCGCCCGCAAAATAAGTAAGCAATTTAGCGGCGGCGATAGCAACAAACGTGCTCCTCGATCTTCGAACTTAGGATGCCTGTCGCACACATGAACGCTCAACTTAATGGCGCCTCAGAACCAGCTAAATAACGTCGCAAACTGTCGCTAGCCCAACCTGGAACACTAGAAGCATACATGAGTAGCCAGAAATTTCGAGACAGATCTCGGCGCATCTTTCGCGGCAAAGAAACTGATAAAGGTGCCTCTCGCGACATTGAGCATCCACTAACAAAGAATACAGAATTGCTACGCGTGCAAGAATCACAGCGATAAGGCCTCATGCCGGCGGCTGCTAAAAGAACAACAAATAAAGTTTTGAAGGTATCACGGCAATATTCATAAAACTCAAAACAAAACCTTCGGAAATTCTTCTTTCTCTTGCGTAAGGAGAAAAACGTGATTTTGTTTGCATCCCAGCACGCCTAAAGGCATTATGAAGGACGCGGCCACATATCTGACAGGCTTATTTTTATCATTTTCAGACTACTGCCGATAGGACATGTCTGCTACTATATCGTCGTCATTAATGCCTTTAATCGATTCATTCCCATTTATCTGAGTGGCAATGTTCGTGAGTTGCAAAAAGTGCATTTTTCAAAAACAGAAAAAAATACCGAGTCTGTAATCCCTAGCGCGTCTCACGTAGCCGCTGAAAAAGGCGGGAAGGTTGCCAGGACATGCTAACACACCGCCACGATTTACGAAATGTAAGGGATAGTCGCAGGGCACTGTTCAAAAAGACAGACCACTTCTCCGGTCATATATGGTATTTGTAAACTCTGTATGAGGCCTTTGGCGGCATAGTGACGTCTTTGAAGCTCCGAAGAACAGAGAAGCACGCTTAATTAGACGTAACTATGATTGTTCATCCGGTGGCAAAGATTCAAAAGTTTTTTCCCATTAACCTTCTTGTTGTTTCGAAAGTATCACACCTGCGTCTATAGTTTAAAATATTGAAACATAAATTTCATATTCACAAAATATTTTATCACTACACCAGCATGTGTTTCATTCTGCATCGATCATTCACAGAAGGTTCGCGCTAATTGTTGTCGTACAACAGCCAGCATAAGCACTTTTATGCCATTTTTTGGTAGACGGAGCGTAACCACCCACCACGAGATATTGTAGCTATACGCACGCTAATGACTTGAGACAATGAAATCATTTTATTAGTATTTTCTGTAGCCTAAAGTGGTCTAATTGGTTGTGAATATTGTCTCCTAGGAGTGGCGATTCCGGAAACAACGGATAACCAAAAAAGTTGCACTTTAATGAATTCTTTATTGGGCTGACTTGTGCTAGCATAAGAACTAATACGTTTCGCGGTGGCCATAGCAGGAAATGTGCTCAGCGGTCGTCGTACAGCCAAAAGCCCGCTGCTTGCGTTACTGCACAGTTTAAACTCGGCGAAGAGACATGAAGATAATCCTGAAAGAATATTAGAAAAGTCCGGAATAACACGGAAAATGATATGCTTGTCTGGAGCCACAGGGTTAGGCAGACAGGAGCGCCGCCTTGGTTTTTATAAGGGTGAAATAAAAAAGGGTCCAAAACGAGCTACTTAAAATAATTATAAAACCCGCACTAGCAACAGGTATCCTATAAAGTCCAGCTTAGTTTTCCATCATAGAAACGTATCTCAGTTTTCCTTGTTAGCGCCATGTGAACGCGATTCTCATGGCGTCCGCTACCGCGGACATTATGCCTCTCTCTAGGAACAACGTGACGTCGAAGGGAGCTGTGGGGCAAAAAAAAAGAAAAAAAAAAAACCTGGAAAATTCACGCGCGTCACCTCCACAACAGGAGCTCCTGGCTTGTGTCAGAATGTCACGCCAGTCCCAAATTTCAATGAGTACTACAATGAACGAGCGCCACAGAAACGCCACGTGACAGGAGCGACGATGTAACATCCGCTCTTACTGCTCGCATATATTTCTAAAAGTCGCGTTGGTCATTCGCTTAATACAGCTCAATTTCCGCGCCTCACTGACTCCTTCATATGGGAGCTAGCACGAAGCCTGGATATTCCGTCATGTCGTCGTCGCTGCAACAGACCAATCAGAAAGTCTTAAAAAACCCCGAGATGTAGAAGGAATTTTAATCAAGAAGCTGAAGCGTGTTCTTTAGGCGACTGATGCCCAGAAACAATTGAACATCTTCTAATGAACTGTGGCAGTATCCAACCAGATGTCGATGCGGACATATTCACTCCAGCCGAGGCAATATGGAGGTAACAAAGGAAACGTGAACTGCAGTAGAGGTAAGCAATATACGTTTGGAAGATTGGTGGGAATATAGCAGAAGGGGACATGTCGAAGCTAAATCGAAACTAAACAGGGGTATTTAAAGATAACCCCGGACTAAAAGGAAAGTCGTGGAAATAAATATGAGTTAAAAAAAAATTGAGCATGGCAATGAATACACTGTAAGAAAAAAGGACTAAAAAAGGTAGTGCGGTTAGTCCTTTGAGTACTAACTGGTGTGCCATCACCATTAATCCTATTGGGGAGCAACTTCAAGAGGATAAACATTTAGTCTTCAATGATGAACTGTAGGAGGAGGAACGGTTGCTCCTTGCAGATGCTCTCCAAGAGACTATCATTTGATCCTTTAAAATGATCTTTAGGAGAGCACATGTTACTCTCGTAAGGACTAATGTTCATCCTGAGACGCGGCATACTGGCACTCTCCGCACTGGTGGCCCCGACCTCTGACAATTTATGTTTAGACCTAGCCCTAGTCAGTCGCAATTTCGTCCCGTCAATGCGCGTGGATAAAATATTGTTGCTAAATAGGTCGATCTGATCTGCTGTTTTGATTGGTACCCCCCAGAAACAACGGAAGAAGGTGGCAGCTATGTCTTGAAAGAACCTCCCCGCATAGGCCAAGATCAAATATGATATATATATTATACGACTTATCCGAAGCAGAAGCCCTTGTCGTTTTAGCATGACTTTTCATCAAATCGGAAAGAATTCTGCAATGTTTGCAGGATGATGTTTTTACAGAATTATCTGGTTCAGTTAGACCACTTAAAATTTGAGAACTGCAAGTCCAATTTGGGTCCCTGAAAGCACGAACTTTTGTACTCAGCACCAATAGCTGGCTTAGACATTAGGCCGTATGCTATTAACAGCATGCACTTTCTTCACTCTGCATCGCTGGTCGTTTTGAAAATTGGATGCTGCCGGCAATGGTACTTTAGAATGACGGCCTGTGGGAAAGTTGGTTCATGACTTGAAAACCATTACGGCGTAAAGACGACGACACACGCAAAAAGAGAAAATGGACACCACATGCGCGCTCTACCAGCTGTTTATTGGAAGCACAAGGATACATAATTTAAACCCTCGACTACGCATGTGTTCAAGGCTTAATCGCTCTCGAGCCTGCCACTAACAGGAATCAGCAAATGACATGACTAATCACTTAAAACAAAAGTAAGGAATTATAAACAAAATAAAATTTATCTATAGTATTCAGTCATCTATAGCATTCGAAGCAAAAGGAGTCAGAACCTAAAATGTTCAACACTAAATGCGCTTTTAGGGCAAAAAGAGAAAATACAGAATTTTGAGAAAAACATAACTGTAGGAATATACATAGAATTCAGCAAGGCAATTGACCTCGTTAATCATTTAATATTGTTAGAAAACCTAGAGCCCCATGGCTTTCCCGTGTTACACACCAACATATTGGGTCCTATCTAGGAAGTCGGAGTCAGTATGTTGAAATACACCAAGACAAATCACTGTCAAAGAAAACTAAATCCGGTGTTCCTCAATCGAGCATTTTAAGCCGCATTCTTTTCGTTTTTGTAATAATGACATTGTACAAGATTGTCAATATTCAATTTATGCCGATCAGTGTAGTCTTTTTAGCAAGGAAACATTTGGAATAAATACAAGCAGATGGAGTTTTATTTTTTCACAGTTTGCATGAATGGTGTCGGGAAGACACTGACTTACACTAAATGTATCCAAAACAAAGTGTATTCTCTTTCGTGCTCCTGGAATGCTTTCAATAATACCACTTAACATACCTTTCAGCTCGTTCACATTTGGACAAGAAACGTACGTTAAAATTCTTGGTGTTTTTTTTTTTCCGATCACATATCCTGGAATGAGCATGTAAATTTTTGTTGCGAGAATCACGCAAACTCGTAGGATTGCTGAAAGAAACCGTCTCAACCTCCCAGGAATAATGAGGAAGCTTTTATATGATGCCCTTTTCAACTCCCAGCTCGGGTACTTCATGTTGGTGTGGGCCGAACTAAGCCGAACATAAACAGTCTATGATCCAAGAGATCTATCTGCATTGTGGAAAATATTTCGTTTCTTGAACGTGTATGGCCACTTTTCAATAAACGTAAATTACTCAAAGTCGAGAACATGTACAGTGATCATTTTAAGCATTTACAAGAGTGCAGTAAAAGCAAATATTTTTTATAAACTTTTCTGATCTGATAAAAAATACAGATACATACCCATTCAGATGTCAGACAACGTGGCTTATTTCCTTCTCCCGTACAATGTACGGAAAGCAAAGAATAAAGCATATCCTGTCATACAAACTCAATTCGCTAAATCTATATCAAATAGATCTCCTGTCGCTGCCATACAAGAGTGTTTTAGAGATGTTCTTGTAAGTGACACTGTGAATGCGTTGTATCATTGTGATACAAAACCTATATTGTTTGTTCAAACTGAAATAGCATGGTGTAGTAAAAAAAAAATTCCTACTCTTCTCTTGCAACTGCCTACAATGTTCAAGTGTCTACTGTATTGGTGGCTGAAGCCTCGTCAAGCAGCAAACAATATAGATTTTTCTCCCGCCACCTTTCTTACTCAGGCAATATAAACCTGATTTGATTGCTGTGGAAAGAAAACGAAAAACAAGGAGAAACAAAACAACGAATACATAATCACGAAAGACAGATTGCTTGTATAAAATTATTCGCCTATGCATTACTTGTCTGACAATCTTCCTTTTGTGATTCTGTGTATTGAATTTTGTGTTTCACTTTGTTTTTCGTTTTGTTTTTACATTTTAGATTTTGACTGCTTTTGCTTCGAATACTCGACATTGCGTTTGCTACGATTGACGGACTGCTATAAATAAGTTTTGTTTCGTTCGTATTTTGTTACCCTTGTTTTAGGTGTTTAGTAATACGTCTTTGTTCATGCCATTTGCTGATTTCTGATACTGGCAGGGTTGACGGTAATAAGGCTCTGAACACATGCGTGGTCGAGGGTTTAAATTATGTCCCTTTTTCTCTCAATAAACATTTGGTTTGTGTTGTCATCATTGCGCCATAGTGGTTTTGAAGACATGCTGGCAATGGCTTCCTATATCAGTAAATTACCTCGAACGTTTTGAAGGCAAACATAGCCACACTTTCGCATCATCTTCTTTAGACGGAAAATTTAATTTCAGAATTTCTTAGAGCATTTCATTTTCAGCACAGTACGCAGAATATTTTATTGTTATCTGAAAATGGCAGTGGAGAATTTCCACGAAATATAGCGACGAATGTACAGCTGATTTTATCCTGGAGATGTTTGATTTTTGATGATAATATAGATTCGCACATCAAGGCCACCACTTCGCCTGTTTTGTATGTCAAGAGCAGTAGCACACAAGACAGATAGACACATGACACATCTTTATAAAATACCTTTTTGGAACTTGCACGTGCACCGAAAATAAACACGTAAGAGCGCGATTGAAGGAATATTCTGTGAGTGCGACATTTTCAGTAATTCAGGAGTAGTTATTCATAACCTTCCTCCCAAGCGGCTGGTGGTTGTCACTCGGTAATTTCTCTCAATATAGACCTACTCCACCTTAAGGGTTCTCATAAAAAATCAATGAATAATTTATCTCCATCGTCCGATTAGGAGAACATTCCTTTTCTTGGTGCCTACTGTTTATTTTACATATAGTAGGTTCTGCGGGGGTGGGTACCCATTTCTAAAGCACACCCTACCGGCCTGGCAGCGCTAGGAATCTTGCTCTTCCACTCTTGGCTTGCTTTATTTAAGGGTCGAAAAAAGCAAAAAGATTGCAGTATTGAAGTAATGAAACTTAACCCAACTAAACTTCGCACTGAAAAAATTTCTATAGTAGTTTCTTTGACGAATGTAGACGCCCGCAGCCCGCTTTCAGCGAAACTGAAAAAACGGTGTGAAAAACACGCACTGTCACAGCTTCCAAACCTTCATCTGCACCCACAAGCCTCTCTATTACTTCGCTGACGCGTTGAGGATATCGCGGCCATGTTTATCAAAAAAGGTGTGTACGACCTCAAGATTGCTTCAGGTACTTTTGGAATGCAAGATTTTGAGCTGCCAGATTTTTTTTCCTTGAGTATATAATGTTACAATACATTGTAGGGGATTCCATTTTACCCAGGTGTGCGACCGCATAGAATGGCCGCATTTGGCTAGATGGCTCATATGGCTGTCGTTACATCACCCTCATCGCATCGCGTTAGCGCCATGCCTTTCTAGCATAAGGATTTTACAACTAAACCTGACCCTATGCCATAGAGCGTTATAATTATAATCTAATATAGTCGACAATAAACTATTTATTTCTATTTTTTTCTGAATATTCAAACATGTTTACAAATATTTGCAGTTACACAGATCGACCGAGAAGTTACCCCACTTACTGGCGCATCACTGCGCAGTGTAACTCACCTTACTACATTCCTCCCCTTCCTGCAGAGCGGCGACTCGTTTCACGGGTCTTTCACGCTCGAAATCAATTAAGCGCTAATTAAAATGGCAGGACGAAGCGAAGATTTTGACCACACGTTTATTCAGCTCGTCAACATCATAACTTTATAGGGGCTGCTGATGTGTTTCTGCAGACGTTCCCTAATGGTCTTTGGCGTGAGAGGGTGGCTTGTGCACATCTGGTTAATGCATACCTAGAAAGATGAAAATAATTCAGGCAGGATAACAAAGTTTTTCTGTTGGTTGCTGTTTTTTTGTTTTTTACTACAGACCATGGAATACATATATCTTAATAGGAAGGCTTTGTGAGGTTCCGACTATCAAGCTCTGCAGACTATAAATGATACCAATTTCAGGTCGTTTATCACAGCTGCGAAAGCAAAGTAAACAAGAAAGAAACAAGGCCGTACGACTGCACAAGTAAAGGTTTATAACTCTGAATCGCAATTTGATATCAGCTTCGATAACAATAATTTACGATAGCATCTACTCTCAGTACTTAAAGTGGCTGATTTGCAGTGGTTTGATTTGTAGGCTCATGTGCAAAACCTCATTAAATATCATTAATTGAATTATTGCCCTAAAGCCTATTTTAGAATTAAAGACAAAGCGCGGAGGAGTCCTTGAAAAACGGTTTCAACGGACCTGCAAAGACGAGGAGCTTTCACGGCAGCATTCAAACAAATGCATGTAATATATCTTCGTTTGTGCACGTTTTCGTTAGTAGTGCCTGCTAACTATTGCTCCGCCTGCAATACGACCTCCGGCTTTCCCGCTGCGTCTCCTTTTCGGATTGCGGCATTTCTTGCGCCTATATTTCTTGTCGAGCAAAACCAAAAATCAAAGCTTAATTGTAAAACTTTCTTGTACTGCTCGCGGACAGTTTAATAAGTATATTTTGGTTGAAACTTACACCCTGGAAACTCTACACCGAGTGTGGACGATCTAAGTCAAAATGTTCTATTTTTATGCAAAATATGTGTACACAAAGGGTGCGGACTATATAGTCCAGTGATTAATAAAAAAGTTCATGTGCAAAAAGTCTGTAATGATTATTCCTTCGAAGTGATAAAGGTAGACTCCAACCGAAGTATTCAGTGATATAATCCTTGAATTACGCGATGGGAGCTATGCTCATCCAACTATCTCTTATATCTTGTGCTAAAGCATATCTAATCAGCTGAGAGAAGAGCCGGTGCTTCAGACCTCTAGGACGAAGTGTAGACGCCAACACTCCAAAGGCCTAGGCAGGATTGCCGTCCGAGACTCTCAGCGTGACTATCGTTCTTGGCTTCCGGCCATTGAAGACCAGAGCATGCGATGTCTCGTAGCGTATATTAAGATAGGCTTTCATTCGTTGTGGTGGCAATAATTTCATATTCTTTCTTTTCTACTGATAGTCTCCATTTAATCTCTGTTTTTAAATATTCAAAACATTTGTCGGAAGATGTATATGTGGCCACGCTCCCAATGTGAATAAAAAGCTAACAAATTTGGCAGTGGCGCAAACGGAGGTTTCGTGCTATAATCTGTACTCATTAAAATATAATCCTCAATAGAATCATGTAGCTCTGTTTCATTGTGTAGCCGCTGTTTTGGATCGCTAACACTCAATATTGTGATTGCACAGTAGGAAATTATTGAACACATTTCGCTGCGTTAGCCCATGCATATTGCCGCGAAACCTTCAAAACAGTATTTGTTGTTTTTTAACAGCCGCCGGCATACAGACTTATGACTCTGATTCTGGACCGCGTATCAGTTCCGTAATCTTTGTTTGTTAATGCTCGATGTCGCGAGTCACACCTTTATCAGTTTTCTTGTAGCGCAAGATGCACCGAGATCTGTCTCGAAGGTTCCGGCCACTTGGGTGTCTTTCCACAATGTTCCAGCCCGTGCTGGTAGCTGTTTGCGACGTTATCTAGATTGTTCTGTGCAGCCTTTAAATTGAGCGTTGACGAGTGGGAATAGCATTCTTGGTCCGACCACCGACGAGCACGTTTCTTGCTATCGCCGCCGCCGAGTTGCTTAGTTCTTTTGTGGGTGCAAGTCAGCCCAATAAAGATTTTCTTCAGTGCAATCATCGACCCTTCATTTGTGTCGTCGACCTTGTCACCCCTACGTGACGTCTGGTGGAGGTGCTGCCTTTGATCATTCAAGCGAAGACCCAAGCCGTGTTCCTGACGCCCTGGAAGACCAGCCTACAGGTCACCGAGCCAGCCGCCGACTTCAAGGCCTACAAACCGAACACGGTCTGCTGCCTGACCCCATTCGATCTCGCAAGGCATCGACGCTGACAATGGCCCAGCCTACAGCACCGGTTGTTTTCGTCCAACCTCGTGAGCCCCCCTGCTTCCATGGACTACCGGATGAAGATGCGGGAGATTGGATGGACCTTTTCGGCCGTGTAGCAGATTTCAACGGCTGGAACGACGCTGCGAAACTAAGGCAGGTCTACTTTGTTCTTCAAGGACATGCCCGAATTTGGTTTGAAAATCACGAGACTTCTTTCAAGGATTGGGAGACATTCAAAGCACATTTCTTGACGGCCTTTACAAGTTCTGTTCGAAAAGAAAGAGCTCAGACCCTCCTCCAATCAAGAATTCAACTACCAAACGAGCCCGTCCTGGTCTACGTAGAGGAGATGAAACGCCTGTTTCGCCGCGCCGACCCTAACATGACCGAAGGTGAGAGAGTGAAATTCCTAATGCGAGGAGTTAAAGAGTCGCTTTTTGCGGGGCTTGTCCGGAACCCGCCGAAAACTGTGGAAGAATTTGAAAGTGAAGCATCGACCATCGAGAAGACGTTGGACACCCGGATGCACCACTACGAGCGACCACTTCAACCAGACTACTCATGCCACTACCCCAGCGCATCTGCAAGCGGAGAGAACCTTCGGCACCTCATCCGGGAGATCGTGCGAGAGGAGCTCCGCCGAATGCTGCCATCATCGCAACAACCCCAGGGGGCGACGCTCGCGGACGTCGTCCGTGAAGAAGTTCAGCAGGCGCTGGGCATTCCTAAAGCGACGACTCCGACGGCTCCAGTGCATGAATCAGCAGCGATGGACTATGCAGCTGCATTATGTCGTCCTGCACCCCGACGCTACCTCCCAAGCCGACGCGACCTCCCAAGCCCTCGTCGCTACCATCCTGCTTCCGAAAGCCGTCCCTTGGTCCCCGTCCGCCAAGCCTACAAACGACCCTCAAGCCACAGAAAGTGCGATGCCTGGAGGACAGCAAACAACCGACCGCTCTGCTTCCATTGTGGTGAGGCAGGACACATCCTCCGTCACTGCCCGTACAGGCGGATCGGCCTCCGTGGTTTCGCTGTCGACGCCCCACGACCCCGTCCTGGCGAGTGACCACAGGAAATCAACGACTTCCTGCGCAGCGGAGAGCACTTGTCGCCAAGGCGTCTGTCACGCTCCCCATCACCGTACAATGCCCGGTTTGCGTCGCCGGGCCGCGAATACATAAAAGGATGGTCTCCTAGCCCCCGATAGGTGAAACTAAAGGCAGCAACCTTTGGAGGCGATGTTGCTCAACGGCGAAAAGACGAAGATCCTCCGCTGACGACGACCACTAACGACGACACAGCTATTTCATTGCCGCTCCACACGACGACATCGACGACAACACGACCAGAGTGCAAGCCGACACCGCCACCCAGCAAAAAATACGGTATGCCCCGGCCATGATCTGAAGAAACGACGGAGCCGAGATCGGACACCAAAGTCGACGATACAACTCACGACGAGGCCACGTAGAGTACAACCCAGGAGACCAAGTGTGGATTTGGATACCAATTCTTCGTCGCGGACTAAGTGAAAAGCTGTTGCGTCGACACTTTGGGACATACAAAATCCTTCGCTTCGTCGGACCACTGGACAATGAAGTCATTCCCGACGGATTGTCAGCATCACAACGGCGACGCGCACGCCCAGAAATTGTATGTACATGTTGTGCGACTGAAGCCATAATACGTGCGTTAAAGAATCTGTGGTGTTTAAACTTTGCAGTGTTTATGTTTAAGTTTCTTTGTTTTTGAACATCGAGGCGATGTTCTTTTAAGGGGGGACACTCCTCTTAAAACTTTTTTCCTTATTTATGGGTGGATCTGACTGAAACTTGCACCATTAATGTACTTTTGCATGCTGATTTCAAATATCTGGTTAGTTTTCTTGTAGATGAAATAGCTTTCAAAATATTGCCTAATTCATGTTCTTCGTTTGGAGGTGAGTTAATTACTAAACACTTTATGGCATGATGAGAATAGCCCTGCCAGAGTGATCTAGAAGGATCATAGAGTGCCGCTAGTCATGAATTAACGTGGTAGAAGAATTTGAACCAAAGTTACAATAAGTCAAACTTTTATGAATAAAAGCCCAGGTTGGCACCTAAGATTGATAATTAATTCTGTAAATGTTGCCGCATAACAACTGTACATATTTTTGTCCTACGGCACTGTCGAAGGTTTTCTCTTTCTAACAAGACAAGAATGAGAGCTATAGCACAAATAGACTAAGAGATATCTCTCCTCCAAAATTGCAGCACCCTCAAAATTGCAGTTTTGAGAAAACGAGGAAAAACACTTCACAGCATGTAGGTGTAAATTATGTCAATGATTGATATGTCAACAAGATCAGAAACAGGTGGAAAGTGATCTGAAGCGAAAATTAATGGCCTATGCCAATTTGAGCCAAAGTTACGCAATAGGAAACGTTTGAAAGTAAAATTCCATTTGGGTACCGAAGACAACATAACCTTCTCAGCAAATTTTCTTTTGTGGTCACTGCATTTACCTTGGTTTCATGAGACTCGCAGGATTCCCTTTCTAGAAAAAAAATTTTTAAAGCAATAGCAAGAACAGGATCAGAGATATTGATCTTTAAAAAATGCAACACTACCAAAATTGGGGGATTGTCGGAAGCACTCAAGCCTCACGGCATTTAATCAGGAAGGGCAACCCCAAAGACCTCATGCTATTAAAATGCACCAGGAGCATAGTCGGGGTGCATGCTGTCGCGGTGTTTTCTTTTTTCTGTTTTAGCAACGCCAAGCGAAGCCGCCCGCTTCTTTGCAGAACGTGCGCTACTGTGCAAGTCCTTTTCTTCAGCTCTCCTGGACCCAGTTGCTGTCACATTTGTACTGCATTCTTGCAGAATTGCTGCTGCTGTATGCTTGCAGCCGGCATTGAAGCGCAGCACAGCTTCTGCTGTGGCTGCTTCCACAGCAAACAGTGATGAGTGCCGCTCTTTGTGGATCAAGGTCCAGATGACCGAGTGGAAGCTTTCGTTCGAGTTCTGGGTCTTCCCCCGAATGCACCTCTGCAGCAGGCTCTTCTCTGATAAACGACTATAAACAGGCAAAAGAGCATCAGCCACATCTCTTGGCAGACTGTAATTGTGCTTTGGTGCAGGCTCCTCTTTTGCCTTTGCAGCGTTGTGGCGGCACCATGACTTCTCACTGGTAGGACACAAACTGTGTTTGGGGCAGTCATCAGTAGATGTGATGTGGTAATATGTCGCCATCACAGCTCGCTGCATGGCATCCACATCACCTACATTTGATCGAAGCGCTCGGCCATAATATATTGCCAGCTTGTCAACTAGATCAGCTGTCAGCCTTCCTCTGCCGCCAAGACTTTGCTTCCCTGCACCCTTGTGTCTCTGCAAGAGGTTGCGCAAAGCTGCTCCCATACGCTTGTGCACGTGATTTATGCAGTCCTCTTTGACTATTTCAATGTAGCCATAGATTGCAGCATCTTTAAGAGCACTGAACGTGCGACTGTCCCCATCGCATAGCATGGTTGTGTAGCGCATGTTGTGGCGCTGCAGAGATCTTTCAAACAGAATTTTGCCAGCCTCTACCTCCATTTGACCAGCCTTGGAGTTGGTGTTTTTTTGGCACTGGTGGCGTGATTTCCAAAGTTCGTAGCCGTCAGTGTTTGGCTTGGGACCAATTTCGCAGCCCAGACAAAAGTTTGACAACACCACATAATCAAGCACGTAACCAGTGAAGAGTTCCACCACGGCACCGACGCCTATATGTGATGAGTGTCCGCGCGTCATCCATGTGCCGTCGTAGCACACGGCAATGTTCCCCCTATGCCCAAAACACAAGTCATCGTAGACCTTCGCCACTGCCTGCGCGGCTTGTGCCATAACGGTCGTGGCGGCTCGGGTAGCAGCGGGTTGCAGTGTGTTCTTCCGTTGAAAAGTGCCGTTGAAAAGTCTTGTTGTGCATCCCGCGCCGCGACAACCCCATCGCCGAAAAGATATCGTTCATTGCTGTCTGGCCGTTACCGGTCGACAGCATTGCTCGACTAGCCAGAATATTCAGCTCAAAAGGATTGCACCTTTTCTCGCCGTCAACCCTCCGCGAGTTCCACTCGGCCGCAATCTCACCGCAGTTGTCGCACAGCACGATCAGTTTTACTGCGAGGCCATAGCTCCGGTCGCTGGTCTTTCGTGCCGTCGCCGGCGTCGATACCAGTCTATCAAGCGTAGCCTGCTCACGGGCACTCACTTGAGTTATGTCACTGTTAGTGACAGGCGCGGTATCAATACGTACACGACTGCAGTCGGCACGAAGAACGGCGCCGTTGTCCAGCGGAATCGGAGAAGCGTCGCCGCCCGCAACGTGATCGTCACACAATCCCGCAGCACTGGCACTTGCTTCTTGCACAGTATGCAACGAAGTCGCATTCTTAACGCGTTTCTTTGGTTGCTTTCGCCCGAACTTGTGCAAAGAGCGGTACTTCTTCGCGCCTGGCATGACTCTCGCGTTGCACTAGCGTGGTCGGCAGAAAGACAAAATGGCGTCACTGGGAGTCCGCATTTCAGGGCTAGCTTGCCGGAACCAACCAAACGACGCCATTTTGATCACGTGCCTTAACCGGCCAATAGTAGCGCGCGCTGCATGCTATCTTTTTGTTTGTTTTTTATGGGGAAGGCGGAGCGCACAGGGTTGCTTTCCGAAAGAAAAAATAAGCCGAAAGCGCGCGCTTTCGAACGAGACCAAAATCGCCGCGGTGGAGCGCGTAGTTCTCATGCGCCGGGCGATCGAAATTGGGTGTCGTTTGTCCACAATTTAAAGGGCAGTGGGTGTGGTACTGCATTTTTTAATCGCTATAACTTCATAAATACGCGGGGTATAAGGATGAAAATTTGCGTGCAGATGCGGAATGGTGCGAGGAATACGAAAATGAAAAAATTGAAAATCCGATTTTCAGGCCGATTTTTGGTGCCAAAGAGCCGTGTCCCCCCTTAAGGTGGGAGTAATGCCGCGAAACCTTCAAAACAGTATTTGTTGTTTTTCAACGGCCGCCGGCATACAGACTTATGACTCTGATTCTGGACCGCGTATCAGTTCCGTAATCTTTGTTTGTTAATGCTCGATGTCGTGAGTCACACCTTTATCAGTTTTGTTGTAGCGCAAGATACACCGAGATCTGTCTCGAAGGTTCCGGCCACTTGGGTGTCTTTCCACAATGTTCCAGCCCGTGCTGGTAGCTGTTTGCGATGTTATCTAGATTGTTCTGTGCAGTCTTTAAATTGAGCGTTGACGAGTGGGAATAGCATTCTTGGTCCGACCACCGACGAGCATGTTTGTTGCTATCGCCGCCGCCGAGTTGCTTAGTTCTTTTGTGGGTGCAAGTCAGCCCAATAAAGATTTTCTTCAGTGCAATCATCGACCCTTCATTTGTGTCGTCGACCTTGTCACCCCCACGTGACAATATATTTTCAGCGTATCCACCAAGAGGCCATGGTGAAAAAAGATAATGTACTCGACTACCTGACTTCGCCGCGCTCCAAGCCTATGACTGGTGACCCTGTTCCTCACCACGAGGTTGTGTGACGTTTGGTTTAGACATTAGGTCATGCATCGCGACGAAAATGACGATGGCCATTCGCCATTGCAGTGATATGGCCAGCAGAGCTCACCTGATGCATGAGTGCCTTTCCGGAGGGCAATGGATTAAGGTGAGCTAAATTTAGGGGTTTTCAATGCTTTAAATATGTAATATTGGAGCATGGTGCCTGTGGCTCGATAAGAGGTTCAACACCTTGTTACATTGTCCTTTAACGTATTACAAAAGAGTAAAGTATGTTATAACATGTCTGGCACGTTTACAGCACTCCGTTCATACATCCCCAAACATAAACACTGTCGTGGTGTCCTCACTTGCGACACCACCATACCAAGGTAATTAAAAAAACGTGACAGTATGCAAAGCCTTCCGTATCTGCAGTTCGAAAGCAAGCAACTGGGAATATGAGGGCCTCGCTATAAGACACATATAAATGAACCTAAAGGCAGCTAACACCAAAGAAGCGCTACGGCATTTTATTCCAATTGATCGATGTGAGAGCAAAACGGGATCATTTATTACATATAAGATAAAACAGCCTCGCTGCCGCTGGGATTTCAACATACTTCCTCCAAAAATTCGCATCCGGTTCTCTAACACTTTGCTACAGCCACTGCTTTCCAGAGTTTTGCACTGTTATGTATTTATATTGTGTTTCGTTGTATTTATATTGCGTTATACTATCATCTAGAGTGTTGGCCAGCGCCACCCACGTCCGTAACGGCTGCGTACGATTATGCTAGGGTTACATACATATCTTGTCACTGCAGTGCTTTGCCGCGCCATACGAGTATCCACAAATTATAGAAGGTAGTGAATGCTCCATGTTGGTTTTAAATCGTTTATTCAGAAGTTCGTTCCACATGTAATCACAATATTTGGCAGTGTTACCACTTGTAGCTTGTTTCTGCCACTAGACGCCTTTCATACTATGCGGGTAATTGACTGCCCTAGGCTTAATATTTAGCGCAAATATCAAGTGCATGCAACCCTAAACTTGGTTTTGCACTTATGAGGCCTCGCGGTGGGTTTAATTAAATGGATCATCAGGTGGCGCAGATTGTTCCCTGTGGACGTCTTTATTTAGGCCAGTCACGTTTGATAGTTTCGCCCATTTACAGATAAAATTGATGTCTTGCGCTTTCTGTGTTTTCTGTCTGCTCAGATCCACCTTTGAAACAGATTTATAACAAAAGTTGTGCTTTGCTATGAGCGTTTTCGCAGCCTGTTTATAAATTTCTATTTTACTGGAAATTTTACAAAGTACATTGAACTAATTCTTTTTTCAATACTTTGCCTTGCACCTAAATGCGTTTCACGTATTTCAGAAGCCCCGCACATTAACCATTTTCGTAATACAATGAAATATTTGTTTCAGCAGCCCTAAAAGAATATTTTGCAAGTTCAGGAAATCAAGCATGGTTTTAAATTCGTTGCTCAAAAAAAAATGAAATGTGTCTTCTAGCAATATCATTGTATGCGACTTAAAATTGTTTCCCATTAACTCCTTTGCCTCTAAAGAAGTAAGCGGTGGTGTTCTTCGATGTGCTAATGAGGGTACTGATGATTGAATCTGATTTAAACTCTAATTATCAACGCCGCTTCTGTTTTCTAATATCTCGAAACTAAAAGTAATAATGTCTAACTGGATTGGACAGCAGAGCATGTAAAATAACTGATTGCTAATCTGAATATATGATTGAGTTGGGTCTTCGAAACTAGAAATAAAATAAACGATACTTCTCCTGTAATAATCGTATGTTGAGACGGACTAGAGAGCTGCGGTACAACTGGGTAGCATCCTCATTAGTGCCATTCTTCTTGAGACCGATGCCTTGAAATGTTCGGTATTGAATTATTTCTACCGCTGACTAAGAATTTTAATTAGATAATGTAAACAAAACACTGTTTGACTGCATTAAATTGTATGCTTTAAAAAACTGACATCATGGCCTTGGTGGTAGTGCGCATGTCTTGATATAATTGTGAACGTCTGCGGCTAAAACCCGAGCTGAAGCTGAAATTAATCGTTTGTAATTTGTCCAAATCTATATACAAGTTAATCTCCTATAATCTAGAGCAATTCTTTATTTTAAATGCTTTATTCCTCACACCCCTGTGCCACCTGGGTTTTTGGTGCGGGACCGACGGATGTTTTCGATTCAATTGTAGCGTAGTTCCGTCACCTCTGCCACTGAACGGAACAAAAAAGCTATCACCGAACTCTTAGAATAATAATGACATTATTTTGGTGCTTAAAACCCTGTAAACCACAAAAACAAAAACATATCGGTGGGAGCCACGGGAAGCGAGGTCCCGGATAAGAAGATGTGCAACTTTCTAAATGTAGCCAGTTTCCTCGCTTTCCCGAAAGCCTGTCAAGGATTGGCGCTGGAAACATATTACACCCTTTTCGATTTTAGTTAGATCCAGGAACTCATCAATGCTTGTAATAATAATTTCAAAGGATCATTTTCATTCGAAGGAAAAATCGTGATAAAAAATATCAACATTTCGGTTGACACACTGAGTAGCGTGATAAAAAGAACATATTCCAATAACCTTCACCGCTCTAGAACGAGATGAAGAAGATGGTTTGCACGGAATGAAGGAGCACTGAACAAGGGTAAATGGGGTACGCCTTAGTTCGCTGGTCGAGCCAACGTTTCTACAAGTGGACTTGTCTTCTTTCGGGCAAAGCGATCATCACCGATTATAACTGACGACCGGTAAAAATGGGCAATAGCGTCCCCTGGCCTGGCACGCGGCTTTTCTAGGGGTGTGCGCTTGGGAAAAGCTCCACGAACCCAGCTGCGCCCCCCCCCCCGCCTCCCTGCGTGGTGGGCCGAGACTCAGTTTCACACCTCGCAGCCTGCAAAGGTGGTCCATATTTGTCTTTCAAAAGTACTTCCTTTGAGCCTCACCTGCAGTGCTCCCTTTGAGCCTCAGCTGTAGCAGTTCTAACCGATGGTCAGCAATGATCGCTTTGCCCAGACGAAGGCAAGCTCACTTGTCGAAACGTTGTCCCGACCTGCGAACTGAAGCGCACCCCCTTTAACCTTGTTCAGTGGTATTTCATTCACCACTCTAAACACTCAGTTAATCCACACTTTTCTGGCGTGTTGCCCAACATTTTGTATAAAGAGCTTTCAATTTATACATTAAATAGGAAGAGCATTCGCAATATAATGGCGCCAGCTCAGTATCACAAACTGATTTTCAAACAGCTGTTGACGTGATGCACTTTTTCCCCTGTCTAGATTTTCTTTAAGTGTGTTTGTTATTAGTGATATCACAAAGTATATTGTAGCGTGTGCAACAGCAGCCGCTAGGCGGCTGCTCATCGAGAGTCTCGTGCGCGGACTCGAAGAAGTGGCATAAGAAGAAGCTGAAGTCGACTCCTGACACTCAGTGCTCTGGACCTGCTCTTCTGTGCCTGCTAGGTCAACCCCCTATTAAAACACCAACCTTCTGATTACGGGCCTAAACGGCTACGTGACACTGGTGGAGGTGCTCGGTGGGAAGGCTGGTAGAACGGTAACTGCAGAGTGGGCGGCGTCTGTGCTTCGAAACGAAGCTGTTGCGCAGGAGGCACTGCAGGCCGACGAAGAGCCGCTGCGTAGTTCATAGAACGTGGCTCCAAAAGTGACTCAGGCGGTGAAAATGTTTGACGGATTTCTTCACGCACGGCTTCGGTGACACCCGCGGCAGTCGGGTTAGGCGATCCAAGATTGAACTTGAGGAGCTCCTCGCGAACTACCTCGCGGATCAGCTCACGCAGAGAGTGATCTTCAGTGGACCCGTTCAATGTGGCCACAAGGCTGAAGGGTTGACCACAGGCAGACTCCGTGCGCCGGTAGCGTTGCTGCAGGGCTCGCTCAATAAGGGTAGCTTCATTGATGAAGTCCGCGACGGTTTGAGGTGGACTGCGAACCAGACCAGCGAAGAGGGGTTCTTTTACGCCCTGCATCAGGTGGCGCAACTTCGCTGATTCCGTCATGTCGGGATCCGCCCGTCGGCCAAGGCGGGTCACGTCCTCGGCGAACATGGCCACGCTTTCGTTAGGTAGTTACACACGGGCTTCAAGGAGGCGACGTGCGCGATCACGGCGGTCGTGGCTGGTAAAGGTTTCCCGCAGCTGCTGGCGAAAGGAATCCCAGTTTTGAAGACTGGCCTCCCTATTCTCATACCACGTTTTAGCACAGTCCTCAAGCGCGAAATATACATTGCGGGGTTTCTGAGCCGGGCTTCACTGATTAAATTGCGCCACTCGCTCGAACTGGTCGATCCAGTCGTCGACTTCTTCCTCAGTACGCCGCCGTGGAAACTGGGGAGCGGACGATGCTGCTGACGCAGAAACTGATGCTGACTTGCCTGGGCTATTGCAGAAGTCTCGAACTGCTGGTCAGCTGGCGTCGGTTCAGGTAGAGGAGCGAATTCCGGCGCCAGACCCCAGAGTCGACGCCTGCAGCGATGAACGAGTGTCGACACAAACGGAAGCCGCTTCAGACTCGATGAACGGCTGCGAGAGGCCTGTGACATGTAGTTCAAGACCTCACCTCCACCAGGCCTCTGTTGGGTCCTTTTCCAATTTCTGATTCGGGCAAGAGGTGGATAATTGTCGCTACAGATTACCTTACGCGTTACGCTGAAACGAAGGCTCTCCAGCGCGGTACAGCAATCGAGGCAGCGAAATTTTTCATCGAACGCATCGTCCTGAGGCACGGCGCCCCGACAGTTATAATAACGGACCGAGGCACTTCTTTCACTGCCAAGCTTCTGGAATCTGTCATGCAGCTAAGCGGCACTACCCATCGCAGGTCAACGGCCTACCATCCACAAACTAATTGCTTGACAGAACGTCTGAAGAAAACTCTCGTCGACATGATGTCCATGTACATAGATGTTGAACATTGGTCTTGAGATCACGTCCTGCCATACGTCGCGTTTGCGTACAACATGGCCCAGCAGGAAATAAAGCAAATGACGCCCATCTCCTTATTGTATGGCCGCGAAGTTTCGACAATGCTAGAAGCCATGTTGCCCCACGACGGCCGTGACCTCGAAGCTGGCGCCGAGGAGTTCACTCAACGCGCAGAAGAATCGTGACAGCTGGCGAGGGCACGCATCCGGAACCAGCTAAGTCGAGACGCCCAGCGTTACGATCACCGCCACCGTGTAGTGACTTTCGAACCGGGCGACAGAGTGTGGCTCTGGACTCCGATTCGACGTCGAGGACTATCCGAAAAACTTCTGAAGCAGTACTTTGGCCCATACAAAGTGCTCCGTCAGTTGAGCGACGTCACGTACGAAGTGCTTCCGGACGGCTTTTCTTCTACTCGTTGCGAGCAGAAATCCGAGGTTCTCCATGTCGTGCGCATGAAGTCGTACTTTTCGCGAGAAAGTAGTGCACCGCCTACCGCATGTTTCTTGCTTTATTTTTGCTTCTCTCTGCTTTCGAATTCATCAAGTTGACATTTATTTTTTTAGAGAGGGGGGTAATGTAGCGTGTGCAACAGCAGCCGCTAGGCGGCTGCTCATCGAGAGTCTCGTGCGCGGACTCGAAGAAGTTGCCCCATGGCGTTCGAGAAGAAGCTGAAGTCGACTCCTGACACTCGGTGCTCTGGACCTGCTTTTCTGTGCCTACTAGGTCAACCCCCTATTAAAACCAAACCTTCTGGTGACGGGCCTAAACGGCTACATGACAATATTATGATATCAGTGCCCTAACCAGTGGTTAATTCATTTAAATGCCGTGTTAGTTTGCAGGCGCATCTCCAACATTTGGTTTCCTACTAGCATAACATACGTTAACCGCTCTGTCGTAATGCCCTTGGACACCTTATGTACTTACTTGTATAAAATAAATAAAAGGGATGCATGAAGAGAGTAGAAAGATGCTATGTGGTTTCTTACTAACCTTCTAAACTTCATATTTCTCTTCTTACATTTTTAAGTCTAGATGTCATTAGGATCTCAGTAGCTCACCTTTGTTTTCTTATCTTCGGGAACACCACATGGAGTATAGTCCGGTGCAGGAAGAACATTGTGCTCTTTTTCACCGTCAGCGTTAATGGTCGCACAAACCAAATAGCAGCTCTGAATATTGTGAACTTCGCTATAGTTCTGAAAAATAATGTTAAGAAGAATCTTCCCTTAACATTACTTAATGGTTCAACGCACTAAAATGGCGTAATAAGCATATAAAACTCGATTTAAGTGAAATAATTAATATATTTGACCTGTTGCAGGCTTTGGTTTAGTGAAGGAAACCGGAGTGCTATGTTGAGGCCCACATGTCCTGACTTGCTTTTGCAACAGCAGCTACGTGCGTCGGTTGGTCAAGGTAAATGTGTACAATTACTGCATCGTATTTCGTCTAGCTGAATTTCTTTAATTGTACAGGTCCCCGATTTGCCATGTTGCAAATTGAAGGGATTAATTGTAATGAATTTCTTGCGTAATGACTGTAAAAATCTGAACGTAATGACTGTATATATATTTTCCAGTCACACGGAATTAGGTGTAAAAAAAGTTACCTGAATATATTGCACACTAGGGTGCTCCTTGTAGAGAAGCCTGCAATGCCTACTGGGATCTATGAGAACATTTCTTAAATTGGCTTCCGAAAGTGGCGGATATTTTCGGGGTTCAATGTTTAAAAGACATGTTCCGTTTTCGGATCTGAAAAAGAAAAACAGCCATTATTAAACTACAAATCGAGCATGGCAAGCTTTGGAGACGGAGGAAAGAAAGCATTGTAATAAAATTACCCATTGCGCAAAATTTATGCTAAGTATTTCAAAGCATTCATCACTCTAGTGCGCAGAGCAAGAGGAGATGTTACATTCTAGTTTCAGGAGAAGCGGAAATGGGTCTTAAGGTGAAAGCCTTTCTTGGCTGAGAGATATATGTGTAGACAGGGAAGGATTGCAGGAAACTGCTGCAGCAATTATCCGCATGACCTAACACCTAAAGAAAAAATCTCGCTCCACCGCGAATCAAACAACTGTCCCTCCGATCCTCAACCGAGCGCGTAAACAGCTATTCCACGCAAGGCGCTTCAGAAGGAGATCGTAATTCGCCTTGATCAGATGAGGATGATAACAGCCGTGATAATGACGACATAGTTTTTGATAATAATAACGATAGCAGCAATTATAATGATGCTACAGTTAATGATAACAATATGATGGTATCAGCGATGACAAAGGCTGTAGCTGGTGAAGGCAGTCCTGTAGAGTGCCTTCCGCCATTTCCACTTTTATGCCAACTTAAGGGTAGTGCTGTAATGTTTTAAATTTAAAGCTACAATCTACTGTGTGAGCAGTAACCGGCAATAATTTGGCAATACATTTCAAGAATACCACAAAGCTTTGAACATAAACTAACAGAGTTTTAATGAGTAAAAAAAACATCGATCTGAAGTTGGCGCCAAGAGCTGTTACCGTGACAATAGTGCCCGACAGACATGGACGAGGAAGAAAACAACATGTCTTTCTCTTGCTGTTTTACCACGATGAATGACCAAAAAGTCATTCTATCCGGTCAAATAGTTAACAGAGCCGAGTGAAAGTATTTATCTTTTTCCTCTATTCATTACACATAAACCACTTGGAGCGAAAGCGCTGCGGAATAGGTTTCTGTTTCATAAGATAACAAAAACCTCCTTTTTAAATATGTGCATTTCGAAGAGGAACTCAAAAGAAAAACTTCACCGCTAGTGCGTGATCAATGTGATTATTACACAAGAGATACTCTGCTCGAAAAACGCTGTTTAAAAACTCGTGTATCATTTTATGTGCTATGCTAATTGACGAAGAGACAAGTCTATGGTCACGAAGGTGAGAATTTTGTTGTGGCAGTGCCCCAGAAGATTTCTTACGTAGAGAGACTGAGTGACTGCTAATATTTACTTCAGCTTTGTGTGATTTGTCACATATTTTGTTGCGTTTGATTCGTCTTTTACATTACTTTAGAAACAATACGGTGTCTGCGGAGCTGACTGGAAATCATGGTATTGATCACATAGTGGATGGCTGGTTACACGCATTGTAATAGCGTAAATATAGAAATAGTGAAAACATCGTGACAATGCAGACATAGAAATGTCTAATAATCATAATAATTACATCAGTAGTAGTGACGGCACTTTTGTTACATAAATTTGGTTTTCCTTCTTAGATGTCGATTAAGTTCATTCTAGAAAAGGTTTGTGGATTTCTATTCAAGCATAGGATTAGTTTTAAGTGTTGTAATTTTGATGGCATAATAAACTACTTTGATTTCTTGAAGGCGTTGCCTTGTAGACGGATTCCAGCCGTGAACCATCTTTACCTACGGTCGCCTCAACATAAGCTTTGCGCTAGCGATAACTTGGTAGGTTCAGCTGCGCGTATTCTAAAGTTTATGAGACAGGGTTACCTTCTAGGAGCGGATGAATACTTATGAACAGCAGGCTCAAAATGAAACACACGTTATGTGCTTGAGACGTAAATCGTGCTTGCCACCCATCAGGTAGGAAGCTGATCTTAGAGCAATCGCTCCGTGGTTACATGGAGTTGTCTTGTGAGTGCAACAGTAGTTATATTAAAGCGATTTAGGAAACGGCAATGTCGATGCTGTGCAGCTTGCACACACACCTAAGGATATCTGTTTTTGCAGTCACCGCCGATTCCTGTACCAGCCTTCACTGACAGGAACGGCACCGCTCGGAAAGGTGGAAGTAGCAACTATCGGGTCAGCGCCAAGCCATATCGGATCAGGTCTCCAATACGACGACTTGTCTCGACAGCTGTCGTAATAATAATAATAATAATAATAATTGGTTCACAGGAAGGGAAAGGCGCTGTATCTGTCACACTTGCTCTGTGGACACCTGAACCGCGCCGTAAGGGAAGGGATGAAAATGGGAATGAAAGTAAAAAGAGAGAAAGGGGAGCCATAGTGGAGGGCTGCGGAGTAATTTCGGCCACCTGGGGATATTTAACGTGCGCTGACATCGCACAGCACACGGACGCCTCTTCGTTTTACCGCCATCGAAACGCAGCCACCGTGGTCGGGTTCGAACCCGGGAACTCCGGCACAATAGTCGGGCGTCTTACCACTGCACCACCCCGTCGGGGCAACAGCTGTCAGCCTGCTACGAATTCCACTTCCACGTGTGGGCAGTTCAGGCAATCCGGCTGGCTTCATAAAGGACGGCACACCGGGTGGAACCTGCATTATAGCAGCAGTGCCGCTGGTACACACACCTAAGCATATCTACTTTGGAAGGTGAGAATAGTCATATGTTGTTTTATTCGTGCTTTGCATTCGTGCACTGCTGTCGAGCGAGAGTATCATTTCTGTGCTTCTGTGCTTGATATTACGGAGTTTAGTCTACAGTACGTGCATCTTAGCTCGCGATAAAAGTTTGTTATCTTCGCGTATGTGTGCGGCGCCTCGACAGGCGCATACGGTCCCGATAGATCTGCCGTCTCCGGGTTGATTAAGCCTCGGGCTAGACGGTCGACCCCTTCGTTTCCGGAGTTACCCGCGTGAGCCGGAACCCATACGAGATTGATGTGATTGAGAGATCGGTTGCGCAGAATTCGCGCCGCGAGTGCGCTTACAGAATGTTTGGCGATATTTTGAACGGCGCTTTTTGAGTCGCTTAGAATAGTTTTGGTGCGGGAATTCGCGATGGCCAGTGCGATAGCTACTTCCTCTGCCTCGCATATGGAGCTAGCATGAAATGTTATGGCGTTAATTAAGGTTGACTTTGGAGTGGCCATACATGCCTCGAATGCTTCGTTTTTGATGTGTTGAGCTGCATCCACGTGCACTGCTTGTGGATCGTCCTCGTACCGTTCCTCAAGGGTCTCTGCCCTTGTCTTCCTGCGGGCTTCATGTCTGCCTGGTAGCATGGTTTTGGCCATTGATTTAACAACTAGTCTACTAGTTATGTGAGCCGATAAATGGGATGTGGCGCACACCTCCTCAGTGGGGTGTATTTGGAGCTTGTCGAGAATTACGTTTCCCGCAAGGCTGCGTGACAAGCGGGTCACTTGTGCTGTCTTATGGGCTTCAATTAGTTCAGATAGCGTGTTAAAAATTCCCAACTGTAGTAGTCGATCTGAGTTAGCGTATACTGGCAAGCCAAGGGCCGCTTTGTATGCTGTTCTAATTATGCTATTAAGTGCATCTTCGTCCCTACGACGCAGATTATAGTACGGGCAAGCGTACATGATTCTGCTTGTCATAAAGGCTTGAATGATCTTGCACAGGTCGGCTTCTCTCATACCCCTGCGACGTGTGGCAATGCGTCTCACCAGCCCACCTATCTGGTGCACCGTGACGCGTAGCCGGCGTATAGCTTCTGTGTTCTGCGTATTATTCTGAATCAACATTGCGAGAACTCTGATCGTGGCTACCGGGGGTATTCGATGGTTGTCAATGTGTAACTGGATAGGTTTTCGAGAATGTGGTTCTGCCTGTGAAGCTTGTTTGTTCCTTATAACTAATAGTTCTGATTAAGCCGGTGAACAGGTAAGGCCGTTTTCCTGCACATAGGACTGTACCGTGTCGATAGCTCGTTGTAATGACTCTGTAATATCTCCATCGCAGCCGGAATTGGTCCATATGGTGATGTCGTCGGCGTATATGGAAGGATGTATGTGTGGGATATCATCTGACAGACGCGGGAGGCCGCTCATAGCGATGTTGAAGAGAAAATGTGAAAGTACGGCGCCTTGCGATGTTCCTCTCGTCCCTTGTGTAATTTTGTCGCTATCTTTGTCAACGGAATGGAGCGTAGCCGTACACGCATTCAGAAAGGCAGCGATGTAGTCGTATGTCCGTTTGCCTACGTTTAACTGTGAGAGGTGAGTGAGGATGAAAGCGTATGACATATTGTCGAAGGCCCTACTCACATCGAGTCCCAGGATGGTTCGCGTGGCTCTTATGCGATTTGTATCTAGAATGTCTTGTTGAATTTGCCACATAATGTCCTGAGTCAAAAGACCTGCTCGAAACCCAATCATGGATGGGGAAACATGCCTTCCTCGTCGGTGTGTATAAGGAGCCTGTTTAAGACAACGTGTTTCATTACCTTCCCGAGACATGACATTAACGGGATTGGGCAGAGGTTCCCCATCTCGAATCTTTTGCCCGGTTTAGGTATGAAAATAATTTTAGCGTGCTTCCATTCCTCAGGGACGCTGCCCTCTGTCCAGTACCTGTTGAAGAAGTCCGTCAGAGCCTCTACTGACTGGTCCTCTGAATTGCGCAACATCTTATTGGTGATGCAATCTTCCCCCTGTGCCAAGGTGGTGTTAATTTGGTTAAGAGCAGCTCTGATCTCTGCTACGGTAAAGGCGCTATCCATGCGAGGATTATCCAATCCTGAGTACCCATCTGGCGTGGGTATATCCTGGGAGGTGTTAATGTATTTATCTTTTAATGTGGTCATGAGCTCTTCGTCGGTGCCTTGGAAAGATTGCGAGATCCTATGTAGGTTCTTGTGGGATTCGGCCATAGTTCTCGTAGAATCCAGTAAATGTCTAAGTAAAAACCACGTGTTCTTGTTGCCCAGTTCTACCGCCTGTTCAAGAATGATCATGTTTAGAACGTGAACGGTGTAGTATGAGTAGTAGTAGTTAGAAACATTTATTTTAACAGAGGAGTTTGGGGAGCGCAGGCATCTGGGCCACCGCAAGGCCCCACTACATTCAAACATTCATGTTCCTACGGTTCATGACGTCGGCAGCTCGGTCTGTGGCGGTGTTTTGCGGGACCGGATCATCAGAGTGTAGCAGGGTGTCCCATTTCTCACAGGTGGTGGAAATGCTCCAGACCGCGCGGGCATCGGAATTGAATGTGGGCGGAGGTGGCAGTGGGGTGATTGCAAAGGATGCAGGTGGGATCGGTGAGAGTGGGGGGTAACGGGACCTAATGTAAGGGGATAGGAGAGTTCGCATCTGGAGGCAGCGCCATAGTGTTTGGTGGTGAATGCTGAGGGAGGAGTGAGGTGAGGGGTAGACCTGTCTTTCGACCCGGTAGGCCTGAGTCATTTCTTTAAACGTGTGCATGCGCTCCCGGGAGACCTCCGACGTGGGGACCGCCTGTGCCTGGCGTATTAGACCTCGGGCTAAGCTTTTGGCGGCCTCGTTGCCAGGGTTCCCCGAGTGCGCAGGCACCCTGATAAGCTTCACGTGGCGGGGCGGGTTAGCAGTGGGCGAGGTCAGTATGCAAAAAGCAGAAACATGAACTCGCCCACGTGCGAAATTTAGTACTGCAGTTTTTGAGCCTGTATATATCTAGCTTCCATGTGGGCAATTGCAACGGCGATCGCTGCCTCCTCGGCCACTTCTGAGGAGGTAACAGAGGGGAGGGGGAGAGTTGCAATGGACTGAAGAATATTGTTCACCGCGGCTGCCGCCGCCTCATCGCCCGAGCATGCGGCGTCCACCCATGCGGCATCCGTCTCGGAGCCGTAATATTTGTGGAGCGCCTTTGCCCGGGCTCGGCGGCGGGGCTCGTTGTGTTGTGGATGGGAGTTGCGGGGAAGGGGTCGTTTAGGGTAACAAACTGGATTTTAACGGAAGAAAATTGTAGCAGGGGCGGCAGAAAATTAGGCAGGCGGATGAAGTTAATTAGTTTGCAGGGGTCAAGTGGATGCAGCTAGCACAGAACCGGGTTAATTGGAGAAATATGGGAGAGGCCTTCGCCCTGCAGTGGGTATATTAGGGCTGCTGATGATGATAATCTATGACCCCTGTCTTCTTTCATCCTTCCAGGGAACAAGCCTTCCGCCACACAGCCCTTCTATGCGACCATTGTGGCATATTGAAGAGTACATCGCTCGTTACTGCCGCATTTGCCCACTAAACCACCACTACGGCCCCGTCAACCAAGCTAAGCCACGTAACCGTTTCTACGGTTGATCTTGGCAATTACCATCATCTATATAAGATTTTCCGCAGACCGATCGACCACGCAGTCAATCTTTTTTTTTTTTTCAAACCGCAGCTTCTCACCACCACTAGCATCTTCTGCGCGCCGCTTCTCTTTTCCATGGCCTCGGCGGTGGTCTTTATCACCTTTGCCGGAAAACTAGCCAGCGCTGCCGCTGGAGGTCAGACCACTGGAGACTGCGCTGCCTGTAGATTCCTCCATCTGTTATAATGTTATACCCACTCTGTTATAACCTATTGTTAATCTGTCATAAGAACACCGTTTATGTGCTCGTTGACCATGTGGCGACAACGGCGTTAGTGGATATGGGGGCATGCATTTCAATTATGAGTTTATTGCTTAAGAAGTGCTTAGGCCGCAAAGATATGTTTCGATAGAACAGAAATGTGAATTTCTATGGTGAAGGAAGTGCGTTGTTGCGCCCTTTGGGAATGTGCAGTGGTGAAACTGTATTCACAGAGAAATTTGCAGTGCTTTCGCGATGCAGCATAGCGTGATTCTTGTATTGATTTTTTGCGAATGTGTGGTGCTATGGTGTAGTCTCCCCGGAGAGCTCTGCATTGGCAGTTCCCTTCCGTCAGGTCTCAGATAAGTCCCAGAGCAGGAAAATGTTTATGTATCCAAGGATACCAATCAAGAAGCCCTTTATATGGTGTTCGTCGCAGGTTTGTGCCCCAGCCGTGCTTCCGACACCTTCGATGCTATGGTGGCGCGCTTCATTACAACTGTGCCGGAAACATATTGTCGTTCGTCACTGTGCTGTCGGTAGTCAAGTGTGGCTCATGCCTGTGGGTCATCAATTGCCCTGCGCAACTGGTGGTTTTGCCCGTAAATATGAAGATTGCCACACGTAGCCAAAATAATGCTGCTCCGTCAGTGCTTTTATAAAAGACGCGCCTAAAGGAGTTACTTCTGCTCTAGCGCCTGAATAACAAATCCTCCGAATGATCAGCAAATCTCTACTAGCGAACAGCGTGAAACACTGGAAACGTTATTCTTCAAATGCTCGTCCATTTTTCATTTTTCGGAGACACGTGGTTCACGGGGTATTCTCCTGACACGTACCCGAGATCGTATTGATACAGGTTACTCACACACATAGCGCATTTCGTTGTGGTGACGAGAGACGAGGCGCGGAGCAGTAAGAGCAGTACAGAAGCATTCCGAGCGAGGGTGTAACTGTCCTCCCACGAAAAGACTGAGTGTAGAGAGAAGCGCGCCACAATCATCTGACAGCACTTCTCTCCCCAGAATTCTCCTACTGCCCGCAGTGGCGGCAGTTGCAAACCGAGGAGAGGCCCACGATCGTGTAGAACCGCTTGTTTTGTATGCCTTTGTTTTCTAATGCCGATTTCTGCCTCCTTTGGACCTTTTCACGACTGCAGCGACTCTCAAACATGCATACAGCACCTTAGCAGTGCCTTCTTCTCGCAGAGCGCCTACTCTTTGCAGCCGCCATTTTGAGCGGTGCTGACTAAAGAACAAATACGACGCGGATATGACGCTTATGCCATGTGACGTCCTCTACTCGCTTTAGACGACGGAGCAGCCGGGAGTGCACTTGGGTGCCCTCAGAGGGGAAAACGCTCTCCTCTATAATTGGAAGCAAGTGATTCTACTCCTGTTCTCCCACTGGAGGGCGGCCACTTGTCTGAGAGCACTTTCGAGGTGCTCTCGAGTGCACCTGCTCTCCCAATCGAATTCGCCAACAGTTTGACAGAAGCCGTATGGAGTGTTACCGACAGAATTTCACGTGATCAGTAAACAGATTCGGGAGATGCAGGACAAACGTATTATTCAAGTCATGCGGTACTTCGGCGGCTCCTGTCGTTCTGGTCACGAAAAAAGGTGGTACATGGCGCTTTTGCGTGTCCTATCACCGTCAGAAAGCTGTAACAAAGACAAGTTTATCCACTTCCCTGGATCGATGACGCTACATTTGCCCGTACACCATGTCATACTTTTCATCTCTTGACCTGCGGTCGGGTTATTGGCAGATACCCATGCATCTCAGGACAAGAAAAAGGCCACTTTTATCGCGCCCGAAGGCCTGTTTGAATTTAATGTAATGCCGCTCGGGCTGTGCAATGCTGCTGAAACCTTCAAGATATTTATGCATCACATCCTACATGGCTTAAAATGGCATAAATGTATGTGTTACCTGGATGATGTCGTCCTTTTTGGCCGGACATCCATGAGCACAATGATCGCCTTGGGCTTGTACTAGACTACCTGAAAAACGCTGGTCTAGTATTGAAGGCGAAGAATTGGCTCTTCTGTGAGCGGCAGACACTGCTTCGTGGCTACCGCATTGATCCTGAGGGCATCAGAGCTGACCCTCAGAGACCGCGGCAGTTGTGTTATTTTCAACACCTCAGAATGTAAAGGAGGTTCGAAGTTTTCTAGGAGTGCTCGTACTTTCGCCGCTTCATTCCTCGCTTCGCTGACATTGCTCAGCCGCTCACCTAACTTCTCCACAAAAACGCTCCTTACGAGTGGACGCGCGATTGTGACTCTTCGCTAACTAAACTTTCTACTCCGATCGCATCCAGTTCATTCATCCCTTCTGACCCCCCCCCCCCCCCCTTAAGTGCATACTGGCGCCAGTGGTGTTGGCAGCAGCGGTGCTATGTTTATTCAGCGTTATTGCGACAAGGAACATGTTATAGCTTGCGCCAGTCGCTCCTTAAGTAAACCTGAGCATAATTACACAATTACTGAACAAGAGTGCCTGGCCGTAGTTTTCGCAGTTCAGCGGTTTCGGTGCTGTTTGCACGGACGCACATTCCCAGGGGTTGCTGACCGTCATCCCTTGGATTAATAAACTCCGCGAATTGTCTAGCCGCCTTGCGTGGTGGGCAGCACGGCTTCAAGAACTGGATTACCCGCTGTGATACAAGAGCGGACGCCGGCGCCTTGATGCGGACTGCGTTTCACTTTTGCCGGTTGCGACGGCAGAACGTGACGCCGATAATTTGAACGATTAAATTGCCGCAGTATTACCTCCGTTCCCTGACGCCCGCACATTCCGCACTGAGCAGAAGTAGGAGACGAAATTGAAGCCATGCTTTACCGCTGCACAGGGCTCCACAGCTTCCCGGCCTTTTTTGCGTACCTGATGGTCTTTTGTACAAGAAAGATTATTGTGGCACTGGCCTCCGCTACCTTGTGGGGGTACCTCACAGCCTATTCTCCTCTGTTTTGGCGCAATACATGATGATCCCACTTTGGGACACAACAAGGGATCAGCGAGGACACTCCATCGCATCCAAGAATGTTTCTATTGGCCTCGGATTCGGGAAACCACTGAGAAGTATGTGGCGAGCTGTACTCAGTGTGCCAGTTACAAACGTCCCACTGGTGTTCTTTCTGATATCCTACACCTTGTGAAGCCGTCAAGATCTCCTTATCGTATCAGGAACTCAACGTATCAGGAACTCAGTGTGTCAGAAACTCAGCGCGTAGAAAATCTGTGACGAATAATTCGCTCCTGTGTATATGACCGCTAATTTTCGACGCAGACACACAATTGACTAGATACAATATTGGGCCAAATTTGAAAAACCGTAGGTGATTCACAAATGTCACAGGATCTTTAGACCAGCTTTGTGCCCTGAGCCTTGCGCAAGTGGCTTACTGAAGCGGCCGTCTTCACTAGTGCAACAATAATTTGTAATCTGTTTTTATTAGTTTTGAAACTGAAGTAGAGGAGAATAGGTGGGCAAAGTTAAAAAGTAATAAGAATGGCTTTTTTTAATTCTTTTCAAAACCTTACTCTGCTCGTTGTATTTTTGAAATCAGCGTGGTCACGTCAATGCATTGAAATCTTGCATAAATTGAAGCATGGCAAAGTTTGATAGGTAAGTGTGGTGAGAATAGAGTGCGGATTTATTACCGCTCTATCGCAAACATTTATTGAGATAAAGGCATGCAATATAAGTAAACTTTCGTCTCCTGGACCGATTTTGAGGCATCTTATAAACTCGTCTGCACTACTTATATGCTTATGTTCAGTCAAATACTTTTTAGCTTCCTAATTTTATTATATTTGTGTAATTTGTAACCAAAGTTGGCCGCAACGGCAGAGAAGACAAGCGCGGCACTCCACCTCTTCATCATTGATAATTCCCTGTTCGTTAAAAAAAAAAATTAGCAGTAAAAACAAATGGAGATGTCTTCTTTCCGGTCACTAGGAAAAAAATATATGAAATTTGAAAATAAATCTAAAAGGTCGACCGACCGTAATTTGTTAGATCTCATATAGAATCACCCGACTGTTTGTTTGGTTTCCTTTTGCTGCATTTGAAACCCTTAATCAACGAAAGCTGTCTTGCTTTTAACCCTGTCTACTAAGAGAAGTGTGTACCTCCAAAGATAGAGAGGGAGAATTACTTCTTTCCCTCTTTTAACAGCAGCCCAAATATGCGAAATCATTCTAAATTTTACTCCAAAGGACAGTGCATCGTAAGAAACTTGGTAGAATACAATAGGCTAATCGGGAAAGTTTGTAGCGTCCTTGCTGAATTTCCCTGGCCCAATAGTAAAAAGCAAAGTATGTATATATATGTGTGTGTGTGTGTGTGTGTGTGTGTGTGTGTGTGTGTGTGTGTGTGTGTGTGTGTGTGTGTGTGTGTGTGTGTGTGTGTGTGTGTGTGTGTGTGTGTGTGTGTGTGTGTGTGTGTGAGTGTGTAGGGGAAATCAGGGTGCTCGTTAGAATACATAAAGGAAAGAAGCCAACAGTCGGCGAGGCCAAGAAAAGCATTGGGGATTGTATTTGTCTTTTTTTTATTTTTACTTAGATAATCATATAAATTAGTAATGTAATCTGTTTAGGAGAAAGATAATTAGGCACAAAGTACAAGGAAAAACAACGTGCCGATGGTGGGAACCGAACCCACGACCTCGGAATATCTACATCGGCCGCTGTCCCACCTGCTACTTTCTAAGGTCTTAATTTGTGTCTGTGTACGAACCTTGAGAGTGTTTACCAGCGCCGCCCTCAACCATAGTAATGGACGTGGAACGTCCTGTGTAAACGCCAGCGTCACGTAGAACGTGATCAAGAGCGAGGGCAAATGCTGTGCTAGAACCTTCTTAAGCTACATATGGCTTCAAGACTGCCAGAACCGAGACCCCTGTAAGCTACAAGCAGATAAATGAAGGGGAAATGAGGGTGCTCGTTACAATACATGAAGGAAAGAAGCCAGCAGTCGGCGAGGCCAAGAAGAGCATTGGTGATTGTACTTTTTCTTTTTTTTAATTTTGTTTCTATATTCACATAAATTAGTAACGTAATCTCTTTAAGGTAAAGATAATTAAACACAAAGTAGAAGGCAAAACAACGTGCCGATAGTAGGAACCGAACCCACGACCTCCGAATATTGCGTCCGGTGCTCTTCCAGCTGAGGTACATCAGCCGCTCTCCTACCTGCTACTTCTTGGGCATTAGTGTTGCCTGTATCCGAACCTTGAGTGTGTGTATATATATATATATATATATATATATATATATATATATATATATATATATATATATATATATATATATATAGATATATATATGTTGTAGTGTGGTAACATTTGTCATCATAGCCACTGGCATGCATCGCGGGCAGACGCATTCGAGGACGAAGAAGTTGGTCGCTGTCTTGGTGATTCGCTACGCCTGACGCTCGTGTTCTTGCTGCGCGGCTGGTTCGATCTGTGTCGACTGAATAGACACACCCCTGCAATTGGTGCAGGTGCTTCGGGGTACGTTCCCATCCACCCTGGAACTATGAAGCCGCACATTGCCCTCTGTTTCCACCATGCCGGACGAGACCACATCGTCATCGCAGCCCATCACAACCACGGTCCTGTGTTCTGGAGTTCCACGGCAGCATAATACATGGCCCTTCAGTGGCACCGCCGACCAAGACGTGGACGATTGTTTGTCGGCTTATGAGCGTGTCAGTAGTTAAAACGATTGGGACGACACTATCAAGCTAAGTAAAGTAACTTTTTACCTGACGTACCTGGCGAACCTCTGGTTTCGCAACGATGAGGCAGACCTGCCATCTTGGTCTGCATTTAGGAAGAATTTTGCAGAGGTGTTCGGCCGTCCTGCAGTTCGCAAGCTCCGAGAAGAACAACGCTTGCGTGAGTGCGTTCAGTATGCCGAACAGTCATTCACCAGTTATATAGAAGACATCGTTGACCCGTGCAAACGTGTCGACCCACTATGTCCTAAGCGGCTAAGATTTGAACATCCTGAGGAGACCTGTCAGCTGCTCTGGGCGAAAAATCCTACCACTGCCAGTGACGTGATTGAACTTTGCCAGAGCTACGACGAGCGTCGTGAGCTGCGCGCTTCTACTCGGCGGTCCGGTGTTATAGACGACACCATTTCTACACAAGCACTGGGTGGTTCTACTCCATCAAAGAACATTCCTTTGATTCAACAAATCAAATCCTTCTTTCAAAACGACTTCGCCCGCCAGCTATCCCCGGTCCCTGAATTACAGGATACTGGTCGCCTTGTTCGTGACAGGGCTCCATCTCTGCCCTCTACCATACGGCGTGTCGTGCAAGACCACATTGCTGATGTTCTTCCGCCCAGCCCCTTGCTCCCACCCAGCCCTGTGCTGCCACCCAGCACTGTGTAGGCACAGGTCACCCGCATTTGTTTCCTACCAGGCTGCCACTCCCAACCATCTTTCGCCTTTGCATGGTTCTGCATTTGATGTCCTTGTTTCAAGGGTATGTCAACACCCTATGGACCCTTAGCATACCGCGGGCAACCACCCAATCTGCTACTCTTGCAGGCTGCCGGGCCATGTTGCACGCCTTTGCCGCCTTTGCCGCCAATGCCTTCCACCTTATCTGCCTAACCTCTGGAACTACTCGTACGATGCCGGCTAGCCCTCGCCGAGAATTGCACCCGGTTCGACTTTGTATCTCGCACCAATCAAACGTATACCAGTTGCCGATCATCTTCCCCTCGTCGCCGTGCAACGTCCCAAGCGGCCACCAATCCCGATCTCACAACCAGCATTCCTGTCCCAGCGACTAACGGCGCGAGACTTAAGTACCTACGCTAACAACGTAGGATTTATCCCCCTCCACACAAGCGTCTAAATGCACAAGAAATGCGGGAATGGTGACAGCTCCAAACCAGCACTTACCCCAACCTACATCCATACAACATAATGTTCCCAGAACACTACACAGACATATGGCCTTGGTGCAACGACCAGCCCACCGCCTACCACGTCACATGGGGGTGCACAGGCCCCAAACCTTCACACATAAACATTCACCATTCGGAGGCGCAGAGGGAGGCCACTCTGCAATGCTATTATCTAGAGACCCAGCGTAGGCTGGTAACTCAGGCAAGAGCCGCAGCCCAGGCCACTGGGGTCATGAAATGAAGACTCCACTCACTGCCCCCTTTTTTCTTTTTTCCTTTCTCTTTTCTCTTTCTTTTTGAAATAAAGTTTTCTCTCTCTCTCTCTCTCTCTCTACAACCTTTTACCGGCGCTAGTGAGGGAAACTAGCAGTCGCAGTTCCTGGGTCAAGAACTGTGCTTGGTTCGAACTCTTCAAGTTCTCTGTATTCTCCCGCTAACGTAATACAAGTTTTTAGTGTCTTCGCAACGCTCGGTCTTGTCGACACAGGCGCTGCCGTATCAGTCATCAGTTAACCTCTTTGCCGTCGTCTTCTTAAGGTGACCACCGCGTTGTCCGACTTACCGCTTCGCCCCGCCTCATCACAGCGCATGCATCCCTCAGCGCCTTGCACAGCCCGTGTTCACATCGAAGTCTTGTACGCCATCGAGTTTATTGCACTGTCTCACTGGTCACACGGCATCATGCTGGGCTACGATTTCCTTTCCACTCATCGTGCCGTTATTGACTGTGCCCGCGCATAAGTTGCCTTTTTCCCTTTTTGAGATACCGTCTTGTGTGACGTCCCTACCTGGTCTGTAAAACTTCTTGCTGCCAATGACACAGACATTCCTCCATTTTCTGCTGTCCTCGTTCCACTCTCCTGTGCAAGCTTTACTACTTCAACTGTCTTCTTCACACCTTCCGATGCCGCTTCACGCTATCCCTGCCTCCTGCTTACATTTGCTGTTCTCAATTTCGACGATGAACTTAGTGCCATGTACGTCGCGAATACATTTTCCTGCCCCGTCGGTCCTGCTAGGCAGCGAGTGTCTCGGTCGTATTGAAGAACTTGATCCCACGCATGTACATACTCTTCCTGCTACGCCTATTTTGTTCGACTTTAATGTTCTCAGCTCTTTTTAACAAGCTATTGACGCAGATCTCCCACCCGCTCAACGCGATCGACTCGCGGCCCTCCTACAGATCCCTTCTGCCTTCGACCTTCCTCACACTGCTCTGGGTCACACGTCTGCAGTTACCCGCTCAATCGACACTGGTACAAACCCATCTTTGCAACACCGTCCTTATCGTGTGTCGGCCTCTGAGTGCCAAGTCATTGCTGATAATGTGGACGGTATGCTTCGCCGGGCGTCATACAGCCACCTAACAGTCCATGGGCTTCTCCGGTTGTTTTGGTCACTAAGAAATATGGTTCGGCATGGTTCCATTCGGTTTTGCGTCGATTACCGCTTGCTAAACAAGATCACGTGCAAAGACGTCTATCCTATGCCACGAAACGACGACGCCTTGGACTGTTTATAGGGAGCCGAGTGTTTTTTATTTGATTTGTGCTCTAGCTACTGGCCGGTGCAGATGACTGATGATGACTGCTCGAAAACTTCTGTTATAACACTGGACGGCTTATACAAGTTCAACGTTATGCCCTTTGGCCTTAGCGATCCCCTGGCTACATTCCAGCGCCTGATGGACACTATTCTTCATGGCGTCATGTGGCAGACCTGTCTTTGTTATCTGAATGACGTCGTAGTTTTTTCTACCGGCTTTTCCTCTCACCTTCTCCGCCTGAACACGGCCTCACGTGTCTCGCCGACGCTGGGATTCAGTTGAATTTGAAGAAGGGCGACTTTGCCGCTCGAAAACTCGCAATTTTAGGCCACGTAGTCTCTAAGGACGGCATCCTTCCCGACCCCACCAAGCTTCAGGCAGTTGCAGAGTTCTCGAAGCCAATCTTCCTGAAGCAGCTCCGAAGCTTTATCGGCCTCTGCTTCTACTTTTGACATTTCATCTTGAACTTTCGCCTCTATGATCGCTTCTCTGACCCAGCTCCTTGCCGGCAGCTCCGACCGTTCGGCCTGGACTCCAGCCTGCGATAAAGCCGTCGACATTGTACGTCACCTTTTGGTTTCGCCTCCCATTCCCCGCCTCTTTCAACCGACTGCGCCTACGTAGGTTGACACTGACGCCAGCAGTATCGGGCTCGGTGCCTTCTGTACCCATCGTAAGCCTGGGTTCAGCGAGTATGTTGTGGCATATGTCAGCCGAACATTGACGAAAGCAGAGTCTAATTAATATGTAACAGAAAGAGAATGTTTGGCGAATGTTTGGGTCTTCCAAAAATTTCGTTCCTATGTGTATGACCGGCCGTTGTATGTCGTGACCGATCACCACGCTTTGTGCTTTCTGGCCTCTCTGCCAAAGACTCATTCGGTGGCCTTGCTCGCTGGTCTGTTCGTCTTGAGAAGTATGAGAGTCGTGTCATTTATCGATCAGGTCTGAAGTATAAGAACAGGGACGTTCTTTCCCGCACGCCATTGCCTAGCGATTCCTCGTATGACCACGTCTGTGCTTACGATTTGTCGACTCTTGCCACTGCCGACATGGCCACCGAGCAGCGCATATGACCCCTTGATCAGTGCACTTTTCGACTTTATTTCAAGTCCTACTCCCGGTCATTCATCCCGAGCACTCGTACGGCAGGCCGACCCCTTCTCCACTCTTGACGGTCTTCTCTATTGCCGGAATTATTTGCTTTACGGACGGAAATGGTTTCTAGTCACCCCATGTCATCTCAGCGCCGACATTTGCGCTGCGTTCCAGGATGACTGACAGCGTGCCCACGGTAGTGTATTCAAAACCAACACGCGCCTACGTCTGCGATTTTACTGGCGTGGAATGTACCGTTTTTTACGACATTTCGTGCTCGCTTGCGAATCTTGTGAGCGCCAACCAACTCTTCCGAAGTGCCCTGTTCCGTTGCAGCCGTTATTCTGTCCTCGTTCATTTGAACGTGTTGGCTTAGATCTTTATGGCCCTCTTCCTACTACTCTCGCTGGAAACCGGTGGATTATACGTCAGTAGACAATCTTACTCGCTACACTGAAATATCACCGGTACCCTCTGCCTCCGCACGAAACGTTGCTTTCATCATCATCATCAGCCTGACTATACCCACTGCAGGGCGAAGGCCTCCCATATTTCTCCACTTAACCCGGTTCTGTGCTAGCTGCATCCACTTGGCCCTTGCGAACTTCTGAACCTCATCCGCCCACCTAACTTTCTACCGCCCCCTGCTACACCTTCCTTCTCTTGGAATTCAGTTTTGTTACCCTAAGTGACCATCGGTTATCCTCTCTTCGCACTACATGTCCTGCCCATGCCCCTTTCTTTTTAATTTCCACTAGAATGTCGGTAACTTGAGTTATTTCTCTGATCCACTCTGCACGCTTCCTATCTCTTAATGTTACCCCTACCATTTTTCGTTCCATAGCCCTCTGGGTGTCCTTAACTTAAGCTAACTCTCTTGGTTAGCCTCCACGTTTCAGCCCCATAGGTGAGTAGAGGTAAGATGCAACTGTTGTGTACTTTCCTCTTGAGCGATACTGGTAAGCTGCTAGTCATAATCTGCGAGTGCTTGCCAAATGCGCTCCATCCCAATCTTATTCTTCTTGTTATTTCCTTTTCATGGTCGGGATCTGCGGTTACTACCTCTCCTAAGTAGACATAATCGCCTACTACTTCCAATACTTCGCTACCTAATGTGAACTGCTGTTCCTTCCCGAGGCTGTTGAACATTACCTTATTTTTCTGCATATTGATTTTCAAGCCTATCTTTCTACTTTTACTGTCTAGGTCATCAATCATTATTTGCAGTTCATCCCCCGAGTTGCTTAGCAAGGCAATCTCATCAGCAAATCGCAGATTACTGAGGTATTCTTCATCTACTCTTATCCCTTGCTTTGTTGACATTGCTTTATTTCTACTAGAGAACTTTATTCTTCGCCACGCGAGTCCCAAATTAACTACTCTGCGACAGCGGACGCGTTTTGTTGTCCGACACTATTGAGGCCTTACCAAAAGAATGGCGCATCATTCACCGTACCTCTATTTTTTACCACCCTCAAAGGAATGGCCTGACAAAAACAAAACGCTTCGACGGTAGTCTGAATGACATGAAGGCCATGTACGTCAACGACACTCATTCTAACTGGGGCCAGGTTCTTCCCTTCGTAACCTACGCGTACAACACTGCGACACAGACCACCACTGGATTCTCTATTTTCTTCTTTATTGACACCAGCCAACCATCACAATGGGCGCGCTTTTCTTCTACCGCCCTGATGTTTCGGAAACGACACCACTCGCGGACGCCGCCCAGTACGCAGAAGAATTCCGTAAGCTAACTCGTTCGTTTATAATGGAAAACCAATGGCAACAAAAACACTAACGTGACTCCTGCGAGGCTTCCTCATATGTACCCAACTCCCTGGTGTGTCTCTGGGTCTCTCCCACAATCGCCGGCCTTTCAAAGAAGCTTCCTAGTCTGTATCACAGTCCATACCGAGTCCTCCAGTAAACATCTGTCAACTACGTAGTTGAGCCCGTTGCGCCCTCGGCGGACTTGCGTCACCGTGGACGTGAAAAAGTTTATGTGGACCGAATCAAGCCCTACTACGATCCGTCTGTCCTCTCGGCTCCATAAGTCGCCTGGATGGCTCCTTCTCTACCCGTGGAGAAACTGCAGTGTGGTAATTTGCGTCATCATGGCCACTAGCATGCATCGTGTGCTGGCACACTCCAGAACGAAGAAGTTGGTCGCTGTCTTGGTGCTTCGGTTCGTCTGATGCTCCGCTTAGAAGTCACCCTGAGCGGCTGGATCCCACCCCGACAATATATATATCTAGTGGGCGCGGTGCTAGAAATTTCACCTGTACATACGCAGCATCGTCATCGTTCACCGATGTTCGAAAGATCAGGAGCAGCTTTTCAGACTGAGGCTGGAAAAAAGACATTTGTTTGAGCGTTGGCTCACAAGTGGCGGGGGTGCTCTTAGTATCCCAAGCTTCTCGCTTTCGACCTGTGTACTGTTCCCACTGGAGCTCCGTTCCGACCTTCGCGTGCCTTCACACCCCTTCTGTGTGAACGAGGGCAACCGAACCCACCCGCTTCCGCCATCTGCCCCTGCTGTTTTGGCTACCCCTACCTGGACCATCACCAGCCGCCAGCGCGATTCCCGGCTCTTTGCTGGCGTTGGCGGCGACGATATCGAAGAGTGGCTTGATAATTACACCAGAGTGAGTTCCTTCAACCGCTGCAATGACTCCCACAAGCTACTGAACGTTGTCTTCCACTTATTTGACATGGCAAAAACGTGGTTCCTCAATCACGAAGACCACATCCCTCATTGGTCAACATTCACCCAGCAGCTGAGGAAAATTTGCGGCACGCCATCTGGTCGTTCTGAGCTGGCTAAAAGGAATCTCAAAGCCGTGTTCAGCAGCCTGGTGAGTCCTACACATCATATATCGAGGACGTTTTAGCCCTTTGCCGCCGCGATCATGCTGCTATGACGGAAGCTGGATGCGTTCGCCATATTGTTAAGGGCATCAGAATCATCGCATTCAACGCCTTGCTGGTTCAGAAGCCCTCCACTGTGTCGGACGTAACCACCACCTGCCAACGCCTGGACGAACTTCAGTCGTGTCGCCTGCAGCAAGACAACATCAACGACGGCGTTCTTGTTGACAGCAACCTGCGCACGAGAGGAGCTCGCCAATCAAGCAAGCTTAGTTCCTGAAAGCTACAACCTCTCGCCTGCCACATCAGATTTGCGCAGCTTCGTCAAGTACGAACTGGCCGCCTTCACCTGTGCCGTGGCACCAGCCACGTCGACTACCACCTGCTGCATCTCCACGTACGCTGAAATGGTTCGAAGCCACTTGCCCGAGTCCATTCTCCTGGCCCTGCTCCTGTATGTGGCCTTGTAGCTCCAGTAGCCCCATGCTCTCAACCTCCCCGTTATCGACAATCCTAGCGCCCTTTCCGACCAGTCTGCTATTACTGCGGAATCCGCGGTCGCATATCCCGCGTCTGCCGCCGGCGCCAGCAAGACGAACAGCGTGCTTATGCTCCATTCGAGAATGCCCGCCTGCGCCAGCGTGAAGCCTCTACGATACTGTACGCCGATTCCTTCCGGCCACCTCCTTCGCAGCAGGGCTCTCAGGATAATTTTCGACCCTCTAATTCTATCCGACGCCGCTCCCAATCGCCTTTTCGCCGCCTGTTCCCACTTCTACTGCTCTTCCCCAATCGTTCCTTTCTAGCGCGGAAAACGAACAGAAGCAGTTTTTGGAGGGTAAGCTGTGTCGCTAACGAACTCTGGAATTCCTCCCGGACACCCGACTAACATACTGGAAGTACTGATCGAAGGAGTATACGTTGAAGCGCTTGTCGATACGGGTGCCGCTTATTTCGTCATTAATAGCAACTTGTGTTATTGTCTCCGCAAAGTAATGACTCCGTACATCGGGCCTTCTCTCCGTGGAGCCAACAGTACCGCCATCACACCCATAGGGCAAAGCACAGCACGCGTTCTGATCGATGACCAGAAGCATCATATTGAGTTTGTAATGAATCCGTCATGCGTTCATGAATTAATTTTAGGCTGGTACTTTTTATCGTCGGCGCCTGCCCTTATCTCCTGCAGTGACCGCTTCATTCACATTGCGGACACTGAGTTCGAACCAGAATCTCCCTCCTCCCCACTACGTGTGCTCGCAGTTCTTGAGTACGTTTTGAGCCCTGGCCGTCAGCGCCTCATCATTGTTTACCGGGATTATGCACTTGACGGCGATGCTTTAGTGATGCCAGCACCACGGTGGTCCTCCGATGGCATAGCGCTTGCCTCCTGCCCCACTTGTGTCAACCGCATTTGCGCGGTTGTAGCTGCGACGAACACTTGTACACAGCCTTTATTTTTACCGAAGGGAGGAACTGTTGGCTTTGTTTTAGAAGGAGATCCTGTTTCCCTCGCCATGCTTTCCTGTGGTTCTACACCGTATGATGCTCCACCTCAGTGACCTTCCTCGGCACTTGCGGCCACCATCAGCACTGACCTAACTTCTGAACAGTATGCGGCATTGCTCGCTGTCCTTTTGAAACAACAAGACTTTTTTTATGTGTGTACGTCAAATTTAGGCCAAACATGTGTCACCTCCCACCGCACAGAGACTGAGGGATCAACCATTGTTCGTCGCCGCTCATATCGCGTCTCCTCATCAGAATGCAAAATCATTGAGGACCAAGTTGCTGACATGCTCGCGAGAAACATCATCCGGCCATCCAGCAGCCACTGGTCGTTTCCTGTTGCTCTCGTCAGAAAAAAGCATGGTTCTAAACGGTTTTGTGTGGACTACCGGACCCTTAATAAGATAACCCGCAAAGATATTTACCCGCTACCACGCATCGATGGCGCACTGGACTGCCTCCAGGGAGCATAGTATTTCTCTAGTCTCAACTTGTGCTCGGGATATTGGCAAATTCGCACGCATGAATCCAACAAGCACAAGACTGCATTTGCTATTCCTGATGGTATTTACGAACTCAATGTGATGCCTTTCGGCTTATGTAATGCTCCAGCCACCTTCGAGCGCACGATTGACACAGTGCTTCGAAGAATGAAATGGAAGACGTGCTTGTGTTACCTAGACGATATTATCATCTTTTCGTCGGACTTGGCCCAGCACTTGCACCTTCTCACAGAAGTTATCACATGTGTGGCACGAGCCGGTCTCCAGCTCAACACTGAAAAATGCCACTTCGCTAGCAAAACAATCAAAGTCCTCTGCCATGTCGTTAGAAAGGCGGGCAAATAGCCCGATCCCGACAAAACTGCCGCTGTAAATAATTTTCCTCGGCCCTAACGCCAGAAAGAATTGCCCAGCTTCCTCGGGTTGGCGTCGTACTTCCGACGTTTCATCAGAAACTTTGCTTCTATTGCAGCCCCTCTACACAACCTCCTGAAGTCTGACCGCACTTCTTAAGGTCCAATGAATGTGAACATGTCTTCCAATCTCTCAAGCAAGCACTCACTTCAACTCCAGTGCTTCGACATTTCGATGAGACAGCTCCCACCTTTCTTCATATTGACGCCAGTGGACAATGCATCGGTGCCGTTCTTTTGCAACGCAACGCTGCGTCCGAAGAGCAGGTTGTAGCATACACTAGCTATTCTCTCACAGCAGCTGAGCGTAACTACAATATTACGGTACAATCATGCCTTGCCGTTTTTTGTTCTGTCCAAAAATGTCGACCCTATTTGTATGGCCGCCAATTCACAGTCGTCACCGGCCATCATGCGCTCTGTTGGCTGTCGTCGTTAAAGAACTTATCAGGTCGGCTCGGCCGCTCGGTGCTACCTTTACAAGGGTATACCTTTACCATCACGTAAAGTCCGGCAGAAAACACCTCAATGATGACGCCCTCTCTCGTTGCCCGCTCTCTTCTACTCCAGCCAACTCCCACGCGGCAAGTACACTCTGCCCCTCACGTCAGCCCTCCCCTGATCATCTAGATGTGGCACCCATCATGGCCTTTCAACTGGACATAAGCAGTAACTTCCCGGCATTGCACCAGGATGATCCTCACTGCAGCTCAATTATCGCTCGCCTCCGCGGTCAATCACTGGCACCCAACAGTGGCCTGCGTCGTCAGCGTCGCCTTTTCCGGCTTGAATACGGAACTCTTTACCGCTCTGCATAGCACCCGACTTGTCACCGGTGTGTTCCCGTTCTTCCTCGCTCTCTCCATCATCCAGTGGTGGAGGCCTACCATGAAAATGCCACACACGGTCATTTAGGACACCACAAGACGTACGGCTGTATAATAAGCCGCTACGTTGGCCGGGCTTTCTACCAGCGTCGGCAAATATATATCATCATGTGCGCCTTGCCAACATCGTAAACGGTCAACATCTCTTCCTGCCGGTCCTCTGCAACCTCTTCCATGCCCATCCGTGCCTTTCGATTCTGTCGCCATTGGCCTATTCGCTACCCTACCTCTCACGGCCGCGGGTCATCGATAGGTTTTAACCGCCATGGACCATGTGTGACCTCTTGACCATATCTGACCATTGACCTCCTTGCTCCGGTGCCGCTTCTCAAGTCGCCGAGTTTTTCCTGCGAGCGATCGTCTTGCGTCATAGTGCTCCCCTTATCTTGATTAGCGACCGTGGGAAGGCATTTCTTTCCCAAGTCGTGGCGGAAGTATTCCACGCTGCCAGCACCGTCCACAAGACATATTCTAGTTATCATCCTCAGACCAACGGACTCATTGAATGCTTTGACCGCACCTTGCCCGACATGATATGCATGCACGTCAGTCCTTACCATAAGAACTAGGACACCATTTTGCCTTTCGTTACCGATGTTGCAAGGAGATATATCACATAGCAACATGGAATGTAAGATCTATGACGCAAGGTAAACTGAATGTCGTCAAGCGCGAAATGGACAGATTGCAAATTGATATCTTGGGTATCAGCGAGCTCAAGTGGACCGGAATGGGAGAAGTTAACTCCGACGACCATTGTCTTTTATTGTGGACACGAATCCAAGAGAACGCTCTCTTAGTAAACAGAAGAATGGGCAAAGCAGTGCTAGGGTACAACCCCAAAAACGACCGAATGATTTCACTTCGGATCCAAGGTCACCCTTTCAACATAACAGTTATCCAAGCCTATGCACCGGCTACTACTGCTGAAGAAGCTGATGTTAAGAGATTTTATGCGGACCTACAATGCCTTTTAGACCGCACCCCATCATCAGACATCGTTTTTCTCATAGGAGACTGGAATGCTAAGGTCGGGAGTGAAGAAATATCCGGAATTATAGGCAAGCTCGGTCTTGGCGAGCCAAATAAAGATGGGCAGAGGCTAGTAGAGTTTTGTCAAGAAGACAACCTGACCGTAGCGAATACTCATTTTCAAGAGCACAAGACGCGCCTGTACACATGGACTTCACCGGACGGTCTGTACAGGAATCAGATCGATTATATTCTTTGCCGGCAGAGATGGAGAAGTGATATACAAGCAGTAAAAACAAGGCCTGGGGCCGATTGTGGCACCGATCATCAGCTTCTTGTTGCCAAAATTAAGCTTCGATTGAGGAAAACGCAGAAAACTAGAAGGCCTTTCAGGTATGATCTGGATCAAATTTCATTACAATATGCTGTGGAAGTGAGGAATCGAATTCAAGAATTAGATCTAGAAGACAGAGAGCCCGAAGAGATGTGGACTGATGTTCGTGATATAATACAAGAAGTTGCTACTAAGGTAGTTCCAAAGCCAAAGAAATGCAAGAAAGCAAACTGGTTATCTGAAGAGGCTTTGCAAATAGCTGAGGAAAGGAGGATGGCAAAAGTTATAGGGGAAAAAGAAAGATACAAAGTTCTCAATGTGGATTTTCACTAAATAGCAAGGAGAGATAAGAACACCTTCCTGAACATACAGTGCCAAACAGTTCAGGACGACAGCCAATTAAGGACCACAGAGCTCTGTATAAGACAATCAAAGATATCAAAGGAAGCTTCTGTGCTAAGCTGGGCGTGACAAAGGGCAAACGAGTCAAGGACCTCACTGAAGCCTCAGAGATAAAGAAGAGGTGGCAGGAATACACAAAAGAACTGTACAAGAAGGACGCCAATGTGCAAACCCAACATAAGACGGTTGTCATTACTGATGTCGAGCCGGGCATCCTGAAGAGTGAAGTTGAATGGGCCTTAGCCAGCCTTGCTAAGAACAAAGCTAGCGGAATTGATGGCATTCCAGCTGAGTTGCTTCAAAACCTGAACCATGACGCTGTTAACATTCTGCATACTTTATGTCAGAAGATTTGGTCAACCCTGCAGTGGCCACAGGATTGGAGGAGGTCAGTTTACCTCCCTATTCCAAAGAAAGGCAGTGCCAAAGATTGTTCCAACTACCGCACGATCGCGCTTATTTCACATGCTAGCAAGGTGATGTTGAAAATCCTCCAAGGTAGGCTGCAGCCGTATGTGGATCGGGAGCTTCCGGACGTGCAAGCTGGGTTTCGCAAGGGCAGAGGAACTAGACACCAAATTGCCAACCTTCGCTGAATAATGGAAAAAAGAAGAGAGTTCCAGAAACCGATCTACTTCTACTTTATTGATTACGCGAAAGCGTTTGACTGCGTAGATCACAGCAGATTGTGGCAAGCTCTCCAAGAGATGGGAGTTCCAATTCACCTCATCTGTCTCCTGAGTAACCTGTATGAAGGGCAAGAGGCCACAGTCAGAACTGGGCACGGTCTTACTGATTGGTTTCCGATCGAGAAAGGAGTGAGACAAGGCTGCATACTGTCGCCCTGTCTATTTACCCTTATATGCAGAGTGCCTCATGAGGAAGACCGGTCTGGGCGAGTCTTCAGCTGGAGTGAAGATTGCTGGAAAACGTATCTACAACCTTAGATATGCGGATGATACCACTTTAATGGCAGAAAGTGAAGTGGAACTTAAGAGACTTCTAATGCGTGTACAAGAGTGAGAAGTTTGGGCTTAAACTGAACATTAAAAAGACAAAGATCATGACGTCTTGCCATATCAAGTCCTGGAGCATCAATGCACAAGAAGTCGAAGCTGTGACAGATTTTCTGTTCTTGGGCTCCGAGATTACCTCAGAGGGAGACTGCAGCCATGAAATTCGGAGACGCCTGCTTCTGGGAAAGAGAGCAATGGCTAGCCTTGACCGCCTTGTAAAGGGCAGAGACATTAGTCTGCCAACCAAGATCGGTATAACTCGTGCTATGGTCTTTCCAGTTGTGATGTATGGATGCGAGAGTTGGACTGTGAAGAAGGCTGACCGCCGAAGAATTGACGCGTTTGAATTGTGGTGCTGGCGAAGACTCTTGAGAGTTCCTTGGACTGCCAGAAGATCATATCAGTCGATATTGTCGACCTTAAACCCTGACTGCTATTTGGAGGGTCGAATTCTAAATTTAAAGCTCAGCTACTTTGGTCATCTGATGAGAAGAGAGGAGTCGGTGGAGAAAGATTTGATGTTGGAAAAGGTTGGGGGTCTCCGGAGAAGGGGTAGGCAGCGAATGCGATGCTTAGATCCTCGAGGCACTGCAGATGAAGTTATATGATGTTAGCAAGATAGTGAGAGACCGGAAAGCGTGGCGTGTCATGGTCCATAAGGTCACGAAGAGTCGGACATGGCTGAACGACTGAACTGAACTGAACCTATGCCTAAAATTCCGCCGTTCAACACACCACTGATTACAGCCCATTCTTCTTAGTTCATGGCCGCCAACCAACAACTCTATTGAACACCACCTTCTTCGCTGCTCCTGCCTCCCAATCTGCATCGTTGGGTGACCAGTTTTCTACACGTATGGCCCATTACCGGCAAATCGCTCGCCGCAACACTGAAGCCACCGAGCAAGAACGGAAGCACCGCTATGACCAGGTCCAGCGCACTGCCTCCTTCAAAACCGGTGATGAAGTGCAACTCTGGACGCCGATCCGCACGCCTGGATTGTGCGAGAAGTTCCTCCATCGCTACATCGGTCCTTTCATTGTGCTTCAGTAAACATCTCGAGCGAACTGCCGTGTTGTCCCATCGCATACCGCCTCCGATCGGAGTCGGCGCTCAGAAGAAATTATTCATGTTTCGCACATGAAGCCGTACAGCCGCTGGCCCGCTTCCATCTAAACAGCGACTAGGGTGGACGCTCCTTTGCCGGGGGGATTTATGTGACCGCGGTGCGAGAACTTTTACCTCTTTCACCTGTACATACGCAGCATCGTCATAATTCACCGGTGTTCACATGATCACGCGCTGCGTACCTTGACTGCAGCTGGAAAAAAGACGTTTGTTAGAGCGGTGGCTCACAATAAAAAAAAATATATATATATATATATATATATATATATATATATATATATATATGGGGAAATGAGGGTGCTCGTTATAATACATGAAGGAAAGAAGAAGCCAACAGTCGGCGAGGCCGAGGAAAGCATAAGGGATGTTACATTATGTCCTTTTTTTAATGTTTACTTGGATAACCACATAATTTAGTAATGTAATCTGTTCAGGGGAAAGATAATTAAACCCAAAGTAGAAGAAAAAACAACGTGCCGATGGTGGGATCCGAACCCACGACCTCCGAATATCGCGTCCGGTGCTCTTCCAACTGAGCTACATCGGCCGCTGTCCCCCCTGCTACTTGCTTGGGTATTTATGTTGTCTGTATACGAACCTTGAGAGTGTTCACCAGCGCCACCCTCAACCATAGCGGCGGACGTATAACGTCCTCTGTTACCGCCAGCGTCACGTAGAACGTGATCAAGAGCGAGGGCGAAAGCTGTGCTAGAACCCTCTTATGCTACCTATGGCTTCAAGACTGCCAGAACCGAGACCCCCGTAAGCTACAAGCAGATAAATTAAGGGGAAATGAGGGTGCTCTTTATAATACATGAAGGAAAGAAGCCAACAGTCGGCGAGGCCAAGGAAAGCATATGGGGATGTTACTTTATGTCCTTTTTTTTAATGTTTACTTGGATAATCACATAATTTAGTAATGTAATCTGTTCAGGGGAAAGATAATTAAACGCAAAGTAGAAGAAAAAACAACGTGGCGATGGTGGGATCCGAACCCACGACCTCCGAATATCGCGTGCGGTGCTCTTCCAACTGAGCTACATCGGCCGCTGTCCCCCCTGCTACTTGCTTGGGTATTTATGTTGTCTGTATACGAACCTTGAGAGTCTTGAAGCCATAGGTAGCGTAAGAGGGTTCTAGCACAGCTTTCGCCCTCGCTCTTGAGCACGTTCTACGTGACACTGGCGGTAACAAAGGACGTTATACGTCCGCCGCTATGGTTGAGGGTGGCGCTGGTGAACACTCTCAAGGTTCGTATACAGACAACATAAATACCCACGCAAGTAGCAGGGGAGACATCGGCCGATGTAGCTCAGTTGAAAGAGCACCGGACGCGATATTCGGAGGTCGTGGGTTCGGATCCCACCATCGGCACGTTGTTTTTTCTTCTACTTTGCGTTTAATTATCTTTCCCCTGAACAGATTACATTACTAAATTATGTGATTATCCAAGTAAACATTTCAAAAAAGGACATAAAGTAACATCCCCTACGCTTTCCTTGGCCTCGCCGACTGTTGGCTTCTTTCCCTCATGTATTATAACGAGCACCCTCATTTCCCCTTAATTTATCTGCTTGTAGCTTACGGGGGTCTCGGTTCTGGCAGTCTTGAAGCCATAGGTAGCATAAGAGGGTTCTAGCACAGGTTTCGCCCCCGCTCTTGATCACGTTCTATGTGACGCTGGCGGTAACAAAGGACGTTTACGTCCACCGCTATGGTTGAGGGTGGCGCTGGTGAACACTCTCAAGGTTCGTATACAGACAACATAAATACCCAAGCAAGTAGCAGGGGGGACAGCGGCCGATGTAGCTCAGTTTGAAGAGCACCGGACGCGATATTCGGAGGTCGTGGGTTCGGATCCCACCATCGGCACGTTGTTTTTTCTTCTACTTTGCGTTTAATTATGTTTCCCCTGAACAGATTACATTACTAAATTATGTGATTATCCAAGTAAACATTAAAAAAAAGGACAAAGTAACATCCCCTACGCTTTCCTTGGCCTCGCCGACTGTTGGCTTCTTTCCTTCATGTATTATAACGAGCACCCTCATTTCCCCTAATTTATCTGCTTGTAGCTTACGGGGGTCTCGGTTCTGGCAGTCTTGAAGCCATAGGTAGCATAAGAGGGTTCTAGCACAGGTTTCGTCCTCGCTCTTGATCACGTTCTATGTGACGCTGGCGGTAACAAAGGACGTTATACGTCCACCGCTATGGTTGAGGGTGGCGCTGGTGAACACTCTCAAGGTTCGTATACAGACAACATAAATACCCAAGCAAGTAGCAGGGGGGACAGCGGCCGATTAGCTCAGTTGGAACAGCACCGGACGCGATATTCGGAGGTCGTGGGTTCGGATCCCACCATCGGCACGTTTTTTTTCTTCTACTTTGCGTTTAATTATCTTTCCCCTGAACAGATTACATTACTAAATTATGTGATTATCCAAGTAAAAATTAAAAAAAAGGACATAAAGTAACATTCCCTACGCTTTCCTTGGCCTCGCCGACTGTTGGCTTCTTTCCTTCATGTATTATAACGAGCACCCTCATTTCCCCTTAATTTATCTGCTTGTAGCTTACGGGGGTCTCGGTTCTGGCCGTCTTGAAGCCATAGGTAGCGTAAGAGGGTTCTAGCACTCCTTTCGCCCTCGCTCTTGATCACGTTCTACGTGACGCTGGCGGTAACAAAGGACGTTATACGTCAGCTGCTATGGTTGAGGGTGGCGCTAGTGAACACTCTCAAGGTTCGTATACAGACGACATAATTACCCTAGCAAGTAGCAGGGGGGACAGCGGCCGATGTAGCTCAGTTGGAAGAGCACCGGACGCGATATTCGGAGGTCGTGGGTTCGGATCCCACCATCGGCACGTTGTTTTTTCTTCTACTTTGCGTTTAATTATCTTTCGCCTGAACAGATTACATTACTAAATTATGTGATTATCCAAGTAAACATTAAAAAAAGGACATAAAGTAACATCCCCTACACTTTCCTTGGCCTCGCCGACTGCTGGCTTCTTTCCTTCATGTATTATAACGAGCACCCTCATTTCCCCTTAATTTATCTGCTTGTAGCTTACGGGGGTCTCGGTTCTGGCATTCTTGAAGCCATAGGTAGCGTAAGAGGGTTCTAGCACAGCTTTCGCCATCGCTCTTGATCACGTTCTACGTGACGCTGGCGGTAACAAAGGACGGTATACGTCCGCCGCTATGGTTGAGGGTGGCGCTGGTGAACACTCTCAAGGTTCGTATACAGACAACATAAATACTCAAGCATGTAGCAGGGGGGACAGCGGCCGATCTAGCTCAGTTGGAAGAGCACCGGACGCGATATTCGGAGGTCGTGAATTCGGATCCCACCATCGGCACGTTGTTTTTTCTTCTACTTTGCGTTTATCTTTCCCCTGAACAGCTTACATTACTAAATTATGTGATTATCCAAGTAAACATTACAAAAAGGACATAAAGTAACACCCCCTACAGTTTCCTTGGCCTCGCCGACTGTTGGCTTCTTTCCTTCATGTATTATAACGAGCACCCTCATTTCCCCTTAATTTATCTGCTTGTAGCTTACGGGGGTCTCGGTTCTGGCATTCTTGAAGCCATAGGTAGCGTAAGAGGGTTCTAGCACAGCTTTCGCCCTCGCTCTTGATCCCGTTCTACGTGACGCTGGCGGTAAAAAGGACGTTATACGTCCGCCGCTATGGTTGAGGGTGGCGCTGGTGAACACTCTCAAGGTTCGTATACAGACAACATAAATACCCAAGCAAGTAGCAGGGGGGACAGCGGCCGATGTAGCTCAGTTGGAAGAGCACCGGACGCGATATTCGGAGGTCGTGGGTTCGGATTCCACTATCGGCACATTGTTTTTTCTTCTACTTTGCGTTTATTTATCTTTCCCCTGAACCGATTACATTACTAAATTATGTGATTATCCAAGTAAACATTAAAAAAAGGACATAATGTAACATCCCCTACGCTTTCCTCGGCCTCGCCGACTGCTGGGTTCTTTCCTTCATGTATTATAACGAGCACCCTCATTTCCCCTAATTTATCTGCTTGTAGCTTACGGGGGTCTCGGTTCTGGCAGTCTTGAAGCCATAGGTAGCGTAAGAGGGTTCTAGCACAGCTTTCGCCCTCGCTCTTGATCACGTTCTACGTGACGCTGGCGGTAACAAAGGACGTTATACGTCCGCCGCTATGGTTGAGGGTGGCGCTGGTGAACACTCTCAAGGTTCGCATACAGACAACATAAATACCCAAGCAAGTAGCAGGGGGACAGCGGCCGATGTAGCTCAGTTGGAAGAGCACCGGACGCGATATTCGGAGGTCGTGGGTTCGGATCCCACGATCGGCACGTTGTTTTTTCTTCTACTTTGCGTTTAATTATCTTTCCCCTGAACAGATTACATTACTAAATTATGTGATTATCCAAGTTAACATTAAAAAAAGGACATAAAGTAACATCCCCTACGCTTTCCTTGGCCTCGCCGACTGTTGGCTTTGTTCCTTCATGTATTATAACGAGCACCCTCATTTCCCCTTAATTTATCTGCTTGTAGCTTACGGGGGTCTCGGTTCTGGCATTCTTGAAGCCATAGGTAGCGTAAGAGGGTTCTAGCACAGCTTTCGCCTTCGCTCTTGATCACGTTCTACCTGACGCTGGCGGTAACAAAGGACGTTATACGTCCGCCGCTATGGTTGAGGGTGGCGCTGGTGAACACTCTCAAGGTTCGTATACAGACAACATAAATACCCAAGCAAGTAGCAGGGGGGACAGCGGCCGATGTAGCTCAGTAGGAAGAGCACCGGACGCGATATTCGGAGGTCGTGGGTTCGGATCCCACCATCGGCACGTTGTTTTTTCTTCCACTTTGCGTTTAATTACTTTTCCCCTGAACAGATTACATTACTAAATTATGTGACTATCCAAGTAAACATAAAAAAAAGGACATAAAGTAACATCCCCTACGCTTTCCTTGGCCTCGCCGACTGTTGGCTCCTTTCCTTCATATATATATATATATATATATATATATATATATATATATATATATATATATATATATATACGTTCTCTACCTTGAAGAAGTACGGTCCACCGTCCGAAACTGTTGGAATAAAATAGATAATCGGTAAAGTTGTGCGACATCCAGTCATATATTTATATATATATATATATATATATATACATATATATATATATATATATATATATATATATATATATATATATATATATATATATATATATATATATATATATATATACATATACATACAGGGTGTGCAAACTAACGTTAGTTGTTAAAACATGTCATTTGAGATAAGCCAGACAAATCACATGTGTACGGATGCCATCCACTTGGCGTACCATAGGCAATTGTTTATTTTGTTATTTGTTGTTTAATGATTAACATAATATTTTATTTACTGATTACTGCATTTATACAATAAATGTGATGTGCACAGTTGGAGAGAACCTTCGAGAACCTCCATTTCATTTATTTTTGATAAAGAGAGCCTCTGGTGTATAGTTTTTCTGAGCTGTAAAAAATCCCGCGAAATACGACACATATCACGCTACAAAGCTTTCGCGCGGCACGATTTTGCTGCTCTCAGTAGTGGCTTGAGAGAACAAAGTCATATTTGGCGGTGACTCGACAGCTCATCCCCAGCGGTAGGCTATGTTGGCGATGGTTGCAGCCAGCGCGCTGAGCTCGCTGCGACTTGCCGCGACTTCAGGCCGAATGCCTGAAGGGGACGAAGAAACCACCGTAGATATCTCGGCCTGCCCCTGCAAAGTTGCCGTTGGACCAAGGCACACAATTGTGGCATACGAATGCAGCAGTCACGTGATTATTTTGTATTTTTGCGGGCTTTCCTTAGAGCTTGGAAAAACGATACACGTTAGGCTTTCATTATCGGAAACAAAATGGAAGGGGTTGTTTTATAAGCTGCTCTCCAACTTTGAAGTTCGCATTCATTACTACATGCAATAAGTAGGAAATTAAAAATTATAATTTAGTTACAAAATAGTGCGCTGCAAAATATATATATATATATATATATATGTATATATATATATATATATATATATATATATATATATATATATATATATATATATATATATATATATATATATATATATATATATATATATATATATATATATATATATATATGTATATGTGTGTGTGTGTGTGTGTGTGTACAGGTCGCGACTTATAAAATTTGGTGACAACAAATGTCTCGGAGGAAGGTGATACAGCTTAAAGCAGCGCGAAAACACAAGACTAAAAGGAACAGGAGACGACACAAGCGCTTGTGTGCAGTCTAGTGTTTTCGCGCTGCTTTAAGATGAATCCAATTCAACTCGCCCAGTTTTCTATACTTGTGAAGATGATATGCTGCAATAGAAAGTTATTGTACACGCTTAACACCACCAGGGACGTGGCAGTTATGTAATGAGAGACACAATATTCTCAGTCACACATTCGACCCAACTGTAAAAATAGTAACATACGGCAGTGGCGTCGATTTGAATTCATGGTCGCATCATGAGGCATTGCGTTCTGTTCATAAGAAATTGACATTTATAATTTATTTGAATAGTATGTATAAGTGGCTTTCAAGCGCTAAGCCGTCTTTAAAATTATAATTAAAGAGCGCAAGCTTAGTTTCACGAAATGTTTGCTGAAGTCGTTTTCAGTGATTTATAACAATACTGCTTAAATTGCCATTTTCAAAGGTAATGCATTAAGGCCCCCAAACTATTTTTCTGCTTAGTGGGACACGAGGCGCACAGCTTCTCTATGTTGAAGCTTATCCGCAATTGTGCATTTTGACGAACCGTTGGAAGACGGTTGAGAAAATATTTTTCGAACTTCATTCGCAGGAGTGGATATGAACAATCATAATGCTATTATAAAAACTACATCACATACTTCAAAAAATCGACCACTTGATCTCGGGTACATGTGGACAACGGAGGCATGGTTTCGTTCGTCGTCGTTGAGAGGATATGTTGTTTATCATCGGGACAATCCATTGCACCTCTGTGGTTTGGAAGATGTGGGTACGGTTCTGTTCCGTCATGCGTTGCTCCAACTCTGCAATTCAAATTACAAAAACAAACGTCGGTTATATATCATCTGTGGTTGCCTGCTTACGCTTAAATGAAAACAACGCAAAGCTGGATGATCCACAGCTACCCTCCTGCGGAGCTGCCACATTGCGGACATGTTTAGTGCTCAATAAGAGATGTGATGAGCAAAACATGTGTTAAGCCAAAAATTGCTTTACCGGATGGCACACACTGAATTTGTACTCATCTGAATTGTTCTTCCGGCTTTGTGTGATTCTCGCCCGTACTGAAGACAGGTTTACCAGTACTTCGCCTATCTTGATATACGTTGAGAATAATCCAGCGAGTGAAGTAGGAGGCATTGAGATGTGGCTAGATTTCCAGACTGCAGTCGCGCCAGGCGCAGTAAAGTCCTGGTTAGTGTTGTGAGTGGCGTTGCTGCGTTGGCATCTGGCAAGCATTAAATACTCTGGAATTCCCGGCCGATATTTGTACAGAAATGATTAGTTTCTCTTATTCATGCTTTTAAGCTTATTAAGGGCAACTCCGTTGGCATGCCTTTATCATCTCCGCAGCCTGGTTCGTGTATTGCTGAAATGAACATTTACAGAGTAATTCGCTGCAGCGGTCCTGATTAAAGAAACTTGACATCAGCGGTGTTCTAGGGTATGCAGTGCGAGACTGAGCACAGACCTTTACCTAATAAAAATTGTTTTCGGCATCTTACCTTTTGCACTCATTGACGATTTACATCTACATAATAAGAATAACAAATTCCCAGAACATAACAGATGACACATCCACATAAATTTGACCTCAGGGCAACTGCAATCCTAAGTCACAAAGTCAGCGAAAGATGTCCACAATAGACTTTTTTTTTGCATGATTTCGTCTACAAAATTACATAGACATATATGTTGACATCAATGTTAATGGATATCTTAGAATAATTAAATACCTAACGCTATACTCCGCGCTGATATTAAAGGTGGCTAAGGAGGGCTATGACTGGCCACCAAAATAAACTCATTGATGTTTCCTGGACCTGGAATATTTCCCAAGATCTGATCGCAGATATAGTGCTCTAGATATTTCGCCAATACTCTTCCAGCATAACATGGCACGGACACTAGAATCTCAGCATCAGGAAGGCACCTGACCATGCTGCCCAAAAAAGCGATAGCAGGCGCTTCATTTGTCAAGTTAATTCCCCGCCCGCCCCCCCCCCCCCGATTTTCCGACACCCCCCCCCCCCCCGGCACAACTGCTTTCAATTTGGGTGGAGTTTGCTCTGCTCCGAGCTGCAGACATTTTTAGAATATGTCGAGGCTGTGGAACGCCCCCGCCAGAGTTCCTTGCCTTTCCGAACTTTACTTCTTAGTCCTTTTGATTTTTCTTCTACTTGCTCATATTTCTGAGTCCTTGAGGTTCAAGGAACTGGTACTCATACTTGGCAATTTCTTCTAAGGAACTCTAATTTCGTTTTGCAGGAATACTGTTACACTGCACTGAAAAATGCAAACTGTTTTGACCCCAACTTGTCACGTACACCTTCAAAACTCTTTTTTGTGCTTAACATACCAAACCACCTGTTGAAAAACTTTGACCAGGCGGTAAAGATACTACTTACCTGTAAAAAATATTATTTAGCGATGTGAAATTTCTTGCGAAAACTCTTCCGTGTGCCCGAGTATTTGGAGGAGTGAATTTTGCCTTCGTAGTAATCCATGGAAAAATCATTCAATATACAGCGCGAACAAACGCGGATGAAAGGAAGAAACCACAGGAACAGGAACTCGCCTGCTTAACTATCTATGGAAAAAGAAGCAAGCTTCCTAAAAACACATTAAGCCCTTCCTGATTGGAATATATGCTCAAGACGTTTGCCACTCAGAGCAATCCCTACCTCGCCCTATGCTATCTATTCATATCGCTGCAGGCACGCGTCCAGGTCGTCGCTTTTGACTTCAAAATAACCCATCTGCTTTTCAGGATGGATGAATGGAATAACTATTTTTTCCATCAACGAATCAAAGAACAATGAAGAGTTGAGTTCTTGTCGCAGTCACCTTCCTCCCATTTATGCACGTTAGAATCAGTTGAAAGTCGGACAAACATCTCGTCAACCCACAGCCCTGAAAACGTTAAAGTCCACCTGCGAACAAATTAGTAAGATGATTGGCAGTATATCCGGCAACCACAGTGGACTTCTTGAAAGAAAAAACCATTCACCTTGTTCAGGCGTTCGTCGTTAGTCATGTGGTGTACGTGGCGCCCTACCTCAAGCTGAGGAAGAGCGACCATGGGATGCTCGATGCGATGATTTGGGCGACGGTTAAAAATGGTCTAGCACTCCCGGCCAGAGTGTCTACGGAGCGCCTGCTCCAACTTAAGATCCATATTACAATAAGGGAGCTGATTGAGGCCCACAGAACAAGCCCAAATGCTAGGCTGTCGGTGACCAGCACAAGGATGCAAGTCCTCCGAGACCTCAATCTAGGGCTTCTCCCGACCACAGAAAACAGAGCGGACATCCCGGAAGTGTGAAAAAATACTTTTGTGTTTAAGCCTCTCCCCAAAAAATGAATTTGGAGTATAATCAGGAGAGATGTGAAGCCCGGGCAAAATTTATACAAATAACTATGGCAGTAAGACAGGCGCATATTACGTGGATGCAGCGGGTCCCACCGAGGATGGCATCTGCACCATTGCTGTTATGCATGAAGGAATGCATGTGAAGCGCTCTTAGTGAAAACTAACGACACGCTAATGTTGGAGGAAGCGGCAATTACACTGGCCGCCACCCACTGCGACGCAGCCTACATAATGTCGGACTCGCAACAGGCCTGCCGAAATTACCTGCTGGGTAGGGTAGCGCCACTCGCACGCAGAATAATATTGACACATACGAAAAGTTCAGATTCGGCTACTAGTAAAAAACAGGTTATATGAGTGCTCGGCTACCTTGGGGTGTAGGGGAACGAGACCCCTCACGCGGCTGCCCGAGCGTTCCTCCTCTGGGGTTCCGCTCAATACTCCGGTTCTACCGAGGCAACCATTTCAATCCGATTCACTACTTATGCGGACATTCCCTAGTAGCACAATATGTTTCTGTAACATTGCAGCAACATTGTCAATGTTGTACAATGTTGCGATAACATTGCACTACATTTATCCAACATAATGTGAAAACTTTCAACATTCGATAACGTTGCTGCAATGTTAACAAGTAACATGCTGGCAATGTTGCTCTAAAGTTGTCTTTCCACATTGCAGCAATATTGTCAAATGATGTATAAATGTTGAACCACATACGATGACATTGCTATAACGTTTACTTTATTGGCTAACTGTCGTTCTTTCAGACTATTTCTATTTCTGCAGCCCAAACAGAGAAGCCGATATTAGGTCACTCCATTGAACTTGTCACTTCCCCGCATGACAATATTTATTTATTTTTTAGTTTGAGTGCAACCTTGCATGTAATGTGTGTAATGTACATGCGATGAACAGTACAAGTGTACTGAACTTTGTTACACTGAAATAGAAATATATATATTTATATGCAATATATTTAGACTGCTGAGATTGCATTATCTTTCAATTAAACATGCAGATTAAAGTTGTAACTGCTGAAGAAATTTAGTTCTGTTTTCTCTAATTCCCGCAGCCTAATGGTCATGAAGATCATCGCGAATCCAAATCGAGTCGAAATCGCGGCCTCGCCGAGAGCCATTCCTGCCAAACCGCGTGTAAGGGGCGATCGCGGCAAATTCTTCACGTGCATGGAGCATTTTCCTTCTTCCATGGCTCACTTGTGTTTCCCTTATTCTAGCATAGTTTTCTTGTGGTCGCCGTGTTCTTGCTGCTGTGTTGCATTGCGTCTTCATAAGAATTCAGCTGAAATGACGGAGGCCTGCACAGAGGATAACATCAGTGGTGAGTGATTTCTAACCTACGTTGTTGAGCTGTGACACGTGTTGCCTGGCACAAAGCCAGTAGTGCATATATGCATGTGTTACTCATGCCCTTCGTGATAGTTTGGTAAAGTGCTACATTCATTGTATCATGAAGAGAGTGAAGTGTTCGCTAAGCGAAGTGTCGATCCGGCAACGACGAAGAATAGCAGAGGCTGTTAACGACCAACTAGAAAACTGTTCGGCAGATGTCAGTCCTGATAATGGTCGTGACAGCAGATAATGGTCGCGACAGCTGTCCATGTCTGTGTTCATAGAGCAGCGTAAAAATTTTGTAATTAGAGATGTGCCCACCAAGATGCTTAGTTGAGCAATTCGACTTTTTTTTTTTTTCAGGGATGCAGCTTCACTTGTGACAACATCATGATTTGGAAGAGACCCTCATCGTGACCAGCTGGAGGCTACCAGGGCACAAGCATTTTTAGACATGCTAAATTGTTCAGTCAAATGCTGACAATACTTGTTTGTAGTTTTCCAGTGCAATGGCGCATGTCCAAAGAAGGAAGGATTAAACTAGTCGTAATGACTCTACTGTTCATAATACGTCTGCTTGTTTCTGAATACCGAACTAGGTTCTACTCCTACTTTGTATATTTGTGTCAAGTTTCTGCACAAAATAGTGCTACACTGTGCTATAGTGTTTGCATAAATAGTTTACTGAAGTGATTTATATTTGTAAATGCAAGTTGAGGGGTGGTAGGTGCATTTTCATGCTATGCTATTGTGCCCAGTAACTGTTCAAAACATTATCTCTGGTTCTTGTTCCTGAGTAGCCGGTGTGTTGTTTTGTAGCTTTGTTGCAAGTTACTTCATAAAGTAATTAAATAAAATAAATCTTGTCTGTGAAATGTAGGCCCATGTAGCACATTTCTCAATCTATGCCAATGTGCCTGTGTAAATGTTCAGTATGTTATATATCTGCTTCCGTTTTCTGAATAGGCAGTACTGCTGTTTTATATTTTGTTGCAAGTTTCTGCAATTAATTTACTAAAGTGTCATGTTTGTAAAACTCAAGTTGAGGGACATGCACATTTTAAAGCTATGCTGCTGTGCTTAGTAACTGTTGACATTATTTGTGCTTCCTGTTTTTGAGTAGCCAAATCGGCTGTGTGCTATGTATGATTGTTGCAAGTTTCTGCATAAAACGATTGTCTTGAAGTAAATGTCTTACATTTGTGAAACTAGCTGCTGTATGTCAAGCTAATGAGTATACTAGAATCAAGCTTGCTGTTAGGCTAATTGAATAAATTCTTGACAAATAAAATAGTGCTAGAAAACAAATGATGGTTATTTGTAATGCACATGTATATATACAAATCATTCTAATTGCCAGAATAATCACTTTCAGTGTCATTTTCAGGTCACAGCAGCTTATAGCATCTAAATGAGCACTGGTACAGAGCTGATGAATATTACATTTAAGGTCTCATTCAGAGCAAGCAGCTTGAAAAGTGGGGAAGAGCTGTGTTGTCCAGTGCAGCCTTTTAGGTATTCGTACTCCTCTGCACCGCACTGCCGTGTGGCTACGAGTAATGTTTAGTTGCTCATTCTTGCGACCTTAAGCTACCATAACCACTGTGGTATGACGATACCATTGCACATGGTTTAGCCTTTTACAAGATATATTTATTGAACAGCAAGCATCGATAGCTAGTGGCCATCAATGCGGCGGAATATTTCAGTAGCTTGGAATGCTGCCTGAAAGTTTCTGAAACATTACAATAGCTTTGCAGCAATATTGCGCTAACGTTGTCATGGGAATGTTGCATGTGTGCAAATAAAAAGTTGTACCAATATTAAGAAAATGTTGCAGCTACGTTGCATTAATATAGTCTTCAGAACTGGCTTAAACATTGACTAAAGGTTGTTGTAACATTGGTGCAATGTTGCTTCAATGTTGTCTTATGTATGTTGCATCAACGTGGCAAAAAGAGGACACTAGCCACGTTAAGGCAATGTTGAAAGCAAACATTGCGGCCACATTGAGGCAACAAAGTGTGCTACTAGGGTTACAAATTAATTGCGCCTCTGCAGGAGGGCACTCCCGGGACTCACTAAAGGTTGACAGATCTGAGAGTACCACCTTATATGGCTCCAAGCCGGGTTTTTTTTTAAATCTCGCCATACTAAAACATGTGGACACGACATTCACAGGTAGGTGAAAATTCTGCGGGCAGTACATGCTGACCTATACCATATGGTGGGGGCCTGCCAACAAAATACAAAAATAAAAGCTATAAAACAGCCAACTAGGGAGGGCTGGCAGGCGGCCCTGTCCAGCTCGGGCCTGGAGGCCCAGCGCGTCCTGGTCCAGAGAGCTCGGGCAGCGGCGTCCCGGAATAGGGTCTGCCACTCAGCTCCACAATCAAACGCACCTCCATTCCCAAATCATATAATCGTATATAATCATATAACGACCTCTGTCAAAGCTACGACAAGCTCCGGAAGGAGCGTGTTTTGATTCACCAGCCTGATGCACCACTCGCTGGACTAGCCGCGGAGAGGGAGTCATCTAGCCTCTCTGAAGACATCAAGGCCTTCGTACGCCAGGAGGTCGCGCGACAACTGTCCCTGCAGCCATATGTTAAGGAGTCATCAACAACTGGCCTTGTTCCGGAGCTTCGCCGTGCAATCCAGCAGCATGTATCTGAAGTCTTCCCTAATCCTGTTCCTCAATCAGCTCCAGTCGCACCCTCAATGCCGTTCCCCACGCTCACAATTTCATCGTCCCTCGTTCCGCCACTGAGCTACGCTCCAGCATTCGCGCCGGCTCCTCATCAAGTATTGCGTCGCACGTATGCCGAAGTCCCTTCAAGTCCACCGCCTGGGCCAGCATATGCCTATGCTCGCCCCCCACGCGGTCGGCACCAACAGCTTTTGCTCCCCCCTCGATTCCGACACGATCTCCATGGCGCACTTCAGACAACAGGCCTATATGCTACCACTGCGGAATCCCTGGGCACACCACACGCTACTGCCGGCGCCGAATAAATATGGCCTTTGCTGCACGGCCTGCGCCACCTTATTTGACACCCAAGATCCCAGTCCCAGAGGGTCCTCCAACTGCACCCCCTGATCCTCCGGACTTCCTCCCTCGTCATTCGCCATCATCACGTCGCCGCTCCATCTCACCAATGCGCCGACGACCCGCTACCCAGCCGGAAAACTAACCGCCGCAGTTCGCGAGGCACGAACTGCGTTTTCGACAGGATTTCAAAGTCCTCGTCTTAATCTTGCGAACGTTATTCCTGTCATCATTGAAGATGTTCATACTCTTGCGCTCGTCGACACCGGTGTCGCTGTATCAGTTATCAGCCAAAAACTCTGCCGCTCCATCCGAAAGGTGACTACGCCCCTCGAGGGACCATCGCTTCGTACCGCATCCGCTCACAGTATACAGCCGACAGCTATCTGCACTGCTCGCGTCGTCATTGCTGCAACCTTGTACATCATCGAATTCGTCGTTCTCCCCAAATGTTCTCATGACGTCATTCTCGGCTGGGCATTCCTGTCCCAGCATCATGCTATCATTGACTGCGCCAGTCCTCAAATAGAGCTCATTGAATCGGGTGATGCACCGTCTGATGTCGCAGCGTTTTCCGTTCTTTGTCTTCTTTACAATAATAATTTATTTATTTATCTATTCAATAATAATATAGTAATTGGATCACACGAAAGGAAAGGCACAGTATCTGTCACGCTTGTTCTGTGGACACCTGCACCGCGTCGTAAGAGAAGGGAGGAAGATGGAAGTGGAAGAAGAAAGTGAGAAAGGGGTGCCGTAGTGAAGGGCTATTGAAGTCATTTCAACCACCTGGGGATCTTTAAAGTGCACTGAAATCGGACGCGCACATGGACACCTCTTCGTCTCGCCTCCATCGAAACGCAGCCGCCGGCGGTTGGGCTTCTTCTGAAGTTCAATTTCCTTCTCGCGTTCTTCTGCATCCTCCGCTGCTTCCTTCTCACGCTCTGCTATTACTCCCTGAGCTTTACGCGCCCCCTGCTCTTTGTGCACATCGTTATGCGCCTGCGCTCTTTCATCCCTAAGCCTTTTCATTTCTTGCGCAAATGGACTCGACTATTTCTTGCTTAGACCTAGGTTGAGAATCATCTCTAAGTCCACACTCTCCGCCTCAAAGTTTCGAAAGAATTCGAGATTAAAATAAAGCTTCAGCATTGCAGCATCAAACACAGCTGTATGCTGACCAATCTTTTTTCCTTTGCACTTCAGGATCTCCTCGGAGCTACGTTGCCGCGGCAATAATTATGTTAAGCCACACTCGCGGACCATCTTCAACGATTTATAGCCGTATAAGCCACAGCGCTCTCAAATGCCGTAACAACAAAACCGGATTGGCCTTGGCAACCAGCGACCATAACCTTACGACACTAGTTCTAGCGGCTCTGCAGTAGATGACACAATGGATCCCCAGCATTAACGTTTGGAAAAATCTCAAGGACGCCTCAATTTTTCAATAGAATGCCCGTAGGCTTCAGTCCCGAATTGCAGATATTCGACAATATGTTCATGAAAATCGCATCCCCATCCTTGGTATTGTGAGCCGAATGTACCAAAGTTCTTGCGACTGTCAGGCTACGAGACATTTGCATGTCCAACACACCAGGGAAACCGCAAGGGCATCATTTATATTCGACGAGAACTCACATATGTAATCCATCAGTTTTCTCCCAGCAATGATAACCAGTACGTTTGCCTGACAGTGAAGAAGCGCAATCTCACGTTTACACTTGTGGGTGCGTATATGTCGCCATCAAGTTGTTGTGATGCCACATGATGGCGCGACTTGATGGAGATTACACCTGACTCTTGGATCATCCTAGCAGACTTTAACGCTCACCACAACATGTGGAGAAGTGTTCGAATGAGCCTCAAGGGAAGAAAGCTTGTGTCCTTCGCCTCTGATAATGACCTGCAGTGTCTTAATGACGGTACACTGACTTTTATTCGAATGGCAACTTACACCAGCTGTCTTGATTTAGCTTCCATATCTCGATGCCTTACCAGCAACGTCCAATGGTTTGCAGATATAGAAACACAAGGAAGTGACCACATTCCTACATATGTGATCATTAATGGCCTTTTCCCATACACGACTGTCCCACGAATGCACCGCATCGATTGGTCGGAATTTTAAGCAATTATGGAAGACACTTGCACAACAGGCCTCTCTGCAGGTATTAAGAAGAAAAGTAAGGAGCCCATGATAAACGCGATGTCTTTCTTACCCCAAATGCCTACCAGAGTTTGATATGCAATTGCAGCGTCTGCGAACATTGCGACGGATGGCAGAGCGTAGATACCGTCTCACGAAGTTACGCCTCGACCTCAGAGAAGCGAGGCGCATGCAAAAGAAATTTCAGCGCAGAATTCACGCCCTCCAGGCAAAACGTTGGCGGTCATTCTGTGAAACGCGTTATCCCCGCAAGCGTTTATCACACATCTGGAATGTCGTTTGTAGTCTCCGAACATCCCCTAAACAGCCCTGCCCATTCAAATCACTCGCACTCTATCAAAGACGAAGTGAGTTCGAGGTTGCAGAAGATTTCTGCGCTAGGGTAGCAGGCCAATCGACTCTAATGGCAACGCTACATTTCAACGATGTTCCAGCTTCACGGCATTCACGAATGTACCTTTCCTTCTCCGTGGAAGAACTTGACGCTGCGCTCGCTTCTTGCAGACGGTTATCATCGCCGGGTCCCGAAGGTGTAACATACACTGTGCTTGGAAATCTTGGACAAGAATCTAGGTATGCTCTCTTGGATTATTACAACAAATCCTGGAGTGAGGGTACAGTTCCAGAAGAGTGGAAGTGCAGTCGTTTAGTTCCGCTCCTGAACCCTGGCAAATCGCCTCTGGACTTGAAATCATTCCATCCAATTGCACTAGCTAGTTGGGTTGGTAAAGTACTGGAAAGAATACTGCTTACACGTATTGAGTGGCAGCTGGAGCGCTACCGCATATATTCGGATAAAATGTCAGTTTCGACGTGGACACTCTTCAATTGACAACGTGGTGAACCTGGTATCATCTGTACAACGCCAAAAAATTTTGAAGCGCTTGCCCGCGGCGTTGTTCCTGGATATCAAGAGCGCATATGACAATGTCACTCACCAGACCATTTTGGACACTCTGGAAGCTGCTGCGCTTGGCGGTCGTGTCTTTTATCTGGATAAGCTTTTATTTATCCAACATATCTCACGTTATGCAGACTGAGGAAGGCCCAACATCTCATTTCACTTCCCGTGAAGTCCCACAGGGCGGAGTACTAAGCCCAATGCTTTTCAACATTACTCTTTTATTTTTATTTATTTATTGAACCCTCAGGGCCGAAGGCATTAAAGAGGGGAGTGGTTACAAACTATAACATAGAAAAATACAGAAACAAGAACAGGCATTGGGCTTGTCGACTTAATACCACAGTCGGCGCAACTTTCAATATATGCAGATCACACCTGTATCTGGGCATCAGGAGTTACGCATCCACAGGTTAGAGCAAGGCTTGAAAAGGCGGCAAGTGTTGTCGTGGCCTACCTCCACCTGCAAGGTCTACATTTATCGACTGAAAAGTGCTCGCTAGTTGCATTTGCATTCAAGAACATGTCACCTTACATCGTACGCATTGATGGTAAAGCAATACCCTGTGAAAGCAGCCATCGCTTTCTGGGAGTGATAATCGACCGAAATCTTTCGTGGACTCCCTATATTTCATTCATGAAAAAGCGGCTGACAGCAATTGCTCACGTACTTGCCTCTATTGGGGAAAAGTCACGAGGAGCTTACGTGCGGTCGATGCTCCAACTATACCGTTCATTATTTATAGGATTTCTTCCGTACAGCATGCCTGCACTTGTAAATATTAGAAAAAAACAACTAAGGAATTCTACAGAACGCTCAAGCGCAAGCTCAGAAAACCTGCCTGGGATTGCCGAAATGTGCCTCTATGGCTGCTACCATTTTAATTCCACAGGAGCATCATATATCTACCTACCTAACAGTTGACGCCCTGAGGGCACATTTCCGACACATCTCTCGGGTTCCGTGTCATTATTTGGCCAGTCTTCCCATTACCAGGCCGCGTACATCGTTTACAGAGACCGTTGATGCGCACCGGACTATTTTGTCGTCCCAGTTTACACCCGCACCTAGACTTCACTCTCCACTATGGAGCCTGAATAAAGCACACGTGCTTCTTTTGAATGCCCGGCATAAGGAAGAAGGTCGAGCTATCGCCGACAGAACTAAAGCAAATCACTCTTGAATACTTTCATGAGTACCATGCAAATCGTATGCACGTCTACACCGACGGTTCAGTGAATGCCGTGAGTTCTTCAGGCTCCATGGTCGTACTCCTAATTAATATAGAAATAAAAGCTAGGAAAATTCACCAGACTTCTTCAACAGCTGCAGAGCTAACCACTCTTCGTGTCGCAATTAGGCATATCAGTCAGCAGAGCGCTCAGCGGTGGTCTATTTTCACAGATTCAAAAGCAGCCCTGCAACCCCTGAAAGCGACTGTTCGCCGTGGGGCCCATGAACAACTCGTTGCCGTAATACGACAATTCATCGCTATGCAATTAATAAAGGATATGACATCATCTTACAATGGCTTCTAGGACACAGCGGCATAGGGTGCAATATCCAGTCGGGCGAGGTCGCACGAACAGCCTACCAAGACGGCGATGGGGTATTGATTGCGGGCAGGCTTCGCGCACTTGCGCGGGAACACACGCTCTCCTTATGGACTTCTGGCCAGTTTGCGAACAGCCGCTTAAAATCCCTGGACCCTGACCTGAAGCTCCGGCTTCTACCTGGCCTACCCCGACGTGAACAAACTTTGCTGTGCCGCCTGTGGGTTGGTGTAGCATTCACAAACTCGTATTCTTTTATGATAGGCATGACAAACAGCCCAGCATGTACAAACTGTGGGTGCGATGAGTCTATAAGCCACATTCTTTTTGAGTGACCCATATACACTGAGGAAATGCAGTGTCTATGCCGTGCGCTGGAGCATCTAGATGGACACCCATTAACTGAAATTAAGATTTTAGGTCCCTGGCCACGGCGATTGTCTGCGGTGAAGGTGAAGCAGGTACTGCTCCGCTTTATGAAAAGCACAGGCCTAATCGAAAGACTGATTTTTCTGTTATGTTATGTTATATGACTGTTACATGATGTGATGTGACATGTCTGTGATGTGACTGTACTAGCTTCACCTATCCCTCTCTCACAACTTTTATACCCACTCACCCCTTTCCCCCAGTACAGGGTAGCAAACCGGTTTCTTTCACGGATTAACCTCCCTGCCTTTCCTCCTAATCTTCCTCATCCTCGGCCTTAGAAGCTTTGTTTTTTTCCGACATTTAGAAAGTGCGCATAAGTGCTTTATGCAACAAGATTCTTGACAGCGGCTTCTCCGTGAGTAACCGCAGTGACTCCAAATGCTGATGGGAATTTCAGGCCACCGCGAGCAACCTGAGCTGTTAATGAACGGGCATCATTTGCCGAGCTTTCAACTCTACCAGCAACCAGGCTATCTGGGCAGCTTTCGAATTACACGAGCATGCGCACAATAGCCGCCAACATAAGGAATTACTCGCATATGCAACTTCAGAGCATAAAGGTCAGCGTCAGTAACTGTTACCTGGAAACTGTTATCGCTCTCGATGCTGGAGTCACCAATGTCTTTGAGATCTTCGGTAATCGTCACGGGGAGGGAGTTTTGGAGACGGATCCTTCCTTCAGTTTCGTACAGCTGACGCACTGAAATGTGATACTGGCCTACTGCCATCTGCGTGTATTGCCCAAAGCGGATTTCTAGAGAGTCAGTTTGAATTTTCCTAAAAGTACATACATTTGTCCAAGTTTGATAATACAATACTTTGCAAACTCCCTCAGAGAATATGATGAAAGCCGTAAATCGCTTAATGTTTCCTTCGTCAGCATTCCTCTTGATGTAAACCTCATAATGACAGGCACTGATTTGTAAAGTATCAAGAACTGTGACTGACGCTTTCAGCCGTGGTGTGCTTTTGTTAAAGATGTGAAAACAACATTGTGCACATTGTCTGACATGACTGTTCACATTTTAGAAACTTATGCAGTTTTGAGCCGCAATCTCAGCTCTTCAAGAGTTGAGAAGCAACGTTGTTGCTATTCTTCCTCATATGTCGTGATAGATTCTTCGGGAGCCCCAGCTAGTTCTGAAGCTTCCTGTCGAGTTCGTTTCACGTCAGGCGCCTCTCTAGTGTGGGAACCAGCCCTTGATGGGTAGGGCGGACACCCAAGGAACCAATTTGGCACTGATCTACGGCGTAAACGAGACACCAGCAAGTTCACTTCAAGCACCCTCCCTGTCCTCGGATCGGTGTATATTGATTTCTACTCGAGACAGGAAGGATGAAAATCATCAGCGCCTACCTGCGCAAACACGAATTACATGGTTAGTTAACTGGCAGCCACTTTACAAGCGTGATGTGAACGATGTGGAGTTGATGAAACGACTGAGCCCCTCCTTGGTGATTGTCCTGTTTTTGCAACTGAACGACATACGCTGCGTACTGCACTGGATCGTCTCGACGTTCAATCCTTAATGGAATGGAAGGTCGTGGGACCATGGCTACAGAAGTCATCTGCGCTCAAAGCCAACAAGGCGCTTCTTTGCTTTTTAAGAGACTAACCTGATTGACAGACTGTGACTTTCTCACCTCCTCTCCTCTTCTACTCTCCCCCTTTAATCCCAATATCCCCTTCCCCAGTGCAGGGTAGCCAACTGGAATTCATTCTTTCTGGTTAACATCGCTGCCTTCCGCTCTCCTTCTCTCCTCCCTCCCCCTCCTCTAATTTACAAGCATTACCGTTACTGATTATGCTGCCCCTTCGTTACATTCAAAATTACCGCTTTCGTTAATTGAAGATGTATTGTCACGATAAAAGCTATAAGCATGCAATAATAATCTCACCTTGGTGTACGAAGTTGGAACAAAACGCTTCTGGAGAAGAGCACGTATCCATTTATTCAGGCTGTCTTCGTCTTTCGGAAATAAAAACACCTGAACCTTTTTACCTTTTAGGTAAATGCCAGAACAGCCTGGCAGACGGCACTTATTTGGCATCGCACCTTCAAACTCTTGCAGGACTCCGATCGATGCTATATGAGGAATGTAGCGCAAGTAGCAAGCACTGACACGCTGACCGCAGTGGCACACAGAAATTCCAGCCGTTCAGACGAGGTCGGTCACCGCGGCCGCTGTCGCGGCTTCCGTCATGGCGCAAATTTAACCACATTCGTGACAGAAAGAAGGGAGGCCTGGAATGAAGGCCCTCGGGCAGTTACGTCAAAACTTTGGGCGTAGGCCTGAAAACCTGTCTAGGGGGTGTTAGTCGGATAGGCATAAATAAGGAAAAAAGGTCCTTTATCAGTATTTTTATGCCTTACTGTGTTATAGGCCTATGTAATGAGGGAAAGCTCGTCATCCCAGTTCTTATGATGAGAGTCGCCATACATTGCAAGCATGTTCGCCAGTGTCTGCTTTGTACGTTCAACGAGGCCGTTTGAATGGGATTTTACGGTGTAGACTGGCGAAATTGGCAAGCACAAAGGCGCAGAAGCTGTTCCACAGCGTCTGTCGTAAACTGTAGGCCACGGTTACTAATAATGACATGGCTCATGACAGAGGGCGACAGCGTCAAGAAGAAAGAGACGTCAGCGGTGGTAGCGGAAAGGATGGCTTACCAAGATACTTTGTTGGCGAGTTTGTACTTATTCATTATTAATATAAACAGCTCGAACACGAAGACAAGGGACAAGAAACAAGAAAGCCACAGTACATGCGCTGACTCACAACTAAGCCGTTTACTCCAAGGCCCACACAAAAAACAAACACGAAGAAAATGAAACAGTCACGTGAAACAACCCCTGGGTTCACCTGCTGCATAAAAAATTACTTTAAAAAATCACTTAAAAAAGACACCTCTTTGCTAGAAAGAGCAAGAGACGTCTTGCTGACACACTTATTGTCCGTTGAAATAAAATACGATTCCACTATCTCTCTCGTTATCTTCTCTTTGTGGCGATATAAAATCTTAACACTGTCAAACTTAGGAGTGCACTTCTTCTTGTCCTTCTTCATTATTTCACATGACTGGCAATGGGATACCAGAAACGTTTTGTCCTTTCCAATTTCCAAGTTGTTACAGTGTTCCTGTAGTCTCTTATTAATACACCGTCCGGTTTGTCCTATAAAACTGGCTCCACACGAGAGTGGAAGCCTATACACAACACCTGTCTTGCATCCAACATATGGGTTTCTATGTTTCACCCCACATTCTTGCTTCTTCGCTTCTCTTTCCCTTTGAACAGCCGGGCAGATCCTGTTCATCTTGAGCGGGGCGGTCAGTGCGACGTCCACATTATACCTCTTGCCTACATTTTTGAGGCCATGCGAAATCCTGTGCACATAAGAAGCAAGAATGTGGGGTGAAACATAGAAACCCATATGTTGGATGCAAGGCAGGTGTTGTGTATAGGCTTCCACTCTCGTGTGGAGCCAGTTATATAGGACAAATCGGACGGTGTATTAATAAGAGACTACAGGAACACTGTAACAACTTGGAAATTGGAAAGGACGAAACGTTTCTGGTATCCTATTGCCAGTCATGTGAAATAATGAAGAAGGAGAAGAAGAAGTGCACTCCTAAGTTTGACAGTGTTAAGATTTTATATCGCCACAAAGAGAAGATAACGATAGAGATAGTGGAATCGTATTTTATTTCAACGGACAATAAGTGTGTCAGCAAGACGTCTCTTGCTCTTTCTAGCAAAGAGGTGTCTTTTTTAGGTGATTTTTTAAAGTAATTTGTTATGCAGCAGGTGAACCCAGGGGTTGTTTCACGTGACTGTTTCGTTTTCTTCATGTTTGTTTTTTTGTGGGCCTTGGAGTAAACGGCTTAGACTTAGCTGTGAGTCAGCGCATGTACTGTGGCTTTCCTGTTTCTTGTCCCTTGTCTTCGTGTTCGCGCTGTTTATATTAATAAGGAAATGATGGCGGCAGCTTCATACTAACGCGTGAGATGATCAACACGTACAACACCCAGCGATTTGAATTGTTTTTTGACGAGCGGGGAAAAGGACCTATGAGGTCAACACACACTTACTCATATGGTGTGGTCGGTGGTTCCACCGGATGTAGGCGGCCCGGCGGAGAAGTCGTGGGAAGTTTGAACCGCTGGCACTGCACACAGAAGTTCACGTAACGCTGAGTCGGTGGTTGCATCTTTGGCCAGGTTTTCTTAATGCGGGTAAAGGTCCTGGCTGTTCTGTCGTGGCCAAAGAAAGACAAGAATGCAAGCAGCCAGGAACGGAAGTGAAACTTTATTAACGGACGCCTAGGCTTATATATAGTCCTTCTCTTGTTTTGTCTTTTCATGGCTTGTTAGGCATCACATTCGCCCCTTCTTGGTGAAAACAAATGCCATTTTTTTTTCACTGCTTCTTCCTGTAATCTTCAGTAGTGTATCTGTCGGGGGGGGGGGGGGGGGTTCTTCGCACACGAGTGCTTCGTCGGAGTAATGGTGCTGGTGACTGGTTGCCTGTACAAATACGCTTCTCTACTTCGAAGTTGGACCCGGTCGTGTTGAGCTTCGGATCGCCTCCTCCTGCAACTGCTGGTAGGTTGGGTGGCGGTCTCGGTGACGGCTCATCATCAGACTGGCTCGGCTCTGGTGCAGTTTGAGAGGACAAATCCAGCACACAAAATACTTCACCACTAGCTAGCATCGAGTACAGATCTTCAGGTAGCGGTAGCGGGTAAGGATTCGTCTTGAGTACTTGATTGATTGTTACTTTGTAGTCTCCGCAAATTCGTATTCCACCACAGCGTTTTCGGACCGGTACAATGTGAGTAGCCCACTTGCTCGTTGCTACTTTCTTTAGAATGCCTTGACTTTCCAGCTTTAGAAGTTCCTCGGCGACTGCGTCTTTCGTAGCGGAAGGAATAGATCTGGCTCTGCATGCAATAGGCATGCGGCCTTCTACTAAAGATTTTAACAAAAGATTGGGGTCTATGGCTATTTTGGCTTCAAAGTGGCGGACCATTCCCGGTGTAGCGCGAAAACCTTCCGGTCATTTCTGCAGTAGGGACTTTTGGTCAGCGTTTTCTACAACGCTGCTTGCGGTTTTCCAAACAAGCTGCAACCTGTCAAGCCAATCCCGATCTAGAAGAATAGGCGTCTCTCTGCTTTGGTCCTCTACTATATGAAGTGGAAGCTCAGTTGCGTATCCGTTATGGTCCACGTTCACCATTGCTTTTCATCATCATCATTTATTAACCCTTAAATGTCCCGTTCGGGACATTACATAAGGGGAGGGGTGCTACAGGGCTGTTCAGCCGTCATACATTAACATACATATAAAAGTCATACAGAAATATAGAAACAATATAGAAAATAACAAGATAAAAACAGAAAATAGAAACAGCACCAGGTAAAACAAGGTGAAAAAAGACAAGAGTAACAAGATCAAGTCATGGCAGAGTGCCAAAAATATAAAACAAAATCAGATCCTCTCAGCTTTACAGGCTCTATGTATATGTTTTCAAAGCAGTTATTGTTTGGTTACATTTAATCTGCGAAAAACATTGCTTATAAAGGCTTCGCGGCATCAATGTGGCAGCTGCCCCCGCATCCAGGGTGGGCCCTCCTTCAATCTGCACAGAAACTTTGTGGCCGCGCGTTCCGTCCCCCGTGAATAGCACCACATGGTAGATATGCAAATCGTCAGATTCTTGTCTGTCGCTTCCGCGTAGCTCATGGAACGGATTTTGTTTTCCTTGCCACGTCGATTGCAATTGCCCAGTCTTCGCACATGCATGGCAGTTCGCACTTCGATACCAACACTTGTCGGAATCATGACCTTTTCTGCAGCGATAGAAAGCGTTTTTCCGCGCATTTCCTTTCTTGCTCTATAACGGCCTGGCTTTTGTGGCCAGCGTTCCTCGAACCACATTTACGTCAGGAAAGCGTTCTGCTTGGAAATGTAGCTCCTTAGTTTGTATTGCGTCAAGTTCTTTCTCGAACGCTATTTTGAATGTTTTTTCAAAGGTTAACTCTTGCCTTGCGAATAATATCCTTTGAGTCTCCGGGCCGCGCAATCCTGCCACAAACTGATCCCTCAAGGCATCATTAAGGAACGCTTTATACTCGCAGTTGCGTGCCAGATCTTTAAGTTCCGTCACGAAGTCCTTAATCCACCTTCTTCCTGCGTTCGCTTGTTAAACTTGCAACGCTCGGCGATTATGGAATACTCGGAACTGTAGTGCTTTTCTAGTACCTACTGTATTTCTTAGAAGGTCTTGTCAGCACGACTGTCAGGAAATAAAACTTTCTGGAGCTCCTCATAAACTGTCTGCCTACTACGTTCAACAACATCGTCAATTTCTTTGTCCCCGGTACGTCGTTAAGAGCCACAAAATTTTCAAACCTCTCAAAGTACGACTTGATATCGTCGCTACTTGGGTTTAACTCTGGTATGCTTCCGAATTGTTGCGGAGCCCCTGGCATTGCCATAATGAAATGTTTGCCTTCTGTTCGAGGTCTGGTTGCGCATTTCGATTCCGTCGCTGTGCCGGTGGTTACCTCAAAATTGTGGCATCGAATTCCATCCTCGTCGCCAGTTCTGTCGTGGCTGAAGAAAGACCCGAACGCAAGTAGCCAGGAACGGAAGTGAAACTTCATTAACGGACGCCTCGGCTTATAACAGCCCTTGTCCTCTCTTGTCTTGTCAGATATCACATTGGCAGACCCCAAGTGCCCCGCTGCAAGGTCATCGTGCATAGCGTATAGAACAGAGTAGTAGAGGATAGCCGGAATGACGAGCAGAAAACGCGCACCGCCAGACGAGTACATTGTTTTGGGTAGAGCAAACCATTCCAAATGCAGAAAATGTTCGTAGATGCCTGGTCACGATCATTTTTCATGCAATGCAACAATTAGCCTAACAACGTGTTTTACTTTAGCATAACGAAAGGTAGATGGAATTGGTAACATCTATGACCTTACGACCGTACCTACATCGGCCGGATGCGCTAGTTTCTCGATGGCGACGAGAAACGGCGGAGAAAGGGCGAACGTCGGGAGGGGCGACCATGGAGAGTCAGGCTCCGGTCAGAAGCTTGAGAATCGTTTGGTAGTGGTGCGCAGTGGTAGGAGCCAGAACGGGGAGGAAAGGTCGGGTCACCAACTTCTGGACTCACATGAGGTCGACGTTTGGACCATTGGCGCTCGTAGCATGAAATCTGATTCCAGGTGGCGGCAAAATCGAGACAAGTGGCCGAACATACTAAACCGGCAGCAAACTGGTGGTACACGAGCACGGTCAGGATAATATTCTTCGGAAACAGGATCGAAGCGATGAGTAAATTGCAGCCGCTGTTCATGCTGCGTTGGAGGTGGCGCGCTGTAGTAGAAGCGAGTGAAAGGAACAGGGCCATGGAGTCGTTCCAGAGTTCCTGGACAGCATACGTGTGAGCGGTAGCCCACAAGAAGAGGATCGCTGTGCAGGAGCTGCCTTCAGGAGCAGCAATTACAAGAGATGGCACTGTGGCTCACATTTTGATGGCGGGTGATTTGATCATCTTGTAGGCGCGCTGAACTTTAACTTGAGACAATTCCCTAACACAAGACAAGACTGGTACGTGCGCGAATTTTCAATTGTTTATTCCAAGTACTTCTTTCCTTATATACAAACATACAAAAAAACATGTACGAACACGTGCCAGAAACAAGTTTATAACTGCAATTCATCAACCCGTAACACCTGAAGCACCGAATTATATCACTCTGCCTGTTAACAATTGGATCTCTTTGCTCGTCAGCGCTATCGACGAATCGCTTACGCATTCCGTGGAACCAGCCCGTGCTATTTCATATGCTTCAAAGATTATTCTTTCGCACCGGTCTGTGAAATGTCCGATTACAGCAGTTTCTTCGAATATGGGACGCATCTTTTACAGCTATTAACGTGCTTGGCGAAGTTGCTTGGGTCGTTATTTTTCCCGCAGTTCCTTCGATGCTAACCCAATCTTATGTTTATGCATCTTCCAGTCTGGCCCACGTATCTCTTGCAGCAAGACAGAGGAATGCTGTACACAACACACTTATCATAGTTTATGATCTTCTTTTTGTGGTCGATTCCGCATGTTGTGCTAACTCTCTTTTTCCTACCCCGGAAATTAACTCTTCTGCACATTGATGTTAGTTTTTTTTTTTTTGGGGGGGGGGGCTGGAAAGACAACGGGGGTTTTTCAGGTTTTGCTGCAGTGTTCTTACGTCGGTGCGATACCTTGTGTACGTACGTTACCACGACTGGCCTCACCCTTTTTTTTCCTTGGCTTTCCCAGTATCTCGTCCGGTTACCTCTTTAATCAACTTCTCTGCTATTGCACCAATCAAATGTTCGGGAAAACGACTTGCGGCCAGCCTGTCAACTTGCACTTGTACACTTCTTCCCATTTCGTGATCACATGATTTCTTAACGCACTGTCGGAGGGATTAGTATGCTACACTTATTTCTACAAACTTAGATTGGCATGTGTAATATGTCATTATTGGTTTTTTGCTTTAAGTTCTGTACATCCAGCATGTATGACCCGGGTACAAGTGTATTTCAATGTCGAGGAACCTGATAACAGAGATTTCCGGCATTTCATGCGTAAATTCTAGACCTGCGTTCTAAATTACTGTAATACAGGACCAATATCAAGAGACTTATGATACGGTAGGGCAAACAAAGTAGAATGTCATTTACATACCGGAAACATGCCAGAACCCCAAAGGCCTCTAGCTAGTTTCTCAGCGTACGGTCACCTTTCGCCATGTACAGATTAGAAATCAAAGCCGCTATGCATGAGCCTATGCAGATCCCGTCTCGTTGGCCGTACTTTATGCCATCATGCTCGACAAACAACGAAGTCATGTACACACGCAGTAATTCCGAAAAAACCACATATACTAGTTCTACACTGCTTCTCAAATTTTATAACCCCATATTAGTCTACGCAGTCCTCCACTGCTGTGAGTGCGGCTTTCTGCGGAATGTTATAAAACATGTATTTAACATCGACGGATAGGCATCCTACAGGTTCCTTTTGCTTGAAAATGCAATAATTTTTCTTATCCTGGCACCATGAACAGGCCATTGATGGGGAGCGCGGTTAGGTGTGTCTGAAGATACTTGGCTACATGCCTTTTCCATGTGCCCCGGTCCTTGACGATCATTCGGAACGGCGACCCTTCCTTGCGAGTCTTCACAGTAAATAATGGTCTCCGTTAAAGCTCACTACTTCTTTTCACCTCAATCCTTAGCTTATCAAGACCCATACGTCCACACCTCTTCGCCACCCCCAAGCGTACCTGGTTAAGGTGCTCCTCACAGATGTCCGTTGCCTCGAAATTACTGTTGATGGCTTCCAGAGCTTTCCGGTCGTAGTCATCCTTGTTCATGACCACGAATCTTGCTGTATTGTCTGATAGCAACAGTCAAAGGTTCCTCTGTTTCAAGAAAGACACCGTTTTTCCCTCGGAGCACCCTCTATTCTTCGGTCTTGAGTATTTTTGATACGCTGCAGTCCTTCAGACACACGAGAGTCCTTCTGGTTAGCTGGCGCCCGGTCCACAACTGCGTGCACCACGCTGATCAGCTGCAGAGGCTTCATGTATGGCTACGGTGCGAACTTGGGGCCTTTATCCAGAGTCATGGTCACTATGCCTGGTAGCTGGTAATCTGAAAGGTTGATATGTCCAATCGCATCGTTGCCGTTTCCTTTTCTCTTGCGTGGTAGCTTTCCTAGGGTTATATTCCATCGTTGCTCTCCGATTTGCTCGGCCAAGTTCAGGACGTACCTCGTCATGAGATGGGCCGCGTTCTTTTCCAACGTTGACGCGCAGATAACCTGGATGTGTTGGCGGTAGAATCGCACGTGTCTCCATCTCTCCACATGAAGTATCTTGCAGAGGCGCCTTGCTATTTTTAGCTAGGTGCCATCCTGCCGAGCATAGTCGTCAGCAGCGGTGTAGAGGGTCCTTGTAGACAGGGCATAGGTCAGGGTTCGGGTTCGGGTTCTTTCTTCTGCAATTAGGTTGACGAAAAAGTAAACACGCGGTTACGGCCGCTGGTCGGGGACAATAAAGCCACATGAACTTGAAATTATCGCAAGCAATGGTGTAATGGCGGCTAGTTGGTTTTCCATCATCTTGTAGGGGCACAGTACTCGAGACAATACACTAACACAAAACAAGACTGGTACGTGCGCGAACTTTCAACTGTTTATTACAAGTACTTCTCCCCTTATATACACACATAAAAAGAAAACATGTACAAACAGGTGTCAGAAACAAGTTTAAAAATGCAATTCATCAACCCGTAACACCTAAAGCACTGCTTTCTATCACACTGCCTGTTAACAATTGGATCTCTCTGCTCGTAAGCGCTATCGACGGATCGCTTACGCATTCCGTAAAAGCGGCCCTTGCCATTGCATGGCTTCAAAGATTATTCTTTCGCGCCGGTCTGTGAAATGTCCGATTACAGCAGTTTCTTCAAATATTGGGACGCATAAGTGCGTTGTGTACAGCATTCCTCTGTCTCGCGACAAGAGATACGTCGGCCAGACAGAAAGATGCAAAACATAAGATTTGGTGACCATTGAAGGAACTGCGGCAAAAATAACGACCCAAGCAACCTCGCCAAGCACGTTAATAGCTGTAAAAAAATGCGTCCCAATATTCGAAGAAACTGCTGTAATCGGGCATTTCACAGACCGGCGCGAAAGAATAATGTTTGAAGCATATGAAATGGCACGGGCCCGTGCCACCGAATCTGTAAGCTATGCGTCGATAGCGCTGATGAGAAGAGAGATCCAATTGTTAACAGGCAGCGTGATAGAAAGCGGTGCTTCAGGTGTTACGGGTTGATGAATTGCACTTATAAACTTGTTTCTGACACGTGTTTGTACGTTTCCTTTGAATGTGTGTATATAAGGAGAGAAGTACTTGTAATAAACAGTTGAAAGTTAGCGGACGTACCAGTCTTGTCTTGTGTTAGTGAATTGTTAAAGTTCAGCGCGCCTACATGATGATGGAAAACCAACTAGCCGCCGTTACAGCATTACTGGAGATTTGATCACAGAAAATTTTAGCAATCATGAGCAAATTCGGTGGCTGATGGGAAACCACGCTTGAGACGTGGTAACACTTGACAAAAGGGCGAAATTCAGAATTATGCGACGCAGCTTTAGAGCTGCGAGCGAGCGAAAGGGCTTGATAGCTGCCGTGGCAAAATCCAAGTTATTTTAGTAATAAAAATTTTCAAACATCCAACACGATTCTCTTAAGAATGTGGCCAACTCTGTCTTCTTCAGACACGTGTCTTGTTTAGTCTAATGGTACACGCGATGGTGCAGCAGTAAGAGCGTTCGGTGTTCAAAGCTCATTGTTGGGCGCAAACGGCGCGTTCCGTGAGTCCAGATATTGTGGCTGCGTCGAGGTGGCGATTGACATGCAAAGGTCTGGCGTCACTGGTCGTGGTGGGCTACTTAGCGAATGAAGTACTGGCAGGACCGACGTTGGTATAGACGGTGGTACTGGGGCACCATCTTGGCGATGCACTTGTCAGGTGATAACAGTGTTGAGTGCTCTGTAGAAGTAGGTGGTAGGATAGTTGGAGAAGATACTGGTAGGCTGTCTAAGGAGACGCCAGTTTTGATTAAGAAAGGTCAGACTATGAAAGCTTCCAATCTAACAGACCAGATAGACCTGGCAGAAATATCAAAGCTATCAATAAGAGCAAAGTGGCCGATTTAAGGAAGTATAACATGGAGAAAATTGAGCATGCTGTAAAGAACGGGGGAAGCCTTAAAGCGGTGAAGACGAAATTAGGCATAGGCGAAAATCAGATGTATGCTCTAAGGGGCAAGGCGGGCAACGTCATCACGAATATGGCAAAGATACTCGAAGTAGCTGAGTAGTTCTATACTGATCTCTACAGTAGCCAAAGTAGTCAGTACCGTAATAAAATTGGCGGTAGAAAAAACAGTCAAACGTTCCACCAGTGACGAAGGACGAGGTTAAGAAAGCAATAGAAACTATGAAAAGGGGGAAAGTAGCTGGAGAGAATCCGATAACCATAGATTTGGTGAAGGACGAGGGGGATATCGTGCTCGAAAAATAGGCCATCCTGTATAGGTAGTGCCTGGTGTTATCGACGGCACCAGAATAATGGAAGAATGCAAACATTATTCTCATTCATAATAAAGGGGACTCTAAGGACCTTAAAATTACAGACCATCAGCCTACTGTCTGTTACGTATAAGGTATTTATTAAGGTGATCGCTAATAGAATCAGGACAACCTTAGATTGCAATCAAGCAAAGGATCAAGCAGGTTTTCGGAAACGGTACTCTACTATCGATCATATCCATATCATCAACCAGGGGATAGAAAAATGCTCGGAATATAACCAGCTTTTATACATAGCACTCATTGATTACGAAAAAGCATTTGACTCAGTTGAAACCTCGGCGGTGATGCAGGCATTGCGGAATTACGGGGTAGATGAGCCGTACATGGAATTGCTGGAAGATATACATATATATAGGTGCTGAACAGGAACCAACGTTCTGCATTAAGAAAGAAACAAACGTTCTATAAAGAAAGTGGTAAGTATGGAGACACGATCTCCCGTGCACTATTCAAAGCTTGGTTAAAAAAGTTATCAGAGACTTGGAAAAGGAGCTGTGAGGGATAAGTGTAGATGGAGAATACATCATTAATCTTGATTTGCTGATGGCATTGCGTTGCTAAGTAACTAAAGGGATGAACTGCAAATAATGATCTATGACCTAGACAGGAAAAGTAGAAAGGTAGGCTTGGAAATCAATATGCAGAAGACTAAGGTAATGTTTAAGGTTATCTTACATTATCTTACAGGATGACATAAACGTTATTTCTGACTGGTGTACAACGTGGCTAATGCAAGTAAATACTGACAAAACTAAAGCTCAAACGTTTACTAAAAGGCGGCGCGTTGTCCTTCATACCTATTTCATTGTAAACGATACCATTGAACATGTATCATCCATTAAATACCTAGGAGTGCATTTATCTTCTCACCTTACTTGGGCCCCGCGATACATTAGTGGTGCGGGCGGAGTCTGACTTTGGACTCCATCTTTTTTTACCTTACTTGGAATACTCACATTGAATACATTATCAACAAGGCCGCTAGAACATTAGGCTTTCTAAAACGCACTCTCTATCAAGCTAATGAAAAAACGAAACTCCTAGCCTATACAACACTTGTCAGGTCTCAACTTGAATATGCATCAATCATTCGGCACCCTCATCAAGCTTACTTAGCAAACTCCATTGAATCTCTACAGAGTAAAGCAGCCAGGTTTATTGCCCACGATTATTCCTACCCAACTAGCGTAAACAGTATCAAGCAAAGATTTAATTTATTGCCCCTTGAGACTAGGTGACGAAATGCACGCCTATCTTTCATGCACAAACTATATCATGGTTCATCAGACTTTCGAAAAACGTTCCTTCGCCCTGCCCACCCCCATATCAGCTCGCGTAGACCATCCATTTAAAATCAACCCCGTACATGCGCGCACAAATCTGTTTAAATATTCACCGCTGCTACTTGACATTTCACACTGGAACAGTTTGCCAGCAGATGTCGCGACCATACCTGACCATAGTTCATTCCTCAATGCTTTGGAGGGAATTGAATGTTAAACTGACTTAACTTTCTTAATATATTTTGCAATTCTCATTACTTTTTTCCTTGATGTGTAGTGCTGTGTTATTTCTTATACATTTCTTCCTACTGCTTGGTATTAGGCGCGCGAATACCTCGTTTTTTCAGAGCATGTTAAATTGCTTAGGTCATATAACTACTGTATAAACAAAAAAGGAAAAATAGCGACCTGAATGACTTGTTTTTTTTTCTTTCTTTTCCTCCTCTCTGATCCTTAGGTGCAATTGTTACCTATGTGCCTGTTATAACCAACTTTGTTCATGTGACTCCTCCCCCCCCCCTATCTAATGCCTGAAAGGGCATTTAGGGTATATAAATAAATAAATCATAGAAGTTTTGTTTGCCTGTTTTTGGTGGCCCAAGGTGCTTATAGTGCTTAAAACATTGAAGAAGGTTTAGGATGTTACATGATTTCTCGGGGTTGGATTTTTTAGTTCTGCTCACTTCTTATTCATTCCATCATGTTACTTTGGCCCTTTACACCACGTGTCATCTTGCTTTTAAAGTTATCTGTGTTTTTATCGGTTTTAGTCCACCCTATGGTACACAGGAATTTATTGTTTATTGTGGAAATTTTTTGTTCTTTGTCCCTTTACGTACCACGTGCCGATTTGTTGTTTTTAAAGAGTAAGGTGTTTTTATCGGGTTTAGATCAACCTAGGTTGAACATTGAATTTTATGGTAGATAATATTTCCTTCTGATGCGTAGGGAGCCGATAGGTGGTGTGACGATGTCCCTATATATTGTATGTCGATTTCAATAAAAGAATCAGTTGCCAGTAGCGCGTTGTCCTGTCTCCTTCTTGTGTTTACCTTTTTTTGCGCTTACTTTCCCCGTACGTAAATAAACAGCCTCGGGAAGGGAAAGCAATTCACGTTAGGTGCAAAGAACTGGAATAGGCGAATTTGTCTACATATGACAGGTACTAACCGTAAATCCGGACTATAAAAGGGAAGTAACTAGGAGAATAAAATTAGTATGAAGTGCATCTGGCAAGCACTCGCAGAATATGAGTAGTACTGGTAACACTCAAGAGGATGTATACAACAGTTGCATCCTACCTATACTCACCTATCGGCTGTAATGTAGAGGATAACAAAGAGGGTTCTAATTAGGTTGAGGGAAACACTGATGGCATTGGAACAGAAAAGGGTAGGGATAACATTATGAGATGGAAAACGAGCAGAGTGGGTCAGAGAAGTAACTGACATTCTAGTGGAAATCAAGAAGAAGAAATAGGCATGGGGGGGATAGAATAATCAATGGTCGCTTTGGGTAAAAAACTGCATTCCAAGGGAAGCAATGCGTAGTAGGGGGCAGAAGAAAGTTAGGTGGTTGGATGAGGTTACAGCTAGCGCAGGACTGGGTTAATTGGAGGAATAGGTTAGAGGCCTTCGCTCTGAGTGGGTATAGTCAGGCTGATGATGTTGAAGTAGAGATGAAGAGGTAAATTATGTATATGCCAGGGCTTTTCAGACAATTGCAGTCCCAAGAGCAGTTGAGATGATCGATGCGTACGGGTCTAAGCTTCTTGCCTCTACCATGGAGACGACATTAGGAACGTACGAGGTGGGTTAAGGCGGGGGGGGCTCCTGGAATTTTGCAACTGCTTGCCTTGCTATTCGATGACCTGCTGCAATGACAGTGTTAGTGGAAATTAGACGTCGTTAAACAAACTACAAAAATAATTTGAGATTTATTCAAGAGAAAACAGCTGAAATGGGTTTCACAGTATATACTGTTGGCGTCGGATGTCCGAATTGCAGGAAGTTCTCATGTGAGTACAGCACCAGTGAGATGCTGTGTATTGCGTGGTTTGTCTTTGCTTTGGTACAAATTGATCGCGTCAACATTGCCGATTATTCCTGGCGGGCAAAATAGGCTGCAACATGGAGATGTCAAATTGATAAAATTTGGTCAACATAGGAGTGATCTAGATGCGTCATCAACAGGCTTCTTTTCTTTTCTTTATATCGTTCTTTATTCAATTCCTTTCTACAATGAAAGTGCAGCAGGGGCTGAAGGCACAAGGCTTGATAAAGGCTTCTGCCCCAGGTAGCAATTTCGGCATTAAATACATCATCGAAGCAATGCTAAAATACAATATGTTTAGTTACAGTAAATGTGTACAAACTTGGATTAGCAATGCTCGTTTTTTTTTTAAATTTGCATGGAGGATGATTCATTAATAACAAATTACAGATTTATGTATATTACTCATACACATTCAAATGTAAATATTGGCGCACACGCAAAACAAATAATACACATGTATATGCTGTGAGACAGGATCCCCCGTGGCCCCTTTAAAGTCGGCTTTCCTTCGCGGCTGTGACTAGCTATCGTGAAATGGCGTCAACATTGGTGGTTACCATTGCCTATCGAGAGATGGCACAAGCGTCGCGGTAGCTAAGTAGTAACGGGAGCCTTCCCCCCGCGCACGCCGGAACGCAAACTCTCTTCGGCATCGGGAACTGGACGCGAGCGGACGTCTCATCGCGGCACTCCGCAGTCGCCAGCGAAGTGAAGCCTCGCGGGACTTTTCCCGCTTGCCCGTCTTGCCCCGCCTCGGAGTTTATTCCCTGCCCTAGCGTGGGCGAACATTCGCCGATAGCCTTGCTGGTGAGTCAGACCACCTTCATTCATTAGCGTGTATTATTGCTAGCTGACATTGTTGTTATTGCAGCAATAAATGCCTGTTTGTTGTCAGCACGTGCTGTTCCTTTGTTCCCAAGAGCACGGTCCGCAGGGGTCAGCGTGCGCTCGGTAGCGCACGCGATCATTGGGTGGAGTCGGCGGTTTGGACTGTGAGCCGCTATTATGCGGGGATATACATTTACCTCTTGGTAAAACCCCACATCTGGCGCCCACCGTGGAGCCTGCTCTTACATTGGACAAATATTTGTTCGTGGCAAGGGCCGTTCTTTGTCCGAACATGACAAGTGCTAGGCCTAGAGTGAATTTCGATTGAATTTCGATGGCTAAGCCGTGCGGCATGCTTTCTTGAAAGCGAGGAGAATTTCGCTGCAGAATGTTTGAACTTTTCGACATGCTCAGCGCATTTTGTTGTGCCCTTTGGAGAAGTTTCTTCAGTTTGAAAACTACGTGGTCCATATCGAGAGAGCACTATGCCTAGCGCCCACATAGTCGCCAAGCCTGTAGTGAGTGAGGAGGGAACCCGCGATGGTGATCCGCGTTTTCTGTACATATTTTCATATCTAGTCTCTTTCGCGACTCCGGGAGTCGCGGGCTCTTGGAACCGAGTGGCCTGGATCCACGGGGGCCACGATGATTTTGCTTGTATTGCAGCTAAGCACCGGGCGTTCCGACACCGTCCGTGAAAGTGGGCGCCGATCGCAAGTCCACTTTGTGCGATGAGCGGAGTAGGACCAACCCATTGTGCTGATGTCTCCTCGCGGCTGTTTGCGCGTAACCCTTTTCCGGGTTCTTTTCGCTTTTTGTTTGAAGGCTGTCTTTGGCATAGTGGTTGTTAGGCCTACGACTCTCGTAGCTGCCTGCACTGCTCCAGAAAAGACAGCCGCCGGGCCCGTGGTGTTGTAGAGCGCGAGCACATTGCTGACCGCTTGCTTCTCGTTCAACTCAAGACGGCTTTGTTCACTTGAACTTTGCGTTTTACAGCTACATGACGCGTTTTGCTAGCGAGTTTTGCACGGAGCTACGAGGCCCGTGCGGATGTCAGTGCTCCCTCCCGTGACTTTCGTTAAAGGCATATGGGGAGCGTTCTATCAGTTATTCTGCTTCCCCGGAATTATCCCGGCTTACTGGCCTCTGCACATCGTCTCGCTGCTGCCTTCCGCGAGAGAGCTGCCTGTATCCTGTTCAGTCCATCCACCCGGAGAAGTCATGGCTAGACCAGTCAGAAGTCACATCTGCCTGCTGCTATCCTGTCCTGCAGCTTTCAGCCGGACTCCCGGGCCCTGTGGACAAGTGGTCAACTTCCTGCAATCCCTAGTGTTGCACTGTAAGCGCACCTGGCTCGGTACTCTCTCTGACGCAGTCTCCATCTGCCTTCCAGACAGCGACGCCACCTCAATGGACTCCGGCCACAGTTTTCGACCGGGCCCCGCTGCGTACCGAGCTGCCGCCACTGTAGCCCACGTGACATGCCAGCCATCCTGCGACCTTCACGCTATCGTAAGCGCACTGCGGAAGTCTGCGAGGACGTTGTCGGTGCTACCTGTGCTGGAAGCTCCTGCCTCAAGTGCAAGTTCATGAAGACATCTCAATAGCATGTACTCACAGACGCGTGGGTCAATTTAAAGTTGGGGCGATGGGGAGAACTATCGTCCCCTTAAAGTCGGCTTTCCCTCGCGGTAGTGGCTCTAGCTCTAGCTAGTGTTAGGAAACCAGACACGATCTCCCCAGTACTATTCACAGCTTGCTTATAGGAAGTATTCAGAGACTTGAAATGGGAGCAGTTATGGATAAGGATAGATGGAGAATACCTCAGTAATCTGCGATTTGCTGATGACTTTGCCGCGCTAAGTGACTCAGGAGAGGAATTGCAAAAGAATGATTGGTGACCTACACAGGAAGAGTTGAAAGGTAGGCTTGAAAATCAGTATGCAGAAAACTAAGGTAATGTTCAACAGCCTCGGGAAGGAACAGCAGTTTACGTTAGGTAGCGAAGCACTGGAAGTAGTAGGCGAATATGTCTACTTAGGACAGGTAGTAACCACAGATCATGACCATGTAAAGGGAATAACATGAAGATTAAGATTGCGATGGAGCGCATTTGGCAAGCACTCGCAGATTATGACTAGCAGCTTACCGGTATCGCTCAAGAGGAAAGTATACAACAGTTGCATCTTACCTGTACTCAACTATGGGGCGGAAACGTGGAGGCTAACCAAGAGGGTTCTACATAAGTTGAAGACAACGCAGAGTGATATGGAATGAAAAATAGCAGAGGTAACCTTAAAATATAAAAAGCATGCAGAGTGGGTTAGAGAAATAACTCAGTTTTTTGACATTCTATTGGAAATCAAGAAGAAATGCGCATGGCAGGACATATAGCGCGAAGAGAGGACAACCGATGGTCGCCTAGGGTAGCAGACGGGATTCCAATGGAAGGAAAGCGTAGCAGGGGGCGGCAGGAAGTTAGGTTGATGGATGAGGTTAAGAAGGTCGCAGTGGTCAAGTGGATGCAGCTAGCACAGAACCGGGTAATTGGAGAAATATGGGCGACGCCTTCACCCTGCAGTGGGTATAGTCAGGCTGATGATGATGAACAGTGTTGAGGTGCTCCTGGGTATAGCAGCTCATTGAGTCAGTCCCTGAATCACTGGGAGATATGCTCAAAGCCAAAAAGGAATAAGTTGCAGTGTCTTAGAACATGATACTACCACAGGCGTAGTTGGCATTCTTTTTCCGAATCGAAGCGTGCATGACTTCCGGAAGCCATGCCCTCCACGTTTCCTCACTGTGCCGCGTCACAACGCCCGTTTATGTAAGCTCGGCGTTGCTGTACGTCAGCCTTGCCATCGTCCATATCGTCTTCTCGTCTCCATCAAACACCTCGTTTCACATGGTTTAATGCTTTTATACATTATCCCTGAATTGATAAACCTGCTCCTTATCCATTCTCCGGCTTCCTTTCCCCCTCAACTGCCTTTACTGCTTTACCTTTACGTATGACACGCATTCTATACGTTCCTATTTTAGCGAGCAATATCCATTGTTTCATAATATTTCACTCAAGCAGGTGTGTTTAAAAATCAAATTAAAAGACAGCACCACTCTCTTCATGTAGTGTCGCTTGCCTTGTGTAGTGGCTTGGCGTCACATAGGAAATGAAAAAAAAAAATGACTGCTTTTCTTTGTTGCTTTCTCAAGCGGGATTGATAGTCCCTCCCACTACAAGATGACAGAGCCGTTCAGATATCGTTGCGAAACACGTTCACATATTTAGGCAGTGCGGCTGCTGGAAATAAAGCTGAAGAATGGTTCAACTGCCCTCTGCAACAGGGCATTTTTGCACAGTTAGAGGATCGCGCGCTCCGCCGCCTGCAAAAGGCGAACGTTGACAGATACCCCAGCCGCTGTGCGGCAGCTATGGAAGCGTAAGAAGCTCTGCCTTACAGTAATTGAGAAGTTGCAGGCGAATGTTTGGGTAGTAAATAATCTACCTGCCCTCAACTACGACGCCGCAAGTGCTCGCGCTGAAATACGACGGCAATGTTAGTTTGAAAACAATTGGGAATCCGATTGGAATATTATTTAGGGTTGCTTGCTCACGCATTCCTAAAGAAATGATATAAGCGCAATGTTTAAAACCTAACTAAAATGTTTAACAAGCCTGAAGCCAGCACGCGGTAACAGCCGGCTGAAGGACATCCCGGCTGAAGATAAGCTTAAACCAAAGGTTTGTTAACAAGCCTTTAAATACTTTTCAAAGACTTAGTTAAAGCGCACTATAAAAACTAATAACAAAAGAGTGAAAAAGCTTGATTTTACGTGTGACCATCATTAAAGTGTGGCGAGAAACGAAGAAAAAATAATTATTGAATAAATAATAGGCTCTTCAGGTGTACTTACAGGTGAAGAAGTTCATGGGCAGCTGTTGTTGCGGTTTTTTCAATATTGAGGTCATCGACTATTATGGCTCCACGATAGTTAGTACACGCTGCACCAACATAAGACGAACCTTTCAAGAAAGCGTATCACAGATATCAGATATCACCATTGCAGAAAACTAGTTAACAGGGAACTAGATATTGCCTTAAACCACAAAATTTTGCATAAGTTCTTTTTCGACGGCCGCCCTCATGCGGCCTTATCGCTCTGATTCTGGCACGCGGATCAGTTCTAAATTCTTTGTTTCTTCATGCGCATTGTCGCGAGATGAAGCTTTATCAGAATATTTGTCGCGCAAGAACCGCCTATGTGTGTCTTGAAGATTCCGGCCACTCGCGTATGTTTCGGCAATGTTCTTGGTTGTGCTAATCACCGTTTGCGGCTTTTTCGATGTTTCTTGGCCGCCTTTAAATTGAACGTTGATATGCCCGATGGGCAATTCCTTGCTCGATGACCAGTGAGCATGTTAGTTGCTGCCGTGATCGAAACGCTCAGTTATTTTGCGGTCGCAGGGCAGCCCAATAAAGAGTTCGCTCCCGCGTTACACCTCCCTGTCTGTCTATTTGTCGCCTACGGCATTTTCACCACCAAGTGACATCTGGTGGAGGTGCAGGCCCGGTCAATGTGTCCAAGTTCCTGAGAATGAAGCCAGCCGAACAGACCCAGCTAGGGTTACGTGAGACCCCTGCTTCCGAGGACGGCAAGATGAGGATGCGCAAGACTGGCTTGACCTGTCCGAACACGAGGCAACGTTCAATGCCTGCAAGGACAAAGCCAAGCTCAGACACATCTAGTTTGCTCTCTAGAATCTGCCCAAATGTAGTTTGAGAGTCGTGAGTCGTATTTGAACGGTTAGGAGGCAATACTATCTGAAATTGTGAAGGCTTTCACAAGTGCAATGAGAAAAGAAAGAGCCAAGTCGTTCCTCTAATCAAGTATTCAGCTCCCTAATGAGTCGGTCTCAGCTTATGTCGAAGAGATGATGCGTCTATTCCACCGTTCCGATCCCAACATGAAAGAGGACACTAAAGTGAACTTGCTCTTGCCTGGTGTGAACGAATTTCCGGGGTGGTGCAGTGGTAAGACGCCCGACTACTGTGCCGGAGTTCCCGGGTTCGAACCCGACCGCGGCGGCTGCGTTTCGATGGAGGCGAAACGAAGTGGCGTCCGTGCGCTGTGCGATGTCAGCGCACGTTAAAGATCCCCAGGTGGTCGAAATTACTCCGTAGCCCTGCACTACGGCTCCTCTTTCTCTCTTTCCACTTTCATTCCCACCTTCCTCCCTTCCCTTACGGCGCGGTTCGGGTGTCCACAGAGCAAGTGTGACAGATACTGCGCCTTTCCCTTCCTGTGAACCAATTTAACTTAACTTACTGGCCTTGCCGGAAATATACCAACAGTGGCCGAGTCCGAAAAAGAAGCGCCGTTCATAGAGAGTACAATAGAACTCACTTGCGCCAATACAGTCGACAGCCTAAAGCGGTGTATGCAAGCCATTACAACGGATAACCTACAAGCCGAGACAGCCTGCGAGACCTTCATGAGGTCGTTCAGGAACACCTGAGTGGACTGCTGTCATCATTTCAACAGCCCCAGGTGGCCATGATCGCGGAAGTCGCCCGTGAAATCGAGCAAGCTCTGGGTGCTCCTCAGGCGACCGCTCCGACGCAACAGCCAAGAGGGATAAGCTACGATGCAGCGTTAAGCCGTCCTGCTCTGTCGCAATACCCTCCAGGCCCCCCTCGATGCGGGCAAGCGCCACACGAACGCAACCCCTTGGTCCCGGCCGCCAAGTCTACGAACGACACCCTAGGCTCAGGAAGTGCGACGCCTGGAGGACTGGGAACAACAGGCAAATAGGCTTCCACTGCGGTGAGGCCAGCCACATATTACCCCACCGCCAGTACCTATGAATTGGCCTCCGCGGATTTGCAGTGGACGTCCCATGACTCCGCCCCGGGGAACAACCGCAAGAAATCTAGAACTGTCTGCGCAGTGGTGAGTTTGCGCCATCAAGCCGTCGATGCACTAGAGTCCGCTTTGGGTTGCCAGGTCACAGCTACGGTGACAGTGCGCTTTGAACATCCCCAAGCCTTTTAAGAGAAACTAATGGCAGCAACCTTTGGAGGTGAGGTTGCTTTATATCGAACTAACAAAGATCCTCCGGCGCCGACGGCAGGTAGCGACGTCGCCGCTATTAGGCCGATGTTCGTGTCAAGATGCCCTTGATGCGCCCAGATTTCAAAGTGACACAACTGCTATGCACAACGGAAGCATCTACGACAACGCGATCAGACTCTATGCGGACACCGCCGCGCAGGCAAGTGACAACGGTGTGTTCCGGCTGCGACCTCAGTACATGTGGGATCCTTGACCGTACGCCAAGGCTCATCCGTAATGCGAGGACACGAACAATTGACTTCAATGTGGATATTGACGGTCGCACGATTACTACCTTAGTGGATGTCGGAGCTGACTATCCTATCAAACGTGAACCGTTAGCCGCCAAGCTTAAGAATGTGACGACCACTTGGGATGGCCCGCTCATTGGCACTGCTGGTGGTAACCGTACTACGCCATCGGTGCGATGTAACGCTAGTATTAAAGAAATCGGCGTACCTGCCCTACCAACTTCGTCGTCCTACAGCAATGCTCCCGCGAAGTGAACTTGGTCCTGGATTTTCTGCTTAAGCAACGAGCAATCACCGACCACCGATCTAAGCTTATCAAGCTCTCGAAGGACAAAGCCCTATTTGCAGATAAATGAAGGGGAAATGAGGGTACTCGTTATATTACATGAAGGAAAGAAGCCGACAGTCGGCGAGGCCAAGGAAAGCATTGGGGATTGTACTTTGTCTTTTTTTTAATTCATAATCACGTAAATTAGTAATGTAATGTGTTTAGGGGAAAGATAAATAACTACAAAGTAGAAAGAAAAAACAACGTGCCGATGGTGGGAACCGAACCCACGACCTCCGAATAACGCGTCCGGTGCTCTTCCAACTGAACTATATCGGCCACTGTCCCCCCTGCTACTTTCTTGGGTATTAATGTTGTCTGTATACGAACCTTGAGAGTGTTCACCAGCGCCACCCCGAACTATATCGGTGGACGTGGAACGTCCTGTGTTACCGCCAGCGTCACGTAGAACGTGATCACTATTGAGGGCGAAAGCTGTGCTAGAACCCTCTTATGCTACCTATGGCTTCAAGACTGCCAGAACCGAGACCCCCGTAAGCTACAAGCAGATAAATGAAGGGGAAATGAGTGTACTCGTTATAGTACGTGAAGGAAAGAAGCCGACAGTCGGCGAGGCCAAGGAAAGCATTGGGGATTGTACTTTGTCTTTTTTTTAATTTTTACTTCATAATCACGTAAATTAGTAATGTAATGTGTTTAGGGGAAAGATAAATAACTACAAAGTAGAAAGAAAAACAACGTGCCGATGGTGGGAGCCGAACCCACGACCTCCGAATAACGCGTCCGGTGCTCACCCAACTGAACTACATCGGCCGCTGTCCCCCCTGCTATTTTCTTGGGTATTAATGTTGTCTGTTTACGAACCTTGAGAGTGTTCAGCAGCGCCATCCTCAACTATATCGGTGGACGTGGAACGCCCTGTGTTACCGTCAGCGTCACGTAGAACGTGATCCCTAGTCAGGGCTAAAGCTGTGCGAGAACCCTCTTACGCCACCTATGGCTTCAAGACTGCCATAACCGAGACCCCCGTAAGCTACAAGCAGATAAATGAAGGGGAAATGAGGGTACTCGTTATAGTACATGAAGGAAAGAAGCCGACAGTCGGCGAGGCCAAGGAAAGCGTTGGGGATGTACTTTGTCTTTTTTTTTTAATTTTTAATTCATAATCACGTAAATTAGTAATTTAATGTGTTTAGGGGAAAGATAAATAACTACAAAGTAGAAAGAAAATTAACGTGCCGATGGTGGGAACCAAACCCACGACCTCCGAATAACGCGTCTGGTGCTCTGCCAACTGAACTACATCGGCCGCTGTCCCCCCTGCTACTTTCTTGGGTATTAATGTTGTCTGTATACGAACCTTGAGAGTGTTCACCAGCGCCACCCTCAACTATATCGGTGGACGTGGAACGTCCTGTGTTACCGCCAGCGTCACGTAGAACACTCTGGTGAACACTCTCAAGGTTCTTATACGGACAACATTAATACCCAAGAAAGTAGCAGGGGGGACAGCGGCCTATGTAGTTCAGTTGGAAGAGCACCGGACGCGTTATTCGCAGGTCGTGGGTTTGGTTCCCACCATCGGCACGTTGTTTTTCTTTCTACTTTGTAGTTATTTATCTTTCCCCTAAACACATTACATTACTAATTTACGTGATTATGAAGTAAAAATTAAAAAAAAGACAAAGTACAATCCCCAATGCTTTCCTTGGCCTCGCCGACTGTCGGCTTCTTTCCTTCATGTACTATAACGAGTACCCTCATTTCCCCTTCATTTATCTGCTTGTAGCTTACGGGGGTCTCGGTTATGGCAGTCTTGAAGCCATAGGTAGCGTAAGAGGGTTCTAGCACAGCTTTCACCCTCACTAGTGATCACGTTCTACGTGACGCTGGCGGTAACACAGGACGTTCCACGTCCACCGATATAGTTGAGGGTGGCGCTGGTGAACACTCTCATGGTTCGTATACAGACAACATTAATACCCAAAAAAGTAGCAGGGGTGACAGCGGCCGATGTAGTTCAGTTGGAAGAGCACTGGACGCGTTATTCGGAGGTCGTGGGTTCGGTTCCCACCATCGGCACGTTGTTTTTCTTTCTACTTTGTAGTTATTTATCTTTCCCCTAAACACATTACATTACTAATTTACGTGATTATGAAGTAAAAATTAAAAAATACAAAGTACAATCCCCAATGCATTCCTTGGCCTCGCCGACTGTCGGCTTCTTTCCTTCAAAGCCCTACCTGCTAATACAACTCCGACGCATCACGTCGCTCTCTACGTTCTCGACGGAGAATTGTCCTACCGGTCCGATCAAGCGTCGCCGTCTATGTGCGTACAGGAGAAACCGACATCGCCGAAGGGAACACCCAGTTAGTTGATAGAAGACTGGCATTGCAAGATGCATCGCTCATTTTCAGACGGGACAAGCTCAAGTGACGTTAACCAACTTCACTGAAGAATACCGGCATCTCAATACGGGAAAACATTCGCCTTCGTTGGCTAGTTAATAGAAATCAGAGGCATCTTCGCCCTCCTAAACGAGCTACTAATGACCAAACTGACCAAGTCTAGCGTCCAGCGTTCGATATCATCATTGCGCTACCCGGAGGAGGCAAACAAAGATTTGCACTCTTCATGAAAGCTACTGTGAGTGCACTTAGTTAGCGTCGAAGGTTTGCAAAGCGCCGCATTATCACATACGAATATGTCTGGCCTTTCCTTCAAAGCTCCTATTGTGTATGGCAACGAGAACGCCAATCCATCCAGGAGCAAATCGAGCAAGTGCTTTTTGATGACGTCATCAGGCCATTTAACATCCCATTCGCAGTGTCCATCATTCTGCGGAAGAAGAAAGACGGAGCACTGCGTTTCTGGTGTTGATTGACGCCTCTTGAACTGCATAATAAAGAGGATGTCTACCCGCTTCCCAGCATCGACCATCCGCTGGATCGGCTCTGCAACGCTAAGTACTTTTCCGTCGGTGGATCTGAAGAGCGGGTATTGGCAAATTGAGGTCAATGAAAGAGAGCGCGAGAAAACCACTTTAGTCAGGCAAGGCGGGCTTTTCGAGTTCAAGGTAATGCTATTCGGCCTCTTCTCTGCACCAGCGACGTTACAGCGAGTAATAGATACTGTTTTCACCGGCTTGAGGTGGAACATTTGTCTAGATTACTTAAAGAAGACATGTCTTCGAAAGCTTTCAACAACAGCTCAAATGCCTTCGGACAGTGCTGGAAGAAATTACATCATCAGGTCTAACACTCAAGCCGGAGAAATGCCATGTTTCCTGCGAGAGGCTGCTGTTTCTGGGCTATACTGTGAGCAAGAAAGGCGTTCCCGCAGACTCGCATAAAACAACGTGCGGCGATTTGGGAATACGTTGTCGTACATCGCCGAGCAGTTGACTCAGCTTACAAAGGCTGACGTCCCTTTTAAATTGGAAGCGCTGCAAGCAGAAGCCAATGGATGAATGGATGGAAGGAATATAGCGGTGTCCCCTTTGAAACGGGGTGGCCGTAGTAGCTCTCATGCTTGTTTTTTTCCTATGTCTTGAATATTCTTTAGATCAGTTAACTGTACCATTATTCTATTTATAAAATACCAACTCCTACCTTACTAACACTGTCACTGTTTTGCTTTTAAGCAACCACTCTTCCAATCGCTTTTTACTAGCTACTACCGCACATTCATTCACCCAACCATAGGCATTTCTGAAACAGAGCATCAGGAAGAGCGATTGCTCCACAGTCGACATACGGACGGATGCCATCACATTTGAGTATATGATGTTCAATTGGTTCTATAAATTTACCACACACTGCACCATGTGTCATCTTCGAAAATTTTGTTTTGTAGCTGCATGCTCTAAGGCACCCTGATAAAGCTTCAAATAGTGGGGCACTGCCTTTTGAGTTATCAAAGAAAACGTCCTTCCTGATCTGCCTTTTAAGTTTTGGCATAATTCTACACTGTTTCTTTTTTCATACAATATATCGAATTTTTACCTCCTGCGTTTTTCATCTGATATTTCAAGATCTTTTTTTCTCCGTCCTTGTGACCAGCATACTTAGTGGTCAGTCTATTTGTTGGTTTGCTCCATTGTGAGTCAACGCTTTTAAGTGTAGGTATTAAATACTTTAGCTTCCACCTCTTATTTTCGAGTTCCCCCAATCCCCCGCCGTTCCTCATATAATATTTTACTCTGAGCTTCCCATGCTTCAGAACTTGTCCAGCCCATATCATATTGTACATCTCATTTGTCGTTTTGCCGAGGGCACCGAGTAATTTCCTTTAGAAATTCTGCTATCTCTTGTCCGATACCTACTTCTTTTATTAATTTCCACAGGAGTTCCCTGTTTAGTACTCCCGGCTTATGTCCAGAAAGGCTAGATACAAAGGTCCGTTTTCTGCTCGAGATATTTCGATGCAATGGGTAAGCACGAAAAGGTTTTCATCTAAGCGCCTATTATTTCTAAACCCGTTCTGAAGTTCTCCGAGTATCTTCTTGCTTTCTGCCCATGGTTAAATTTTTAATTTCAACGCCTACATAGTGAACCTATATATAACAGATGTTATCGTATTCGGCCTGTAGGATTTTGTGTGCTTCCTATATTCTTTCCCTTTATATATCAAATTCATTTACTCTGCCATTGGCTGTCAGGAATTTGATTTCTTGTTATGACTGGTTCCAAACATTTACCAACGTTTATTACTTCTTGGTCCAAATTCGTTAATCTACTTGACAGATATTTCATCAATTGCTGTAGATGTGCTTTTAGGAATATATGTAGCCTCCTTTTTATAATTCAAATTGGTCAGTTCTAAGCTGCTTTGTATCCGGGCATCTTGCGTTTATCTGATTTGCAGAAACTACCCCATAATCACTCCTAAATGATTCTGCTATGACAGATGTACTTCACAGCGTTATTCGTAATAAACAATTTCTATCGTTATCTTGAATCTGCTCATGCTTGCTTTTATTCTTGTTACCTATCTTATATGATTCCAGATTTTCTTTGTCCCCTTTGTGGCTTCTTGTATTTCCGTCATCCAGTGACCGGAGGACTGCTTTATTTTAATTTTGACGAGAGCCTGTAGACTCTTTTTTTATGTTGATTCGATTCTCATTTTTGGTATATTTTCTGCTGAGATACCTGTGCTTTTATTATCTATCGGTTTGCTCTTGAAGCTGAACTTATTGTTCAATCGCTTCTCTGATTTCCTTATTCGACCAGCTCCGAGTCCTTCTCTTTCCATTCCAGCAGTTTGCTACTTTAGCCTCCTTAAGTTTACTCTTTATGAGTAACTGTATTTCATAATAACACCAATCTTTCATCAGGCAATTATCTATTGCTTCCTCTTTGTCCACTGCTCTTTGCGCTATTTGGTCTTTGTTTCTTTTTCGTTTACTTTTTGTCTAAGTTCCAATTGATTTTTCATTATGATCCCCTCCCAGGCTGCCCTCCACTTCGTGTATTTCCATCTTTGCGAGCTTCAGAATACATTGCTGGTGCCATAGGCAGTAGTCAATGGACTTGTGCCTGTTCCCAAATTCCCACGTGATTAGTCCCTCCAATTTTGTTCCCCTATTTACAATAACTAGATTGTGTCACTCACAAAAATCTACCATTAACTTGCCCCGCTGGGGTGGTGCAGTGGTAAGAAGCCCGACTACTGTCCGGAATACCCGGGTTCGAACCCGACCTCGGAGGTTGCTTTTCGATGGAGGCGAAACGAAGTGGCCTCCGTGGGCTGTGGGATGTCAGCGCACGTTAAAGATTCCCAGGTGGTCGAAATTACTCCGTAGACCTCCACTACGGCTCCCGTTTCTCTCTTTCCACTTTAACTCCCACTTTCCTCTCTTCCCTTATGGCGCTGCTAAGGTGTCCACAAACACAAGTGTGACATAAAATGCGCCTTTCCCTTCCTTTGAACCAAATATTATTATTATTATTCCTGTTACAATCCGTGTATCCATCCAGATCGTCGATTTGGCCTTTCATTTCCTCCAATAGAAAAACATTGGCCCCGTCTCAAAATCGTTTACATGACCCGGCGCCTTTCGTTTAGAAGAATGAAAAGAAAATGCACGAGCCTGCTACTGGCTCTGTAGCTGAGCCGTACCTCCGCTGCCTCATGCGGACAGAAGAGTAAATAGGGAAGAAACGCAAAAGCAGAGGGAGAGAAAGCGCCCCGTGAGATATTTAATGAGATCCTTCTTTTCCTGTTTGCATTGGCCTTCTGTCTCTAAATAAACTACCCCTAGCCATGGGTAGTTTATTGCTGGAAGACGTATCAACAACCTTAGATATGCGGATGATACCACTTTAATGGCAGAAAGTGAAGTGGAACTCAAGAGTCTTCTGATGCGCGTACAAGAAGAGAGTGAGAAGTTTGGGCTTGAACTGAACATTAAAAAGACAAAGATCATGGCGTCTTGCCCTGTCAAGTCCTGGATCATCAATGGACAAGAAGTGGAAGCTGTGACAGATTTTTTGTTCTTGGGCTCCAAGATTACCTCGGAAGGAGACTGCAGCCATGAAATTAGGAGACGCCTGCTTCTGGGAAAGAGAGCAATGGTTAGTCTTGACCGCCTAGTAAAGAGCAGAGACATTAGTCTGCCAACCAAGATCCGTATAACTCGTGCTATGGTCTTTCCAGTTTTGATGTATGAATGCGAGAGTTCGACTGTGAAAAAGGCTGACCGCCGAAGAATTGACGCGTTTGAGTTGTGGTGCTGGCGAAGACTCTTTAGAGTTCCTTGGACTGCCAGAAGATCAAATCAGTCGATATTGTCAACCATAAACCCTGACTGCTCATTGGAGAGTCAAATTCTAAAGTTAAAGCTCAGCTACTTTGGTCATCTGCTGAGAAGAGAGGAGTCGCTGGAGAAAGATTTGATGTTGGGAGAAGTTGAGGTTCGCCGGAGAAGGGGTAGGCAGCGAACGCGATGATTAGATGGCATCCTCGAGGCATTGCAGATGAAGTTATGTGATGTTAGGAAGATAGTAAGAGACCGGCAAGCGTGGCGTGACATGGTCCATAGGGTCACGAAAAGTCGAACACGACTGAACGACTGAACTGAACTGAGCCATGTCATTATGGCGGCAATTGTTCTTGATTCCCACACAGGTTCTTTGCACGATGTTGTTTTTTGCCAATTTGTTTTTTTTTTGTTTGTGTGTATCAACATACCCACCCTCCCGCTTTTTTGTTTTAGTACTGTTGCACAATTGCCAAACGTACCTTTCATTAAAAGGTGGATCTTCTAGATCCCTGAGATCTGTTTAGCATAGACCGTACGCACCTATTTCGTCGTCCTTCCACTGCTGTTCTATTGCTAGCTATTTCGCTCACTTTCTACCCTTTGCATGTATATATAGGTGACGCGTTAAATCTCTTTTTTTGTACTGTTCTTTTTGGACCTCTTCTTTGCTATTTTGTTGTGCGTAGTCTCCATTATTACGCTTTCTTCTGCTTCGCATCGAACTACCCCTGCGCCCGGAGCCCTCGCGGAGCTCCTAAGAAAGCTTCAACCCCGCCCACTAGCCGCCAGTCGATCACGGCTCCCACCTTTCTTTAAAAGGGTTGCTATTTATTTGAAACGGTTTGTCAAAACCTGCTGTATGCACATCCCCATTTTACTTCAACTACTTCGAAACGTTTCTCCAGGCTTAATTCGTGTATGTAATGATTAACTGTCACGATGTCGTTTTCAACCCTTCCGTTCGTTCCCAGCACCTCCGTTACTGAGCACACAACGATCTGCGCTTGCTGTACTATCACCCTGATATCGTCAACTCCATGAGCTAACCTTTCCACCAGTCCTGCAGCGTCATCAATGAAGACATTGTTCAGCCCCGCTTCTACTATTACCATATTGCTCCCCGCGTAATATTTTGACTGCCTATTCTTGGTCTCTTTCAGCACAGCTCCATTGTTCTCCCTGGGAAGGCTCAGACTGATACTCGGATATCACCCTTTACACGTTTCATGATAGATCGACTGCACCTGCTTATGTTGATATCCCCGGTGATATGCATATGGGAATTCTCTCTCTCCCTTGTGCGGAATCCTTCTTGGGGTTGTGTGCGTGCTTCTCTGGGAATTTCTTTTTTCGCTACTTCTTCCTTTGAAAGTGAAAGTGTAAGTATATTGGATTGAACATATTTACAAAATGCATAAAAATACAGTCGAGGGTCCCATAGTCATAAAACTGCACCGGGACCCTTCCCGACTTCTTAGCAGCTACTTCTCAACAGCTCTGCCGGTCTGTCCGGCATGACCTACTTTGCCTTCGCTGTCATGCCAGTGCCATGCACAACCATCTGGACCGCACTGGAATGTCTGTCATTGTTGTTTTTGAGGACAGTGCCGGCCATGTTTTCTTCCATTGGAGGAACTTGTCCTAGCGGTTTCTTAGTTTCTGCTCCTTACTAGGCCTTGTTCTTTTTCCAAGTCTTCCAAACGACAAACTAGAGCGGCTCTTTCTTGTTTAGGTATGTCTAAGCGTGCACTCAGCACGCAACACCGCCACAAAAAATCCGTGCCTTCCGCCTCCTCTACTGAGTCGAAACGCGTCTCCTTCAGTTTGAGCTGCGCCTCATACTGCATCCACTTAACCTTCTGTTGATTGCACATATAAGTTTATATCAACTGAACTATTTCTACTACAATGTTGTCAGAATATACAGACTATAAAGGAAAGACACAAGAACGGCTAGCAGACACGCGTTCAAATAAAGAGATTCTGCGAATGCCAATGAACTAGAGAAAAAAGAATAACCATCTAAAATTCTAGCAAGTTGAGAAAAAGCTAAACAAATGAGCGTCAAAAAACCAAGCTTTCGATATGAAAACCAGGCCGCTAGGAGAAAGAGCTTAACTCCATTCCTTAGCTGGCACCTAATCTAACTAGCTCAAAACTAAATAATATAGAAAGAACGTCTCTGTTTGAAGCTTTCAGAAGGTTCCACAATCGCCAGTCTGTGCTTTCTCTTCGCCACGTGCAATACTTCAACGCCCATAAGGGCCACTTACAGCCTACTCCTAGGCCACTTTAATGAAAACGCCGACTGAAATTCACATCGACGCAAGCAGTGTTGGCCTAAGCGCCATTTTCGTTTAGAAATAGCCAGATACGAGAAAGTTATCGCGTACGCCAGCAAGTCCCTCTCAAACGCCGAAGCCAATTACTCGACGACCGATACGAAGTGCTTCGCGATCATGTGAGCCACATCGACGTTCCACCCTTATCTATACTGGAGACCATTCAAGGTTGTAAGTGATCATCCCGCGCACTGTTGGCTCTAAAATTTGAAAGACGCCCCCTGCCGCCATGCACGACGCACCCCTACGTCTCAGGAATTAGACATTTTTGTAGTCTACAATTCCGCCTGCAAGCGTTCCGACGCAGAATGCGTATCCCGAACCCCCGTCGACGTTTCCCCCAGAGAAGACGACGATGATGCCTTCTTGGTACCGGCAAGCGCGAGCAGTTTCGTACAACTGAAGCGATCATACCCTGACCAGAAACCCCAATCCGATTACCAGGGAAGTCAGGACCACTTCCCCTCCTGTTGTGTTCAGGCGTCATTTGTCATCGTTCGCGTTAAGCAATGGCGTCCTCGTGAAGAAATTGGCACCCAACAAGGCCGCGCAGCTTCTTGTTGTACCTAAAAGCCTTGAGCACGAAATTCTGCAGACCATGAACGATGAGCACACAGTTGGGCATCACAGGTTGGCGCGCATATTGCAGCGAATGCAGAGGCATTACCGGCAGCGGTTGCCTGCTGACGTCGCCCATTACGCGTAAACGTACCCTTAGTGTCAGGCAAGCAAGACACACAAGATCAGTCCTGCTGGGGATTTCAACCCTATACCAACCCCGATTAGGCAAACTCAGCAAAACGGGATGCATCTGCGTGGCACCTTTCAAACTTCATCTGCGGGTACCAAGTGGATCATTGTGGCTACTAACTACATTACCCGCTACGCCGAAGTGAAAGCCCTGAATCATGGCCGTAGCTCTAATAAACGAACCGGAATCTGCACCGGCACGCTAAGTTCGAGCACATTTCGTCAGCAGCGAGATAAAAATGAATCCCGGTAACATCAAAAATCAAAACACAAAACACGCTGCTTCCTGCGGCGTAAATGCCTCTACTGCTATCTAAATAAAGCAGCTTAAATGTAGCGCAGGCCAGGCGGGCTCTACTATCAAGGAAATGGTCCGCGCACATTAAATCACTTAAGTGATTTAAATGCCCGCTCGCTTCGAGGAGCGCGACCATCCGATCGCAATTTTTATTATTGCGACAGTGAAGCCGTGACAGTGACAAACGCATGCGAAGCAATCATGCCGACGGTGGGTGTGCAGATGCGCGCCATGATTTCCTGCTTTCGGTCGGCCCGGCTAGGCGGCGCTGAACCTCAATTTTTTCTTCGGATGGCCGCTCCGTTTACTTCTGTCCGCACCTGTACGTAAACGCCGAACGTAAGACCTGGGAAGCCATCCTGCAGTACGCCACCTTTGCGCATAACAATTCCGACCAGGAGACACCCGAGCGACCATGTTCAAGTTTCTGTACCGCAGGGTGCCCACGAAGACACTCGGCACAATGCTGCAGCGCGTAACCAAGGAGAACATCGCCGCCTACCTTCAGCGTGCAGAGGAAGCCCGATGGCTTGCCCGGCTGCGCATAAAAGACCAGCAACACAATGACGCCCGAAAAGATAACTTGCGTCGACGACACGCAGAGGGCGGAGAACAAGTGTGGGTTTGGACGTCGATTCGAAGCCGCGAACTGAGCGAAAAGCTTTTGCGGCGGTACTTCTGTCTATACTGTCACGTAGTGGTGACGAGGTGGACGACACAAATGAAGGGTCGATAATTGCACTAAAGAAACTCTTTATTTGGGCTGACTTGCGCCCGCAAAAGAACTAAGCAACTCGGCGGCGGCGATAGAAACAAACGTGCTCGTCGATCGTCGAACAAAGAATTCCCATCACACTCCTCAACGTCCAATTTAAAGGCTGCACAGAACAATCTAGATAATGCCGCAAACAGCTACCAGCACGGGCTGGAACATTGTGGAATGACACCCGAGTGTCCGGAACCTTCGAGACAGATCTCGGTGCATCTTGCGCTACAACGAAACTAATAAAGGTGCGACTCGCGACATCAAGCATTAACAAACAAAGATTGCGGAATAAATACGCGGTCCAGAATCAGAGTAATAAGCCTGTATGCCGGCGGCTGTTAAAAAACAATAAATACAGTTTTGAAGGTTCCGCGGCATTACTCCCCCCCTTAAAAACAACATCGCCTCGATGTTCCAAAACAAAGAAACTTAAACATAAACACTGCAAAGTTTAAACACCACAGATTCTTTAACGCGCGTAATAAGGTTTCAGTCGTACAACACGTACAATTTCTGGGCGTTCGCGTCGCCGATGTGATGTTGACGGTCCGTCTGGAATGACTTCATAGTCCAGTGGTCCGACGCGGCGAATGATTTTGTACGAGCCCAAAGTATCGACGCAACAGCTTTTCACTTAATCCGCGACGGCGAATTGGTGTCCAAACCCCCGCTTGGTCTCCTGGATTGTACTCAGCGTGGCGTCATCGAAAATTGTATCGGCGGCTGTCGGTGCGCTGTTGGTCTTTAGTACGCAGCCGTGCGAGTCGTCGGGCTTCCTCTGCACGCTGCAGGTAGGCGGCGACGTCAAGGTTGTCCTCGCTGCTTACATGCGGCAGCATCGCGTCGAGCGTCGTCGTGGGCTCCCTGCTGTACACAAGCTTAAACGGGGTCGCTCTGGTCGTCTCCTGGACTGCCGAGATATACGCGAAAATCACGTAGGGCAAGATAGCGTCCCAGGTCTTGTGTTCAGCGTCGACGTACATGGCCGCGATAGTTTTATTCAGGCGCTCCGTAAGGCCATTGGTCTGGGGATGGTACGCAGTTGTTCGACGATGGCTGGTATGACTGTATTCCAGGATGGCTTGCGTCAACTCTGCCGTAAACTCCGTTCATCTGTCCGTGATGAGCACATCTGGGGCGCCATGTCGCAAGAGAATTTGTTCGACAAAAACTTTGGCGACTTCTGCCGCGGTACCATTTCGTAGTGCTCTTGCTTAGGCGTAACGGGTAAGGTAGTCAGTGGCCACGATGATCCACTTGCTACCCATAGAAGAAGATGGAAAGGGGCCGAGGAGATTCATCCCAATTTGTTGAAAGGGCAGGATTGGGGGCGGAATCGGGTTTAGTAGTCCTGCTGGCCTGATCGGCGGCGTCTTGCGTCGTTGGCACTCACGACACGTCTTCACGTAGTGGGCAACTTCGGCGGGCAGTCGCGGCCAGTAATACTTCTCCTGGATTCGACGCAACGTGCGCGCAAATCCGAGATGGCCTGCTGTGGGCTCATCGTGCAACGCCTGCAGAATTTCCTGCCGGAGGTGTTTAGGTACTACAAAAAGCTGCGCGGTCTTGTTGGCTGCAAAGTTCTTCTTCACTAGGAGGCCATTGCTTAACGGGAACGATGATAAATGTCGCCTGAACACACCAGAAGGGGAGGTGGTCTTCCCTTCTAAGTAATCGGCTAGCGCTTTCAGCTCAGGGTCTGATCGCTGTTGTTCTGCGAAACTGCTGACGCTTACCGGTCCCAAAAAGGCGTCGTCGTCATCGTCCTTCGGGGGAGCGTCGACGGGAGCGCGTGATAGGCAGTCCTGTCGGAGTGCTTCCGGCCCGACGTATAGAATACTGTCAAGTCAAATTCTTGAAGTCGTAGGCGCCATCTGGCAAGGCGGCCGGAGGGATCTTTCAAATTAGCCAGCCAGCAGAGCGCATGATGGTCGCTAACAACCTTGAAAGGTCGGCCGTATATGTATGGAAGAAACTTAGAAGTAGCCCAGATGATCGCAAGGCACTCCTTCTCGGTCGTCGAGTAATTGACTTCGGCTTTTGTGAGGGACCTGCTAGGGTAGGCGATTACTTTTTTCCTGTCCGGCACTCTTCTCGACGAGAATGGCTCCTAGGCCCGCACTGCTCGCGTCGGTGTGAATTTCGGTCTCTGCGATTTCATCAAAGTGGCCAAGTACAGGAGGGCATTGCAGGCGGCGCTTAAGGTCGTCGAAGGCTTCTCCTTCCGGCGCTTCCCATTTAAAAGGTACGTCAGCCTTTGTAAGCTGCGTGAACGGTTCGGCGATCCGCGAAACGTTTCTGACAAATCGTCGATAATAAGCGCACAGCCCAAGGCATCGGCGCACAGCATTCTTGTCGGCAGGCGGCGGGAATTGTGCGATTGCAGCTGTTTTCTCCGGGTCTGGGCGAATGCCGTCCTTGCTAACGATGTGACCTAGGAACCGGAGTTCTTCGTAGGCGAAGTGACACTTCTCTGCTTTTAGCGTTAGTCCCGATGACTTGATGGCTTCCAGCACTGTCTGTAGTCGTTTTAGGTGGTCTTCAAAGTTTGACGAGAAAACGAGATGTCGTCCAATTATACTAAACAAATTTGCCACTCCAAGCCTGCCAGCACTTTGTCCATTACTCGTTGAAATGTGGCTGGTGCGGAGCAGAGGCCAAATGGCATCACCTTGAACTCATAAAGGCCGTCCGGTGGGATGAATGCGGTTTTCTCGCGGTCTCTTTCATCGACCTCAATTTGCCAATATTCGCTCTTCAGGTCCATCGATGAGAAGTACCTTGCATTGCAAAGCCGGTCGAGAATGTCGCCGATGCGGGGAAGCGGATAGACATCCTTCTTCGTTATGCTATTCAAGCGGCGGTAATCAACGCAGAAGCGAAGTGTGCCGTCTTTCTTCTTCAGCAAAACGACTGGTGCCGCCCAGGGGCTGTTCGATGGCTAGATGATGTCATCACGCAGCATTTCCTCAACTTGATCGCGAATGTCTTGGCGTTCTCGCGGCGATACACGATACGGGCTTTGGCGCAGAGGTCGGGCGTGTTCATCCGTTATTATGCGGTGCTTGGCCAGTGGTGTTTGTCGTACCTTCGATGACGATGAGAAGCACTCCCCGTAGCTTCGAAGCAGACTGAGAATCTGGTCTTTCCTGTTGTGGGTCAATGCCAGGTGTATGTCAAATGTGGGCTGACGGAATAGGTCCGGTGCGTCTTCCAGCGTTTGGTCGTGGAGGGCGAATACATCTTTGAGGTCCGCTAATTCGTCGAGAAAAGCGATCGCCGTGCCCTTGGTGAGATGCCGGTATTCTTCGGTGGAGTTTGTTACCAGAACCTGAGCTCGACCTTTCCGGAATTTCGTGATGCCTCTTGCGATGCCGACACCTCGTTCTAAGAGCAATTGGATATTTCCTTCGACGATGCCTTCAGCGGTTTCGATGTTCGCGCTACCTACGCAGACTGCGATGCTTAATCAGGGCGGGACGGTCTATTCTTCATCGAGGATGTTTAGAAAGATGTCTTGCATCGACGTTGTCGTAGCAGGAATGGCTTTCTCTGCAGAGAGCTTGATGAGCTTGGATCGCAGGTCGATGATAGCCCTATGTTCATTTAGGAAGTCCATGCCTAAAATCACGTCGCGGGAGCACTGCTGCAAGACCACAAAGCTGGTGGGGTAAGTACGTTCACTTACGGTTATTCTTGCAGTGCATCATCCCGATGGAGTAATCAGGATGCCACCTGCGGGGCGAATCAGCGGGCCATCCCAAGCGGTGGTAACGTTTCTGAGCTGAGAGGCTAACGGTCCACTGATGACTGAATAGTCAGCTCCGGTGTCTACTAGGGCAATGACTCTGCGACCGTCGCTTCAACTTCAAGGTCACTTGTTCGCGTCCTCGCATTGCACGTGGGCCTTAGTGTCCGATCTCGGCTCCATCGTTTCTTCAGGTCATGGCCGGGGCATACTGCTGTTACTTCTCTGGGCGGCGGTGCCTGCTTGCAGTCTGGTCGTGTTGTCATCGATGACGTCGTGTGGAGCGGCGGTGAAATGGCTGCGTCGTCATTAGTGGTCGTCGTCGGCGGAGGATCTTCGTCTTTTCGCCGTTGAGCAACCTCACCTCCAAAGGTTGCTGCCTTTAGTTTCCCCTACGGGGGCTAGGAGACCGTTCTTGCACGTAACTGCGGCCCGGCGACACAAATCGGGCATTGTACGGCCATGAGGAGCGTGATAGACGCCTTGACGACAAGTGCTCTCCGCTGCGCAGGAAGTCGTCGATTTCCTGTGGTCGCTCGCCAGGACGGGGACGTGGGGCGTCGACAGCGAAACCACGGAGGCCGATCCGCCTGTATGGGCAGTGGCGGAGGATGTGTCCTGCCTCACCACAATGGAAGCAGAGCGGTCGGTTGTTTGCTGTCCTTAAGGATCGCACTTTCTGGGGCTTGGGATTCGTTGGTAGGCTTGGTGGGCGGGGGCCAAGGGGCGGTTTTCAGGAACAGGGCGGTAACGGTGAGGGCTCGGAAAGTTATCACGTCGGGGCGCAGGGTGACGTAATGCACCAGCGTAGTTCATCGCTGTTGCCTCTTGTGCTGGAACAGTCGCAGCCGTCGCTGGAGGTACGCCCAGCGCCTGCTGGACTTTTTCACGCACGACGTCCGCAAGCGTCGCCACCTGGGATTGTTGTGAGGATGGCATCAATCGGCGGAGCTCCTCTCGCACAATCTTCTGAATGAGGTCCCGAAGGTTATCTCCACTTGGAGATGCGATGGGGTAGTGGCTTGTGTATTTTGGCTGAAGTGGTCGCTCGTAGTGGCGCATCCGGGTGTACAACGGCTTCTCGATGGCAGACGCTTCCGTTTCAAATTCCGCCACGGTTTTGGCGGATTTCGGACAAGATTTGCAAAAAGCGATTCTTTGACGCCTCGCATTAAAAATTTGACTCTCTCACCTTAGGTCTAGTTAGGGTCGGCGCGGCGAAAAAGGCGCTTTATCTCTTCAACGTACGCCAGGACAGGCTTGTTAGGAAGTTGAAGTCTTGACTGAAGCAGGGCCTGGGCTCTTTCCTTTCGGACGACGCTTGAAAAGGCAGTCAAAAACGCTTCCTTGAAAATGTCCCAATCCTTCATAGCTGCCTAATGATTTTCGAACCAAACTCGGGCTTGTCCTTGAAGAATAAAGTAGAGCTGCCTAAGTTTCGCAGCGTCGTTGCAGCCGTTGAATTCTGCCACACGGTCGAAAAGGTCCATCCAGTCTCCAGGATCTTCATCCGGTCGTCCATGGAAGCAGGGTGGCTCACGGGGTTGCACGAAAAAAAAACCGGTGCTGTAGGCTGGGCCATTGTCAGCGTCGATGCCTTCCGCGATCGAATGGGGTCAGGCAGCAGACCGTGTTCGGGTTGTAGGCCTTGAAGTCGGCGGCTGGCTCGGTGACCTGTAGGCTGGTCTTCCAGGGCGACAGAAACACGGCTTGAGTCTTTGCTTGAAGGATAAAAGGCAGCACCTCCACCAGATGTCACGTAGTGGTGACGAGGTCGACGACACAAATGAAGGGCCGACGAGTGCACTAAAGAAACTCTTTATTTGGGCTGACTTGCGCCCGCAAAAGAACGAAGCAACTCGGCGGCGGCGATAGAAACAAACGTGCTCGTCGATCGTCGAACAAAGAATGCCCATCACACTCGTCAACGCTCAATTTAAAGGCGGCACAGAACAATCTAGATAATATCGCAAACAGCTACCAGCCTTGGCTGGAACATTGTGAAAAGACACACGAGTGGCCGGAATCTTCGAGATAGATGTCGGTGCATCTTGCGCTACAAAGAAACTGATAAAGGTGCGTTGCGCGACATGGAGCATTAACAAGCAAAGATTACGGAACTGATACGCGGTCCAGAATCAGAGTGATAAGCCTGTATGCCGGCGGCTGTTAAAAAACAACAAATACAGTTTTGAAGGTTTCGCGACAATACATAGTCATTCGACGCATCGGACAGCTTGACTACGAGGTCATACCCTATGGCACGACCACTTCTGACGGTGCGAAGCGCACCCAGAAGTGACCTATGTTGTGCGCCTCAAACCGTATTATGCAAGCTAAGTTATATTATTATTATTATTATTCAGTATCAGTATAACTTTCTGTGTTTATTTTTGTAAGCATCGGGTCTTTGCCTTTTTAAGGGGGAAGGAGGGCCGCAAAACATTCAAATCTGCATTTGTTCTTTTTCGACAACCTGCCGGCTTGCAGCCTTACCACTCTCATGGATCAGCTCTGTATTATGGATCAGCTCTGTATTTATTTCCTTCATTACATGTTGTCGCGAGATGCAGCTTTCTCAGATTATTTGTCGTGCAAGATGCGCCGAGATGTGTCTCGAAGATTCCGGCCACCCGCGTATGTTTCTGGAATGTTCTAGATTGTGCCCACCACCATTTCTGGCTTTATCTCAACGAGAATCTCCCTGTTCGACGACCAGTATTTCCGCTGAGTTGTTCAGTGCATTTGCAGCGCGCGTCAGCCCAATAAAGAGTTCATTACAGTACTGCACCTACCTGAATGTTTACTTGCCACCTACAGCATTGTCACCATCACGTGAAAATATATTACCGCGAAACCTTCAAAACTGTATTTGCGTTTTTTTTAGCAGCCGACTGCGTGCGGCCTTCTTACTGTGCGGCACGCATATAAATTCTGCATTCTTTGTTTCTTATTACTTCATGTCACCAGACGCACCTTTGTCAGTTTTTGTCATTTTCCGCCCACTCGTCCATGCTTCTACAATGTTCCTTGTTGTGCTAGTAACAGTCTGCGACTTTAGATGGTTCTGACCCGATGTTAAATTTAGTGTAGACGTGTGCGACAGACTGTGTTTGTTAGACGACCGCCGAGCACGACTGTTTCTTTTGCTGCCACCGAATCGCTGAGTTCTTTTGTGGGCGCAAGTCAGCCAATAAAGAGTTTCTTCTGTGCACCTTCAGACTCTTCATTTGTGTCATCGACCTTATAACCACCACTTGACAATATAAACAAATGATCAAAAACGAAATACACAAGGATATCAACAGTGATCATACCCTTATGCAAAACAGAAATGTTTGCGCAGTCTTTCTTCATACGAACTGCAAGCGACTAGAATGGCCCCTCTCACACCAATGTAACAATTGAAGATTTGACTGCGACTACTTTCGAAGACATGCTGGAAACTATTTACACACCTTAGGTCCCGCTATCTATCTGCTGAAACTTTGTTCTATGTTAAATTGGTTTTAGCTTTTAGTTTTTCATTCTTTTTTTTTCATGCGTGCCCCAAATTTCCATCCACTGTATATTACCTGTTTATCTTTTTCAGCTGTCTCTTTATAACCTTGAATATAGCTGTGGCGAATTTGGCTGTCCATATGGACTTAGCGTTGCATTTCGTTTCATGACCGCGATGCCCAGCAGCGACCGACCAGACTATGGACAGCTACTCTATCACACCTGCATCTACTCCATCACATCACTCTATCACGAAGCCTTCGACTAGGGCTACAGTTGGTAAGGAGGGGATAACAAGCGTTAAATGTTTTTTCTTCGCCCTCTTCTATTGTGTGGATACCTCGACTCTGCACTTTTGCCTCTTTCTGAAAAACTTTACAATTAGCATTTGAGCTCATGTTTCAGCTGCAATTTTGGTAGCCTAGAACCAATTATCACCGGCATTACCGGCCACGATCACTCCTCGTTCGTGCATTCAGTTCTATGTGTACTTTGGTTGAATGTCTACATTGCCTTCGAGTTTCGCCTGGAGCTTCTTAGTCTAGGCCATTATGGAGACTGCGGAGAATCTTTCATATTTCAGCTCAGATTCATCTGATTTCATTTTCATTGTGCGTCTCAAAGTCGACAGCTTAGACTTTAGGTCAGGATGCAAGTGCACTGTTTAGGGCGCTCGGTTACGGGGTCCAAGTATGCGGGATTGAAGCAGCGGCGCTGCAGCCGCTTTTCGATGGAGGTCAAAATCAGATCACCCTAGTGTTGTGTGATCTCAGTGCATGTTAAAAACCCTTGGTGGCAAAAGTTTCGGATCTCTTCTTTTGCAGCGTCTCTCATAGCCTTAGTCGCACTGAAAAGTTAACCGTATAATTAAAAGTTACGAGCCAACCAACCAACCAACCCGCCAAATGCTTTGTTCAGGAAAATACTCTAAATTTCTATTCATTCATAAATATACCTGAGGCACTAATAACCATATCATGGTTATTTTATTTTTCCACTAAAGCTAATTACGTGATGCTCATTGCTTTCATAAATGCCGTACATTAATCTGCAGAAAGCGTATGTGATGCCTCTTGAACAAGTTAGGATGAAATACCGATTTAATGTAGACTAATTCATCGAATATTCTTGCAGGCTGCATGATTGTAAGGATTTATTGGACAACCAAACCAAGCAATTTCTGCAAGCACAAGGAAAAAAAAGAGGCCGGAGAAGAGGTAACTCGATCCCAACAATTGTTATAAAGAGGTGGGCTCAAAACGTGATACATATTCCTTAAACAAATCACACTGCCTTCTTCACTTCACACTCTCACAGAGAGCAGTCGTGCGATGCCAATGCACGTTAAAGAACCGGACTTGATCGAAATGCCCCTGGGGGCATTCGCTTTCAATTTAGAAATCTTCAACTTTATAGAAAATTAAAATAGTGTCATGATTTGCTACAAGTGATTACTCTTATACCTCAGGCAATACCTACAGAGCTCAAAAGTAAGAGATCATCCCACGAGAAACACTTCAGCTGGGAAACAGCATATTCCTTACCTCTGAGTGTCGGGTACCCGCTTCCAAATGAAAATTTTGCGATCTCTGACCTGCAAGATGAAGAGATATATTCAAATCAAAATACAAAACATCCGCTTCTATTCTTTGTCAAATCCCTGCTCGGGTACTACACTTGTAGGAAAGCTGGATTGTAAAATTTGGATTGAAACATTGACTTTGTTCATAAACTCAGTAGCCAATCTGCACTTCGAAATGAGATTACTAGATAAACGAGTCTCTGCAACAAACGCGAATACACATTCTGTTATATGGATGTATTATGAAATGAAGTGCCTTAGATATTTATCAAACCTCCCAATTAAATATATATGTATTTATTAAAAACTACAGCTGCTTAGCTACTGGTCTTTTAATGACCTTCTAGGTGGTTTAAGTGAATCTTTATGGCTGCTTCCACACGCGAAAGAGGGAAAAGGTGGCATTTATGAACCCGACTTAAAAGACACATAATTTATTGTCTCGCTGGGCAGAAACTACAGCTTGGGCCTGACTGAAAATAAATTTCATAAAAGTGGCTCAATATCTTGAACATAGTCACGTCCTTTAAGAAAATAATGCGTTCATGGTCGCAATCAAATTACCCATATTTAAGTGACATGGTACATATTCTGACTCCTGCGTAACTAAGCAAGTTTGCTCGACTGAGTGAAACACAGATCGGCAAGAGGAATAGGCTTGTTAATGTTCGCAAGAGGATCCGCCATGGAACCGCCAGTAGCAGGTCATGGTTGCATTCCACATCCAGTACGGACATACGTTTCATTCGTGAATATTGGCTGGATACTGGTCATGATCGTCCGTCGGCCAGCAAATGGCCGAGCACTCGTTCCCAAACAGGCCGGTGCTCAGTCGGGGTTATGAGCTCCGGCCATGGGCGCTGGTACCCTTCTGCCCAATCTTGCAAGCTGCCGGTCTTGGGCCGCCCAATGGCCGAGCAAACGTGGCTAATTTCGTCGGCGTTCAGTCTGGTGCCCGAGCTTGGGCCTTGGTTGATGGCCAACGTCCACTCAACATGGTACGCGCCCAGCCATGGGCCGACATTCGGCCTAGCACTGTTCAACGGAAGTCGGCGAATGCCGCTTGGGTATATATATATGTATATATATAGCACGGCTGTCGCGCGGCGCTAGGCACGTGGCATTATATATATATATATATATATATATATATATATATATATATATATATATATATACCACGTAGCCAAGGACCCGAGAATGAGGTCGGCTTGTCGTTTCGAACACAGAGTCACAGCGTCCAGCACCAGCGCGCCGCTCGTGCCAACCACCGCTTCGTTGTCGTCGGCACCAAACACGGCTGTCGCGCGGCGCTAGGCACGTGGTATTATATATAATGCCACGTGCCTAGCGCCGCGCCACAGCCGTGCTTGGTGCCGACGACGACGCAGCGGTTGCTGGCACGAGCGGTGCGCTGGTGCTGGACTCTGATCGGAACTGCAAGCCTACCTTATTCTCGGGTCCTCGGCTACGTGTACCTTCACGGCTCCCTGTGACTTGAGTCGTGACACTGGTGGAGGTGCCATCGGTGATCCCTTCTCCTGCGGACGACTCTACGCGGCCGCCTCTCGTGACCACTCCTGTTCATCGTACCAGCCGATGGTTCCGAAGCTTGTCCCCCCAAGGCCTTCTCTCTTGACGAAGAGACCCTAGCTGTGGCAACGATACCACCCGCCCGTACCATGACTGTCCCTTACACCCCATCCTCCTGTCTCATCCTTCAGACCCCACGTACCCCTAAACCATTTACGGTGAGCAGTGTGAAGACGCCAAGGACTGGCTAGCTCACTGCGAAAGGGTCGCGACGTTTAACGGCTGGGACGACGCTGCGAAAATGCGGAACGTGTACTTCAGCCTTGAAGACGCTGCTAAGACATGGTTCGAGAACCGCGAGGCCACATTCTCTACGTGGCCGGCCTTCCGAAGCAAGCTCCTCGGTACGTACGCCAACAGTGACCGCCGAGAGAACGCCGAGCGTGCCCTGACCTCTCGAGTTCAGTGTCAGAACGAAGGGGTCGCAATATACATTGAAGACGTCATGCGCCTTTGCCATCGCGCCGACCCGTCCATGAGTGAGGAGAAGAAGGTGCGGCACCTGATGCATGGCGTCAAAGACCAGCTTTTTTCCGGCCTGGTGTGGAACCCGCCCACCACCGTCGCGGCGTTTCTGGCTGAAGCGGTGATCATGGAGAAACTGCTACGGCAGCGATGCAGCCAGTACGCTCGGCCGCTGAATTCCATCTCCACACTACCGCCATCTGACCGAACTGACTACAATACCGCGGCAGATATGAGCTTCCTTTGCGACCTCATTCGCACCGTGGTTCGCGAGGAGCTCCAGCAACTTCATGATCATTTACTCCTGGAGCGGCTTCCCTGGCCAGCATCATCCGTGAGGAGGTCCAGAACGCACTGACGCCACTGACAAGTACAGTCGCTCCACCACCACCCCAAGGCCTCACCCAGCGGATGACTTATGCTGATGTCACACGCCGCCCAGTCCTGATACCTACCCCTTCGCCTGACACGTCACCTCAGGTCGCTGTGCACGCTGCGGAACCGCTGCCCCTTCGGGCAGATCGGCGCCAGGCGCCCCGGAAGACTGATATCTGGCGCGCTCCAGATAACCGCCCTCTCTGCTACCACTGTGGCGAGGCAGGTCACCTCTACCGGCAGTGCCCTTATCGTCACATGGGCCTTAGAGGATTTTCCCCCAAAAGCCCTCGTCCACGACCTGGTCAGCGGCCTCAGGACATCGCCGATTACGTCACCCACCAGCGTAGTCTCCCACACTCTCCTTGCCGCGAGTCGCGCTCGCCTTTGCCTCGTCGCTGTTCGCCCTCTGGGCCACGGTATACCGCTGGACGCCATGGTTCCTGGAGCCCTCATCGGGAAAACTAGCTCCGGCGACCTTTGGGGGCGAGGTCGCCGCACACCGATTCGCCGCAAAGCTTCCACCGCCGCACCGCTCGATTCGCCCCGACGTCGAACGCCGAAATCCTGTCCAGTTTTAGCCGCACAGACCAGATCGCCCCGACGTCGTCCGCATCGCCGACCAGTTATCACTGCCGTGCCGCTTAAATCCCCCGACTGAGACCACACAACTACCGCCCAGCTTCCGCCGCCACACCGCTCACTTCATTCCAAACCGACGTAGACAGGCCCTGGTCTCGGCCATGTCTCCCTGGACATCCCCGTGATCGTCGACACGAAGGAGGTCAGCGCTTTAGTTGATACGGGAGCTGATTATTCTATCCTTAGTGGGCGGCTTACAAGGACACTAAGGTGATGACGCCATGGAACGGACCAGACATACGGACGGCAGGCGGACATGTGGTTGCACCACTGAGTATGTGTACAGCCCGGGTTACGGTTCGAGACTGCACATTTGTTGCGATTTTTCTTGTTGTCGCGAATGCTCTCGTGATGTTATTCTTGCCATCGACTTCCCTCGTGAGCACGGTGCCACTATATATCTACCGAGCCGCTTGGTAATGTTTTCCGCCAAACTGGCCACTGAAAAGCATGAGTACCGCGGGTCCCACTCCACGCTGCGAGTCGCCGATGGTAGCCTCACAGTGCCACCACGCGCCAGCATCTTCGCCAGACTTGTGACGAGCCACATCACGGCCTCCGGGTTGTTGAGACTAATGTCTCCCTCTCACTCTCCTTGGGAGTTTCTGTGGCAAGAGGTCTTTATTTCCTTCGTGGAAGAGAGACGCAGGTGCTTGTCACCAATCAATGAACATCGACATCTGTTCCGTAGCACTGTCATTGCTTACGTCGACCATCTGCAAGAAGTCGCCGAATGTTTTGCTTCAGAGAAAGCTACGCCTAGCACTGAACCGGATGATGCCGTACAGGCTGTCGACATCAATTCTAGCCTTTCCTCCTTTGTAAAGAGGCAACTCCAAGATCTATTGCTGGAGGTTCGTGTGTGCTTCACGTCTTCATCTGAAGTGCAGCAAACGTCGGTCATTACACACCGGATTATCACGCATGAATGCACTCGACCCATCCATCAGCAGCCCTATCGTGTGTCTTCTTGGGAGAGAGACGTTATCCAATAGCAAGTAAAGGAGATGCTTGCCGTTGGCGTCATTCAACCTTCAAGGAGCCCATTGCCGTCGCCTGTAGTCCTCGTTAAAAAGAAAGACGGAACACTTCGTTTCTGCGCTGACAATCGGAAGCTTAACAGTATGGCAAAGAAGGACGTCTATCCCCTGCCACGGATTGACGACTCTCTTGACCGACTTCGCCGAGCCAAGTATTTCTCCTCCATTGACCTCAGCAGTGGTTATTGGCAAATTGAAGTTGATTAGAGGGACCGTGAAAAAACTTCCTTCGTAACACCAGATGGGCTCAATGAATTCCACGTCCTCCCATTCGGGCTCTGCTGTGCTCCTGCCACCTTCCGGCGGTTGATGGACACTGTGCTCACAGGTCTTAAGTGGCAGACATGCCTTGTTTATCTCGACGACGTGACCATTTTTTCACCTATGTTCACGGAACACCTGCGCCGCCTGAGAACTGTTCTAGAAGCTGTCCGGTCTGCCAACCTTTCTCTCAAGCCTCAAAAGTGCCACTTCGGCTTCACCGAATGGAAGTTTCTTGGGCACATCGTGAGTGCTGATGGCATCCGAGCTGACCCTGAGAAACTTGCTGCCGTTGCTGCCTTTCCCGTCCCCGCCCACAAAAAAGCAGTCCGACAGTTTTTGGGGTCGTGCTCCTGTTATCGTCGCTTTATCAAAAACTTTGCACAGATGGCCAGCCCTCTGACTCTCCTGACACGAGATGACGCATCATTTACCTGGGGCGCCAAGCAGCAGATGGCTTTCGACGAGTTACGATGCCGGCTGCAGTCACCCCCGATCCTGGTCCATTTCGACGATGATGCCGACATAGAGTTACACACGGATGCGAGCAACGTCGGCCTCGGTGCCGTTCTAGTTCAGCACCAAGACGGGGTCGAGAAAGTAATTGCCTACGCCAGCCGTGCACTTTCCCGTGCTGAGTGTAAGCATTCCACCACTGAAAAAGAATGTTTGGCGGTAGTATGGGCAGCTGCCACGTTCCGCCCGTACTTTTATGGCCGACCGTTTCGTGTCATCACTGACCATCACTCGTGTTGGCTGAAAAGCTTAAAGAATCCTTGTGGCCGCTTAGCATGTTGGGCATTGCGCCAGCAGGAGTTCGATTTCGATGTTATTTATAAGTCTGGCCGGAAGCACGCTGATGCTGATAGCCGGTCCCGCGCACCCGTCGGCCCTCCTTCGCCAGATGCCACCGACGACGATAGCTTCCTCGGAGCAGTCACTACATCCGATCTCATTTCCGAACAGCGTGCCGACGACGACCTGCGACTGATTATTGACCATCTTGAAGGTGGGCATCCTACAATACCCCGGTATCTTCCTCTGGCGCTGTCATCGTATTGCCTCCGCAACGGGGTGCTTTACAAGAATTCTACGTCGAGTGCTAAAACATACCTACTGGCATACCGGCTGATCTAAGGCACAAAAACCTCCTGGCCTGCCACGAGGAACCAACTTCAGGGCATCGTGGATTTACACGCACCCTAAACCGAGTCCGGCAGAACTATTACTGGCCACATCTTTCCCCGAGCGCTAGACGTTACGTACAGACTTGTCGACAATGCCAGCGGCGAAAAAACCCACGCTCAAGCCACCCGGTATGTTACAATCTATTGAACCACCCCTCACACCCTTCGAGCAAGTGGGCATGGACCGTTTAGGTCCATTTCCTTTATCCTCGAACGGACACAAGTGGATCGTAGTCGCCACAGACTACTTAACACACTACGCTGAAACGAAGGCCCTTGCCCGAGGTACTGCCGGCGAAGTTGCTCGATTCATTATGAACGACATTGTGCTCAGACACGGTGCACCGTCGACCATCATTACTGACCGAGGAAAGGCGTTTACAGCTCGGCTACTGCGGGACAGCGTAACTCTCAGCCATACCGAGCATCGCACAACAGCGTATCACCCTCAGACAAATAGATTAACGGAACGACTAAACAAAACTTTTTTGGACATGATCTCAATGTACGTCGACGTTGAACATAATATGTGGGACGAGATCCTGCCGTATGTCACCTTTGCTTACAATACGGCGCCGTAGGAAACCACGAAGTTTACGCCGTTCCGTCTCGTATATGGCAGAGAGGCCCGCACGATGTTGGATGCGATGCTCCCGTGCGGGGAAGAAGCGGTCGAACCCGATGCCGCCCATTTCGCAGAACAGGCCGAGCAAGCCCGTCAGCTGGCCCGCTTGCACATCAAGGAGCAGCATGCCACCGACGCTCGACGCTATAACCTTCGGCACAGGGAAGTCCACTACGAACCTGGGGACCAAGTGTGGGTGTGGACCCCCGTGCGCCACAAAGGCTTGAGCGAGAAACTACTCCACGGCTATTTCGGACTATATAAAATCCTGCGCCGCTTAAACAGCGTTAATTACGAAGTCATTCCAGATGGAACTGTGACCGTCAGTGTGCGACGCCAGCGGCCTGAAATTGTGCATGTGGTGCGCTTAAAGCCGTACTTTTCGCGTGACTGAGCGCTTCCTGCAAGTGAAACCTTGCGTTATTGTACAGTTCACCTCCCGCCTAATGTTTTTTGTCCTGTCACCTTGTCATCGGGACGATGTTTTTTTTTCACGGGGAGAGGGGGGGGGGGGATAATGCCACGTGCCTAGCGCCGCGCGACAGCTGTGCTTGGTGCCGACGACGACGAAGCGGTTGTTGGCACGAGCGGCGCGCTGGTGCTTGACTCTGTGATCGGAACTACAAGCCGACCTTATACTCGGGTCCTCGGCTACGGGTACCTTCACGGCTCCCTGTGACTTGCGTCGTGACAATATATACACATATATATTGTGGGCACGAATCCAGGAGAAGGAACGGGGTCGCTCCCATAGTAAACAGAAGAATGTGTAAAGCAGTGCTAGGGTACAACCCCAAATACGACCGAATGATTTTACTTCGTATCCAAGGTCACCCTTTCAACATAACAGCTATCCCAGTTTATGCACCAACCACTACTGCTGAAGAAGCTGACGTTGAGAGATTTTATGCTGACCTGAAATGCCTTTTAGACCGCACTCCACCATCAGACGTCTTTTTTCTCATAGAAGACTGTAAGGCTAAGGTGGGGAGTGAAGACATAATCGGAATTACAATCAAGTTCGGTCTTGGTGAGCCAAATGAAGCTGGGCAGAGGCTAGTAGAGGTTTGTCAAGAAAACAACCTGACCATATCGAATACTCATTTTCAACAACACAAGAGGCACCTGTACACATGGACTTCACCGGACGGTCTGTACAGGAATCAGACTGATTATATTCTTTGCCGGCAGAGACGGAGAAGAGCTATACAAGCAGTAAAAACAAGGCCTGAGGCCGATTGTGGCACCGATCATCAAGGTCTTGTTGCCAAATTTGAACTTCGATTGAGGAAAACGCAGAAAACTAGAAGGCCTTTCAGGTATGATCTGGATCAAATTCCATCAGACTACACAGTGGAAGTGAGGAATCGATTTCAAGAATTCGATCTAGAAGACAGAGAGCCTGAAGAGATGTGGACTGATGTTCGTGATATAATACAAGAAGTTGCTACTAAGGTAGTTCCAAAGCAAAAGCAATGCAAGAAAGCAAACTGGTTATCTGAAGAGGCTTTGCAAATAGCTGAGGAAAGGAGGATGGCAAAAGGTATGGGGGAAAGAGAAAGATACAAGATTCTCAATGTGCATTTTCAGGAAATAGCAAGAAGAGATCAGAATGCCTTTCTGTACAGTGCCAAACAGTTGAGGACAACAGCCAATTGAGGAACACAAGAGGTCTGTATAAGACAATCAAAAATATCAAAGCAAGCTTCTGTGCTAAGCTGGGCGTGTTAAAGGACCTCACTGAAGCATCAGAGATAAAGAAGGGATGGCAGGAATACACAGAAGTGTACAAGAAGGACCCGGATGTGCAAACCGAACATAAGATGGTTGTGATTACTGATCTCGAGCCGGACATCCTGAAGTGTGAAGTTGAATGGGCCTTAGCCAGCCTTGCTAAGAACACAGCTACCGGAATTGATGGTATTCCAGCTGAGTTGCTTCTGCTTAAATTAAATCAATTCTGCTTAAAAAACAGATCCGCCCAGTCCTAATTCTACACTGCACACTTCCAAAGGCTGTAACGATTCACCGCTTACTTCACAGAATGTTGACATAGGAGCACACTGAAACATGACTTTGCGCCTCAACAATTGTCTCAATGCTAAACTCCTTACTGAAATTATAGCACCAGTATCCACAATAGCCGATGTGACTACACTATCCACAGACATGTAAACTTTGATTTTCAGCAATAAAAAAGGCGGAAGTACGTTGGCACAAAGCAGACTTTCAGCGACTTCACCTCCATCGATAATGCTGTCTAGTTTTCCAGATGAAGTGAAAAGGGCCGGCCGTTGCGTTGGAGACCGGCGTGTGCGGAATGCTGAAGTAGTAGCCAAACTGCGATCCAATGCCGGAGAATGGTTCCTCATGCTGGCCTGGGAAAGGTTCGGTGCAGCGGATGAGTGGAAAGGTGGATGGTGGGGAAGGTACTGCTGCTTGTAGCCTGGCTGTGCAGTATAGGTATTGGTGCCGTAACGAGCTGAGAGGCGATACTGCTGCTGGTAGCCTGTGTCTGAAGCACAGCTGGTCGTACCGTAGCAAAGTCAGCGGCGACGATGCCGAAAACGCGAGATGTGATCCAGATTGCCACACCAGTAGCAAAGCAAGGACAGACGAACAGAAGTCCGCCTCGGGAAAACAAAATCGCATTCAGGACCCATATGGACAGCATTATATGTCACATACTTCTCGAAGTTGGCTGGCGGCGACTCGGTAGAGCGCTCATGAGTTTCGTGGTGCGATCGTCGAGTATGACAAGGTAGGCAGTATCTGGACTGCTGGCGCGACTGGTACCCATTATATTCCGCTGCGTTGACTGATAGGAGCTGAGGGGTAGACAGCGGTACATAGATGTCTGTTCAGTGCGACGGCAATTTAGATCTAAACAGCGGGTGAACTCGTCACGCATAATCTGACGAATTAGCGGCAAGGTCACTAGTGTATGTGGAGTCAATGCCTGCCACCGTAGGAACAGTAGCCAAGCGACCAAATTTGGGCGCAATTCACCGCGTCTTAATATTGTCACGTAGTGGTGACGAGGTCGACGACACAAATGAAGTGGTCGATGATTGCACTAAAGAAGCTCTTTATTTGGGCTGACTTGCGCCCGCAAAAGAACTAAGCACCTCGGCGGCGGCGATAGAAACAAACGTGCTCGTCGATCGTCAGACAAAGAATGCCCGTCACACTCGGCAACGCTCAATTTAAAGGCTGCACAGAACAATCTAGATAACGTCGCAAACAGCTACCAGCACGGGCTGGAACACTGTGGAAAGACACCCGAGTGGCCGGAACCTTCGAGACAGATCTCGGTGCATCTTGTGCTACAACAAAACTGATAAAGGTGTGACTCGCGACATCGAGCATTAACAAACAAAGATTACGCAACCGATACGTGGTCCAGAATCAGAGTGATAAGCCTGTATGCCGGCGGCCGCCAAAAAACAAATACTGTTTTTGAAGGTTTCGCGGCATTACTCCGCCCTTAAAAAAAACATCGCCTCGATGTTTCAAAACAAAGAAACTTAAACATAAACACTACCACGGATTTTTTTAACGCGCGTAATATGGCTTCAGTCGTACAACATGTACAATTTCTGGGCGTGCGCGTCGCCTTTGTGATGCTGACGTTCCGTCGGGAATGACTTCATAGTCCAGTGGTCCGACGCGGCGAATGATCTTGTATGGCCCAAAGTATCGACGCAACAACTTTTCACTTAATCCGCGACGGCGAATTGGTGTCCAAACCCACACTTGGTCTCCTGGATTGTACTCTGCGTGGCGTCGTCGTAAATTGTATCGTCGTCTGTCGGTGCGCTGTTGGTCTTTAATACGCAGCCGTGCGAGTCGTCGGGCTTCCTCCGCACGCTGCACGTAGGCGGCGACGTCAAGGTTGTCTTCGCTAGTTACGTGCGGCAGCATTGCGTCGAGCGTCGTCGTGGGCTCCCTGCCGTACACAAGCTTAAACGGGGTCGCTCTGGTCGTCTCCTGGATTGCCGTGTTATACGCGAAGATCACGTACGACAAGATGGCGTCCCAGGTCTTGTGTTCAGCATCGACGTACATAGCGATCATGTCCGCGATCGTTTTCTTCAGGCGCTCCGTAAGGCCATTGGTCTGGGGATGGTACGCAGTTGTTCGTCGATGGCTTGTGTGACTGTATTCCAGGATGGCTTGCGTCAACTCTGCCGTAAACGCCGTTCCCCTGTCCGTGATGAGCCCTTCTGGGGCGCCGTGTCGCAAGAGAATTTGTTCGACAAAAAATTTGGCGACTTCTGCCGCGGTACCATTTGGTAGTGCTCTTGCTTCGGCGTAACGGGTAAGGTAGTCAGTGGCCACGATGATCCACTTGTTACCCATAGACGAAGATGGAAAGGGGCCAAGGAGATCCATCCCAATTTGTTGAAAGGGCATGATTGGGGGCGGAATCGGGTTTAGTAGTCCTGCTGGTCTGATCGGCGGCGCCTTGCGTCGTTGGCACTCACGGCACGTCTTCACGTAGTGGGCAACTTCGGCAGGCAGTCTTGGCCAGTAATACTTCTCTTGGATTCGACGCAACGTGCGCGCAAACCCGAGGTGGCCTGCTGTGGGCTCATCGTGCAACGCCTGCAGAATTTCTTGCCGAAGGGTTTTACGCACTACGAGAAGCTGCGCGGTCTTGTTGGGTGCGAAGTTCTTCACGAGGAGGCCATTGCTTAACGTGAAGGATGATAAATGTCGCCTGAACACACCAGGAGGGGAAGCGGTCTTTCCTTCCAAGTAATCGGCTAGCGCTTTCAGCTCAGGGTCTGATCGCTGTTGTTCTGCGAAACTGCTGGCGCTTACCGGTCCCAAAAAGGCGTCGTCGTCATCGTCCTTCGGGGGAGCATCGACGGGAGCGCGGGATAAGCAGTCTGCGTCAGAATGCTTTCGGCCCGACTTATAGACTACAGTCATGTCAAATTCTTGAAGTCGTAGGCTCCATCTGGCAAGGCGGCCGGAAGGATCTTTCAAATTAGCCAGCCAGCAGAGCGCGTGATGGTCGCTTAACACCTTGAATGGTCGGCCGTATAGGTATGGACGAAACTTAGAAGTGGCCCAGATGATTGCAAGGCACTCCTTCTCGGTCGTCGAGTAATTGACTTCGGCTCTTGTGAGTGACCTGCTTGTGTAGGCGATTACTTTCTCCTGTCCGGCACTCTTCTGGACGAGAATGGCTCCTAGGCCCACACTGCTCGCGTCGGTGTGAATTTCGGTCTCGGCGTTTTCATCAAAGTGGCCAAGTACGGGAGGGCATTGCAGGCGGCGCTTGAGTTCGTCGAAGGCTTCTCCTTGCGGTGCTTCCCATTTAAAAGGTACGTCAGCCTTTGTAAGCTGCGTCAACGGTTCGGCGATCCGCGAAAACTTTCTCACAAATCGTCGATTATAAGCGCACAGCCCAAGGAATCGGCGCACAGCTTTCCTGTCGGCAGGCGGTGGGAATTGTGCGATTGCAGCTGTTTTCTCCGGGTCTGGACGAATACCGTCCTTGCTAACGATGTGACCTAGGAACCGGAGTTCTTCGTAGGCGAAGTGACACTTCTCTGCTTTTAGCGTTAGTCCCGAGGACTTGATGGCTTCGAACACTGTCTGTAGTCGTTTTAGGTGGTCTTCAAAGTTTGACGAAAAGACAACAACGTCGTCCAAATATACCAAACAAATTTGCCACTTCAACCCTGCCAGGACTGTGTCCATTACTCGTTGAAACGTGGCTGGTGCGGAGCAGAGGCCAAATGGCATCACCTTGAACTCATAAAGGCCGTCCAGTGTGATGAATGCGGTCTTCTCGCGATCTCTTTCGTCGACCTCAATTTGCCAATATCCGCTATTCAGGTCCATCGATGAGAAGTACCTTGCATTGCAGAGTCGGTCGAGAGTGTCGTCGATGCGGGGAAGCGGGTAGACATCCTTCTTCGTTATGCTATTCAAGCGGCGGTAATCAACGCGGAAGCGAAGTGTGCTGTCTTTCTTCTTGACCAAAACGACTGGTGCCGCCCAGGGGCTGTTCGATTTCTGGATTACGTCATCACGCAGCATTTCCTCAACTTGATCGCGAATGGCCTGGCGTTCTCGCGGCGATACACGATAAGGGCTTTGGCGCAGAGTTCGGGCGTGTTGGTCCGTTATAATGCGGTGCTTGGCCAGTGGTGTTTGTCGTACCTTCGATGATGACGAGAAGCACTCCCCGTAGCTTCGAAGAAGACTGAGAATCTGGTCTTTCCTGCCGTGGGTCAATGCCGGGTTGATGTCAAATTTGGGCTGACGGAATTGGTCCGGTGCGTCTTCCAGCGTTTGGTCGTAGAGGGCGAATACATCTTTGAGGTCGGCTAATTCGTCGAGAAAAGCGATCGTCGTGCCTTTTTTGAGATGCCGGTATTCTTCGGTGAAGTTTGTTACCAGCATCTGAGCTTGACCTCTCCGGAATTTCGTGATGCCTCTTGCGATGCCGACACCTTGTTCTAAGAGCAATTGGATATTTCCTTCGAAGATGCCTTCAGCGGTTTCGATGTTTGCGCTACCTACGCAGACTGCGATGCTTGATCGGGGCGGGACGGTCAATTCTTCATCGAGGACGTTTAGAGCGATGTGTTGCAACAACGTCGTCGTAGCAGGAATGGCTTTGTCTGCATTGAGCCTGATGAGCTTGGATCGCAAGTCGATGATAGCCCTATCTTCATTTAGGAAGTCCATGCCTAAAATCACGTCGCGGGAGCACTGCTGCAAGACCACAAAGCTGGTGGGGTAAGTACGCCCATTTACGGTTATTCTTGCAGTACACCGTCCCGATGGAGTTATCAAGTTTCCACCTGCGGTGCGAATCAGCGGGCCATCCCAAGCGGTGGTAACTTTTCTGAGCTAGAGGCTAACGGTCCACTAATGACTGAATAGTCAGCTCCGGTGTCGACTAGGGCAGTGACTCTGCGACCGTCGACATCAACTTCAAGGTCACTTGTTCGCGTCCTCGCATTGCACGTGGGCCTTAGTGTCCGATCTCGGCTCCGTCGTTTCTTCAGGTCATGGAGGGGCATACCGTTGTTACTTCGCTGGGCGGCGGTGTCTGCTTGCACTCTCGTCGTGTTGTCGTCGATGTCGTCGTGTGGAGCGGCGATGAAATGGTTGCGTCGTCGCTAGTGGTCGTCGGCGGCGGAGGATCTTCGTCTTTTCGCCGTTGAGCCACCTCACCTCCAAAGGTTGCTGCCTTTAGTTTCCCCTACGGGGGCTAGGAGACCGTCCTTGCACGTAACTGCGGCCCGGCGACGCAAATCGGGCATTGTACGGCGATGGTGATCGTGATAGACGCCTTGGCGATGAGTGCTCTCCGCTGCGCAGGAAGTCGTTGATTTCCTGTGGTCGCTCGCCAGGCCGGGGTCGTGGGGCGTCGGCAGCGAAACCACGGAGGCCGATCCGCCTGTACGGGCAGTGACGGAGGATGTGTCCTGCCTCACCACAATGGAAGCAGAGCGGTCGGTTGTTTGCTGTCCTCCAGGCGTCGCACATTCTAGGGCTTGGGGGTCGTTGGTAGGCTTGGCGGGCGGGGGCCAAGGGGTGGTTTTCAGGAACAGGACGGTAGTGGCGAGGGCTTGGAAAGTCATCACGTCGGGGCGGAGGGCGACGTAATGCACCAGCGTAGTTCATCGCTGTTGCTTCTTGTGCTGGAACAGTCGCAGCCGTCGCTTCAGGAACGCCCAGCGCCTGCTGAACTTCTTCACGGACGACGTCCGTGAGCGTCGCCACCTGGGGTTGTTGCGATGATGGCAGCATTCGGCGGAGCTCCTCTCGCACGATCTCCCGGATTAGGTCCCGAAGGTTCTCTCCGCTTGCAGATGTGCTGGTGTAGTGGAATGAGTAGTCTGGTTGAAGTGGTCGCTCGAAGTGGCGCATCCGGGTGTCCAACGTCTTCTCAATGGTCGATGCTTCACTTTCAAATTCTTCCACAGTTTTCGGCGGGTTCCGGACAAGCCCCGCAAAAAGCGACTCTTTAACTCCTCGCATTAGGAATTTCACTCTCTCACCTTCGGTCATGTTAGGGTCGGCGCGGCGAAACAGGCGTTCCATCTCCTCTACGTAGACCAGGACGGGCTCGTTTGATAGTTGAATTCTTGATTGGAAAAGGGCCTGAGCTCTTTCTTTTCTGACAGAACTTGTAAAGGCCATCAAGAACTGTGCTTTGAATATCTCCCAATCCTTGAAAGAAATCTCGTGATTTTCAAACCGAACTCGGGCATGTCCTTGAAGAACAAAGTAGACCTGCCTGAGTTTCGCAGCATCGTTCCAACCGTTGAATTCTGCCACACGGTCGAAAAGGTCCATCCAGTCACCCGCATCTTCATCCGATCGTCCATGGAAGCAGGGGGGCTCACGGGGTTGGACAAAAACAACCGGTGCTGTAGGCTGGGCCATTGTCAGCGTCGATGCCTTCCGAGATCGACTGGGGTCAAGCAGCAGACCGTGTTCGGGTTGTAGGCCTTGAAGTCGGCGGCTGGCTCGGCGACCTGTAGGCTGGTCTTCCAGGGCGACAGGAACACGGCTTGGGTCTTCGCTTGAAGGATCAAAGGCAGCACCTCCACCAGATGTCACGTAGTGGTGACGAGGTCGACGACACAAATGAAGGGGTCGATGATTCCACTAAAGAAACTCTTTATTTGGGCTGACTTGCGCCCGCAAAAGAACTAAGCACCTCGGCGGCGGCGATAGAAACAAACGTGCTCGTCGATCGTCAGACAAAGAATGCCCGTCACACTCGGCAACGCTCAATTTAAAGGCTGCACAGAACAATCTAGATAACGTCGAAAGCAGCTACCAGCACGGGCTGGAACACTGTGGAAAGACACCCGAGTGGCCGGAACCTTCGAGACAGATCTCGGTGCATCTTGTGCTACAACAAAACTGATAAAGGTGTGACTCGCGACACCGAGCATTAACAAACAAAGATTACGCAACCGATACGCGGTCCAGAATCAGAGTGATAAGCCTGTATGCCGGCGGCCGCCAAAAAACAACAAATACTGTTTTGAAGGTTTCGCGGCAATATTGTCACGGACAACAGGGCTAGACGTGACTAACACGACGGGACGAAGTTGAACCAGCAGGCAAAGTTCCGCGCACAGCACGCGAGGCAACTTCGGCGTCCTTTTCTTCCAAGCGCCACCTAAGAACATCAGGGACACCAGTTGGCATTACTTCCCCTCCTCAAAAAACGAAAGCACAGACTTGGCGCGAGCGATGGGCGATGCAAGTGAGTACAGAAAACAAATATGAAACGGAGACGGTGCCCTACACAACTAAACGAGCGCATAGTACACTGCACATTACCGCGTGAAATACGGTTTCATGCGGGCAACGTGCACCACCTCGGAGCGTGGTTGCCGACGCGAGGTCTGCACAGTACCCGCTGGAAGGACTTCGTATGTCACTTCTGTGAGAGGGCGCAGAACCTTGTAAGGTCCAAAGTATCGCGACATCAGTTTTTCAGACAAGCTGGTCCGGCGCACCGGTGTCCACACCCAAACTTGCTCTCATGGTTGGTATGTGACGTGTCGATGACGGAGGCTGCAGCGACGCGTATCCTTTCCCTGCTGTTGCTGAATATGGATGCGGGCAAGTTTACGTGCTTCCTCGGTGCGCTGAGCAAACTTTTCAGCATCTGGGATGAGAGGATTATCCGTTAAGCACGGAAGCATGGCATCTAACACCGTCTGAACGTCGCGTTCATAGAGCAGGCGAAATGGCGTAAAACGCGTAGTCTCTTGGATGGCAGTGTTGTAGGCATATGTGACGTACAGGAGAATCTCGTCCCAGGTCTTGTGCTAGGAGTCTATGTACATTGCAATCATGTCGGCGATCGTTTTATTGAGTCTCTCCGTGAGGCCATTCGTCTGTGGGTGATAAGCAGGGGATTTGCGATGGCTAGTGCGACTCAGCTCAAATACATCATGCATAAGTTGTGCCGTAAACGCCGTGCCTCGATCGGTGATTACTTGGGACGGTGCGCCATGGCGCAACACGATTTGCGGCATAAAAAACTGTGCGATCTCAGATGACATGCCACGCTTCACCGCCTTGGTTTCAGCATACCGTGTGAGATTGTCGGTCGCGACTATAATCCATTTTTTACCCACCGATGTCAGCGGAAATGGGCCCAGAACATCGATGCCGATTTGGTCAAAGGGTGTTCGGGGAGGCGCAATAGGTAGGAGCAAACCCGCTGGTTTGAGAGGTGGCGCCTTTCGACGTTGCCACTCACGACAGCCACTCACGACAGCCTCTGACGTAGCGATGAACGGCGTCAGCAAGTTTAGGCCAATTATAGGCTTTACGAACTCGGGCGAGTGTGCGTGCAAAGCCCAAGTGGCCAGAGGTGGGCTCATCATGACAAGCAAAAAGGATATCGGCACGGAGGTCGGCTGGCACTACGAGGAGGAACGCTCTGTCAACAGTGCTTGAGTTTTGTTTGTATAGAACGCCATTCCGGACACAGAAAGCAGACAGGTCCCGAGCAAATTGCCGAGGGATATCAGCAGCGCGACCCTGCAGGTGGTCAATGACAGGTCGAAGGTCTGGGTCAGCTCGCTGTCGGGTGAATATGTCTGAAGCACTCACCAGTCCAAGCAAACCGCTCTCATCGTCCGTGCTCTCATCGACTAAATCGACGGGTGCGCGCAACAGCGCGTCAGCATCTTCGTGCTTCTGGCCAGATTTATACACAATGGTGTCTCAAATTCTTGGAGGCGAAGACTCCATCGTGCTAGGCGCTGCGATGGGTCTGGGAGGTTAGCCACCCAGCACAAGGAATGATGATCGGTGACAACTTTAAACTGGCGGCCTTAGAGGTAAGGCCTAAATTTCATGGTTGCCCACACAACCGCAAGGTATTCCTTTTCCGTAGTGCAGTAGTTTGTCTCGGCGCGGGAGAGCGTGCGGCTGGCATACACTATTACCTTTTCGACTCAGCTTGGTGTTGAACGAGTACAGCGCCAAGGCCAATATTTCTGGCGTCGGTGTGGACTTTGGTGTCAGCGTCTTCATGAAAGTGCGCAAGAACAGGACTTGTTTGCAGTCGGCTGCGCAGCTCCGCAAAAGCCGCTTGTTGCTCGGCGCCCAACACGAACTTTGTATCATCGCGCGTGATGCGAGTCAGGGGGGCGGCAACTTTGGAAAAATCGGCGATGCAGCGGCGGTAGTACGTGCAGAGACCCAGGAAGCGTTTCAAACTTCTCTTGTTTGCAGGAACGGGAAATTTGGTGACAGCAGAAGTCTTGTCGGGGTCTGGCCTAACGCCTGCGGCACTCACAAGATGACCGAGAAACTTCAACTCTTTGTAGCCAATGTGGCACTTCTCGGGCTTGAGCGTCAAGTCAGCTGACCGGAGGGCGTCTAATACTGCGCGCAGGCGTTCGAGGTGTTCTTGAAAGGTTTCAGAGAATACGACAACGTCGTCGAGATAGACTAAGCAGATTTGCCATTTGAGGCCGGCGAGAAAGGTGTCCATCATGCGCTGAAAAGTAGCCGGCACCGAACACAGGCCAAAAGGCAGCACTTTGAACTCGTACAGTCCATCTAGGGTGACAAAAGCTGTTTTTTCGCGGTCCCGCTGATCGACCTCAATCTGCCAGTACCCGCTATTCAAGTCAATGGAGGAGAAGTACTGGGCGCGACGAAGCTTTTCGAGCGAATCGTCGATACAGGGCAGCGGGCAGACGTCTTTTTTAGTGATGGCATTCAATTTTCGATAATCGACACAGAAGCGAATGGGTCCCATCTTTTTTCTTTACCAGTACGACAGGGGATGACCACGGGCTGTTGGATGGTTGTATGACACCATCACAAAGCATCTCCTCAACTTGTGTCTGAATCGCTTCACATTCCGTCGTTGTGATACTGTACGGCTGCTGGCGGATAGGGCGGGCGTCGTCAGGAGTAATGATGCGGTGCTTCACGAGAGGCGTTTGCCGTACTTTCGATGAGGACACAAAACAAGTGCTGAACGCTAGTAGGAGTGCAAGTAGCTCACGATTATGTGTGTCCGAGAGATCCGGACTAATATCAAGACGGTGAAGTGGGGGCTGCACAGTGCTAACAGCCCCAAACGTAAAACATTCAGAAACATCCGCTAAGGAGTAAGCAAACGCGATGGCTGTAGCACGAAAAAGATTCCGGGGTTCGTTGGTGAAGTTAGTCACCAGGAGCTCAGACTGGCCGTCGCGGAGGTGGATGAGGCTGCGCGCTGTACAGATGCCGTGGGTGAGCAAAAGTGATTGGTTGCCTTTCGCGACCGCATGCCCGTCCCGCAGTTCTTCGCCAGTAACAGTCACGAAAACACTGGCGCGTGGCGGACTCGAAACGCTCTCCGCGGAAATTCGAAGGGTGGCGTGGCGTTGGCGATTCTTGGCGTCGGTATCAGCTTCTTTCTCGGTTAAAAATGTCACTGTCCGCTTCCAGACATCGATAATAACTCAATACTCCCGGAGCAAAATCAACCCCAAGTATAACGTCACGGGAGCAGTCAGGTATAACGAGGCAGCTTACAATAAACGTGGAGCTGCGAATTTGAACTCCACTAGGAGTTACGACATGTCCGCCAATGATGCGAATCGGCGTGCCCGACCATGGTGTCATTACTTTTTTAAGCAGCGCTGCTAGCTTCCCGCTTATAATCGAAAAATCCGCGCCAGTGTCCACCAATGCGCTAACTTTATGGCCGTCGAGAAGCACGGGTATGTCCAGCGAGAGTCGATGTTCATGCGTAGGAACTGTCGTCGGTGCCGTAAAATTCAGATCGCTCACAGGTCTTGTTGTCAGGGGGTCTTCGTCACGTCGATTGCAAGCGGCCTCACCCCCGGAGGTCGCTGCCTTTAGTTTTCCCGGTGGGGACTTGACGAGCGACGCTGCGCCGTCCAGGATGACCCGGGCTGCGGCGATGGTCGGCGTGGGGACGTGGATCGTGACTGCCGCTGAGAAGTGACTGCCGCGCAATATTTTTAAACGTGCGGCAATGCTCGATCATGCTCGAAAGCATTGTCAGACTTCATTTGTTATCACGTAGGTGTCGATGTCCTCGGCGAAGACTTTCAAGAAGTGACCGACCTTGTCCGCGTCGGACACGCGCGGTGAAGCGACTTTACATAGCTTCAGGACCGCCTCGATGTACTGGGTGCAGGTGTCACCAGAAAGCTGTGCTCGCTGAGCCAGTGTCTGTTTTGCATACTCCTTCTTTGCAATGGTGTCGCCGATGCATTTGCTGAGCTCTTCAACGAAACGTGTCTAAGACTTTAAGGAGTCTTCGTGGTTCTCGTGCCACAAAAAAGTCTTGTCTGTGAAGGCGAACACCACGTTGGCCAGTTGCGCGGTCTCTTTGCACTTGTTATGCGGGCTGACGCTTTGATAGTGCGTCAGCCATTTGTCCACAGCCTCACCGCCAGCGCCCACGAAGGGTCGAGGCTCGCGGTAATACGGCCAGGAGGTGCACATTGCTTACCTGGGCGCGGCGTCTCCGGTCAGGAACATCACAGGGATAGCAGGTGGCAAACCGGCAAGGCTTCCACTGCGGAGAGGGCTGAGTAGTAGAGCTGTTGCTGACGAGGCTGGTCGTACCCAGAGAGCTTCCAGCAAGTTGTTACACTCAAGGCTTTGGCGAAAAATTTGAAGGACGCTTAAGCTTCGCCTTTAAGAATAGGACGCGATAGCGTTATCGCACCCCGTTCGCCCCGTCTACTCATTTGCTCTCATTTGCTCGTCACAATAACACAATAACAACTCATTTATCTAGCGGCCCCAGCGAGAGAACCTTTCGGCTTCAGTTCGCGCCTACAAGCGTTCCTTCGCTTACAATGTGGCTGAGGCGTGCACTGAGAGGGGAAGCTCTGTTTCGAATTCTACATAGAGCAACTTGCTTTACTCATATAAATTTATGAATCCTTCCGGGACGTAGAAGTGCTGCCAGCCACCGTGCCGAAACGCGCGGGCCTCAAGTTGCAGTCGTAGGTCGTCGGCAACATCGTTGCCGATCCGAGCCGGCGCGATGAAGATCTCGGATGCCATGCCCTGTCTATCGTATTCCGTGCGGCACACGCATGATGGCGCTACGTGCACGCTAAGCGAAGAGGAAGTACAGCGGAAACGTAATTTCCCACTCGCTTAACTACGTGTTCTATAATTCTGTAATATACATGCTCATAATTATTATTATACGCCACAATACACTTCTCTAAGGGACATTTCTGAGACAACACCGCAATCAATAGGCACGCCTTTGTCCATTTCAAACCATTTATCTGGCGTGGCGGAGGGATTAGCCTGCTCTTCTCGCACCCCGGAGGCCCACTTTCGATTCCTGAGGTCGGCGATTTTTACTACTGGTTTTTATTTAATAATGCTTCTGGATTTTTCGCTCACGGCCAAAGACGGACGACGTGGGACGGCGACCACCGACGACGACACCGACTTTTCTGCGACACGGGGCCCTGAACGCTATCGCGTTAAAATCCGGTCGTACGGGACGTCAGGGTTACTGTGTCAGCAGTTAGTCATTTGTCGCTCTGCGCGCGTACCACTTTCTCTTTCTTCGCTCTCTACCGCATATTCGTCTTCTTGCCGCCCATTACAATATGTATATCTATATTCTCACTACCCAAACAGCCTCAGGCGAGTGAGTAGGCGCTTTAGGGATGCAGATCGACGTGCAGGCAGGCACACGAGGCGTTCTGCAAATCTTTGAACGAGGTCCGGCCCGAGCGCTCTCTGCGCGCCAACAAACACTTCGTCGCCGTTGTGGCCCAGCGCCGATGTCGTGCGTTGCTGGGCATGTGATATTAGTCTCCCTTAAAAAAATAAGCATCGCCTCAATGCGAAGAGGTGTGTACAAAAAAATGTAAGAGAAAAACAACCACACAATCCCTGCACAAAGCTACACAGTCTGGGCAAGCTGTTGCACGGAGAGCTGGTAAACAATTCGTCGATGACGCTCAGTCCCGCGTAAAGTAAGTCTTCAGCCTCACCACGTGCATGACTTTGGGCCGCTGACGACGATGAGCCACTGTCGTAATTCCGTCAGGCCAACTTCGTACTTCTGGTTGTTTAGATGGTGGAGAACATCAACAAGCCGAAATACTGATGCAGGAGCTATTCACACAGTCCTTTGCGACACACAGGGGTAAACGCCCACACCTGGTCACCCGGTTCGCCGGGCATCGGCAGCTTGTAGTCCCTTGATGTACAAGCAGGCTAGCTGGCGTGCTTGTTGTGCTTGTTCAACGAACAGGCCAGCATCGGAGGTGATGCCATTACCACGTGGTAGCGTGGCATCTAACACCATGCACAGCTCCCTATCTCACATGAGACAGAAAGGCATAAATCGCATTTTTTTCTGCCTCGCAGTATTATAAGCAAAAGTGAGGTGAGACAGTGTTTTGTCCCATGTCTTGTCCTCAACATCGACGTGCATTGATATCATGTCTGCCTTCGTCTTATTCAGCAGTTCTGTTAGGCTATTCGTTTCCTGGTGATAGGGGCCAGTTCTTCAATGTTCAGTATGGCTCAGTGTCAGGATATCCCATAAAAGCTGAGCGGTAAATGCCTTTCCCGATGGTCGATGGTGCGCCATGTCAGAGAACGATGCCGTGCATAAAAAAATCAGTCACTTCAGCAGCAGTACCGAGCGCAAGACCTTCGTCTCGACGCAGCGGGTCAAGTACTGAAGTCAACTTAATCTAAAGCGGTGATATTAGGTTAAGAGGAAGTCAAGTGGCGGGGCGCGTTTTCTGCCCCAGAAGGGAGGATTAATAGTATAGCGCCCGCCGACGCTATAAAGCGGAGGCGCTGCGATCAGCGGTACCAGCCGTGTTAGAGGAAAATAAAGATGTACAGCGCGTGCTTGGAGCGCAAGCTCAGCACGGGCTGTTCAGAAGGAGAAGCCTGCCAGCTGGTCATCTTGCTCTGGTGCTCCGCTGCGACCCTGCAAATTTGCAAGTGTGGTGACTCCGGCCCAAGAAATGACAGACCCCAGCCACCTACCGCCCTCAGGCGACCTTCCGCCGGACGCTACCTTGCGCCAACGGGACGTCGCGGCTCTCCAGCTCCTCCTACCAACATTCCGGCCCAAGTGTCCGCAGATCTGGTTCGCCCAAGTGGAAGCCATCTTCCATCTGCACCACATCTCCTCGGAGACATCTCGGTTTCATCATTTACTTTCCAACCTGCCTCCTGAAGTGGCTCAAGAGGTGGCGGGCATTATCGCTGGACTCTTGGGTGATGCTCCGTACCAGCGACTAAAGCAGGGCCTTCTGGACCGCACCACGGCGTCTCAGACTGCACGTCTCCAGCAGCTGCTCACCTACAAAGAGCTTGGAGGCCTCTGCCTCTCTCAGCTACTCACTAGCATGAGGCAGCTCCTGGGCGAAAGCAACGCCGACTCGAATGGCGCACTGTTGAGGCAGCTCTTCCTTCAACGCTTGCCGCAGTCCACCCACCTCATCTGATCGAGTTCCCGACGCGACGTCTCCTTCTGTCGCTGCCCTCTCTCTTCCTCACCGGTGACCTCCGTCATTTCACGGTTAGAGGCCCGGATCGATCAGCTTCCGCTTCTATCGATGCCCTTCGGACCTGATCTCATGTCCAGCACGGTTTCGCCTCAAACCCTCGCCACCGTTCGTCTTCGCCGAGCGGTCCGCACTCGTCTAGTCCTCGCAGTCCATGTCTCTGCTGGTATCACCGAACTTTCCAGCACTGCGGCCGCCAGTGCTCTCCACCATGCAACTGGTCGGGAAACGCAGAGCGAGATCACTGACGGCGGCTTGCGACCTCGCTCTTCAACCTGCCCTCCTTTTCGTCGGCATGGATCGCATTTCTGGCCTGCGCTTCCTCGTCGACACTGGTTCCGAAGTCAGCGTACTGCCGCTCTCCAAGGCCGACCGTGCTTCCAAGTCACATGGACCTATTCTCCGTGCGGCCAACTCAACCTCCATCGCAAAGTATGGTATCTGATTCCTCACTCTGGACATCTGATCCCTCACTGTGGAAAAATAACCGGGTGACTGGCGTCCGTGCGGCGACGATCTGGCTCTCAACGGTCACACGGTCCACAACAGCTATCCTTTTCCACACATCCAAGACTTTACTGGACACCTGGAAAGCTGCAAGATCTTTAGTAAAGTGGACCTTGCCAAGGTGTACCACTAAATCCCTGTTGAGCCGGCCGATATTTCGAAGACGGTCATCACTACACCCTTCGGATTGTTTGAGTACGTGCGCATGCTATTTGGGCCACGCACCAAAGCTCGAATTTACCAAAGATTCATTGCTGAAGTGGCACGCGGACTCCTCCAGGCGGTATTTGCCTACATTGACTACATCCTAGTCACGATTAGTTCTTCACAGGATCACGAGCGTCACCTGCGGGAACTCTTTCAATGCCTCCAAGAGTTTGGTTTGATCGTCAATGCCCAGAAATGTGTTGTCGGCTCTTCTGAACTCTTGTTCTTGAGCCACCACATCTCGGCCCTGGCAATTCGTTAATCGCCTTCTCACGTCCAGGCTGTTAAGGACTTTCCAGCACCCACTGCCCTGCGCAAGCTCCGTGAGTTCCTATGCCAAGGAAATGTTTTACCGCGCTTATTTCCGGACTGCGCCGAGCTTCTTCACCCCCTGACTGACCTTCTCCTCATCACCAAGTCCTCATCCTCCGCGATTTCCTGGTCTCCCGAAGCTCAGGCCGCTTTCAAGGCTCCAAAAGAAGCCCTCGCCGATTCAGTCGTCCTCATCCATCCTAGGACCTCCACGCCCACTCGCACCATGGTGGATGCTTCTAGCGTGGCCATTGGTGCGATTCTCCAGCAGCTGATCGACTTCGAGTGGCACTCACTGTGTTTCTTCTCTCGGAAGCTTCAGCCTGCCGAGACTCACTGCAGTGTATTTGGCCGTGAGCTGCTTGCCATCTACTCCACCATCCAGCACCATCGCCACTTCTTGCAGCGCCATCGATTTTACGTTCTCACGGACCATAACCGTCTGGTGTATTTGTTCCGTAAGAACACTTTGAAGTACGTCGCCCGTGAACTTTGTCAGCTTGCCTACATATCGGAGTTCACGACTGATATTCGACATATCAAAGGCACCTACAACGAGGCAGCTGACGCACTTTCACGCATTACCACCATCTGCGTGTCTTCACCTGCTGTGGACTGGCGATCTCGGCCCCTAGCGCAGTTTGAAGACACTGAGCTGCAAGGCCTGCGTGCCCACCCCCGAGCCCACCATCTGCAGGTCGTGCCTCATCCGTTTGTACCCGGATCGCTCTGGTGTGACATATCATCGGCCCTACCGCGACCGTTCATCCCGGAGGCCTATCGTCGTGCCATTTTTCATACCCTCCCCGACATTTGCCATCCTAGCATTCGAGCCACGCAGCGCCTCGTAACCCAGCGGCACGTCTGGCCCAACATTAACACCGACGTTCGCCAGTGGGCCCGCTCGTGCCTCGCTTGCCAGTCCGCCAAAGTGACATGCCATACCAAGACTCCCCCTCAGTCTTTACTGCCGCCTGGATCGCACTATTCATCTACACCTCGTTGGACCGCTTCCCCCTCTCAGGGCTACAAGTATATTCTGACAATGGTTGACTGCTTCACACGTTGGCCCGAAGTCGTGGCAATTCCGGACATTACTGCGCAAATAGTTTCCAGAGCTTTCGTTTTAGCGTGGGTTTCCCGCTTCGGCTGCCCCGGCGTTGTTACCACGGATCGCGGCCGCCAGTTCGAATGTGCCCTATTCACTTCGCTCACACAGCTACTCGGCACTAAATACTGCCGCACCACATCATACCATACCTGTGCCAACGGCATGGTCGAGCGGCTTCATCGCCAGCTCAAGGCTGCCCTCTCTGCGCGCCTGGATCGCGAGCACTGGGTCGACAACCTCCCTATGGTGCACCTAGGCCTACGTGCCGCCCTTCGTCGTAACTTTGGCTGTTCGGCGGCCAAACCCGTCTTCAGTACATCCCTGCGTCTTCCCGGAGACTTGTTCGTACCTTCGGCTTCCTCGTCCCAGCCCCTACAATACCTTCATCGCCTACAAGACTGTCTTCAGCACCTGCGCCCAGTGGCGCCTCGCTCATCTGCCCATCAAGTTTTCGTGCACCCAGACTTTGCATCCTCAACGCATGTGATTCTCAGGCGAGACGCTGTAAACGCGTCTCTTACTCCCTCATACGATGGCCCGTACCGCGTCCTCAACAGGACCACAAAGTCAGCGACAATCTTGCTTTTATGGTAATGAAGAGGTCGTCTCTCTAGATCGCCTCAAACCCGCGTACCTCGAGACACCTCCCCAGGAGCTCCCTTCATATGTTTCTGGCTTATCTGCAGACCTGCTTGCCGACGTGGCACACCCATCTATACCACGTCGGCGCGTACATTTCGCCGTTCCGTCTAGGCGGGGGGCCCTATTGCGCCCGCCGACGCTATAAAGCGGAGGCGCTGAGATCAACGTTACCAGCCGTGTTGGAGGAAAATAAAGATGTACAGCGCGTGCTCGGAGCGCAAGCTCGACAGGGGCTGATCAGAATGAGAAGCCTGCCACGCTGGTCATATTGCTCTGGTGCTCCGCTGCGACCCTGCAAATTTGCAACAATGGCACCAACACCAGTGCCACTAGCCAACGAGCCTAAAACGTGGGAATAGGCGCTCTACGGACGCATGTCGACATGCAGGTGTACCCAAGAAGCGTCATATATATATATATATATATATATATATATATATATATATATATATATATATAATGCAACAGATGAAATGGTTTTTATATAGATGAACAGACGTACACGGCTCAGAAAAACCCCGCAACAGTCTGCGCGCGCCTCGCTTCCTCCGCTTCTTCTGCTGCTCCTTCTGCTTCTCGGTGCACCGCTACGCGGCGTAACAATTCACCCCGGGCAAACGGGTTTCGTCAACGAGTAAATTAGGTAGATAGAAGATGGCAGCGTTTCATGCCAGCCACGTGAACAACTTGTGTTTTGCGGGATCGGCGGTTATCCGTCGTGACTTTGGCGATAACGTAATTCCCGCAATTCAGTTGGTCCAACACTACGAAGGGGCCATCGTACATGCAGAGGAACTTCTAAGATAATCCTCGCTTGCGAATAGGCGTCCAAAGCCAGACGTAGTCTCCAGGGTAGTAAGCAACTGCACGATGATGCAGATCGTAGTGTTCTTTTGAACGGTTTTGAGAAGCGAGTGTGCGTAAGCGGGCTATACGACGGGCTTCTTCGGCACGGCATAGTATCTGTGAAACAGACGCATAGTCGTTGGGGGAAAATGGGAGATGGTGTCTAAGAAAACGTGGAGAGTTCTTGCATCGAGTAAATAGAAAAGAGAATAGCCGGTAATTTAATGATTTGCAGTGTTATAAGCGTACGTCACATACGGTAGCACTGAATCCCAGTTGCGATGGTCAGACGAGGCGTACATGGACAGCATGGTTGTCAAGGTGTGGTTGGTGGGCTCGGTGAGACCGTTGGTCTGCGGATGATACGGTATCGAGTGTCGGTAATGTGAACCACAAAGTCGGAGCATCTCTTCCACGACATCAGCAGTGAATTTCCGACCACGTTATATTGTTGCGCCGCTATGCGGCGCAGAAATATATATTTATGTCAAGTACGCTGCTCCTCGCGGTGTTGCGCATGTGAAAGAGAAGGACGAAGTGGGTGGTTACGCATGTGAAAGAGGATGACGAAGTGGTTGCGTTCGGGGACAAACTTTGCTGAGACTGTCGTCATCAATATCAGCCTGACTACACCCACTGCAGGGCGAAGGCCTCTAACATATTTCTCCACTTAACCCGGTTCTGTGCTAGCTGCATCCACTTGACCCCTGCCAACGTCTTAACCTCATCCGCCTACCTAACTTTCTGCCGCCCCTGCTACACTTTCCTTTCCTTGGAATCAGTTTGTTACCTTAATCGACCATCGGTTATCCTCTCTTCACACTACATGTCCTGCCCATGTCCATTTCTTCTTAATTTGCACTAGAATGTCGGTAACCTGAGTTATTTTTCTGACCCACTCTGCACGCTTCCTATCTCTTAATGTTACCCCTACCATTTTTCGTTCCATAGCCCTCTGGGTTGTCCTCAACTTAAGTAGAACTCTCTTGGTTAGCCTCCAAGTTTCAGCCCCATAGGTCAGTACAGGTAAGATGCAACTGTTATATAGTTTCCTCTTTAGCGATACCGGTAAGCTGCTCGTCATAATCTGTGAGTGCTTGCCAAATGGGCTCCATCCAAATCATATTCTTCTTGTTATTTCCTTCTCATGGTCCGGATCTGCGGTTACTACCTGTCCTAAGTATACATATTCGCCTACTACTGAGACTGTGCTTGAGACTTACTGGGCGTAGCTTTCATGCGTTTTGTAAATATTAAGCCCATTTTCCCGTAACAATTTGAGAGTGTGCGGGATAATCCTGGAACCTTTCGAAAATCAACGACCAAGCAGACACTTGGCCGGGCTTCCTCCTGACATCACAGCCATGGCAAGCCACGACCACGACAGAGAAGGTCAGTCTTCCCGCTCAACTGGAGCTGCTTCTAAATCAGGCCTAGAATGCCAAGTACCGTCCAGCTCACGGCTCCATCAGCGGGAACCCAAAACATTTTCTAGTCTGGCCGATGAGGATGTCGAGGACTGGCTGACACACTGCAAACTGTCAGCAAATACAATCGCTGGGACTCGGACATGCAACTCGCGAACGTGGTATTCTTTCTGGCCGGCACGGCGCTGCTGTGGTTTGAGAACCATGAAGACAACCTTTCTACCTGGGACAAGTTTGTGGAAGATATAACCAACAGTCTTGGAGACTCCACATAAAAAAGTCGCAAGGCTGAGCAAACCCTTTCCCAATGAGCAGTTACCTTCAGAGACTTGCACGACATATAATAGAGTAAATCCTGAAGCTCTGGCGCATTGTTAATAGACGCATGCGCCAAGACGACAAGGTTGGCCATCTCTTAAAAGGATTTGCCATAGATGTTTATAATTTCCTTGTCACAAAAGAAGCCCTAGCCAGTACTTCGGATGGTATTCAGTAGTGCCGTACATTTCAAGGTTTAAATAGGCGGCGTATTGTACCCGAATGTGGAAGCCTCTCCAACATCCCAACAGTTGCCAGTGTTGACTACACTGTTTACGACGATCATCCTCTCTGGTCCACAGAGTTGTGAGTAAAGAGCTGGCCAAGCACCTGCAAGGCGCCGACGCGTGACCTGTGTACTCGGAATGCGTAGTTCAGCCACAGCAGGCTGAACATCCAGCCTCGTGGGAGTATCAACCAGAACTTCCGCGCTAGGCCTGTGGCAATGAGCACATTGGCACATGTGCTCATTGCACATGGCACATGGCACAGGAGCAATGGCACATTCACGTATTCACACAAGATCAACACTGGTGATGTGATCCCTATCAGACAGAAGCCCTACCGAGTATCACTGGGCAGCCCCCGTCATCTTGGTAAAGGACAACTCGTGGAGATTTTGTGTTGACTTTCATCGGTTAAACGCAGTTACAAAAAACACGTTTATCCTCTTCCACGTATCGACGATGTCTTAGATTGTCTTCAATCCGCTCCCTATTTTTTTTTTCAGTAGACCTCTGACCAGCCGCTTTCCTCCATATTGAAACGTGCGTCATGTAGCTCCCATCGTCTCTCAACCACCGTTGAATTCCTCCGGATCCAGCGCCTACGCTTTTGGTGACGCGCCCGTTTGTTACAACTGCGGCCGCCGCGGGCCATAGCGCGGTTTTGTCAACGCCGGCGACAGCAGGCCTCACGTTCTTGGACCCGCCCTTGGGCAGGCTTCCGTGACCACGAGAACATTGAGTGGCGTCAACCTCGTCCACCACAGCCTCGCCCAGGCGCTTTCGCAGTGACTTTCCCGCTTCTGACCGCAGCTTCACACCGCCACCCCCGCGCCAAGTACGGTCCCCGTGCCCACGTCGACATTTACCTACGCCACCATCGGGAAACTAGCAGGAACGGCCGATACAGGTGAGGTCGCGACATGGTCATCTTCGCCAATTTATCTACTATGATGCTGAAGAAGAAAGTGCATGTTACTGTAGATGGCGTAAATACGTTAGCTTCTGTGGATACTGGTGCCACAATTTGCGTGATGAGTCTCAGTTTTAAAAATCGCCTTGGACCGACAATAATGTTCGCTTGGGACCGAAGTGCCAGCTTTTGCGGTGTTGGGGGAGAACATTTGGGTCCAGTGGGTCTCTGCTGCGTGTCAGTGGTCATTGCTAGGCAAACGTGTAGAGTTGAATTTGTAGTTTTAGCAAGTCACACATGATGTTATTCTAGGAATTGATTTTTTGAGCCATTGTGGAGCAACGGTCGATTGCGCAGCAGGCGAAATTTCTCTGCGCCGCAACATTCTGTTTGCTTTTGTGGAGGAGGCACCTAGCTATATTGACGGCGCATTTTATTTCTCCAACGATATAGTGTTATCTTTATGGCTACAATGTTTGTGCCGGTTCACAGCTCTGCCGAGCGACCAGGCACCCACTCTGAGTTTGTTGAAGCTGACATGAACAATGCCGTGAAGAAAAATGTACTAGTGCCCCATGCCGTCGTCGACTATGTAGATGGTTGTGGCCTTTTGTGGATGTAAATATTTCGTCAGAACCAGTTTGTTTACCAACTGGCCTCAGGTTGGCTACATTCGATGGCTATGAGGTCCTTTCTATTTGGTCCTTGTCTCCTCATCCGCACCATCGTGTAGATCCTCATTACAGCGCGAATATAACCCGGATGATAAACAAATCGTTTTCGTCATCCGACCAGCAAGAGTAATGTGAAGCTCTGGCACCTTACGCCTCTGTGACTTTGCTCAAGAAGCCAATGTTTCTGTTCCACCACATTCACGTATTCACACAAGATCAACACTGGTGATGTGATCCCTATCAGACAGAAGCCCTACCGAGTATCACTGGGCAGCCCCCGTCATCTTTGTGAAGGACAACTCGTGGAGATTTTGTGTTGACTTTCATTGGTTAAACGCAGTTACAAAAAACGTTTATCCTCTTCCACGTATTGACGATGTCTTAGATTGTCTTCAATCCGCTCCCTATTTTTTTCAGTAGATCTTCTCTCTGGCTATTGACAGATCCTGATGCATCCGTCGAACCGAGAAAAGACAGTCTTTGTGACATCTGACGGACTTTATAAACTTTGTAAAGTTTATACTTGATACCTTTGGACTGTGCAATGCACCAGCGACATTCGAACTATTTGTGGACACAAGTCTGCGTGGTTTAAAATGGGAGATATGCATGTGCTACCTATAGGACGTCATCATTTATGGAAGAACATTTCAGAAGCATAATCAGCGACTTAGTCTTGTGCTGGACTGTATCCGGAATGCCGGACTAATTTTGAACACTAAAATGTGTCACTTCGGTGAACGGCAGAGCTTGGTGCTTGCATTTTTAGAGGATCAAGAAGGTATTCTGCCCGACCCCGAAAATATTGCTGCAGGCGAGACTTTGCAAAACCTCAAAACGTAAAACATTTGAGAAGCTTTCGGAGGCTATGTTCATATTTCCGCCGTCTCATTCAAGGATTCGCGCAAATTGCCTATCCGCTCACTTTCCTCCTGCAAAAAGATGCTCCGTTTGTTTGGTCCTTGGAATGCGAATCATTGTTCCGGCAGCTGAAGTTTCTGCTCGCACCTGGTCCTGTCTTAAGCCATTTCGATCCGGCTGCTACCACCGAGGTTCACACCGATGCGAGTGGCGTGGGCGTTGGTGCGGTTCTCATCCAGCTCCAGAACGGCGCCCAGCATGTCATCGCATATGCAAGCAGCACTTTAACGAAAGGAGAACGCAAATAGAAAGTGACAGAAATACAATGTCTCGCCAGCATCTTCGTCGTTACCAAGTTCCGCCCTTATTTGTATGGCTGTCACTTCAGCGCAATTATCTACCATCACTCCCTGTGTTGGCTTCTTGACCTGCGCGACCCCTCCGGTCGACTAGCTCGGTGGGCATTACGTCTACAGGAATATGAGTCCTATAAGAGTAGTCGCCGGCACGTCGAAGCTGACTGTTCGTCCCGATTTCCTCTTCCATGGACGGCAGTCGGTGAAGATGATCTGGACGACAGCCTGGCGCCTGTGAGCGACACATTACCGGACCTTGTAAATTTCCGGAAAGAGCAATGTTGAGACCATGAACTTACTTCGTTGTTTTATAAGGCGCGCAATTCAAGATATACACCTTTTGCTATTCAAGACCGGTCCACTCCTCAAAAATAACTACTCAATTGATGGCGCCCGTCTTCTGCTTGTTGTCTCGGCTTCTCTCCGCAAAGCTTGCCTATATGCAATGCAGGACGACATCACTTCAGGTCATCTTGGTTTTGCGTGCACGCTCGCGAGGGTCCGAGAACAATTTTACTGGCCAAAGTTGTACAAGACAACGAAGCGCTATGTAGCAAGTTGTATCCCTTGCAAACGTCTCAAACGAAGCACCACGCCACCTGCTGGCCTTCTTCAACCTGTCAAGCCCCCTAGGTCGCCTTTCGAGAAAATTGGGATTGATCTGATTAGTCCTTTCCCCAAATCGTCTGACGGCCGTTGCTGGATTAACGTAGCTATTCACTCGTCCAGCACTGTAAAGGCATGGACGTTGTGTGCGCGAATTAATTCCTTGAAAATGTAGAGAAAAAATAAATGCCTCGCCTATGTTTTCGCTTTTATCTTGGACACCTTTCACCATCGACACCACCGTACTCTCGGCTGTTTAGTTCCAGAATGCTATCTTCGGCAACAATTGTTCGATTTCACCATCACATGCAAAAGTTTTTGCCATAGTGACAGAGACAGTGTTTTCCGCCTGCCCCGTCCTTTTACTGAGTCTGGCGAGAATTTGAATAACTGCGTTGTGTCACTGCCACTAAATTTTCCAGACACCACTACGTTCATGGAAGAGAAAACATAATATTGAAATGTACAGCTTTTACACTGCAGCTCAAGTCCCGTTATGTGGACTGCGCAGTTGTTTCCATGATGACGTTAAGTGGAAGAAAGGTTTCTTCAGGCCCCACATCCTCCATTATGTTCCATAAAACATGTATGTCGGTTTCTTGACGGCCATCGACAATGATTCTACCTCTGTCCATCATAAGTGCGCGAAATTACCACTGCCAAAAAAAACGCTTTTTTGGTCGTAAATACGGGCAATATCTGAAGAGAACTCGCCAGCTGGACCCAATGTCAGCGCTATAGACGTTCCACAAAAGTGGTAGCAGGGCGTCTCCACCGAGTGGTGCACTCCGTGTACAATTTAAAATGGGCATTGATCTTCTGGGTCTGCTTCCACTATCACCTGATGCAAACTTTTGGATAGTCGTTTTGCGTAGACTACCAGAAGCGGTTTGGGAGATGGCCGCACAGATATGTGCTGTTTTTACTCCGAATGAGAGATCTTTGCACACATTTAATATTACCACATACCTGTTATTTTGAGCCACATTGATCATCAATTAAATGCCGACGCTGTAAGCTATTTCTACATTCGTGTGCTAGCCTTTGTGCCTTTCATTGTCTTCCCGCTGACAAACGGCTATAGGTTTTGCATATATGTTGATGCCAACCTCAAGAACTCGGAGAGTGTCTTATCATTTACCGACTACAATTTCCTAAATGTCTGTCATGCGAGAACTGTCTTCAGCCCGTTCTCGTTGGTCTACGCTCGCCCTAGCGACATACACTGGCCACCACTGCCCCGTTTACTGGCGGTATAGAGGAAGGTTCCTTGATAGGGGAGACACTGCTTTGCCGAAAAATCTCGCAGGCTTGATATGCTTCGTTAGCTTACGCGTCAGGATTGCTCAAAACCTTGCTGCTATACCCACCGCCATCAATCTACGTTACCAAATTAGTATTTAGTTTTCCTTTGAGGCCCCTCAGAAAGAGGGGTTTGTCTTAGAAGCTGCTGTGCCACTATGATAAACATCTTGTCGCCCCTGCCCAGTTGAGCAGTCTAAATTACCGCATCGCGTGTCCTTTGAGAAGTGGTGGCGAAAAGTGAAGCCACAATTATTGATCGTTTGCGGCCCTTCTCTCTATATGACTCTAACTCGCCAATTTCGCTAAGGCTGCGTCTAGGCTAAAGTGTGACGCCCGAAAGGTACGCAGACGGTAAAAACGACGATGGTGAGGAAAAATGGGAGTGGAGAATCGTCTCTTGCTTGGGAACTATCATGAAGCCTCAGCTTCCGATTCTCCTCTGGGCTAGGAAACCCCCCAGACTTTCACCAAAGTACCAATTTTAAAGAGACGCGATGTCTTTTCAGGCCTCCCCACTCCAACCTCAACTAAGCACAGGCCAACTTGCTCCGCAGATTACAAACACACTCCACACTCAATTCTTAGTCATTCCAAGCTATCACTAATTACTAACGGGGAATACTATCCCTCATGTCCAAATTGCAACAATGAAGAACCCGCCACACAGGCGCACGTTCTCTGGGGATGCGAAAATAACCCACCTCCAAGGGCTCTCCTGCCAGCTCCCTCTGCGGAAAGCTGGGACCAACTCTTCAGCAAGCCAGACAAGAGCACACAACTTGCACTTCTTTCCTGGGCCCAGGATGTCGCCCCCACTTGGGGCCACAGAGTACCCACCTGACCTAATTCACGAAATCTGGGGCATATAATGTCGTTTCTCCTCTCTCTCGCTTGTAACAATAACATTATCCTTTACTATATCATACGAAGCGTGCTCACACCCGTGTTATTTCCCATGAAGATGAAGAAATAACAAAATTACCTGCTGAGGTACAGAACCACATCCTCATCGTCGAATGTGTCATGATTTGTATCTATGAAAGTGATTAGCTCTCTTGGTGTACTGGCCACGATTCTGTTGTCGCGGCATCGATGCTGATATATTTCAGTCAGCTCCTGAAAAGTAAATAATTAATAAACACTCTTTGAATAGACTATTTGAACAATATATATTAACTCCAAAATGAAACAAAGTTCAAATATTAGTTGCATCAGCGCCAACTACAACCTACAATGATGCGAAAAAAATAGAAGATCACGGATATTTTTATCCCAAGAAGGCCAGCTATCGTTTAGACAAGGTGCTAGCACACCGTCAATTTCCTTGTCTAAACCACCGCTGGGTTTCTTGGATACAAATCATCCGTGATCTCCCATTTTCTGCATCTTTTTTTAATTTCATTTTCTCTGAGTTCAGCATATGCGCTAATTCTGCTCATGTTCCGTTCGACATGGTTGGTTTTGGCTTTCTTCCTCAGTCGGAAGTTAGCGCTGTGCTATTATGTGTGTTCTCTCCCCTTTTGTCCATTGTCCTGGTGTTGCGCTTCTCGTATGGTAATAATCAGTACCGACCTGCCTGAATTTGTACCCTGGTGAATGATATTTCTATTTCTTCGGGCTTCTTTTCACAGGTCTTCCAAAACCCATGTGCGACCGTATCCTTGATTGCCGCCACTACAGTTTGGAGAGCAGGGTCTGTTGCTTTCTGCACCAGCCCCGCTATACTACTTGACGACGTGACACGTCTTTTCATTGGTTTTAGTCCTTCCGCAGGGCACTGCCGAACGGTTTGCAAAATAATCAAGTCATAATGCGACCATTACGCACGCCTTTTGACAGTGATTTTAGCCGTGCAACTGCAATGTACACTGGAACCGTATTCCGCAAAGCGCTTGCTTTGTGAGCATCTGCAATTAGCTGACCGTACAACCGAAGCTGTGTGGCAAGTCCATATGAAGGATCTTCGCTCCCGGTGCCCCTAAGTGCCCTAGCAAGGTGAACAAAGTGCTCATCCCTGATGGTATCACGATTACCCAGGACGTCATGCAGACGTTGTCCCTCGTTCCCAAGTTTGCAAGCGAATCCCGAAGGCGCCGCATGAACTGCTCTCCATGGTGCGAAGTGTATCCCGCCTGGCCGACAAAGAGAACTCTGGTCGCTGCATCGACAATGGTTTTGATGTCCTTTCTCACTGTAAGCCTCGCCCCTCGAACGTCAATGTGAATTGCGTCATGTTCTTTCTACCTGCACTGTCACTTTGTGTCCTCCCCTCTGACAAAAAGGGAGGACTTTCTGTAGTTTTTCATGATGCATTCAATGAGAAATCCCACTGTACTATGTAAGGTTTTTAAGGCGCGCTGAAAGGTCTCCCTTCCCATGCTTAAGGGACAAGCCATGCAGCAATGTGACAAGCTCAATCTTCAAAAAGTGGCAAACTGCATTGGAAATAGCAAGCGTCTCTACCTAGAAGTGTTTTTAGCGCTAAACTCATACATTTGATGTACCCCATAGGGTAATAATTTTTGAACAGGATTCTTAACAGAAGTCAATCGCTCAGTTTTCTCCAATAAGAACTAAACACATTGCTTATCAATGACCCATTTTTTTAAAAGAAATTCAGAAGAAGTTGTTATTGCTGTAAAAGTGTTTTCCGACAAGAGCCTTCTCGGCTTCTCCATTGACGTTAAAGACATATTACTCCTTGCCTCATGACAACCTACTTACCATAGTTGAAGGTTCAATCCTTGATTACGGTGCTGTGGCATTTTAAAATGAATCAGGGCTGTCTGTCGACAGTTCTCTGGAACTGCTGTTGTTTTATCTGCGCTCCACTTTCAAGATTGGCAAGACGCTCCTTACATTCAAAAACAAGGAATATGCATTAGGTCATGCCAGGCCCCGTAATTACTAACCTATACGTTCCGCGCCTTGACAGGATCTTTTAAGAGCGACTTGCAAACTCTTGCGTGGTTAGAATCTTCAGATTTGTGGATTGTAGTGAACTACACGAGGATATACGAAGACGAGGATTAAGTAGGCGAGAATATCACGAAGACGAGGATAAGGACGACGAAGTGCCGCTGCGCTGCTCGTGCTCGCTTGTGGAGACTGAGACTGGCTGTGTTCTTGTGTGGTTCGCCGTGAAACTTCGACAGGGCTATTATCCCTGTTAAAGCACAGTAAAAACCCCCTTTCACTTGGTGGAGGTGAGCATTTCCTGCCGCCCTGGAGCTCCGCAGCCGCACACTCCCGACACAAGCAATGGCCGACGCTACCACCCCCAGTCCAACCGGCCCCTCATCCGCGGTGTTCTGCGCTGGAGCTTTGCGCCAGCGTGATCCTCCTATCTTCAGCGGAACCGGCGACCATGACGTGGAAGACTGGCTGGCCTCATATGAGCGGGTCAGTATTCACAACCACTGGGACGACAACCAAAAACTCAATAACGTCATTTTCTACCTAATGGACGTTGCAAACCTATGGTTCCGCAACCACGAGGCCGATATCACATCGTGGTCTACTTTCAAGTCTAGTTTTGCCGATATTTTCGGCCGGACTGCATTGCGCAAGTTGCGCACTGAGCAACGCCTGCGCGGCCGTGCACAGCTTCCTGGTGAGAATTTTACCAGCTATATTGAAGATGTCGTAGACCTGTGCAAGCGCGTGGACGCTTCAATGTCAGAGAGCACCAAGATTGATCACATTATGCAAGGAATTGATGACGCGTTCCACATGCTTCTGGCTAAAAATCCAGCCACCGTCGTCGACGTTATAAACGCATGCCACAACTTTGATGAATTACGCAAGCGCCGTAACATCACTCGCTCTTCGCTCTCAAACCCCGCGTCGCTTGCAGCTTTAACACCTGAAGAAGACCAGTCCACCTTGCTGCCACAAATACAGCAGTTCGTTCGAGAAGTTGCCCGTCAACTATCCCTCGTTCGCCAACGTCCTGACGCTCCCACTCCTTTAGTGCCAAAGCTGCAGCAAGTCATCCGCCAACAAGTTGCGGAAGCACTCCCCACGCTTCCTGAAGCTCCTTCTGTTGCTCCTTTGACATACGTCGAAGCACCAGTCCAGTATAGTCAACCTGCTGCTCCAGCCCCTTTGACCTACGCGGCTGTGGCTGCGCGGCCACCGCCTGAGCCGTCACAACCCATGCAGCCTGTTCTACGCCCTGCACCGCTTCCTCAAACGGCCCCGCTTCATCCGCCCACTGCGCGCTATTACAACCCTTGGCGTACTTCGGACAATCGTCCTATTTGCTACTACTGTGGTTTCGCTGGACATGTGGCCCGCCGATGTCGTCGTCGCATGGCCGAGCCTTCGTCTTCTGATTACTCGCCACCACTGCTTCGTTCTGCCCACTCTCCGCCTGCGTATGCCCCAGAACAGCGTTCATATACAACCCGTCGTTCTCCTTCTCCGCGTCGCCGGTCACTGTCACCAATGCGCCGGCCCCCACCACCTGCTGACGAGGGAAACTAAGCTCCGCGGTTCCTGAGGCAAGAACTGCGTACTCTGCGAAAAACTCAAGGCCTCATATTCCGCCCATGAACATTATAATGATTTCTATCGATGGTCTGTCCGTATATGCACTGGTCGATACGGGTGCTGCAGTGTCAGTGATTCATGAGCAACTCTGCCGACGATTACGAAAAGTTACGACGTCATTTAACGGTTTGTCGCTCCGCACTGCCAGCGAAGAGAGGATTGCACCTTTAGCAGCATGTAAACGCGTGTCGTCATTGAAGGTATTTTGTACAGTGTCGAGTTCGTAGTTTTGTCATCTTGTTCTCACGACGTGATCCTCGGATGGGACTTCTTGTCTAAAAATAACGCCGTGATCGATTGCGCCCGAGCTGAAGTAGAATTTTCTGCACTGTGCGACGCACTGCCCGGCGACAACCGCTCAGTGTGTCCTCAAAAGCTGACCATCACTGAAGATGTCGACGTAGCACCAGAGGCTTGTGCCCTTGTGCCTCTTTCGTGTCCTGCCGTGTCAGACGTTAGTGTTTTATTTACACCGTCTGCATCCTTCATCCACCGCAAGCACCTGCCGCTGCTATCTGCTGTTCTCGATATTCACGGTGGCTTCACGAAGCTACTCATCTACAATCCGTTCCCACGCCCGATTACTCTGCTACGTGGGGAATCTCCCGGTTCTATTCAACCAGCCCATGTTCTCTCTGACCTGGATGCCTCCGAGGCCTACCGCAGTAACTACATTGATGCTCTGCAGTCCGATCCGACGCCTGATTCGTTTCCAGACGACTTCTTCCGAACCGCCATCGATGACGCTCTTCCTTCCACCTACCGGACTCAGCTCGTGGCCCTTTTACATACATTTCGCTTCGCTTTCGACGCCGCCCACACACCTCTCGGACGCACTTCCACAGTCGCGCATTACATTCAGACCGGCTCTAACTCGCGTTTTCGACAGCGCCCCTATCGTGTGTCAGTGGCAGAGCGTCCCCTGATCAATGAACAAGTTGAGGACATGCTACAACGTGGTGTAATTCGTCCATCACAAAGCCCCTGGTCTTCACCAGTGGTGCTAGTGAAAAAGAAAGATGGCTCGTTTCGCTTTTGTATTGATTACCGGCGCCTCAACAAAATTACCCACAAAGACAATTACCCCCTTCCGCGTATAGACGATGCTCTTGATTGCCTCCAAGGTGCCGAGTACTTTTCATCTCTTGATTTACGTTCAGGTTATTGGCAAGTACCAATGGCCGCCTGTGACAGAGACAAGACCGCATTTGTGACGCCGGATGGCCTCTATGAGTTTAATGTGATGCCCTTCGGTCTGTGCAATGCGCCCGCCACATTCGAGAGGATGATGGATAACATCTTGCGGAAGTTTAAGTGGCACATCTGTCTCTGCTACTTGGACGACATTGTTGTCTTTTCCACCGACTTTGCTACGCACCTAGAGCGCTTGCGGCAAGTTTTGGTTTGCCTTACTGACGCCGGCCTGCAACTGAATCTCAAGAAGTGTCACTTCGGTGCCAGGGAGTTGACTATTTGGGGCACATCGTCTCTAAGAAAGGTGTTCGCCCTGATCCGGCCAAGTTGCGCGCAGTGGCGGAGTTTCCTAAGCCGGTTTCGCTCAAGCAACTTCGAAGCTTCATAGGTCTATGCTCCTATTTTCGGCGCTTCGTGCAGAATTTTGCTTCGATAATTGCACCCCTGACGAAACTACTCGGAGGAAACAGTGACTTAACTGCGTCGAGTGCGACGAAGCGTTCAAAGCATTGCGCTGTCTTTTGACTTCGCCACCAATCCTTCGCCACTACGACCCGACAGCACCCACCGAGGCCCACACTGATGCGAGTGGCGTTGGCCTCGGAGCTGTCTTGGCACAACGGAAAAACGGTTTTCACGAATACGTCGTCGCGTACGCGAGTCGTATCCTCTCTAAAGCTGAACGCAACTACTCAGTTACGGAAAAGGAGTGTTTGGCAATTGTGTGGGCATTAACAAAATTCCGACCCTACCTTTACGGTCGCCAGTTTGACGTCATCACGGACCACCACGCGTTATGTTGGCTGTCGTCTCTTAAAGACCCGTGCAGCCGCCTCGCACGATGGGCTCTCCGCCTACAGGAATTTGACATCCGCGTTATATATCGCTCTGGCCGTAAACACATGGACGCCGACGCACTATCTCGTTCTCCCGTCTCCAACTAACCTGCTTGCTCTACGGTGGCTGCTCCCGTCCTCTCCACTCTAACCATCGCTGACATGCCTGCGGAGCAGCGAAAAGACCCGTGGCTCGCAACTCTTATCGAGATCGTGTCCACTTCTCCTAACGCTGCTGCGCCTTCTCGGGCTTTACGCCGTCAAGCACCACACTTTGCCCTACGAGACGGTCTTCTCTACCGCCGCAATTATATGACTGATGGTCGACGGTTGCTTCTCGTCATTCCCCGCCATTTACGACATGAAATTTGCACCTCTTTCCATGCGGACCCTCAGTGTGCCCATCCTGGTGTAGTGAAGACGTTTCAAAGGATCTCTCAACGCTACTATTGGCGCGGCATGTACGGGTATATTCGCAAATACGTCCGCTCCTGCATCGCCTGTCAGCGCCGGAAGTCATCCACACCTCGTGCTTCTGGCCCCTTACAACCACTTCCATGCCCGGCCCGCCCTTTTGACCGCATTGGCGTTGACCTATACGTGCCACTTCCCTGCACGGTTTCTGGGAACCGGTGGATTATCGTCGGCATCGACCACCTCACCCGGTATGCCGAGACCGCCGCTTTACCCGCCGCTACTGCCCGTGAAGTTGCCCTATTCTTGCTACAACATTTTGTTCTTCGCCATGGCGCGCCGCGAGAGCTGCTGAGTGACCGAGAACGCGTCCTACTTTCCAACGTCGCTGAATCTCTATTGGCCGAATGCCGCATCATACATCGGACCACAACAGCCTACCACCCTCAAACAAACGGGTTGACTGAGCGCTTCAATCGCACTCTCGGAAATATGCTGACGATGCACGTTGCCGCCGATCAGACTAACTGGGACGCTGTCCTTCCTTTCGTGACATACGCTTATAACACCGCCACGCAGTCAACTACTGGATTTAATCCTTTCTTCCTCCTTTATGGGCGTGAGGCGTCGTCCACGATGGACACCATTTTATCATATCGTCCCGACTCCTCCGAGTGTACTCTCCTTTCAGACGTTGCCAAACATGCGGAGGAATGTCGCCAGTTGGCCCGGTGTTTTACATCGGAATCTCAAGGCCGCCAAAAGCATCACCGCGACAAAGATCAGACGCCACACATTTTTCGTGCAGGATCCCTTGTTTGGCTTTGGGTTCCCGACACCCCACCGGGATTGTCATCAAAATTTCGAACCGAGTATCACGGCCCCTACCGCATTGTCCGTCAAACCTCCCCTGTGAATTACATCGTGGAGCCACTCACTACCTCTTGGGACATGCGTCATCGCGGCCGCGAAACTGTGCACGTGAGCCGCCTCAAAACGTACTACGATCCGCTCCTCTTGCCCTCACCATAGGTCGCCAGGATGGCTCCTCCTCGCTCCGGGGGAAATTGTAGTGAACTACACGAGGATATACGAAGACGAGGATTAAGTAGGCGAGAATATCACGAAGACGAGGATAAGGACGACGAAGTGCCGCTGCGCTGCTCGTGCTCGCTTGTGGAGACTGAGACTGGCTGTGTTCTTGTGTGGTTCGCCGTGAAACTTCGACAGGGCTATTATCCCTGTTAAAGCACAGTAAAAACCCCCTTTCAGAATGATTTTTTTCCTTGTTACCTGCACACCATCAAACTTTGAGGCCGTTACATCAGTCATTTTGTACATTCATATTGAACATTGTACAAGGGTGTTTTCACCCGCTGCTATATACTAGAGAAATGCCTAATGACTCAGCGATAAGCTTTCTTGATATTCGGCTAAAATGCATGGACAACTACGTTTGCTAGTGCTATTCACCTCGCGCCAACAAAGCGCTTCTACCATATACGTCAGCACATTCTAATCGCGTGAAACGAGGCATTATTAACCTCTGTGTGAAAAACGGCATTGAAAAGTCATGTCCCACCAATGCACATCTTACTTTCATGAATAAAAACAAGGTTCTTCGAATCAGGGTGCCGTAAGGAATTGGCGGGTTCAGTCTCCGAAAACCGCCTGAAAAAGAAACTCTGGCAAAACGTGACACCACAGAAGAAACAAAGAGGAAGTTGGCTGTCATTTCATACATCAATTTTCTCGCGCACAATCTGAAGAATACAGGAGAAAAGGCAGACGTTACTGTTGTGTTTTCAGCCCCAAATAAACTCACTGTGTTATGCAAAAGATCCCTGCCCTCCGCACATTGCTCCCAATGGCAAAAGTGTACCACCCGCCGCAGGAAAAGATTTGTTAAATATACTGAGGGCATTGTTGTTCAATATTCCGCTCTCTTGTGGCAAGCAGTATATTGGACAATCTGGTAGGTGGCTGAACGAAAGGCTTCAGCAGCACAATTACAACATGAAGACATATACCGGCAGCAATCTAGTTTTATATTGCAAAGATTGCAATTGTGTGCCTTTTTTTGGATAAATTCTCAGTCGTTGCCAAGAGTAGAGATAAGCTAACTCGTGAAATTGCGGAAGCTGCTCAGATTTCTGCCTTGTAAGATAACTGTGGTAGTGCACTGTTCATTTCAATGTCTAAACTAGAGCTGCCTTTTTGGGCTAAAAACATCAATCATCTCCCAATTCTTCGCATCTTTTTTTCAATCCATTTTTCTCTTAGGACAGTGCATGCACTACTTTTGTTCACAGTTCGTCGACACGGTTGTTTTTGCCTTTCTTCGTCAGTCCTGGGGTTGCGCTTCACGTATGGTATAGGTTTACATTTCCCCTGCATCCGGCAGTGAAATGCAGCGTTCAGAACGACTGGCACCCATCTTATCGATATGACCTAATCGCGTAAAATATGAGTGAATGAGCACACACTAAAACGTTACAATAAAAAAAAAAGTTGTAAATATTTTCCTCCTTGATTTTTTAAGCAGTTGACTATAATAATAAGCCCGGATAGAAAGTTAACGTTAATTTTAAAAGCGCAAACCGTGGCTGGCGGCTAGTATGTGAATATCTGATAGATTCAGTTTGGAAATATCATTTTACTTTAGAGGCAGCGTCAATGTCTACACCGCCTCAAATTTACTTTCCTTTATATCTCTCATAGGTACAATGACAAAGAATTATATTTAGGTGCAGATAGGACACACGTTAACAACGCTATCGTTAATGCTCACTGTAACGGCTAAGCAGCGTTTACTCAATGTATATAGTCACATAAGGATATTCATGGGCCAGTGTGCCTCAGAAATATGGCACGCATATTGCGATATCCAAATATTGCCTGAAAATGACATTTCAGGCCTCATCCGTCGGAAATCGAAAATTTATTGATTGGGAATCACTTTACGCCTTTTCAAGATGAATGTGTCAATACTAGACAATTTGGAACACTTGCATGCCTTGAGCACTTTACTTGATGCCTCTTTTTTCAAGTACGACACCACATAACTTGAAGCGTATTTAAACCCCTTCCAATGATGATCGCTTTGCCTTGACGAAGGCAAGTCTAGTTGTCGAAAAGCTGGCTCGACCTGCGAACTGAAGCTTCCCCCCTCTAGCCTTGTTCAGTGCTCCTTCATACCGCGTAAGCCATCTTCTTCCTCTTGTTTTACCTGGAAATATGTGTGAGACTTCTGTGCATTCGCACCTATGCACGTATGTAAGCGCCCAGAGTAATTTAATTTGTTCATTTCGTTGGGTTTTTACTATTTCCGCCATTGCCTGCTGTCACCAGTGCAGGAGCATGACAGTTATTTTCACAGAGAAGCAATTTTGTGATAAGAGGGATTATGGGGGATTTGTTGCAGATTCAGCCCAGCATCTGCAAACAGAACGAAAAGAAGGAAGACGAGGTTTTCGATGTGGGGGCGCGCGAGAGGACCTGAGTGCCATGCTCAGTCTCCTCAGTGGCTCAGTCCAGTGGCACATTCACAATCGTGTGGATAAGCAGGGATTAAAGATAGTCAGAGGCGGCCATGGTGTTTGCCTTTCTTCTATAGACTTATCATTAATCAGTGCGTAAAGAAGATCGAATATGTTGGGTTGGTCGGGTTTAAAGCCCCAAATTGGTGCCGGCTATGAGAGACGGCGTAGGCAGGGCTCTGAGTATTTAGGACCCCAGGGTTATTTCAAGTGCACAGATATCTGACTTTCTTGTATATATACGTATACATTAACTCCTCTTCTAAGAGGCGCCGTGATAAATTGTCTTTTTTTCATTGTGAGAAAAAGTCATTTATAGTAGGAATTTCTACTAATACGTCTGCTGTGACGCCGATGCGAAACAATATAGGCCTAACGAGGACCAGGGAGTGCTCTCGTCCAGAGCGCCGGTCCGCCGCGGTCGCTTCCGGCACCATTCCGGTAAGCTCGCTTCATCCGGCGCAGCAATTCGCGGCTCGCAGTTGTTACACAGCTCACCCCTGTTCTGCTACTTCGACAATTACTAATTAGGTGCAGCAAATGCAATGCATATGATCGGTATAGCACGAAGCTGCATTTGCAATAGTCATTTATAACGTAGTGTCTGGAGTGCCGTGCTGCTAGCGCGGCAACAGCGCGCTCAAGCAGCGTCTGAACGCAGCACTTCCCTAAACAGCGCGGAGCGCCACTCCGCAAAAGCTGCGTATCTGCTGGTTTACCTCAAGATATCTTTGAGCACGTGGAACCTTCAGTACAGAACGATAGAACTAGAGAAAACAAATGGCACCAGCAGCAGATTGCGCTAATGCGTAGATTCCTAAAGCGCGCGACAGAGCGAAGCAAGCGCGCGGCCGGCCTAGCCGGCCAGCCGGCATTCCAAAACTGACGTCACATATCCACCAGTTCCCTAGTTTCGACTCGCGCAATAGCCACGCCCGGCAGCGACGAGGGCGTGACCATGGCACATTTTTAACAAACAATTTCTGTTTTTCTTATCGGTTAAATTAAATACAAAATTGACACACATGATTAACGAAACTCGTTCATTGCAACCACCAAATGTCATACAATTTGAAAACCGTTTCAACTTATTTTAACGCTAAGAAACATTGCAGCTAAATTGGCAACTATTTTTCCATAACGATCGAAGAGACGCAACTTAGCAGTTTTTTATTCGTTCTGAACAATTTTTTTTTGTGTATTTTCTATCAAACAGTTTACAATTCATGATTTCATTTTACACCTAATAATTGTAGTTGTTTGTGCTTGAGAGCAGTAAACGTCAGGTTCTTCTTGTTCTTCAAATCTTCCACACCTCTCCAAGATGCTCCTCGACACGGCAGGCGACGTACAATTCACACACATACACACAATGAGACGTAGGGCGACAAACTTGCAGTAACAAAACGAAAATTAACTTTATATAAAAAGAACGCGGAGCACAGGGTACAGGGTACAGAAAACCTATTCACACGAGGCAGTGAGACATCACTATTTACAAACGAGACTGGGCGAAAGACTAACTGCAAACTGAGCGCATCGCTCTTTTTATGACTTCTAAGTCGGGGCCTGCCTGCTAGGCTGCCTTCTCCGAGCGAGAATCAAACCAAAATCAGAACCGTCGATGGCTGCGCGGCGCGCTCTTAAATATTAGCCAGCGCAGAAGCTTAGAGGCGCGGAGGAGGAGTGAAAAACAGCTTAGCGCTGCCAGAGATATAACTCCCCCCTCTAGGCCCTCTGGAGAGTTCTCGAATTTACTCCAACATGGTCAGCACGCGCGGCCTTCCCGCGCGAAGCGAGGAGGAGGCCCGGGACCATGCGGGGGAATGCACGCGTGACTGCACCCATGACGACGAGGGCGACAAGGCGCAGCGCGGTGGCCGAGATTACGTAGTTGGTCGCGTCGCGTTCTAGAAGTTTGTAGAAATTTCCATCGTCGTTTTCTGCGGCGCGCGCGCTGAAACAATAAAGAAAGGGCCACCGCGGCCTTACACGCCCCACCATAAGATGATTCCTGGGTTTTTGAGTCCAGCCCAAACCGAACAAATACAAAGGGCCGCGACTTCCCGTTCAAAAGAACACGATCTACATGCACAGTTCCTTTTCACCGTCGCTATACGGCATGCATGACGTTCAAAGCTTGTCACAGTTCCTGGCACACAAAGTTCACGCTCACAAAGTTCAAACGCACTTTTCTCGCGCACAGTCACTGCACAGCATGCAATATGTTCACGGCAAGTCCCAGATCCTGGCGTTCCGCAGACATCCCATGCGGTCAGGTCCGGCAAGTGTTCTTTGCATGCTTCGGTTGTCACTGCATGCTCGCGAGCGCACACACTTTCATGCGCAGGCGAGCAGGGCCGCTCCCGCCCGCCGGCGCGACGCTGCTCACGCACATGTGGAGAATTTGTTTCATCTCGAAACTGTACAGCTAAGGAGGGGCGCGGCATCATGCGGCTCATGTAGGTCTGCAAAAAATCCTTTTGTGTGGCGCTCTTTGGCCTAAGATGCCCTTGCGCCAAAAAAAATCAGTTCATCATCATAGGTCTGCAAACATGCAGAATGCTAAACGCTCGCCTTCCAATGGGAGACTCGTCGCTTTACTGAGCGTCTCGGGTTCACGAGTACGAACGGTGGCCAATTTAGTGACTGTTGATGACTTGGATGTTTGCGACAGCTGCTGAGACGTCTGCTGTGGTCAAGGTATTATCACGGATCTCGACGACCGCATCGCTCGCGACCGCTGTCGCTGAATCAACTGTGGCGCCCTGTTCTTGGTAAGCGCTCACGCCCAGCGTCGCTGTTTCACCCGCATCTGCTGCATTTAATTCGTCAGGATCAGTTCGTAAACATGCGACAGCATTACGCTCTTCAATTACCTCGTCTACAGCGGGCTTGAGTTTGATCTCCTGCTGCCACGCGCTTTCCAGTGCACCTGGCGGGACGCTGACGCCCTCGGTAATTTGATCGCACCCGGGCACTTTGGTTGGGAAGACTTTAGCTGATGTTTTGGTGTTTGCTTCGCTGGCTGGCAACGCGCCGCGCACGCCGACAGCATCGCTCGCTCCGGCGAAGGCCGTCTCCGCCGGCTCTGTACTCGCGGCATCGTCCGACGCCGAGGCTACTGCGTCACCAGACACGTTGCCTTCAAATATAGTTCGGGGCTGCTCTTTCAAAGCGTTCCTTCTAGTTTCTAGAAACACCGCTTACCTGAGCAAAGAGCAACGATTGCGCCTTCCTTGCCGCGTCGCTCCTTGCTGTCGGGCACTTCCGATCGTCGCTGCCGCTGACCGTCACTGCGAGGGGTCCCTGGGTCCTTGCACGCGTCGACGAAGCTCCTACCCCGAACGACAGGGATATCTTGCCACCTCGGCAACGATACTCCTTCCTTTGCGCGTCGCTCCACACTGGTGGGCACTCCGACTCGCCGCTGCCTCTGACCCTCTACTATTGGGGTCCCTAGGCCCTTGCACGCGGCGTCTCTCTTCCACCTTGAACGGCCGGCAGATTTCGGTAAGCGCCGATAAATTTTTGACGACCCGAGTAACGGGCTGGGCTTGCGGAGTGCTGCAGTTGCCGAATCATCCTGCCGGCTGCGCCAGTAAAAGCCAGGTTCTTCTTGTTCCTCTAATCTTCCGCACCTCTCCAAGGTGCTCCTCGAAATGTCAGGTTCTATTTATTCTTCTAATTTTCCGCACCTCTTCAATGTGCTCCTCGATTTGGCAGGTGACGTGCATTTCACACACAAACGCACAATGAGACGTAGGACGACGAACTTGCAGTCACAAAACGGAAATTCACTTTATATGACACAAACACAAGATACAGAAAAGTAATTTACACGAGGCAGTGAGAAGACACACTTTACAAAAGAGACCGGGCGAAAGAATAACTGCAAACCGAGCGCATCGCTCTTTTGACGACTTCTCAATCGGGGCCTGCCTGCTACGCTGTCTTCTTCGGGCGGGAATCAAACCACAATCGGAACCAGAACGAGAACCAGAACCGTCGATGGCTGCTCGGCGCGCTCTTAAATAGCCAGCGCAGAAGCTTCTAGGCGTGGAAGAGGAACGGAAAACAGCTTAGCGCTGCCAAAGCTAAGCCTCCCTCCTTCGGCTCTCCGGAGAGGTCTCGAATTTACTCGAACCTGGTCAGCACGCACGGCCCTCCCGCGCGAAGCGAGGAGGAGGGCCAGTACCGTGCGGGGGAATGCACGCGTGACTGCGCCCATGAGGACGAGGGTGTGGAGGCGCAGCGCGGTGACCGTGATTACGTAATCGATAGCGTCGCGTTCTCGAAGCTTGTAGAAATTTCCATCGCCGTTTTCTGCGGCGCGCGCGCCGAAACATTAAAGGGCCACAGCGGCCTTACTATACTGGCCTTTTTTATGCCAACTGTGGATATTGCGAAAGATTTGCCAGTTTAAAAACAACCCGAGATCCATTTTAGAATGGCATGTCTGTCATTAGTTGTGAATTTATTTAACAACTAGAAATGAAAGCTCTATATGTAGTTCAAAATTTGAACAAATAGGAAACATTGCAATGCGAAACGCTATATACAATTTTTGTTATTTTTATTGGGTGTTCATTGAACTCACAGAATTTTTAGTTTCGATTCTTGCTTTCTACGCGATCTTTTACTTGAAAACACTAGTTTCACTGACTTCATACTGAAACGTTTTAGTGATGTGTTTAATGTAAGTATGAAATCATATTTATGTATAGTTAATTTGCATATTTTTGCCATGAGGTGCCAGCCAATACAGAAAGAGAATGATCAAATGGTGGGCACTCCTACTCGCCGCTGCCTCTGACCGTCTCCTCTTGGGGTCCCTAGGTCCTTGCACGCGGCGAAGCTCTTCCACCTTGAACGGCCGGCAGTCTTCGATGTGCGCTGATAGCGTTGCGACATCTCAAATAACGGGCTGGGTTTGCGGAATGCTGCAGTTGCCGAATCGTACTATCGGCTGCGCCAGTAAACGTCAGGTTCTTCTTGTTCTAATCTTCCGCACCTCTCCAAGGTGCTCACCTATATGTAGTTCGAAATTTGGACAAATAGGAAACATTGCACTGCGAAACGCTATATACAATTTTTGTTATTTTTATTGGGAGTTAATTAAAATTACAGAATGTTTACGACTGTATGAAGTTAGTGAAACTCACGAGTTTCACTAACTTCTTACTGAAACTCACGAGTTTCACTAACTTCTTACTGAAACGTTTTAGTGATGTGTTTATGTCTGCAGAAGGTTTATACCCAGCTTCATTTTCCGACTTTTTGCAAGAAGTGGTGCAAAATTCGTCTCAATTATTTGAAAACTCCGCCGAATGGCACAGATTTGCATGCTATTTCTAAGGTCCTGAAAGTTAATTTGCATATTTTTGCCATGAGGTGCCAGCCAATACAGAAGGAAGCCGCATAGCAGGGTTCATTTGTCAGGATGATGTGGCAAATGGGGTCTGTAATTGACTTCAATATAAAGCAGAAATGCGTATTGGAAAGCGTTGCACTGCCCCTAGAGTGTAATTATTATCTGAAGCATAAAAGGGAAGCATTTGGAGCCGGCACGCTTGCCGACATGCGCCTCACGCTACTGTTGCACATGCAGGTCTTTTTTTGCACTCGGAACCTCGGCTGTGCTCAGTCCGGCCGGACAAGCGGTGTGTTGCCTCATCGAGCCTTTTTCGTCGGCCGCGCATGGTTGAGAGGCCACCGTCGTGTAGTCTACCATCGACAAGAGCGGATCATCAACGTTTCCAAGCTTCACTCGGACACTGATTTCCTTGTCGGCGACTCGCCAATCTTCTTCGAGCAACTGGAACCACGTGACTGCAAGCAAGCCTACTTAAACCCGCTGCACTTTGGCTACGTCGGATTTGGAGCCGGCATGCTTGCCGACATGCGCCTCACGCTACTGTGGCACATGCAGGTTAGTTACCGTTACCCTATTGTAATATGAGGACCTCTGTCTGTATTGCCGGCTCCACCCATGCTAAGTGCTTCTGTTTGTCGTAGGAGACGAGTACACAAATTTGTATGTTGCCAGCAGTTTAGCCTGATTGTGAATCGGATGTTATACCTGGTGCTCCTACTGCTACGTTCTAGAGATATTGAGCTCAATCCTGGCCCTCTTAGTGAAAGTCAGGTGGAACTGCTCAAGAGTTTACAAAGCGGTCAGGCAGCTATTATGGCTAAGGTAGATACCATTGACGAGAGGATCGCTAATCATAAATCCACCATAGGGGATATAAGCAGTAAACTCGATAATGCTAGTGGACAGATTGACGCTCTTCACAAACCAGTCACTGAACAGGGAAATGTTATTGAACGCTTAACGCGAGAAGTAAATGATTTGCACAGCTAGAATACCGCAAGAGTGGAAGCGTGGGCGAGTTGGTGATGGTTCGATTGGTGCATAGCGCTAAAAAGACAAGGACACAGCGAGACACACAGGACGTGCGCTGTGTGTCTCGCACGTCCTGTGTGTCTCGCTGTGTCCTTGTCTTTTTAGCTCTATGCACCAATCAAACTAGAATACCGATTTTGAAAATCGAAGTCGTAGGCTAAGCCTTGTCTTCTATGGCGTAAATGACAGCAACCTATCAGATATATGGGAAGATTCAGAGAACCGAATCAAAAGCATCTCTCAGTCAAAGCTAGGGATTGAATTGCAAACTGTGCAAAAGGCGCACCGTATCGGGCATTACGGTGATAAAACTGCGTGACCGAAAATAATGAACTTTGCCTCCTATAAAGAAAACAGGAAGTCATGAGTTTCGCGAGAAAGTTTAAGTGTTCTGACTATAGCGTGGATCAAGGTTACTCAGCAGGGACACGTAATGTGCGGAAGCGACTGTGGAAATATGCAAAAACTAAAGAGGCTGACAAAGCAAGATAAAACTAAAGTATGACAAAATTATTCTGCACGGGAAGGCTTTTATGTTGGACAACAAAGAACAGGTGGTTGTTCCTGCCATAAAACTATGACGCCCCATTCATCCAAGGAAAGGCCTCCAACGGGATTTAATGGCCGTAATTGTGAACTGCAGAAGCATTGTAAATAAAGTTGATGAGTTTGCTAGTCTTCTGGAGTGTGTAAAGGCAGACATAGTATTTAGTACTTAATCCTGGTTAGATGCATCGTTTCGTGATAGCGAGGTGTTTCCGAAAGAATTTATTGCTTACCGCAAAGACAGATCCCGCTCTGACGGAAGCGTCTTTCTGGTGGTGCAGTCTTCTGTAGGTTCATCATTACTAGATGTCAATTACAATGATGTTGACTCAATGTGGTGTACACTTACGTTACACGACAACTCGTTATACGCTGTCGGATAATTTTATCGCCCACCCGGTTCTGATCCGAGCATGTTGCAATTACTTTATGAAATTATTTCCGAGGTTTTCCAAAAAACCGATATTGCTCGGGAAGATTTCAATCTGCCGGATCTGCATTGGGGTGATGGCGTGTGTGTAACCACAACAGGTTGCGCAATCAATACAGAAATGAAGGGTATCATAGATACTTTTGGCCTATAACAGTACGTTCAAGAACCAACTAGGGATAAAAATATTTTAGATCTTTTCTTCTCCAACTCTCCGGATCAGGTTAATGCTGTTAATGTTATTCCAGGCATTAGTGATCGTTATGTGGTCATTGTATGTATAAAAGCATCGCATAATAGACAAAAGAAATGTGAGTCAAGGCGAGTCTTTTTTACGAGTAAGGTGACTATGCTAGAATGTGCAAAAAATAACTAGATCACTTGCCCGTTTTTCAGTGCTTATATGATGAGTGCGATGTTCATGAATTATGGCGCTTATTTTAGGAAAAACGTTTTGAACTGAGGGATGCTCATGTGCCAAATATAGATTCGGCTATATTGAAGAAACGTAGAAAGCCGTGGGTGACTGCTAGTTTGATAAAGGTGATAATGAAAAGAAGGCGTGCGTACCTCAAGTTTAAAAGAAAAAGACGTGAAGATCACCTTGGCAGATTACTTGAGCTAACGCGTGAGCACAAGCAAAAACTTAAAACTGCGAAAGAAGAGTACTTATAATGCTGGATGTTAAAATGAAGGAAAACCCTAAATTCTTTTGGCATTACTTAAGGGAGTGTGGACCAGTTTCAGTCGGTGTATGTGATATTGTTTATAATCAACAGGTGATTTCTAGTGATGTAGAAAAGGCAACGTGTTTTAATACTCACTTCAAATCTGCTTTCCTACCTAAGGATATCCTCAGTCCCCAACAATACACAAGTTATGAGCCAACAATGCAGCTAGTTGACAGTTGAAATAAGAGTAGAGGGATTCAAGCGCTCTCAGAGGATATAGATGAATCAAAGGACTGTGGTCCAGAAGGCATATCACTCAGTTTGCTAAAGAACTGTGCTCATCCTATCTCACAGTATTTACATATTATTTATAAAAAAATCTTTGGGTACAGGTCTTTTACCAGACGACTGGAACATAGCCTATGTAGTCCCAATTCACAAAGGCGGAGCAAGAAAGGATTTGTCAAATTACAGGCCTATTTCTCTAACATCAGTTTCATGCAAAATCTTGGAGCACATCTTATACACAGAAATAATGAACCACCTAGTAAAGAATAATTTGCTAATAAAAGAACGACATGGGTTCCGCAAAGGCTTATCATGTAGTACTCAATTTGTCGAATTTTACCATGAACTTGCATCTGAAGTTGACCGCGGGGGCCAGACTGCATATTTATGGATTTTCGGAAAGCGTTTGACACTGTGTCACACCCACCCCTTCTTTATAAACTAAAAAGTGGTAAATCTGAATTCAGCTGTAATAAAATGGATTCAGAATTATTTGCTCGACCGCCGCCAACGTGTAGTCCTGAACGGTAAATGCTCAGATTATGTTGATGTGACATTGGGGGTCCCACAGGGGTCTGTCCTGGGGCCACTCCTGTTCATAATTTATATAAATGATATTTTACTCAGTTACCGACATTGTAGTGGAAATTAAGAAGAAGAAATGGACATGGGCAGGACATGTAGTGCGAAGAGAGGATAACCGATGGTCGCTGAGGGTAACAAACTGGATTCCAAGGGAAGGAAAGCGTAGCAGGGGGCGGCAGAAAGTTAGGTGGGCGGATGAGATTAAGAAGTTCGCAGGGGTCAAGTGGATGCAGCTAGCACAGAACCGGGTTAACTGGAGAAATATGGGAGAGGCATTCGCCCTGCAGTGGGTATAATCAGGATGATGATGATGATGATGATGATGATGATGATGATGATGATGATAATAATATTTCACTCGGTATCTCCTCAAGTGTATGTCTGTTTGCAGATGACTGTGTTATGTACAGAAAAATTAACAATGCCAATGATGTTGCTCAACTTCAAACTGGCTTAATACTTATCCACGATTGGTGTCTTAAGTGGAAAATGTATTTGAATACAGAGAAAGGGCCTCATTGTTTTTCGCGGAAAAAATCAAAGTCCGAGCTCAGTATCGCATACGCAATGATTTGATCAGCCAGAAATGTACGTATACAGATATTTATGTGTTATACTGACAAATGACTGTTACTGGAATGCTCATGTCGACCATGTGGTTACCAAAGCCGGTAGGGCACTAAATTTTATACAGCGAAGTTTAAGGTGTTCGCAGCCAAGCCTCAAGAAAACTGCTTTTCTCTCTTGTGTTCGACCCATCATGAAATATGCGTGTATTGCATGGGACCCTGCACAACAGGTATTAATTGACAAACTCGAGAAAATTCATAATAGACCAGCAAGGTTCGTCTTGGGGAGGTACGGGCGAAGGGATTGTTGTACAGCAATGAAAGAAGAATTGCAGTGGGAATCACTCGCTTCCCGTAGAAGAAAGTTGAGGCTAAAATTGCTGTACTTAATAATTCACGGAAAAACGGGGATTGATTTTGAAAGTTATTTAAAACAGCCGTTTTACATTTCTAAACGACATGACCACTCTCTCAAAATTAGAGAGAACCGTACCAAGACGAACCTCTTTGCAAATTCATTTTTTGTTAAAACAGTGCAACAGTGGAACCGGCTTTCAGAAATGCAAGTGTGTTCTGCAAGTGAACATTTATTTTTTGCCAATCTCTAACCCCCCCTGATATAACGCCTTCGGACAATGGGGGCTACCTCTTGAATAAAGAATAAAAAAATATGTCTAATACCGTATATTGTAACCATTGTCATAATACATTTCTAACACGAATGCATCATTTTCAACAACATTGCACGCAGAATATGCACAAGCAAAAGTTATTTATTTCATTAAAATTATATTTCTTTGACCACAGTAACGAAATGCATCTCAGAAATTACTTACCTCCAATATGACCAGTTGATTAACAACAATTTTCAGATCTAGAATGCCAAGATCAGTTTTGTTGAATATTTGATTGATCTGTGATAACGACAAGAGCGAGATGCAAATCACAAACCGAATTGTAAAAAAGATGGCTAGAAAATTAGGTTCACGTAAGAAAGTATTAGCATGGTTTTATCGGTCATTATTTATACTCGTTAAATTGATTAGATCGGCTAAATTTAATTATATACTTTAAACTAAACAGTAAAAACTTATGATAGAACAGAAAAAGGGTCAGAAAAAAGATTATTTTCAAAGGTGTGGCTTATGTTCAAAAGTGGGTAGGGATGACGCTTTGACTAATTTGAACAAAGCAGGGCTATATTTATTTTTAGCATAGAAGAAATGACCCAGCATCAAGGTCTCCTGTTTGTCGTCTTAGCGTTGATGCCATATATGTATAATTATATATAGCGATGCCGAGACAACAAAGATGAAATAGAGATCGGAGAAGCATTACAATGGCGCAGTCGACCAACTTCTGGCCCGACCCGGACGTCCCCGACCCGCCCCTCCTTCAAAGTGGCCGGGTAGTCACACGACCGGCTCACTGGGCCTCAGCAACTTCTATTCCGACCGAGAACGGCGTCCATGCCTCCTTGGCGGATTCGGCTCTGGTGGCCCTCCTTCCCAAAGCCATCTTCACCTTGCGGGTGTTATCCGCCTTTTCCACTGCAGCGCTTGGCCATGCCTCTCTGTCCTCTGGCTGCTCAGTACCGCAGGGACCGCTTCTGAAATTCCGCGGTTTTTCAGATGACGCAAAAGCGTTGATTCAAGTTATCGACGCTGCTGCCCGCGTTCCACCTGGTCTCCAGCCACCACACTCGCCGTCGCCGAAGACCATCTCCATGGCGTCCCCAGCGCCTGGCACCAGTACGAAGGCCGCCGCTACACCACTTGGTCGGCCTGGACCTCTTTCCTTCTTGCTGCCTTTACACCCTTGGCCAGTGCGTACGACGTCAAATACACGGCGATGTGATCGCGGCGCCAGGCTCCAGATGAAGACGTCACCCTATACATTTACGGCAAGGCCCGTCTTCTTCAGGCCGGCAGTATCGAGTGACCCGCTCCATGTGCTAAACAGTGCATCGCCGACGGCTTTCACGATGCCACCCACGTATCCTTTATGACTACATTGGACACCCACAGCCTGTCCATCCTTGTCCAACGGGCGGCCGCCTTGCATGACACCGCCAGTCGTCGCGGGGTTCTTGCTGCCGCCGGGATATCAGCAGCACCTCAGCATGCTGCCTGCCCATGCATGGCGGTGTCAATCCAAAACGGCGAAAAGCAGCTCCGCACATGCCGTACTGCCCATAGCCCGCCCGTCAACAAGCATCCTGAAGGTGTTGCAAATCGCATACAACAACAACGGGAAGCGGTGCAGCACGTGAAGGAAACCTGTTTTTCCCGTGGGAGAATGATTGGAGCAGTGAAGTGGTTTAACTTGGTCGGCGGCTACGGCTTCATCAGCGGCACTGACACTGGTGAGCACATTTTTGTTCACCGCACCCTGAATAAACAATACCGTAAAATTATTATACGCATCTAAGGACAGGAAGTTGAATATGAAGTGACACCAGGAACAAAACGCTCGCTACTTCCAATGTCAGTGTGATAGACGTGAAGTCCGCACAGGAAGGTCACCAGTTCGTCGGGAAGGAACGAGCCCACACATACCGGCGTACCCAGTGAAGCTGTGCGCGGTACGGTGCTTCCGGTGGCAGCGGTGGCAGCAGGAACGAGCATTTCGGTGCAGCTTTTTTTATTTCCGTCAGCACTGCGGATGCATGACGAGTGAAGTTCCAGATCAGGGAGCACCATCAGATGCCACGCAAGGAGAGCAAGCCAACATCAAGTGTGGATGCATCATGAGTGCAGTTCCAGATCGAGGAGAACCATCGGACAACAGCCTCAACTTGCAGGAACGTGCAACTTGGAAACACCTATCAACTTCTGGACCCCTGTACCACGACAGGCAGGTTGCCAGCCAGAATAAGCCGGAATGGACTGAATAAGTTGTACTAGCAGTCCTTTCTTTAGAGCAGTGGGAGGCTCTACTGGCCAGCTCAGACCCGTTGACGCAAGTTCAGGCTATAGAGTGGGCTCAAAAGGTAGTCGAGAGCTACGGACTTGAGGCCATCTAAGTGTAGCGCACATAAATCACTCATTGCTGACCATAAATTTTTTCCAATCCCATGTACTGCTTCTTCTTATTATCATGACCACCAGAGGAGAAGAGAAATGTTTCGAATAGTTAGCTTAAACCATTGGTGTTCAACGCAACTTTCATTATGGTCACAGTTGTTTGCAGCGCCTATTTGATACCTGTACGTGGGTTCATGATTGACCTCTGTCGTCTTCGGGTTTCCATAAAAATTCGTAGAATTCATCATCATCCTCATCATGAGCCTGACTATACCCACTGCAGGGCAAAGGCCTCTCCCCTATTTCTCCACATAACCCGGTTCTGTGCTAGCTGCATCCACGTGACCTCGTAGAGTTCTCCCCGTCATAAAGCGCATTATTTGTGAAGCTGTGGTGTCTCTTCCTTTCAGATCCATAGTCGTGGGCGAGAGTGATGCCGAGACAGCAAAGATGAGGTAGAAATCGGAGGAGCGGAGCGAAAGAAGACGAGAAAGATAAAATAAAGCAGGGTGTTCTAGAGAACGACCATGTCAGTGCTTCTTCTCCGTTACTATATATATATATATATATATATATATATATATATATATATATATATATATATATATATATATATATATATATATATATATATATATATGTATATATATATATATAGAGAGAGAGCGAAGTACGCTTCAATCGTTAAAGGTTAAATGCTCTCGCATCCTCACGCTAATGACGACGATTAAGGATGGTGACGGTGGGACAGACGAGGAAGAAGAAGCGTTGGTGCCTGGGGCTAGTAGGCTTCACCTTATCCCCCTGCCATATCACTGTAAATAAACACCCCTTTGCTATTTCATCGTAACAACTTGGTGGAAGGTGCTCCGTTCGATCCCCAAGTACGGCGCAGCAAGAACAACTGGAGTTTCGACGTAGTCGCCGCCTTGCTGGACTGCCACCGCTTTCAAACATCATGGACCACACCGATTCTAACCGTGCCAGCCGCGACGCTGCTAGCCAGGCTGGTGACAGGCCTGCCCCCTCCAGCTCTATTCCCTGCCAGCCTTACTGGGAACCACGACCGTTTGCAGGAGAGGAAGGTGAGGACGTTGAGAAGTGGCTACTTCATTATGAACGAGTTAGTCGGTACAACCAGTGGGACCCTATCACCATGCTCACAAATGTCGTCTTCTTTCTAACTCACACGGCGATGACATGGTGCGAGAATAACGAGGAAAATTTGGCTACTTGGGAACGTTCCGAGATCGAACAGCGTTTTGGTGACTCTGTACCGAGCAAAAAGCGGGCTGAGCAGACCCTTGCCCAAAGAGCTCAATTGCCGGATGAAACTTGTACCACTTATACAGAAGAGATCCTCAGATTGTGCAGATGTGTCAATTCCAACATGCCCGAAGAAGACAGAGTCGGCCACATTTTGAAGGGTATCGCGGCTGACGTGTACAACTTTTTAATCGCCAAAGACAGCCTTGAAACCATCTCCGATGTCATTAAACACATCCGCGCTTTTCAAGCTCTGAAAACGCGTCGTATTGTGCCAAAATTTGGGCGGCTGGCCAACATGCCTACCGTGGCCAGCCTTTATGACCACGCCCAACTAGATATTCCGTCGACGATCCGGCAAATCGTGCGGGAAAAACTCCTGCGGCTCAACCCACTTCCCATGCACGAATCTGCTGAGGTCTCTGTCCAGAGGGTATCTAGAAGGCCGGCTTCGCCACCACAAGCGATTACCGTTCAGCCTTTCCCACAAGCTCCTGAAGTTGCAGCTTCCATTGACTATCCTCCTATGCATTTCGCCAACCGGAATGCGTCGGTGCCTGACGCCCCAAGGTATGACGTCGCCTCAAGTGCACATAGATCTTCCATTCGATCTACCGAGCTTCCTGAGCAGTTTGAGCATTCAGCCAGACCTACGACGCACCCAGCTGTTCCCTGCTCTTATTCGCAACAGCATTTTCTACCTTCCCCGCCGATATGCTACCGCTGCGGCGTCGAAGGTCACATCGCCAGATACTGCCGCAGTAGGTTCCCACCTCGCTATAACCGTCCGGCGCTTCCAACAGTACCCAACAATCGGCAATACAATCCCGTTTTTCAACAATCAAACACTCAGCGTGGGTATTATCGCAACATCCATAACCAGAATATCCGCGACCACTCCCCTGCATCTGACAGAAGTGTTACTCCACCACCCGCCTTCCGTGCGCGTCGTTCTCCATCACCACGACGGCGCTCCATGTCGCCTCAGTATCCTCAGCAGGAAAACTAACCAGCGCGACCAATGGGGGTGAGGCCGCTGGAAATGTGCTGTGTGCCAACATCCCTCCAACTATAATGCTCAAAAACAAAATTCGTGTGTTTATTGATGGTGTGTATACATTAGCTTTGGTGGATATGGGTGCGACTGTGTCTGTGATGAGTAATCAGTTTAGGCGCTTGTTGGAACGCAAAGTGATGTTTGAATATGACCGTGCTTCAACGTTTTGTGGTGTGAGTGGAGAAGCGTTGCGGCCACTGGGTGTGTGTAGTGCCCAAGTGTCTGTGGGTGGTGCAATTTTTCAAGCCGAATTCGTAGTCTTACCCCACTCTACGCAAGATATTTTTAGGAATGGACTTCTTGAAGTTTTGTGGCGCTACCGTGGACTGCCAAAGTCAAGAGGTTCATTTTGATGGCTCGCATCTGCCGACACTTTTTGAAAGTGGCCTGATGAAGAAACAGTTTTTAGTATTACCGAAGACACAGTAGTTCCACCCTTGTCTGCAATGTTCGTCCCCGTGTCCGTTCCACTTCTTGAGAAGGTTTCATTCCATGCCATGGTGCACCCAGTTCACTCAGCATGCCTGAAGAAAAATGTAATTATCCCTCACTGTATGATATCCGTGCATCATGGTAGTGCCTCGTTATGGACCATCAATCCATCGTCCGAGCCCGCAGTTTTACCAACGGGATTGAAGCTTGCCTCCTGTGGACCCGATGCGCCCCACGTCGTTGCTTTGGTCACAGATGCTACGAGTGCCACCGTGCCTCTGCCTGCTAATGAAACTTCGATCTTCCGCATGATCAGCGCCGATCTCAACTCACCTCTACGCCGTACTCTTGTGGATATTCTTCTACCTTTTTCGCCTATGTTTGACTTTTCTGAAACAGATGGACCAACCTCTCGCCCCGCACATCGGACCCATCATAGCATCGACACTGGTTCGGCTCGTCCCATTCGTCAAAAGCCATATCGCGTGTCCCCATCTGAGCGCAAAGTCATTCATGAGCAAGTGGAGGACATGCTACAGAAGAAGGTGATACAAGAGTCATCTAGCCCCTGGGCTGCCCCTGTTATTCTTGTACGCAAGAAAGACGGTTCGTGGCGATTCTGCGTCGACTATCGGCGTCTAAATTCTGTTACGAAAAAGGACGTCTATCCTCTTCCTCGCATAGATGATGCCCTCGACTGCCTCTCTTGTGCGTCCTATTTTTCTTGTCTTGATCTCAGATCTGGCTACTGGCAAATTTCAATGGACCCTGCCGAAAAGAAAAAAACAGCCTTCGTAACGCCAGATGGCCTTTATGAGTTTAATGTTATGCCATTCGGGCTGTGTAATGCGCCAGCAACATTTGAACGCTTTACGGACACAGTTTTGCGCGGCTTAAAATGGGACATTTGTCTTTGCTATCTGGACGATGTCGTCATATTTGGGAAATCCTTCCAAGAACACAATGACCGTCTAGTACGTGTCTTGAATTGTCTGCACAACGCCGCCCTAATTCTGAACTCCAAAAAGTGCCGCTTTGGAGAGCGCCAAGCGCTGGTGCTACGACACCTTGTCAATGGTGATGGTCTAATGCCGGATCCCCAGAAAACTGCCGCTGTTGAGTCTTTTAAACCCCCGCAGACAGTGAAGGACTTGCGCAGTTTTCTAGGGTTGTGCTCGTATTTTAGACGCTTTATACATCGTTTTGCTGACGTTGCTTACCCATTGACGTGCCTTCTCCACAAAAACTACTTTTAACTGGACACCAGACTGCGACGCGTCATTCCGTCAACTGAAGTTTCTTTTAATATCGAAACCTATCCTACGTCACATCGATCCTACTGCAATGACAAAAGTACACACGGACGCTAGTGGAATCGGTCTTGGTGCAGTCCTTGTCCAATGGCACAATGAACGAGAACATGTTATCGCGTACGCAAGTCGTACCCTGAGCAAGCCGGAGCGAAACTACACAGTCACCGAACAGGAATGCCTAGCTGTAGTTTTCGCTGTGCAGCGTTTCCATTCATTATTGTACGGACGTTCGTTTACTATCGTAACTGACCATCATTCACTCTGTAGGCTGCGGAACCTTCGAGACCCATGTCGTCGCCTCGCACGCTGGGCCCTCCGATTACAGGAATATGACTTTGCCGTGGTTTACAAAAGCGGGAGGCGTCATGCAGACGCAGATTGTCTTTCGAGGATGCCAATGGCCACGACTGGACCTGAAAGCGACGATTTCGACAATTATACATCGACCCTCGAGCCAGCGTTCCCCGACACGAATGTTTTCAAAACGGAGCAGCAAAATGATACCAGTCTGTAGCCTCTCTTTGCCCAAGCCAACGTACCTACAAGCCGTTTTTGTGTGCATGATGGCCTCCTATGGAAAAAGAGTTATTCGCCTGTCGGCCAGCGATACCTACTCGCAGTTCCCAAGACGTTGTGCACGGACGTATTACGTGTTATGCATGATGATCCAACTTTTGGGCATTTGGGATCGGTTCGAACACTCCACCGTGCTCAAGAAAGAATTTACTGGCCCAGAATGCGCTCGACGGTCGAACAATACGTTGCCAGTTGCAAGCAATGTCAACGCCACAAACGTCCAGCTGCAACTCAGTCTGGCTTTCTGCACCCTGTGAAGACCCCGACAGCACCGTTTGATCAAGTAGGCATTGACCTCGCAGGTCCGTGTTCGAAGTCCGTGGATGGATATCGCTGGATTGTAATCTTCGTGGACTATCTCACACGTTACTGTGAAACCGCCGCTCTTCCATCTGCTACGGCGCATTAGGTGTCGCTTTTGTTGCTGCATCAGTCATCTTATGAAACGGGCCTCCACGAATTGTCATCCCTGACCGGGGCCGACAATTCACTGCTGATGTTGTTGAAGAGCTCATGCGTTTATGCGCCGTAACTTTCCGACATCCGACGCCATACCATCCCCAGAAAAATGGCTTGACTGAGCGCGTCAACAGAACGCTTATCAACATGCTAGCCATGTATGTGGACGCAGGGCATAAAAACTGGGACACCATACTGCCCTTCATCACGTATGCGTTTAATACCGCCACGCATGAGACGACTGGGCACAGTCCATTTTTTCTGCTCTATGCCAGACCGCCACGCTACTCTCTGGATACTATCCTGCCCTTCACAAACCGTGAAGACCCCTGCCTGGCTGAGACCCTCTGTCTCGCCGAAGAAGCTCGGAGAATCGCCCGATTACGGTCTGGTGCTTCACAAGAACGTTCTAAAGTGCGATACGATGCCAGTACGCGGCGGGTCACGTACTCTGTAGGTGATTTAGTCGGCTATGGCGTCCAATTCGGCGCCCTGGCCTACATCAAAAACTCTTGGCCCATTATGACGGCCCATATGTGGTTATCAAACGCCTTAGTGATTTAACTTATGGAATAGCCCGCCTGACAGCATCGGGTCGCCGGTTAAGTTAAGTTAAATTGGTTCACAGGAAGGGAAAGGCGCAGTAACTGTCACACTTGCTCTGTGGACACCCGAACCGCGCCGTAAGGGAAGGGAGGGAGGTGGGAATGAAAGTGCAAAGAGAGAGAAAGGGAGCCGTAGTGGAGGGCTACGGAGTAATTTCGAACACCTGGGGATCTTTAACGTGCGCTGACATCGCACAGCACACGGACGCCACTTCGTTTCGCCTCCATCGAAACGCAGCCGCCGTGGTCGGGTTCGAACCCGGAAACTCCGGCACAGTAGTCGGGCATCTTACCACTGCACCACCCCGGCGGGGCAGGTCGCCGGTCGCCGGTCTGCCAAAACCGAACTGTGTCATGTTGCCCGCTTGAAGCCGTGTCAGCCTCGCACGACTCACGAACACGCCCAGAGGGCTTCGTCTGAGTAGGGGGGAAATGTCACGGTAATGACGACGATGAAGGATGGTGATGGTGGGACAGAAGAGGAAGAAGGAGCGTTGGTGCCTGGGGCTAGTAGGCTTCATCTTATCCCCCTGCCATATCACTGTAAATAAACACCCCTTTGCTGTTTCATCGTAACAATATATATATATATATATATATATATATATATATATATATATATATATATATATATATATATATTGTCGAAGAAGGGCAGGTCGAGACGGCAAGGCAAGGATGCGTGTCCGGCGTTTATTCCGATGGACAAACCCCAAGCGCGTGCCGGAGCAGGCGCCGCGGGAGGATGGTGATGGTATGTACAAGAGGAAGAAGAAGGTCATGGTATGTACAAATGAAAGAAGATCCGTGGAGGGCTCACACAATCTGCCCGGGGGATCGGAAGCGGCCAGCCTGGCCGCTCCTAACCAACCGATGTACCGCGGCGCACAAACGGCTTCAAGCGAGATACATGAACATTTTGAGTTCCACGGTGGCGTCGGTCGGCTGGGGAATCAACAGGTGTGACTTGGTAGTTAACTGGGGACGTTTGGTTGATGACCTTGTAGGGACCAAGATAGCAGCGCTGAAACTTACCACTTAAGCCAGGGGCATGCAGTGGTGTATAGAGCAGTACTTCGTCACCAGGACGAAAAGAGACCACGCGATGCTTCGAATCGTAGCGACTCTTGCCGTCTTGCTGGCACGCTTTTGTGTTGAGGCGGGCAGGATGTCGGCATCGGGCCACACGGGATAAGAACTGGGCTGGTAATGATGAGGAGTAAGCGGTCGTAGAGAAGAAGGAAGTGTCAAAGATTGTAGTGGGAGGACGGCATAAAACAAGAAAAAATGGGGAGCAACCGGTAGTCCGCTGCACTGCAGTATTATAGGCGAATGTGACGAATGGTAGAACAGTATCCCAATTTCGATGATCTGGTGTGATGTACATGGATATCATATCCCATAGGGTGCGATGAAATCGCTCAGTCGGGATAGTCAGCTTGAGGTTAGTCAGTTAGTCGGAATAGTAGCTTGAGGTTGTATTATGGAGAGTGGATGACGCACGAAGAACTTCGGATACGACTGTCAATAAGAAGGCCTTTTCGCGGTCACTTAGAAGCACACGAGGAGCGCCATGACGCAATACAATTGACCGCAAAAAGAAATTAGGTACTTCTTCAGCGGAACCAGTCAGTACAGTGGCCGTCTCAGCATAGCGTGTAAAATGGTCGACAGCTGTTATAATCCAATGGTTACCCCCATCGGAGAGTCGATGCCGACTACGTCGAATGGCTTGGCGGGACATGGAAGAGGCTGTAGGAGGCCAGCGGGCGAAGAAGTCGGCCGCTTGCGACGTTGGCACAGATGGCAGGAAGCGACGTATTTAGCTACGGTAGAAGATAGATAGGCCAGGCCAAAAGAATCGTTTTTTCACGCGGTCATATGTTTTGCCAAAACTAAGGTGACCTGCAGTAGCGTCATCATGGAAAGCCGCCAGTATACGTGGACGAAGCGCACGCGGCACGACTGGGAGCCAACGAGTTCCATCAGGGCAATACACGTAGCGGCATAGTATGCCATCTTCGAGCTTGAAATTGCGAAGCTGTCGGCGAAGCCTAGCATTGGGCGGGTTCGAAGCGCCGATAAGGCGGTCGATGATGGGCCGGCAGTAGGCATTAGCTAATTGCTGCGAGCAGAGTGCGTGTTTGTGTTCAGAATCGTCAAAAGAAACTGTTGTAATATGCGTCGGAGGAAGAGATGGTCGGCTGTGTTCAGAGGTGGAAATGGGTTGCGAAGAAAAACAGCAGGATGATTCCGTAAGTGGGCAGCGAGAAAGAGCGTCGGCGTCTTGGTGTTGGCGACCCGATTTATAAACGACGTCGAAATTGTATTCTTGCAGGCGTGGAATCCAGCGACCAAGTCGGCCTGTCAGAATTTTAGTCAAGACAACCAGCAAGGAGCATGGTGATCGGTCACAACTGTGAAGTGAAGACCATACAGGTAGGGGCGAAACTTTTGAACAGCCAAGACGACGGCAAGACATTCCTGCTCGGTAATGGCGTAGTTTTTATCAGCTGGAGTCAAGGTCCGACTGGCGAAGGCAATGACTTTCTCACGCGAAGTCGTATCGCACTGCAGAAAAACAGCGCCAAGACCATGACCACAGGCATCAGTGTGCAGGATGGTAGGAGCGCTGTCGTTGAAGTAGCCAAGAAGCGGATCTGATATGAGGGCGTGCTTTAGGTCGGTAAAAGCAGTGTTGCACTGTTCAGTTCACACGAAAGAGCTGCGCGCTTTAAGTAGTTCATAAAGTGGCGCCGCAATAGTTGCAAAATGCTTTTAAAACGCCGGAAATATGACGCCAGGCCGAGGAAACTGCGTCAATCTGCAGTTCGTTGCGGGCGAGGAAAGTTCAAGACCGCGCTGATTTTATCAGGGTCTGGACGAATGCCGTCATGGCTAACCAGATGTCCCAATATTTTAATTTCCTTCTGTGCAAAGTGGCACTTCTTGGTTTTGAGCTGAAGGCCCGCTGAAGAAAGACACGTCAGGACTTCATTCAGGTGCGTGAGATGGTCGTTAAAAGTTGCCGAAAAGATAACAATGTCGTCCAAGTAACATAAACAGGTTCTGCATTTTAGGCCATGAAGTACCATATCAATCATTCTTTCAAATGTCGCTGGTGCGTTACACAGGCCGAAGGGCATAACATTAAACTCGTAAAGTCCATCGGGAGTTGCGAAAGCGGTTTTTTCTTTGTCGCCCTTATGCACAGGCATTTGTCAATAACCTGAGCGGAGATCCAAGGTCGAGAAATATTCGGCGCCTTGGAGAGAGTCAAGGGCGTCATCTATTCGCGCCATCGGGTAGACATCTTTACGGGTAATTTTGTTGAGTGCGCGAAAATCAACACAAAATCGTGCCGATCCGTTCTTTTTTTTTTAACTAATACAACTGGGGAGGACCATGGGCTTGTTGATGGACGAATAACATCGCGACGGAGCATGGCATTCACAATTTCTTCGATTAGTTTTCGTTCCGAGAGAGAAACCCGATAAGGTCGTCGGCGTACGATCGAGTTACCTTCAGTGATGATACGGTGGTGTGCAACACTAGTGCGTCCCAGGGGTGGAGAAGTGGCATCAAAAATGGCTTGATGGGCTTGAAGCAATTCCAGCAATTGTTTTTGTTGGTGCGGCATGAGGTCTGGACTGATTTTCTTCTACAGGATGGGAAGAGAGACGTGCGATGAATCCCGTTGCTCAGGTAGCAGGGCCGTGAGCACCATCGTGGACTTAAGGTGAGCGTCCACTATGCATGGCAGGGAAGTTCTTTTAGTCAGCACGAGGGATTCACGGGATGTGTTCGTGGCAGCAACTATCGCTGAGCCGCTGCGGAATCGTACAAGACTTCATTGGAAGGCAAGATGATGATGAGATGGTGCGATGAGTACGTCTCCGTCAGTGATATGGGCAGAAACAACGGTAAGTAGTTCTTCGCACAGAGGAGGCAAAACAGTTTCAGCTGCGGCAATGAGGGAATAATGTCGCTCAGAAAAGTCAGATGTAAAATCACTCTGTGCCATGTGGATAACACGGTCGCCACAAGAAATTAACGCTGGAGCCCCAGTTGACAAAAAATCCCATCCAAAAACCATCAGATGCGCACAAGGTGAAAGCGCAGCAAACTGCACATGGTGGCGGACGCCGTCAATAACAACTCGCACAGTGCACTTTGCTGAAGAGCGCAGAGGAACGTCCTTGGCTCCACGTAGTTGAGGTCCATCATATGGTGTTGTCACTTTTCGCAAGCGGTAGCCCAAATCAGCGTGAATAACAGAAATTGCAGCCCCTGTATCAATCAAAGGTTCGACCAATAACCCTTCAGCGAAAACATAAATCACTGTACGGGCGATCAGGAGTACTTTTAGTAAGTTCGCAGAGTGCAGTTTGACCTCTGGCAACTGCGTCATTTAGTTTTACGGATGGCGGACAGGACGAGTTGTTGCAGGACGGAGCGGAGAAACTGAGCGGCGGTATGGGGATGGGGAGCGGCGTCGATATACATGGGCTTCACCAGGCTCAGACGAGGACACTGGAGGCGGAGAGAACCGACCAGCTGGGCTTGGAATAAACCGGCATTGATAATATGACGTTGAAGGCATGTCACTTTCGAAGGTATCGTAACCACGGCGCTCGTTCTGAAAGCGGCGACGACAGAAGCGGGATATATGTCCTCTAATGCCACAGTAATAGCAAATTGGTCGGGAGGGGCGCCAAGGTGTCTAATAGGGTGATGCAGGTTGAGCCGTTGCCATTGCATGGATGTGATTGTAGGGCGGTGCCAGTTGGGGTGGCGGAACAAAAAGAGGGGGTGATGCTGCGACGTGCGCAAGTCGATGCTGGGCGGGGTGCAGGGGGGTCAGACGCGATAGGTCGGGTGATTGTTGCCAGCTCATCTTTAATGATGTTGCGGAGACCGGCGTCATTAGAAGGTACGGAAGACAGGCTTGAGGGCTTGGAGCTCTTCCCGGATGATGGCTCGAATCAGTGCCCGCAGATCCAGGTCAGCAGAGGTCGGGCCAGTAGCAATGCCGGGCTGCTATCGGGAGGACTGCAGCTGGTCGATGCGCTGGCAGGTCGCAATAATGACGCCAACAGTAGAAGGATTCTGGGCAATTAGGGCGTTATAAGCCACAGAATTAATTCCTTTCAAGATGTGGTGTACGCTTTCAGGTTCCAGCATGGTGGGACTAATACGCCTGCAAAGTGCAAGTATGGCCTCTATGTAAGACGCGTACGACTCATCGGGACCTTGGAGGCGAGAGGCGAGCTGGTTCTTCGCAACCTGAGTTAGAACTGGTGGGTCCGCGAAATATTGGCGGAACTGCTGCTTGAATGTGGTCCAGTTATCGGTGCGGGGTTCGCGGTTAATAAACCAGGTTCTGGCGATCTTAATGAGGTATAAAGAAACATTCAGAAATTTTACAGCATCGTCCCACCGGCTGTAGTTACTGCAGCGTTCATATGTGTCCAGCCAGCCATTGGCGTCTTCATCGCGACGACCAGAGAACAGCGGCGGGTCGCGTTGTCGCATGAAAGGGGGCGCTTCAGCCGAGGTAGAAGGTGTAGTAGTTGCGCGCCTACTTGTCTTGTCAAGGTCTTGTGCGCCACGCCCCTCAGTCATAACGGCTATATATGCCGCCACCTCGCGTGCTGCTGCGCACTTCGCCCTGGCTTATCACGGACAGCGCCCAGCTCTGCTGGCGCTCGCCAGTAACTTGTTTCCGGGCATAAAGAAATTCCCACCGCGTGCTTCACGGCTGCTGTCTTCGTTTCCTGCCTGCACGGAAAAACACCACATAATGGCGACGAGAATCAACGCATCGACTGCGGGACCCTGGAGCTAAGCCCTGGTGCCGATACTGCAAGATGGCCTCCCAGCTTGGAGTAATGAAACCTTTTGACGACTCGATGATTGACTGGACGTCATACGACGAACGCCTCGCATCGTACTTGAAGGCGAACAAGGTTCCGGACGACCTTCAAGTCGATGTATTCGTGAATCTCATCGGTCCCAAAACTTACCGACTCTTAAAGGCTTTGACTGCTCCTGACAAGCCTACTTCGAAGTCACTAACCGAGTTGAGGGAAATTTTGAGCAAGCATCCGTCACCGAAGCCATCCGTTATTGCTGAGTGAGCGAAGTTTTATCGCGCCGTGCAGCGTGAAACGCAGACGATAGCCCAGTTTGTGGAAGATATACGCAGGCTGCCTCAAACTTGCGAATTCGCCTCTTTTCTGGACGATGCGCTTCGCGACAAATTTGTCTGTGGCTTGCGGCGAATTGACATTCAGAGGCAGCGGTTTGTTGAGGACAAGCACCTAACATTTCACAAGGCAATTGACCGTGCTTTGGCCGCCGAGGCAGCAGTGAGCAATGCAGCGACATCACATGACTTATCGGATAGCGCTGAAAACGTTCACCGAATGCAGGGTGGGAAATAGAAGCCTAAGTACGCTAGCAAAAGTGGCAAATCCCAGCCGTGTTATCGTTGTGGTTCTTTCAAGCATGATGCACAAGCATGCCCGCACGTACGAGCTACTTGCTTCGAATGCAACCGACAAGGGCACATACGAAGAATGTGCAAAGCTAGAACAGAACAGAAAAAACAGAAGCAGTGCATGCGCACGCTTGAGTGCAAGGCTCAGCTCGACCTAACTAAGCTAAATAGTGTCGACGTGTCCAGAACGTCACCCATAATGGTTGGAGTGAATGTAGAAGGAACTAGCATACGAATGGAGCTTGACACAGGAGCACCAGTATCGGTTATGTCGCACCATCAGGCTATAGAGTGCTTTCCCGGTATCCGTTTGCAACGTACAACAATGCAATTGAAAACATACACAAGGGAAACTGTAAAACCTGTTGGCGTAATGGATGTGCTCGTCCGCCACAACAACCAAGAGGCACGTCTGCCGCTGTACATTCTTCCGCAAAACGGGACACCGCTCTTAGGTTGCAACTGGCTACAGCATATCAGACTAGACTGGAGTGGAATTCAAGGTCTTTGTAAGGTGTCCGCTACACCAGGCAGTCCGCCGGCAGCATGGGAAGTGCTGCTACAGAGAAACGCAGACTTGTTCAGTGACGAGCTAGGAACCATACAGGGAGAAAAGGCAAGTCTCCAGTTCAAAGATGACCAAATACCACGTTTTCTGAAAGCACGAAGTGTACCTTTCGCTCTTGTGGAACCGGTAGAGGCAGAGCCAGAAAAGCTCGAAAGGTTGAGAATCATTTCTCGCGTCGCCAGTAGCAGGTACGCTACACCAATTGTTCCTGTGATAAAGCGTGACGGATCAATTAGAATTTGGGGCGATTACAAGCTTACTTTGAATCCGATTCTAGACGTCGAGACATACCCGCTTCCTAAGTTGGATGAGCTTTTGGCAGAATTAGCCGGAGGTCAGAAATTCTCGAAAATTGATCTTAATCGGGCTTATCAACAAGTCGAGATGGACGAGGAGTCAAAAGCCTACCTAACCTTGAACACGCACAAGGGCCTGTATGTTGTTAACCGGTTGCCTTTTGGCATAGCCTCAGCACCGGCGATCTTTCAGAAAATCATGGACAATATATTGAAATGACTTGAAGGCGTTACTTGCTACATCGACGACATAATGGTCACCGGAAATACTGAAGAGGAGCATCTAAGAAATTTAGAGGCAGTATTGAAAAGATTGTCTGAGAGAGGCATCAAAATAAAGAAGGAAAAAGGCGAATTTTTCAAAGACAAGCTGCAGTATTTGGGACATTTCATTAGCGCGCACGGAATTGAGCCGGCTACTGAAAAGCTAGAAGTTATAGCACAGGCTCCGCGTCCTACAGACAAGCAGCAATTGCGTTCGCTGCTGTTCTTGATTGTCAGTTCGGCAGTAAAGCCGAACTGACAATAGCTAAGTCTCCATTGTCGCGGAAGTTTGTGCCGAGTAAGCTGTTTGCTCCCGGCGACGCCGCGTTAGCAGGCTTTACAAGATTCGCAATTCAATTTCATTAGACCCTATTTTGCAACATACCCATGGTACTGTGAAATATTAGCCTATAATTACTTCAGCTATAATATGCTGGCTGTGGTCAACAGACATACCAGCGCATTCTTGATGCTTAGTAATGCGTTGAATAAAGTTATTTCCTAACTGCTGGTCCTACTTTTTGTTCACATTCGTATTTGGCTTTGTGCTTCCTTGATGCAGCATGTCGACAATCCGGCTAGCTGTCCCTGCTTGCACGAATTCCCCTGGCTTATTGTTTCCACAAGGCCATAGAATAAAATACAACTGAAAAACTAGGATTGTATACGTGTAATTGATGTGATCACGTCATCGTGTATTTATATCCATTAGGGAGGATTATATTTTCTCCCATTATTTTCCAAGTGTCACATATCTTTCGTTCGTGCATGGCGCCTTTCCCGTAATCGTGTCCGGCAGCCTAGCACAATGATTTCGTCATCGGGGTGGCATCTTCGTATCAGAAGTCACAATTCGTTGGGTCACATTGCCCATTGCAAAACAAAAACTTCCACAATAGCGAGAACATAGCAGCGAAGGGGCAGGCGAAGGCAAACAGCGCTTAGCGCGCGGTGCCGCGCGCTGCTACATGGATGGGATGGATGGAAGGAATATAGGAGCGTCCCCTTTGAAACGGGGTGGTAGCAGCAGCTATCATGCTCATTTTTCTCCTTATATCTTAATTATTGATTTAGAATGGTTAACTAAACCACCATTGTATTTATTAAATTTTGCTCCTACATTACTAACATTATGTCACTTCTCTGCTTTTAAGCCAGCAATCGTCCAGCCGTTTTTTGCTAGTTTCCACCGCCGGTTTATTCAACCGGGCACTGTTATCTCAAAAGCCCAGAGCTACAGGAACAGTGATTGCGCCTGCATCAACACCGGATGGATACCATTACATTCGAGTATAATATGGTCAATTGTTTCACTGGAGATTCCACATACAGCACATGCATCATCTGCATTGTTAAATTTCTTTTTGTAGCTGCGTGTTCTAAGGCACCCTGATCTAGCTTAAAAACGTAGGGCACTGCCTCTTGAGTTATCAAAGAAATCTTCCTTCCTGATCTGCATTTTCCACTTTCGGTACAATTCCGCACTCTGTTTCTTTTCCATCGAATTTATCCAATCTTTACCTTCTGTGTTTTTCACCTGTTGCTTAAGGCTCTTTATTTCTCCGTCCTTGTTACTAGCATACTTAATAGTTAGTTTCCTAGTTCTTTTCCTCCATTGTGAGTCAACGCTTTTTAGGTACAGTTATTTAAATATTTTAGCTGCCCATCTGTTACTGTCCAATTTCTTCAGGCGTTCCCCATATAATATTTTACTCTGAGCTTCCCATACTTCGAAAGATGCCCAGCCCATATCTCCCTGTACCGCCTCATTTGTAGTTTTGCCGTGGGCACCTAGCGCTAATCGTCCAACGAATCTCTGATTTGTTTCTAATGTCGACTGTACCTCTGATTTTAGGCACAAAACCGCATTTCCGAAAGCAAGTCCGAAAGTAAGTCTCAATAAATAACTGCCACGCCCCTGGTGGCGTTAAGCGTTTACAATAATTTTCCATTGCAGCAGATCATCTTCCTCCGAGACATTTGTTATCAGCAAATTTTAAATTTTATAAAACGCGACCTGAACATATATGGAAGGCGGCGGTGGCGGTCCCCTGCGGAGGCGCGTAGAACTAGAATCTGCTGACATAGGCGGCGTCATCGCAATGTATGGCGCCGGCTGAGGAGTGAGCCCACTACCTAATTCTAGCTTACTTTAGCTATGTGCCTTGAACTAGTCTGTGTTGGTTTTTTTTATTGACTGTATGCACCCTATTCAAATAACACTGGGGGAGTGTAGTAGTTGCACGCCTACTTGTCCTGTGCGCCACGCCCCTCAGTAATAACGGCTATATATGCCGCAGCGCCCCGTGATGCTGCGCACTTCGCCCTGGCTTATCACGGACAGCGCCCAGCTCTGCTGGCGCTCGCCAGTAACTTGTTTCCGGGAATAAAGAAATTCCCACCGCGTGCTCCACGGCTGCTGTCTTCGTTTCCTGCCTGCACGGAAAAACACCACAGAGGGTCCTGCCGATTTGTGGGTACTCTCGGTAGACATAACGATGGTGTCAGGCGGTAAACAGCGACCGGAACGTAGCTCCAGCGAGAGGCAGGGCACAAACCAGCAAGGGGATCAAGTCTCACCTCCACCACTTGCGGAAAAAAGGCCAGGTCGAGACGGCAAGGCAAGGGATACCGTGTCTGGCGTTTATTCCGATGGACAAAACCCAAGCGCTTGCCGGAGCCGGTGCCGCGGGAGGATGATGATGGTATGTACAAGAGGAAGATCATGGTATGTACAAATGAAACAAGATCCGTGGAGGGCTCACTATGTGTGTATGTATGTATGTATGTATGTATGTATGTATGTATGTATGTATGTATGTATGTATGTATGTATGTATGTATGTATGTATGTATGTATGTATGTATGTATGTATGTATGTATGTATGTATGTATGTATGTATGTATGTATGTATGTATGTATGTATGTATGTATGTATGTATGTATGTATGTATGTATGTATGTATGTATGTATGTATGTATGTATGTATGTATGTATGTATGTATGTAGCAAGTAAACAAACTATAGCAAAATGTGAAGAAATTGTATCTATCAATTCAAATATATAGCCGTCACCACATCTGTATTTTATAATTGTTTTTTGAGCATGTGGTGTTGCTACCGCACTAATACTATATAAAAAAGAGAAATTGTTATCGAAGCGCAGTGCTCTTGTAGTAACTCTACCACGAAGAATCTGGTGAATAATTTCCTTTTCTATAGCAAAGAAACGGCTTTGCTTTTTTAATTAGTTTGGGCATGATAGCCGCTGAACAGTTTACAGTAAGAACCCACGGAAGAGTGGCAGCTACCGCCTTTAATGTATTTTAAAGAGCTTCAAATTTACAATTTGAGAAAATAATACTGCCGGTAATATATTTTAACAATGTGCAAGACGCGTTTCTTAGAGTTTCGGGACAATATTATAAAATTAGGCAACCAGAAGCTACTACAAATCATTGCCGTATCATGTTTAAACAGTACATATACAATTCCGACGGAAAGCGCTATACAAGCAGTAAAAACTAGGCCTGGGGCCGATTGTGGCACCGATCATCAGCTTCTTGTTGCCAAAATTAAGCTTCGATTGAGGAAAACGCAGAAAACTAGAAGGCCTTTCAGGTATGATCTGGATCAGATTCCATTAGAATATGCTGTGGAAGTGAGGAATCGATTTCAAGAATTATATCTAGAAGACAAAGAGCCCGAAGAGATGTGGACTGATGTTCGTGATATAATACAAGAAGTTGCTACTAAGGTAGTTCCAAAGCAAAAGAAATGCAAAAAAGCAAACTGGTTATCTGAGGAGGCTTTGCAAATAGCTGAGGAAAGGAGGAATGCAAAAGGTATGGGGGAAAGAGAAAGATACAAGGTTCTCAATGCGGATTTTCAGAAAATAGCAAGGAGAGATAAGAATGCCTTCCTGAACATACAGTGTCAAGCAGTTGAGGACAACAGCCAATTAAGGAACACAAGAGCTCTGTATAAGACAATCAAAGATATCAAAGGAAGCTTCTGTGCTAAGCTGGGCGTGATAAAGGACAAACGAGGCAAGGACCTCACTGAAGCCTCAGAGATAAAGAAGAGGTGGCAGGAATACACAGAAGAACTGTACAAGAAGGACCCGGATGTGCAAACCCAACATAGGACGGTTGTGATTACTGATCTCGAGCCGGGCATCCTGAAGAGTGAAGTTGAATGGGCCTTAGCCAGCCTTGCTAAGAACAAAGCTAGCGGAATTGATGGTATTCCAGCTGAGTTGCTTCAAAACCTCAACCACGACGCTGTTAACACACTGCATACATTATGTCAAAAGATTTGGACAACCCTGCAGTGGCCACAGGATTGGAAGAGGTCAGTTTACATCCCCATTCCAAAGAAAGGCAGTGCCAAAGATTGTTCCAACTACCGCACGATCGCACTTATTTCGCATGCTAGCAAGGTGATGTTAAAAATCCTGCAAGGTAGGCTGCAGCAGTATGTGGATCGGGAGCTTCCGGACGTGCAAGCTGGGTTTCGCAAGGGCAGAGGAACTAGAGACCAAATTGCCAACCTTCGCTGGATCATGGAAAAAGCAAGAGAGTTCCAGAAACCCATTTACTTCTGCTTTATTGATTATGCGAAAGCGTTTGACTGCGTAGATCACAGCAGATTGTGGCAAGCTCTCCAAGAGATGGGAGTTCCAATTCACCTCATCTGTCTCCTCAGGAACCTTTATGAAGGGCAAGAGGCCACAGTCAGAACTGGGCATGGTCTTACTGATTTGTTTCCGATTGAGAAAGGGGTGAGGCAAGGCTGCATACTGTCGCCCTGCCTATTTAACCTATATGCAGAGTGCATCATGAGAAAGGCCGGTCTGGACGAGTCTTCAGCTGGAGTGAAGATTGCTGGAAAACGTTTCAACAACCTTAGATATGCGGATGATACCACTTTAATGGCAGAAAGTGAAGTGGAACTCAAGAGACTTCTGATGCGCGTACAAGAAGAGAGTGAGAAGTTTGGGCTTAAACTGAATATTAAAAAGACGAAGATCATGGCGTCTTGCCCTATCAAGTCCTGGAGCATCAATGGACAAGAAGTGGAAGCTGTGACAGACTTTCTGTTCTTGGGCGCCAAGATTACCTCGGAAGGAGACTGCAGCCATGAAATTAGGAGACGCCTGCTTCTGGGAAAGAGAGCAATGGTTAGCCTTGACCGTCTAGTAAAGAGCAGAGACATTAGTCTGCCAACCAAGATCCGTATAACCCGTGCTATGGTCTTTCCAGTTGTGATGTATGGATGCGAGAGTTGGACTGTGAAAAAGGCTGACCGCCGAAGAATTGACGCGTTTGAATTGTGGTGCTGGCGAAGACTCTTAAGAGTTCCTTGGACTGCCAGAAGATCAAATCAGTCGATATTGTTGACCATAAACCCTGACTGCTCATTGGAGGGTCAAATTCTAAAGTTAAAGCTCAGCTACTTTGGTCATCTGATGAGACGAGAGGAGTCGCTGGAGAAAGATTTGATGTTGGGAAAGGTTGAGGGTCGCCGGAGAAGGGGTAGGCAGCGAACGCGATGGTTAGATGGCATTCTCGAGGCATTGCAGATGAAGCTATGTGATGTTAAGAAGATAGTGAGAGACCGGAAAGCGTGGCGTGACATGATCCATAGGGTCACGAAGAGTCGGACACGACTGAACGCCTGAACTGAACTGAACTGATACAATTCCGACGGAAAGAAAGATGTTAAAGGTTGAAGAGCAGTAGATATTCCACTGTATTCAAAATATTGCTTGTCTGTCGAATGTGAGCCGAGCCTACTGTATGGCGGCAAAAGAATTTGCCGCTGTTCATGTCAAACATCCATTTGAGGAAAACAATACTCTGCTGTCTTCCACTGTATTCAAGTGGGCTCTTGAAAGGTGTATTTCAAAACATCTGTTATAATTTCTCCGTTGTTCTTCAAGAGCCTTGAGTATACACGGAAAAGCTCGAAGTTTTCAACAGCCGAAAGCTTAGCAGAAAGCAGGTTTTCAAGATAGCATTTTACGCGAAACGTGTACGGATCATTCTGCCGGAAAGCCCGTTGCCGTCACTGTTAAACAAAATAAGAAAAACGGCGCGCGAGAAAATTCGCACGCTATTTCGCACATAACTTTTCATACAATCGTATATTGCGAATCGTTGAGGGTGGTATCATAATTTTGCTTCCTATTTATACTCCATTTTTTACTCATGGTCGAGGCTAGTTTGCGATAGAAATCCATTCCGGCGAAATATGCACCTTTGACAAGTGTAGAGAAAGGTGCATATTTCGGAATATCGTGGATGTACATAGAAAAGTGGGAGATTACTACCCCTTTATTTCCTGAAAAACAACCTAAATCAATATGTATGCCTCCGCGAAATGAAAAGCGGGGTGAAAGGGACCTTCAGCTTGCCGTTAGGGTGTTTAGATCAAGAATACCCCGATTTTCTCTTGTTTGTAGTCCCGTATGCCGAGACGCGAATGCTCATCTCATTTCGTTTATTGTTTCTTAATGCAGAGAAGAACAGCTATTTTGCAGTAGACATTCGAATGGCAACCCCTTTCTGCATTTCTCTCCGATATCGAATTTTCAAATTTTGTGTGTAGAGGGTTGACATCATCATCATCATCATCATCATCATCATCATCATCATCATCATCATCATCATCATCATCATCATCGTCATCATCATCAGCCTGATTATACCCACTGCAGGGCGAAGGCCTCTCCCATATTTCTCCACTTAACCCGGTTCTGTGCTAGCTGCATCCACTTGACCCCTGCGAACTTCTTAATCTCATCCGCCCACCTAACTTTCTGCCGCCCCCTGCTACGCTGTCCTTCCCTTGGATAGATAGATAGATGGATTTATTGAAAGCAAAAAGAAGAGAGGTTGGCAGGAATAAATCAAATCTGACCTGCTACTCTGCACTGGGGAAGGAGGAGAGAAGAAGGAATATCATGATGGGTGACGATGTGGGAGACGGAATATGAAATACATATATACAGGCACAGTGGCGTCCGCCGGCGCACAAAAAAATGGCAAACAGCATGCACTGCGTGGACACCCTTCCCCTTGCCTTGCCAAGCACCCAGCATCAGTTCCTCCGACAAAGGTCTTTTGTCCAAACGCTTCAAGGAAGCGGCTAGCACACGTATTTCGCACGCATACGCTGGGCACACCAATAATATATGGTCCACAGTCTCTGGGATGCCACAAGTTGAACATTCCGGCGAGTCCTCCTGTCCAATTAAATGTAAGTACTTGGAATCCAGTTTGTTACCCTCAGCGACCATCGGTTATCCTCTCTTCGCACTACATGTCCTGCCCATGTCCATTTCTTCTTCTTAATTTCCACTAGAATGTCAGTAACTTGAGTTATTTCTCTGACCCACTCTGCACGCTTTCTATCTCTTAATGTTTTCCTATCATTTTTCGTTCCATAGCCCTCTGGGCTGTCCTCAACTTAAGTAGAACTCTCTTGGGTAGCCTCCACGTTTCAGCCCCGTAGGTGAGTACAGGCAAGATGCAACTGTTGTATACTTTCCTCTTGAGCGATACCGGTAAGCTGCTAGTCATAATCTGCGAGTGCTTGCCAAATGCGCTCCATCCCAATCTTATTCTTATTATTATTTTTTTTTTCATGGTCCGGATCTGCGGTTACTACCTGTCCTAAGTAGGCATATTCGCCTACTACTTCCAGTATTTCGCTATCTAATGTAAACTGCTGTTCCTTCACGAGGCTGTTGAAAATTAGCTTAGTCTTCTGCATATTGATTTTCAAGCCTACCTTTCTACTTTTTCTGTCTAGGTCATCAATCATTATTTGCAGTTCATCCCCCGAGTTGCTTAGCAAGGCAATATCATGAGCAAATCGCGGACACTAGAACCTAAAAAATATTGTAGAGGTTCAACTATCCTTGCAGCAAGTTTCACACGTGTTAGCCATCGGTCGCCGCCGCAGTAGCTGCTGCCACTTTTGTCTTCTATCGTTTCCGTGCTTGGTAAGCTTCTCGGCAACTGGCTAGTCTGGCTTTTCTCCATTCGATGATTTCGGCAGCCTGTATGGAAAGGTAGCCGTTTCTGCATTCCGCCGACTGCCTGTGTGTTTTACCTAGGATGCATGAAGGAGGGGCACAGAAGTAGTTTCATCTTTACGACGATGTTCATTTGTTAGCATAAGAGTCTGTTGCTGTGGGCAATTGATGAAGGCGGTGACATTTGCAGCACAGCGCTAGAGTATATATGCTGAAGTTTTAGACGCTGCATGATTAGCTTCGGCGATAGCATATTGAACTTGTGTCTATAAACAAGGATAAAGAAGACTATGTTTGCGTCTCAGTACTAGATATAGACGCCATTTGTTTGCCGTCTATTGACCCTGATGCTCGTGTAAATCTTATTATTTCAATGGTGTAAGAAAACATTCGTCCTGCTGTCCCTAAAAAATTATGTGAAAGTTATTCTGGTGGGCTTGTTGATAGATCGTTTATGTCGCAAGGAATCAGCGGAAATAACTCAAATATCTCTCATGTAGGATCTAAAGTTTTGTGTAATAGGAGCTAAAGTATTCTACAGCGTCAATATAAAATTCCTTTTTATGACATAATTATATGTCAATACCAAACATTTAGCTGATCTGGATAATCGCCGTGAATTAGTGGTATGCAATAACCATTATTGCAACGTGCCTAATAGGTTGGTCAACTGCGATATTTCAAATAAGAAATCGAAAAAGTGCTTCTTTGTGTTTTGTTGACGACAGTTTCGCCACGTTCAGCTTAACATGATCTACAAGTCTCTAGCTGAATCAATGCACTCCTAGAGGTATTTAGTTCAAGTGTGGCTGGTAAACTCAGTCAAGAGCCCTAAGCTATAACAATAATAAGGCATGATTAATGAGCTTTTTTGGGTCTTCGCTTTGATTGGCTACGTTGTTTCGTGAGGCCAGAAATGTGTGGCCTTGTGCATGCCGTTCAAAATTAGTCAGGTATAATAGCTCCAATGCTGAAATCTCCAAGACAGGACTTTCGACATCGCCACTGAGAAGAGGTTGATGCAGTATAACGAAACAAAATTTTTGTTCAGCATGCCTAACATATGTTATAGGGCGTAGCTTGGTTTCTGGACTGTTAATAAAGAGCAACAAGTAGGCAAAAGCATTACATCACTCAATCTGCAGAAAAATACCATGCTTTGGGCTACAAACTCCATTATGAATTCATCCCTGCACTCTGCCAGCGTGCAAAGAATGTACACTAGGATCATGCAGAACACAGAATAGCGGATAGCAGAAGCAGAATAGCGGATAGTTCAATAACACATTCAAAGAGCTGCGTATATACCAAAGATGGTAAGCGGCATTTCACAGGTCGGGCAGGCGATTACAGATAGCGCCGGTCTCCATCTAATCGACGCGACAAGCGTTAACCCCACGTCACCCCACAGAAAAGTGTTTGGTTGTTTACTACCTTGACATTTCACGCCTCCTCCTTTCCACTTCACAGGCTCTTTCCTCGACCAATCCTCAATAAATGCGAGTTGTGCCTAGTGTGAAATGGTAGTGGACGTTATCTCCTCACTTATAAACACTGTTTAGCCTCTGGTATTGCTGTTACTTTGTGTGCGTCTAACAGACTAGAAAGTGTGGAGCCGTATGAGACATAGATATATTAGTAAGAACCTGTCATAAATATTACTACGGCTTAGCTCGGCCAAACTGGCTGTGCAAAACGAAAGATTTGCTATACTTCGTTATTCTGTTTATTGATAAGTAAGGAATAGAATTGCATAGACCATAACCTAGATTACAGAGTAGAGGCTCGTTTAAGCATGCACACGCATGGTTGTTTATGATTTAGTTTCTGCTTTATTTTCTGCAAATGTCAAGATAACGCTGCCAAAGAATATTCCAGCCCACAACTCTTCAATGGCTGTGTGCAAACATGAACCGCACCACATACACTCTGAACGAAAGAAGGTGTCGAGGGCGTTTGAAGGAAGAGATAGCAGGAGTCGAGCCAGATGGGCAGCAGTACGTAGAGAGAAAGGATAGAAGATTGAAAGGCTGCGTGGCATCAACCCTATTGAAAAAACCTATTTGCGATTTTATTAGTACCTTATGAAATTAATGGTAGAATGCCGGAGATGATGTGGGGCATAAAGAGACCGTAAAGAAGCAGGCAGGACTAACAGGAGGACGCAACGGACATGAATGAAGGTCCAGTGTTTTCTTTAACAGGTTTCTGTAAATCCTGTTATCGCATGTGCGAAGTACTTTAGGAGATATCGGAGCTGGGAATAGGTCCTGTATTTTACAGCTTATTCCTATTTAGCTGTCCCTGCTAAACTGGACCATGATTTAAAAAAAGACGTTTTTCAAAGTTGAATGAAGTGAACATTTTGGAAAGAATATTCTGCATTATCGTTTTCTGCATGGGCTCCCGTGAGCGTATGGTTTATTTACGAGCAACATTCGCTGTAGCTGGTCCGACATTGTGTTGAAGGTTCATATCCTCAACCGATGAGCAGCCAGGAATACGAAAATGCAAGGAATCATCATCATTATCAGCCTGACTATACACACTATACCAGCGCGAAGGTCTCTCCCATATTTCTCCAATTAACCCGGCGCTGTGAAAGCTGCATGCACTTGATCTTTGCGAACTTCTTAAAATGATACGCTCACCTAGCTTCCTGCCGCCCCTTACTACGCTTTCCTTCTCTTGGAATGCAGTTTGTTACCCTAAGCGACCACCGGTTCTCCTCTTTTTGGACTACACGTCCTGGATATGCCCATTTCTAATTCTCAATTTCCACTAAAATGTCACTAACTTGAGTTATTTTTCTGACCCACTGTGCACGCTTCATATCTCCTAATGTTACCCCTGCCATTTTTTGTTCCATAGCCCTCTGCGTTGTCCTCAACTAAAGTAGAATCCTCTTCGTTCACCTCAACGTTTCACTCCTATAGGTGAGTGCAGGTAATATTCAACTGTTGTATACCTTTCTCTTGAGCGATACCGGTGCTGCTAGTCATAATCTGCGAGTGCTTGCCAAATGCGCTTCATCCTAATCTTATGCTTCTTATTTCCTTTATATGGTCTCGATATGTGTTTTTCACCTATCCTAAGCAGTGCTTCCAGTGCTTCGCTATTTAAACTCCTTTTCCTTCCCAAAGCTGTTGAACAATACCTTAGTCTTCTGCATATTGATTTTCAAGCCCACCTTTCTACTTTCCTGTCTGGGTCACCAATAATTCTTTGCAGTTCATCCCCCGAGTTGCTTAGCAAGGCAATGTCATCAGCAAATTGCAGGTTACTGATGTATTCTAAATCTACCCGTATCCCTAACTGCTCCCATTCCAAGTCTGAATACTTCCTCTAAGCAAGCTGTGAGGGGTACTGGGAAGATCGTGTCTACTTGCCTAACACCTTTCTGTATAGGAATTTTGTTACTTTCTTCTGCAGAACTACGGTTACTGTGCGGACACTGTATTTATATTTTCCAGCACTTTCACGTACAGCTCGTGTCTTCTGCAGAACTACGGTTACTGTGCGGACACTGTATTTATATCTTCCAGCACTTTCACGTACAGCTCGTGTATAAGGGCTGGTTATATTCAGAGTATTTTTTTTATCCCATGGTTGATGGTATGGGCATGATCGATAACAGAGTACCGTTTCAGAAAACCTGCTTGATCTTTGATGGATAAAATTGAGCATGCTGCAATAAGCGGGGGAGCTCTAAAGCATTGAGGTACAAATTGAGCATAGGCAAAAATCAGGTGTATGCGCTAAGGGACAAGGCGGGCAATGTCATCACAAATGTGGACAAGATAGTCAAAGTAGACGGGGAGTTCTATAATGATCACTAAAGTAACCAAAACAGTCAGGAAACTTATGAGATTGGCGGTACGGAAAAACAGTGTCGAAGGACGAGGTTAAGAAAGCAATAAAGACTATGAAAAGCGGGAAAGCAGTTGGAGAGAATCAGATAACTATAGATTTGTTGAAGGACTTGGGGGGGGGGGGGGGGGCGGATATCTTGATAGAAAAACTGGCCACTCTTTATACGCAGTGCCTGTATTCATCGACGGTACCGTAACCACGGAAGAAGGCAGACATTTTCTTAATTCGTAAGGGGACGCTAAAAACCTGAAAAATTACAGACCAATTATATTAGTCTGTCACGTACAGGGTAATTGCAAAGGTAATCGCTAACAGAATCAGGACACCTTAGGCTGCAATCAAGCAAGAAATAAATCAGCTTTTATCCAAAAACATAGCATGTATGCTTAAGTTTAACTGAAACAATTCACCGCACGCCGAACTGTTCATCGATAGCTGCATATAAACAGCAATGCTTATATAAAAGTTTGCATACGCAAAAGGTGTGTTGGGAATCGAAATATTGCCACCGCTGCTCCGCTGGCAGCATATGAAGTTAAAAGAGGCACTATGACCGCAGCAGTGCCCGAGATATCTTTGTAGTAGAAATAAAAACATACCCCTTAAGATGGAACCGTATGGCGCGCTCTAGGGCGCGACTGCCGCGCGGATGATGGCAGCGCACATCATTCTGACGCGTGCGGAGCACGTATCGCGTCGCCGCGTGGTTCTACGCGTGACGTAAGCCGTGACGTCAGTGGACGCGCCACCGCGTGGTTCTACACGTAGAAAAAGCGCCTCGCGCGGCGCGTCCACTGAAGTTAAGCCGGAACCGCGTGGAGCGTTTTTCGCGAGCGAAAAACGTGACGCGCGGCATACGACCGCGTTGCCGCCGACGCGCGAGCACCCGCACGACAAAAAGTGAGCGGCGGTGTCGCGCCGCGTTTTCCGGGTTGCCAGACCACATAACTCCCAACGAGATGAGTTATCTCTGTTACCGCATATATAATATGCCCTTTAAATTACAGGACACTACAATAAAAACAATCATCATGTAATTATACAGCGAAATTTCCTCCAAAGTGTATTTATCAAACTTAATTTCGAACAGCAACATTGCGTGCAAAACACTACGCGCGAACGAACAAGATACGTGAAGCACGTGGCTCCTTGGACGCGCGCTCCAGCTTTACCTAAAGCTTTACCGAGGCACGGCCGGTATCGAGGGAGAGAGTGCGCGAGAAGAGAAGCGCTCTCTCCCTCGAGACCGGCCGTGACTGAGGAAACAAAGCTCCGCCGAGATGCCCGTAGAGCAGAGCCATCTGTTGGCAAACCAAAAAACCAAAATGACACGTGACTGCACGCTGATTGGTGGACGCCGGCCGTGCAGTCAGTGGACGCGCCGCGGGAGGCGTTTTTTTCTACGAAGCGTAGAACCACGCGGCGGCGCGATTTCATAGTGGGAACTAGTGGGAACGCGTCAGAATGATGCGCGCGTCCCACCATCCGCGCGGCAATCGCGCCCTAAATCGCGCCATGCGGTTCCGGCTTTACGGCTTACGTCCCCCAATCAGCCTGCAGTCACGTATCATTTTGTTTTTTGTTTTTTTTTGGTTTGCCAACAGATAGCTCTCCTCTTCGCGCTTCATTTAAAATAGATGGAATGCCAATCAAGCTGATTACAGAACTTGCTCCAAGAAGTAAGGAAACGTTGTTAAAAGCTTTGGAAACAGTCATAACGAATAAGCCAATTTCGGACAGCTGGCGGCAGAGGAAAATAAATTTAATGTTTAAAGGCAAATGAGAAAGGATGCACATAAAATCATACAGGCCAATTACCATAACATCTATTATGTACATGTTAGCCATGCAGGCGGTGAAATTAAAGATGCAAGCATGGGTTGAAAGTGACAAGATACTCGAAGAACTTTAAAACGGCTTTAGAAATGGTAGGCGCTTAGATGATAGCTTGTTCGTGCTTACACAATACATCGAAATATCTGGCGTAGAAAATATGCCTTTGTATTTGGCCTTCATGAACATAAACGGGGCGTACGACAACGTAAACAGGAAACTCCTGCAGAACATATTAAAAGAAGAAGGTATCGGTTGTGAGATAACAGAGTTCCTACAGGAAATATACGGGGATAACAAAGTAGAATTTACATGGGAAGGAATAAGAAGCACGGAAGCTGTCCAGGTATGCAAAGGATTAAGACGCGGTTGTCCTCTATCACCGCTGCTGTTCATGCTTTATATGATAAACCTGCAGCGGAGGATGCAGGAACGTATCCTGGGTTGTAACCTTTCATATAGATTAGGTGGAAAGACGGTAGTGCAGCGCCTCACAGGTTTGATGTATGCAGGCGATATTGTGCTGCTAGCTGAGAGTCGGGAAGAATTTCAAACTCAAGTATTGCGGAGACGACGGCTTCAGTTTTAGCGCACTTAAATCGGCTGATGATTTTCAACTGCTCTGCTGATCAGGGTCTTAAAATACGAGGCCATGAAATACCCAGAGTAGCAGAATATTAATATCTCGGGGTATGGGTAAATGAAGGATTGGCATACATTGAAAAGTATGAGCAATCACTTAAGGCAAAAGGGCGAAGAAATGTCGGGATGATGAAGTATGGGGCATTTTGGGGACACAACGGGTATGCGTTTTGGAAAGAAATATGGTTCCCGGGCTTACTTTTGGAAATGCGGTTTTGTGCCTAAAATTAGAGGTACAGTCGACATTAGAAATAAATCACAGAGCCGTCGGATCATTAGCACTAGGTGCCCACGGCAAAACCACAAATGAGGTGATACAGGGAGATATGGGCTGGACATCTTTCGAAGTACGGCAAGCGCAGAGTAAAATATTATATGAGGAACGCCTATGGAAATTGGGCAGTAACAGATGGGCAGCTAAAATATTTAAATACCTATACATAAAAAGCGTTGATTCACAATGGAGGAAAAGAACTAGGAAACTAACCAGTAAGCATGCTGGTCACAAGGAGAAGAAATAAAGAGCGTTAAGCAACAGGTGAAAAACACAGAAGGTAAAAATTGCATAAACTCGATGAAAAAGAAACAGTGTGAAATTATACCGGAAGTGGAAAAGACAGATCAGGAAGGAAGTTTTCTTTGATAACTTAAGAGGTAGTGCCCTACTTTTTGAAGCTAGATCAGGGTACCTTAGAACACGCAGCTCCAAAAAGAAATATAACAATGAAGATGACGCATGTGCTTTATGTGGTAACTCCAGTAAAACAATTGACCATATTATACTCGAATGTCATGGTATTCATCCTAAAGTCGACGCAGGCGCAGTCATTCTTTCTGAAGCTCTGGGGTTTAGAGATGCCAGTGGCCGGATTAATTAACCTGCGGTGGAGGCTCGCAAAAAACGATTGGAAGATTGGTGGCGTTAAAGCAGAAAAGTGACTTAATGTTAGTAATGTAGAAATAAAAATTCAATGCCTAGAACGATGGTATAGTTAACCAATCTAAAACAATAATTAAAATATAGAGACAAAAATGAGCATGATAGCAATTGCTATCATCCCGTTTCAAAGGGGAAGCTCCTATATTCCATCCATCCATGTATCCATTCTCGACGGAACCTACCGTGTTCTAGAAGGGGCAGGGGGCTCACTGCCTTAACCCCGCACCACCCGGCCGTGACGCACTCCATGTCAAATTTTGCGGCGAAAGCCAGGGGGTGCTGACACCTGCTTCAAATATAAAACAACTCTCGCATCATGGCTGCTGGGTCGCTGGGCACTGTGGCGGCGGTGTGCACAGCACAGCTTGTCTGGATCGACTTTGTCGGCTATCGACTGCAAATGCCGCCGCAGTTGTATGCGTAGCAGTATCCCTGTCTTCTCATTCAGTACTTAATGATATCAATATATGCACTGTGAGTTAGTATACGACGTCAACGTTAATTTTACTGTTAACACCCGGATTCGACGCGTGTGTTTGGGGACGCCGCAGAAGAGGACTCTGAAAACTGCATTGTACACCGGCGCCGTGCTTTGACTGCTTCCACTTGCGTCGAAAAGTGGCCGCAACTGTCGGAATTTCAATCCAGGTCATTGCGTTCAGTATTTAAGCGGCGTAATCACTTAGCCACCGCGGCGGGATAGGTAGATGCTCTGATTGCTTCGAAGAACCAGTTTAGCGCTGATATGCGATATGCGGTTGTTACGCTTATAGCCCACCGGCCACAGCGTCAATAAACAACCACCGCAGACAGCGTCGCCGAGCGAATGACCGCACGTTTATTCTCGGCTTGCGAATATATAGAAAAGCATTGGAAAGAAAGAAGGGATAAAAAGAGAAGGGGAAAAGGCGCGACGCATGCACCGGTAGTCAGGGGCCGGTTATCAATGCCAGCCTTAGACGAGTCGAACTTGACTATCAGCATTCCTTCCCCCTAGTAACCGTAACGTAGCACTGGTTTCATTACACGGGTGGACCGACGCAGCACGGGCTCCGGGGGTGTGTCATCATCGTGAACTTCCGACTCTGGTGCGCTGTGGCTTGGACCAGGTGACAACCCAGATGTTCCGGCCTCTGTCGCAGCCGGTTCTTCTTTGTAGCGTTTGCGTACTTGGTCAACATGTCGGCGAACCATCTGATGATCTTCAGTCTCGACGGATACTAGTCGTGCGCCTGCAGTGGACTTCACCTTGCCTGGTGTCCATCTATCAACAACACCATAGTTCCTAAAGAAAACGTTATCTCCCGGGGCGAAACTCCAGCCTTCATCCGCAGATCGTTCGTGCTGTGGGGGCTGTTTCCTGGGAGACATGTCAATTCTCGTGCGCAGCTGATATCCTAAAAGCAGCTCTGAAGGAGACAATCCGGACTGCTGTGGAGTATTTCTGTACTTGCACAGTACCCTAGCGAGGACGGTTGCTAGATTTATGCCAGGCATCTTCTTCAGACCATCCTTAATTGTCCTGACTGCGCGTTTTGCAAGCCCATTGCTTTGAGGATGATATGGGGGCGTGAGAATATGAAACTATGCCGTTTCGTTCCATAAATCGAGCAAACTCGGAACTAGTAAATGGTGTGCCATTGTCTGAAACAACCGTACGAGGCAGGCCAAACTGGCTGAATAAAGTACGTAAAGCTCCTACCGTGCTGCTCGACGTGGCTTCAGGGAGAGGAATAGCATCAATCCATTTACTGTGCGAGTCTACAACAATCGGTAACATTTTCCCTTTAACTGTTCCGGCAAAATCGATATGAAGTCGTGACCACCTTTCATTGGTAGCAGGCCAGCTGAGTGGTTCTCGTGCAGCAGGCATTGGCAAAGCCTGGACACAGTTTCGACATTCTGACGCAATCCAGCAGATGTCTTGGTCGATATGCGGCCACCAAAATTTTGACCTCGCAACTTTCTTTATAGTTGCGATACCCTGGTGGGCCTCGTGCAGTAACTTCAGCAATCGGCCCCTTGCCTCTTTCGGCACTAACAATCGATGACCCCACAGCAAAAGTCCCGCCTCAACCGACAGCTCCAGACGCTTTTTGTAGTAATTGTTCATTTCCGAGCCTTCGATGCGAGCGGGTGCTGGCCAACCCTCAATGACATACCTGCAGACACTGGACAGCACGTAGTCTTTTGCAGTGAGCTCCTGCAACTCCTTTTGGGAAACCGCCTGGTCGTCCCATTCGTTGATGGCAGGATAAATTTGGAGGCTCCTTCAGGATCGGCCTCCGTTTGCTGCAACGATTGAGGCAATCGACTTAGGGCATCCGAGTTCAGCATCATTTTGCCGGGCCTACACAGTAGCTTGTATTTGTAGGCGCCCAGAAGGAGTGCCCATCTTTGAATACGTGCGGCGGCCATTACGGGAGTCTGGCGGTCTGGTTTCAGGAGGCCAAGCAAGGGCCGGTTGGTCAGTCACCAACGTGAACTCCCTGCCGAGGAGGTAGTCGCGGAAGCGCGATACACCGTACAGCAGGGCTAAGGCTTCCCGCTCGATCTGCGAGTACCCTCTTTCTGCAGCGGTCAGTGCTCTAGAGCGAAATCCGATGGGTCTGTTTTCACCGTTTATGCAGTGAAAAAGTACGGCGCCGATGCCATGAGGCGAAGCGTCGCATTCCAACAGCAATTCACGCTGCGGATCAAAATAAGTGAGCACAGGTGCAGAGCTCAAACAGCTCTTTGAGCATTCAAATGATACCTCTTCTGCCGCTCCCCACGCCCACTTAGATCCTTTCGACAAGAGCTTATACAAAAGAGTCAGTAACGTGGACATGTTGGGCAAAAACTTGTTGTAGAATTTATTTAGGCCAAGGAATGCACGCAACTCAGTGATATTTTGAGGTGCAGGTGCCAACCTAACTGCATGAATATTTTTTTTTCCAGTGGGTGCAATCCACCTGCATCAATACGGTGACCGAGGTACTGTACCGCTTCCTGGCTTAAGGGACATTTATCGGCGCGCAGCTTGATGCCACTTTCACTGAAACGCCGCAGGACTGCCTGCAAATTAGAGTCATCGTTTTTCTTGTCCGCTATCAGCACATCGTCGAGATATGCTCGAACCCCGCTCAGCCCTTGCAGGACGGACTCGATTTTTCGTTGGAATATGGCTTGCACTGAAGCGATACCAAAAGGTAGCCTATTATAACAGAACAGCCCCTTGTGCGTGTTAATGACTGTCAGCATGCGAGAGTCGTTGTCCAGCGAGACTTCATTATAGGCGGCCCGAAGGTCTAAAATACTAAATTGCTCTCCTCCGGCTAAGCTGGCGGACAAGTCGTCAATGACTGGGAGTGGATACTGTTCGATCTCGCACATCGGGTTTAGCGTGACTTTGAAATCTCCGCAGATGCGCACTGAGCTATCCTTTTCTAAGACCGGAACAATGGGCGTAGCCCATTCCGAGTAAGGTACCGAGGATATTATACCAGCAGCTTAGAGCCTGTCCAGCTCCTGTGAGACTTTTTCGCGAAGAGCAAAAGGAACTTTTCTTGCCTTGAAAAATTTTGGAATCGCTCCACTTCTCAGATATATCCGTGCTGGTGGGCCTTTAATGAGTCCGGTACCTTCTGAGAACAGGGGCGCGTGCTGCTGCAGTAGTGTCGAAGCAGTTGGCGAGACCATTTGGGGCGCCACGCTTTCTATTTCAGCTTGCGCCTTCACGTGTAGGACAGCTCGGCCTCTGTCCTTCAGCTTCTGTAATAAATCTCGGCCACAAAGACTTGGGCCTTTACAGTCCAACACCATCAGGTTACACTGCACTGTCACAGCCTGATAAAAACTTCCATACTGAGGACACCCAGTACCGGCAATGGGCCAAGATAACAAGATAACTTTATCGCTGCCTTCTCAAGAGGGGGCCAGCACTGACGATGCTTTTCAAAGATTGCTTTTGGAATCACGCAGACCGGCGAACCAGTATCAATATCCATCTTTAAGTTCACGCCATTCCACGCGAAGTTATGCTGAATGGGTGGCACAAGCGACAGCGCTGTACTCAAGGACCAAATCTGGGATGCGCTGCTATCGCTGTCTTCGTCGTCCAAGGTTTGAGCCTTTACTGTCAATGTTTTGTGAACCCGGTCTTTTGACAGACACATTTTTGCCGGATGGCCTTGTTGACCACACTGAAAGTACCGCCGCTTTTTAAAGCGGCAAGCTGTGGACTTGTGTCCGTAATTTCCACAACATCGGCATTGTTTCTGTGCGCCAAGGGTCTGCTTATTTATATTAGGCTCACTGCGTTGAACGATCCTGTTTACTTTCCCTTCTTCGGGGTTGCCAGTCATGCATTGGGCGTTGACTTCCGCACTTTCTGCAGCTAACGCGAGAACCTCTGCTTCTTGCAAAGTAAGGTCTTCCTTCGCCAGCAGCTGCTTGTGTACATTGTTCGACCTGACGCCGCATACAATACGGTCTCTGATCATTCTGTCGAACATTGATGAGAAATTGCAATTTGGCGCTATTTATCTTATGGCAATTATAAATTCCTGCGCTGACTCCTCCGCCTTCTGAGACCGGTTGAAGATCTTCAAACTCTCCGAGATTTCATGGGGCGTTGGGTCGTAGTAGCTGTTTAGGGTATTTACTACGTCCTCATAGCTCAGGGAATTTGGCTTCAACGGTGCAACTTTTCCTCATAGCACTGCCACGGTCTTTGTGCCTAGGGATGCGATGAGCAACGCCCTTTTCTGTTTATCGTCACTGATGCTGTTGGCCTCAAAGTAAGCTTCCACTTTGACCAGTAATGTTGCCACTTATCTTTCTCATCGTCGAACTCCGGTAGCTTGTGGCTCACTGTTGGGGCCGGGCTTGTATCCTTCCCGCTGTCATGTGCTGGGTCTTCCTTCAGGTCCGTCCTCGGTTGCCACTGTTACGCGTATAGCCCACCGGCCACAGCGTCAATAAACAACCACCGCAGACAGCGTCGCCCGGCGAATGACCGCACGTTTATTCTCGGCTTGCGAATATATAGAAAAGCATTGGAAAGAAAGAAGGCATAAAACGAGAAGGGGAAAAGGCGCGACGCATGCGCCGGTACCAGGGGCCGGTTATCAATGCCAGCCTTCGACGAGTCGAACTTGACTATCAGCAGCGGTAAATAGCATTATGAAAATTAACTACCGGGAATGCATTCCCGGTAGTTAATTTTCATAATGCTCTGACCGTGTCGTCTGAACTAGATCCGAGTATTGAGTCAATATAACATGACACAGGGACATAGACGAGCTTCTCTTACCGCGGAGCCTGTTTTTTTTTCAAAAATATTTGAAGACATTTGTTTACTGAATGCTTAAGCAAGAAACAACATTCATGTTGATAGCGTATCTTATATTTGCTGAGCTTTGTCAAGGCAAAGTGCATGCTCCAAATTGGGAGCATTTAGCTGAGCTTCTATAATTAAGAACGCATTAATAATGGTGTCGGTTGTATTACCACGTGCCTTTTTTTACGAAATGAGTTGTGAAAAACATAATGAAGAGAAAAGTCATGCATCGGAAGATCGCGAAAGCTTCATGATGAGTGTAACAATTAAGCAGAAAACATTTTTTAACGAAATGCTTCAGGAGGCTATAGGGGCCTTTGCGACGCAAGATAAACGTTGCAGAAGGCCGCCTCTCCATCCGCCCACGTTGTTTTCTACAAGGTATACGTATACCGTGGCTTTCTTGGCCAGCCGATACCGTGGGGTAAAGGTTTGCATTTATACTTCAAAACTTGCATTAGGCTGGAAAGCAGTGTCTGTATGCCAATAGCGTGCAGTTTAGCTGTGCTCTGTTTAAACGTGTGAGTTAGGCTACGGTGATATGCATGATATATCCATGCATCCTTTAGTGGGTTCCGGAATTGTTTGTCTCGCAAAGCGGTCGTGTTAAACTTCTGCTCAGTGATATTATAACGGTGGAAACACAGTTAATTTGATCGTGACAATATCGAAACTATTCTGCACATTCTCAGGGCACCGTTCACGCCGTGTAGGTAGGCTCTGCAGAAACTGATCTGCGCCTGCGTTGGAAAACAGCTCCCGCGCCCTGTAGGTCTCTCAAAATGGTGGCAAAGTTTTTACTACATACACTGAGAGAGAGCAGAACGACTATATAGCGCATCACACATCACCAATACTGCATTCTGTGAGCCAAAGCAGTAATTTCGCAATACCGGCCCCAATTCGCCGCGCTGTCCAGCTTCAGGGGACGCTGAGAACAGCGTCACCTGTTGCGGTCATCATGAAGTGCATCAAGCGCAGCCGCAATGTGAGCGCGTGAGCGACAGGAACGCACTCACGCGGCTGCCTTCAGCACAGGAACGCAAGCACGCCCGGCTGTCTTTGGCACAGGAACGCAGGCACGCGGCTGCCTTCGGCACAACTCAAGAAATACAACATTTCTTCTACCTTAAAATTGAAACCGCTGTACCGGGTTTCCGGGTTTCTTATTCTGATGGATCGTCTGAGCGTGGGCTGCAGGGGTTCAATCAATTCCGACGGAACCAGTGGGCGCTCCGTTGTTGCTGCATATGGTACTTCACTCTGGTCAGCTGCTGACGCTTGAGGGCTTTGTTCTTGCTCCGATTCAGCTGTCCTGGATGTATGCACTGGTGGCACGTATACGCTGCTGCCTGGCGTGATGGTCCAGTCGTGAGCGTCCGCGTCTCTGGGTGGCAGACATGTGTCTAGCCGGGAACGTAGCTGATAGCCGAGAAGCGTCTCGGAAGGTGACCTTCCTTCTCTTTGGGGGGTCCGCCTGTAGTTGAATAAGAAACGTATGAGGTTGTCTTCCGGCTGTCCGTCTCCCATTTTCCGCAACCCATCCTTCACGGTCCGAACCGTTCTTTCTGCTGCTCCGTTAGACTGGGGATGGAAAGGCGCAGTGCGCAGGTGCACGATATTGTTTCTCGATACGAAAGTCGCCAATTCCTAACTTGTGAATTGTGTGCCATTATCGGACACGATTGTGCGTGGCACGCCAAACCGGCAAAACATGCTCCTTAGGCATCGGATTGTACTAGCGGTATTCGCGTGCTTCAAGGGTACTGCTTCAATCCACTTCGTGTGGGCATCAACCACTATCAGTATCATTTTGCCTCCTAACGGCCTGCAAAATCGATGTGAATACGAGACCACCGGTCGGCGGTCTTCGGCCAACTCACTAGTGGGGCTGCCGTAGGAATTGGCGGGTTTTGCGCGCAGTTGCGGCACTGCGCAGACAAGTTTTGAATGTCCCTGTCCAGGCCTGGCCACCAAAACAATGAACACGCGACTGATTTTATTGCCGAGGAGCCCTGATGGGTTTCATGTAGCAGCTGCAACATCCGTTCCTATCCTTTCCGCGGTATCACCACTCTGTTGCCCCAGTAGATAAGACGGTGAGCCCACGATAGCTCCAGCTTACGATCAAAAAACGGCAAGTCCCTCGCCATTCCTTTAGTCGTTTTAGGCCACCATGCAAAATGTAGTGTGTGACACTGTCTAACCTCGAATCTTTGGCCGTCAGCTCTTGCAATTCGCGCGTCGTCACTATACCTTCTTCCAGGGATTCCAATGAAAGGACATACTCCGGTGGTTCACCCTTGGTCCCCGGTTCCGTAGTCGGCGCTGGTAGCCTTCTGAGGGCATCTGATGTCAGCCGCTGTTTCGCTGGCACGTTCTGTAACTTGTACTGGTAGCCACCCAAGAATAGTGCCCACCATTGAACTCGCGCGGCAGCTATCGGCGGCGTCTGACAGTCAGGCCTGAGCAGTCCCAGCAGTGGTTGATGGTCGGTCACCAGCGTAAACTACTGACCTAGAAGATAGTCACGAAAACGAGAAACGCCAAAGATGAGGGCTAGTGCTTCTCGCTCCAGCTGGGAGTAGTTTTGCTCTGCTTTTGTTAGTGTTCTGGAACGGAACCCAATTGGCATGTGCTCATTTCCTATCGAATGAAACAGCACTGCAACCACACCATACGGAGATGTGTCACACTCTAATTTCAGCTCCTTGTTAGGATCAAAATGCACGAGAATTTGTGCATTCTTCAGGCTTTGTTTAGCTCGCTCGAATGCCGACTGCTGCGGCTGTAATCACTCCGAACGGGTTCTTTTTCCCATGAGTCGATATAACGGGCTGAGCACAGTCGACTTATTCGGCAGAAACCGTGCGTAGTACGTGAACATACCAAGGAACGAACGCAGCTCACTCACGTTACTTGGATGCGGGGCTTGCATAATGGCGTCTGCGTTTTTTTCGATAGGGTGTAGGCCTTGCCGATCTATACGATGCCCAAGGTAAGTCACTGAAGTGTGCCGGAACTTGCATTTGTCGGCCCTAAGCTTGACACCATGCTCCCGGAATTGTTCCAACACATTCTTGAGCCGCGTTCCGTTGTCTCCTTTACCTTCGGACACTAACACATCATCAAAGTAGGCTTGGACGCCTGGTGGCCTGCTGACTACAGCTTCCATCTTTCTTTGAAATATAGCTGGGGCAGAAGCTATTCCAAACGGAGGTCTGTTGTAGCGAAAAAGTCCGCGATGCGTGTTAATGACACAAAGTCCACGTGACGCTTCGTCAAGGGGCACTTGATTGTACGCGTCCTTCAAATCCAAGGTGCTGAAGTATTCACATCCATTTAAGTTCGCGAATATGTCCTCGACCACTGGAAGGGGGTAATGTTCTATATCATAAGCCGGGTTAAGCGTGACTTTAATGTCTCCCCATATTCTTACGGTGCCATCTTTTTTCAGGACAACTACGATGGGCGTAGCCCTTTCTGAATGTTGAACGGGTGATAAGACACCAAGGGACAATAACCGATCAATTTCACGAGAGACCTTATCACGGAGGGCGTATGGAAGTGATCTGGCCTTACAGAACTTCGGCGTCGCTGTCTCCTTGAGCTTTAGGCTGGCTGGCGGTCCCTTGATGAGCCCGTGGTCTGTCGGAAAGACATCTTTATACTCAACGTGCAGTCTGTTCACCCTGTGGTCGCTTGGCGCGTTTCTTGTCGAATCCGGTGCAGTGAGTTCTGTAATCGGAACGCCCGTCCTGTCAAGTGCCGCAATCAGATCGCGGCCGCACAGGCTCGGTCCTGAACAGTCAAGCACAATAAGTAGACAGGTTACCGACAAATTTTTGTATCGCCCCGGAAGTTCGAGTTCGTCAAGCACCGGCAGTTGTCCCGCGTAACATGACAACTTCACATGTGGCGTTTTCAAGCGTGGCCACTGCGTTCGGTGTCGTTCGTAAACGTTCCGTGATACGACGCACACCGGGGATCCTGTGTCCACTTCCATTTCCAGATCTATTCCCCCCCCCTCCGAAATGTGCGGTGAAACAGTGGTTCCAACCAGTGTTTCCTTTCCGAAATTAACGTCCAGACGTGTGCCTCATCCGTGCTCTCGTTGCCAGATGCTGTTTCAACTGTCAGTGCCTTCATACTCGCAGTTCGCCTAGCAGCTTTTCCATCTGTTCGGGCCTTGTACCATTTCTTTGCCAAATGACCGCGTTGCCTGCAGCGGAAACATCGTGCGCTAGCCCAGCGGCAGGCGTTCTCACCGTGTGTCGCGCTTCCAGATCGTCCGCACTATTGCACTGCGCCGCTGGTATGATTATTTCGCGGTGAAGAGCGATGACTGGCTTGCATTCTTAGCACCGTTGGTCGTTCTGCATTAATATCGTTTGCATCGTTCTCAGCTGTTCCTGCTGCTATTGCCAGCGTTTCAGCCTCCTCCGGCGTCAAGTCTTTCTTCGCCAGTAACTGCTTGCGTAGGTTAGTTGAGCCTACACCGCAAACAATTCTATCCCTCAGCATTCGGTCTAGCGCAGTCCCAAAGTTGCAGCCGTCTGCTATGCGCCGTATTTCGACCAGAAATGCCTGCATTGCCTCACCCTCTTGTTGACAACGGGTGAAAAATGTGTAGCTTTGCGCTATCTCGTGACGTTTCGGGTCGTAGTAGCTGTTTAAAGCTGCGACTGCTTCGTGATAAGTGAGGGAATTCGGCGTCCGAGGTGCAATTCGTCCCGTTAACACTTGAACAGTCTGCGTGCTGAGCGCTGCCACAAGCAAGGCTCGCTGCCGTCTTGGGTCGTAACTGTATTGGCTTCAAAACATGCTTCAGCTCTTGTAAGGTACGCTTTCCACTTATCTGATGTGTCGTCGAAAGTCGGGAGCTGCAGGCTGGTCATAGCTCTCGTCGGTGCTTCACGTTGCGGCAGGCTGTCGGCTTCAACTTTTACCGCATGGGTAATTTTCGAATTCGTCGCCACTGTAGTAAAGCCCGCCCAAACAGGCGCTGCAACACGAGCGCTGGTCGGCAGTGAACAACCACGTTTATTGCCCAGAGCCGAGATTTTAAACCTCTCGTGCTTAGAGGGTTACAGAAGAGGGAGACAAGCGTGAGCGACAGGAACGCAGTCACGCGGCTGCCTTCAGCACAGGAACGCAGGCACGCGCGGCTGTCTTTGGCACAGGAATGCAGGCACGCGGCTGCCTTCGGCACAGCCCAAGAAATACAACACACGTGTTGATGACGCTCTCGATTGCCTTCAGGGTGCCGAATTCTTTTCATCTCTGGGCCTCCGCTCGGGCTACGGGCAGGTACCCATGGCAGCGGACGATCGACCAAAAACCGCTTTCGTAACATCTGACGCGTCTCTATGAATTTAACGTCATGCCGTTTGGATTGTGCAACTCACCGGCCACCTTCGAGCGCATGATGGACACAATTCTGTGGGGAATGGCATGACTGTCTTTGTTACCTGTACGATGTTGTCGTGTTTTCAAAGGATTTTACGTCACATTTGCACCGTCTCGAGCGTGTGCTGAAGTGTTTGACTGATGCCGGCCTGCAACTAAATTTGAAAAAGTGGTGCTTCGGGGCTCGCCAGCTTCCTATATTGGGACACGTTGTTTCGAAAGACGGTGTTCGTCCGGATCCTGCAAACCTCTGTGCAGTAGCTGAGTGCCCACGTCCAACTTCCCTAAAGGAGCTGCGTAGTTTTATCGGGCTGTGCTCGTATTTTCGTCGCTTCGTCCGCAATTTCGCTTCCATCATCTCGCCGCTGACTGAGCTCCTTGCCGGTGACTCCATTCGTTCGTCTTGGACGTCCGACTGTGATGAGGCCTTTTCGACGCTTCGGCGCTTTCTAGTGTTGCCTCCGATTCTCCGCCATTTTGACCCTGCGGCGCCTACCGAAGTTCATACTGATGGCAGCGGTGTAGGTCTCGGCGTTGTCCTTGCACAACGAAAGCCCGGCTGCCCAGAGCACGTTGTTGCTTATGCTAGCCGCACCTTAACAAAGGCCGAAAAAAATTAATCTGTAACCGAAAAGAAGTGCTTGGCCCTCATTTGGGCCATTGGAAAGTTCCGCCCATATCTCTATGGTCGTCCCTTTTGTGTTGTTACGGGCCATCACACATTTTGCTGGTTGTCCAACCTTAAAGATCCATCCGGCCGTCTTGATTGTTGGGCCCTCCGCTTGCAAGAGTACGACATTCAGGTCACCTACCAGTCTGGCTGTAAGCATTCTGATGCGACGCCCTGTCTAGGTCACCCCTTCAAAGCGACTCTGACTCGACAGCTATAACAATAGGTGACTCATCTTCACTAGAAATTGCCGACATGCCCAAAGAACAAAGGCAAGACCTTTGGATCGCTTCTTCTCACGATTCTATCTACACCTTCTCTGTGCCCAGCTTCTCGAACGTTTTGCCGCCAAGCTCGTCATTTTGCCATCCGCGACGGCGTGCTTTACCGCCAAAATTACCTTTCCGACGGACGCAAGTGGCTCCTTGTCATTCCTCGGCACCTTCGTTCGAAAATATCCGCCGCTTTTCACGCCGATCCTCAGTCTGCCCACGCCGGAGTGTTGAAAACTTACACTCGTCTTTGCCTCCGCTATTACTGGCAGGGTATGTACTCCTTCGTGTGTTATTACGTCCGCGCATGCCAGGAATGCCAACGCCGCAAAAACTCTCCACACCACTCCACCGTTCCGATGCAGCCCTTGCCCTGCCCCAGCCGGCCATGCGACCGGCTCAGTGACCATGGCTGTCTTTTTCTTTCCGAGACCGTTGAAGCCCTTCTGCAGCAGTGCCGCATTGTTTATCGTTCTACCTCGGCAATTACCATCCGCAGACAAATGGCATGAAGGAACGTTTTAATCGCACCTTGAGTGACATGTTGGCCATGTATACCGCGTCCGACCACTCAAACTGGGACCGGAGTCTCCCTTTCGTCACGTACGCTTATTATACTGCCATACAAAGCACGACCGGTTTCTCCTCCTTTTTCATTCTATACGGCCGCGAACCCACCTCAACCATGTACACGGTACTGCCTTATCGCCCTGACACCTCCGAATCGACCACCGTCTCTCAAGTGGCGGCATATTCAGAAGAATGTCGCTAGTTGGCCAGATCGTTTACAACCCAGAACCAGGGTCACCAGCAGTTCCTTCACGCACCGTCTTGTCCAGCTTGTTCGTACAGCACAGACTCCGTGGTGTTTGTCTTTTCTGTCGTTCAATGCGTTAGCGCGGTGAAACCAATATGAATAACCAACTAGGCCCAATTCTCGCCATTTTACCCTCGTGTGGCTTTGGGTTCCTGCCACCCCTTCTGGCCTCTCTACCAAACTTGCTTCCAAATACCATGGCCCATATCGGGTTATTTGCCAGACCTCTCCGGAGAACTACGTTATAGAACCACTTGCACCGACACCGGATATGCGTCGCCGCGGGCGTGAAACAGTGCACGTTGACCGCCTCAAGCCCTGTTATGACCCGCGTGTTGTGTCGATGCCATGAGTCGGCAGGATGTCTCCTTTGTCTCCCGGGGATAATTGTACTGTCACATCAACGCTCGGTGACTGTCGACGGTGACAAAGACGACGACCTTATGTCGAAAAGGCGCGTGATACGAAGAAGACGGCAGACAAAGAAGAAGACGCAAAAGACTGACGCGCTAGTTAAACGTTCGACCAGAACGCCGACCTGACTGAACGTATTCCTACAATATATATATATATATATATATATATATATATATATATATATATATATATATATATATATATATAATACTCAGTAGGGATGTAAGGCAGCGTTGAATATTCGTCGAGATAAGTACGGTAAGCAAAACAGTTCACCGGTGTGTGAAGAAGACGCTGCAGCAGGTTTGCTATGCAGAATAAACAAGATGCAGCAGAAAAATCGAGTGCCACCGGCTCCTGGCACCTCAGCGGAGGTCAGACTTCCGGCGAAAATGACACTGCATCGGCGACCCTAGTAAGACTTGTGCTTCAATACTCACCGCTGCAATCAAAACACGCAAGTGTTCCACGAGACGCTTGTGAGGATGACCCTCCACTTTCTCAAAAGAGGAAGCCAGCTCGTGGCTAACTACGATGCTTGCCTCAATAGTGCCTACAGTGGGACCTGAAAACCGGAGGAAATTTCTTTAAGTTTCATCCATTAAATCACTTTTTCTTAGGTTGCGAGCATAACTCTTTTTTGACGTAGCTCCCTGGTTCGCAATTTTTGTTTCCTCATTATGCTATAGACTTCTGCTGAGCATGAGGTTAAGTGTAGTATCACGTTTTTTTACTCAAGAATGGCCTGCTGGCGGCGCGTATTTGGTTTCGCATACCGATGGCGCTGTAAACCCATGCTGTAACGAAATACTTAATGTATGGTTGCTTTCTCAACAGTATTGATGCGATAGGCCTGCCTTATGGATATGGTGTTTTGTTACGACCATTTGCAATAAACGGTATAATGTCCGAATAAGACCACCGCTTTAAAACACCATAGTAGTGAACTGCAGCAACTGAGGCCATATCGATGCGTTTAAAATTCACTGGCATTGTATAGTATACACACCATGCTTGTCACCTTATTGTAAAAGCGATGTTCGTAAACAGTTGATATATAGATGTTTACCTTAAAAACGGTAAATAATCGAGCAAGAATGGGGCTAAATCGTTATGCTAAATAGCGGTGCTCAATTATTTAGTGGTCTACGTTTAACTACCTGCCGATGTGACAAAATATATGGCCACTTTTACGGTATGAAGAAACTGTGTGTAAACTTTGAAAGCGCTCTTTATTCTCGCAGACGAACAGCGCTTACCCGCTGCCGAAATATCAGCAGTTTAATCTGCATGACCACCCTTTATTGCACTAACTCTAGATCTAACACTTCAGGAAAGCCGTTCTTTCGTTTTCTCTCAGTGCGCCTCGAAGCTTCCCTCTGTCGAGCGCTGATTTCATGTCTTCGCGGAAGTGACAGGAAGTAGACATCTCTTTTTTTTGTTTCATTTACTTTATTCTTTGCTTATTCTCATTACAGAAATTGAACCAATTGCAAAAGGCTAAAAGCTGACAAAGGCCTTCGCTTCGTATAGAATTCTGCCCACAGGGATCTCAGTCTTGTATAACGCAATAGCAAAAACAAATTACCTTTATTGAAGTATACAAATAAATGTATATCTAATGCATGAGGATAAATTGTGAATATTTGTTACCGAAGAAGTCATAAAAACTTAGATGTCAACAAAGTTTCTGTGACAAACCGACGTGCAAATGTGTACGATGTAATATGAATTTAAGTTGGCGACGCAATGAAGACGCGTCTTCACGTATTTGCAGAAACAAAGGTTTGAAGCAACAGAAATGAAAGACGAACTCGATGAACATAGTATACAAACGAAAAAAAAATTTTGAGCTCAGTTATTCTCGTGTATACTTGAGCTGCTTTTAGAAACTCGCCTCTTTAATTTTAATAATTTTAGTGCCACTAAGAAAGCAAGAAATGTGATACCGTATGTGTTAACTTCCATAATTTGTCGTCACTGTGGGTACCTTCCTGTCATTAGTTAAAAAGATATAGTGTGCCGGGTATTTTAGAGTAGTATAAGGATCTTTATTTTGTACATATTGCAAAAGCCTATAAAGGTATATTTGGTTACCTTTTATTACTGAATATTTTTTTTTTTCAATTGTGAACTATTCGCGAAATATCGAGGATGCCCGGGATAGTTCTAATTTATACGCAGGACTTGTTTCTGTAACGCCATCAGCTTATGAAATGTTTTGTGTGGTTAGGGCCCAGGCTAGCGACGTAGAGAATAACCTCGAATAAAATAGCGTATTTTACAACCAGGTTTTCAGCGACAGGGATAATAATGAACTTCGTTTATAAAGACAGTATGCCGCCCTCCTTAATTCTGCTGCCAGGTTTGACACGTGAATGTTTCACCACAAGCTCTCCTGATACCAAACGCCTAAAAAGTTCTGAACGTAAACTCACTCTAAACTATTAACGCAAAAATGAAGGTGAATATCAGATGCCATTGGTGCAATTATTGGAACAAATATCATGTACTCTTTCTTGCTGGTGGTCAGTTGCAAGTTAATAATGTCAGAACAGCTGCAAAAAAGTTTCAAATAATCTTTAACATTAATTTGAAGCTGAATCAGTAAATCACTTCAGGGAAAAAACATTAGTGCCATATACGTCCACGATTATTTTAGGACTGTGGACATTCTGCAAGGATTATTTACAGGGGTTAGGAACAATTGAAGTTCAAGAACTGGGGAACACTTTTCTTTACTTTTGAGAGTAAATAAATTTGTCTGTTTACTTTAGGAGACTGATACGGTTCGGATAAGTGCCTATGTACTAAATATAGTGCAATTCTGTGCACCCCGTACTTATTTAGTTTGTGCAGGAGAACTGTGTAAGACAAAATCAAACTCCTTCATCATCTCAAATGTTAAGCCAAGAGTGTAAATTCTACCCTAGACATAGTTGATTATCACATATGTAATATCTAGTACGGCTACTTCCGTTGATCTTTGTTTTCGAAACCCATATTGCATATAATTTATTGTAATACACTTATTTTTTATTTATTTATTTATTTATTCGATACTGTTAATCCCATCAGGGATCGTAACAGGAAGGGCATAAAAATACAGAGGTACAAAATATAGTAATGGTAATTAATCAAGTACATGAAAGAATATGATACCAAAATTATGCATAACAAATTATACTATAGCAATAAGACAGACTGAGGAGCGTATGACAAGATTTTCGCGGACAAATAATACGACAAGTGAAACACAAACGGAAGGAGAAAAATTCGTAATGACATAAGAACACAGTAATTAGTCAGATGTAAGTAGCTTATGTTTCACACATGTACTAAAAGCATTTAATGATGAATTATTAACAATGGATGCGTGTAAGGTGTTCCATTCGCGTATAGCACGAGGGAAGTATGAATATTTGAAAGTGTCAGTACGGAATGAAAACTCGTTTAGAGTGTGAGCTTGATTATTACGTGTTTGTCTTGTTTGTGATTTTGATATGTATCTTGAAGTGTCGATTTTTAAGTGATTGTGTATTAGCTGGTACATGGTTTTAAGGCGCGCTAGTTTTGCTCTGTTTTGAAGGGTTAGTAGTCCTGCCTGTTTGAGTAGTTCTGTTGGTGAGTCTGTCAACCTGTGTTTGTTATATATACATCTGACCGCCTTCCTCTGTACTGCTTCTATCTGTTTAGTAAGCTTGTTAGTGAAAGGGAACCAGACAACATTGGCATATTCTAGAACTGGCCTGACAAATGTCTTATAGGCGAGTAGCTTTGTTTCCGATGGTGCTTGTTTAAGGCATCTGTTAATGAAAAATAGCTGTTTTAAGGCGGTTGATGTGACAATGTTAACATGAGAATCCCATCTGAAATCAGAGGTCAGTGTTATGCCTAAATATTTATATTCGGAAACCGAGGCAAGGGGAATGTTGTTTAATGTGTACTGAAAAACTGATCGATGTAACTTTCTGGTTATGGATAAAGTAACTGATTTTTTAACATTAATAGTCATTTGCCATTCTTCACACCACTTTGTCACTGCTGTTAGGGCGTTATTTAAAGTTATATGGTCATTGACAGAGTTAATTTCCTGGTAAAGTACACAGTCATCGGCGAAAAGTTTAATATTTTGAGAAACGCTAGTAGGTAAGTCATTTATAAAAATTAAAAATAATACTGGGGCCAGAACACTGCCTTGTGGTACACCGGATGTTACATTGGCTGTTTCGGACCTCGCGTTGTTAATTTCGACGAATTGAGTACGGTCAGTCAGGTAGTCAACAATCCAATCTACTATGGGGCCAGCTCCAAAGGTTGCAGTTAGTTTCATAATAAGTTTAGAGTGTGATACACGGTCGAAAGCTTTAGAAAAGTCTAAGAAAATTAGGTCGATTTGTTTCTGCTGATCAATGGCGAAGGATATGTCATGTGTAAGTTCGATTAGTTGTGTGACTGTAGAAACTCCTTTCCGAAAACCGTGCTGAAGAGGTGTTAAAATTTGATTTTCTTCTAGGTAGGTTGTTATGTGTTTTAAGGTAATGTGTTCTAGTAGTTTGCATACTGTGCTGGTTAGTGAAATTGGTCTGAAATTTGAGGGATCTGATTTGCTTCCTGTTTTATGTATAGGTGTCACTTTAGCTATTTTCCATTCTTTAGGAAGGGTGTGCGCTGACAACGACTTGTTAAAGAGTACCATCAAAAATTTTGCTACCCATTCGGCATATCTACGCAAGAAGATGTTAGAGATTCCATCAGGCCCTGATCCTTTTTTTGTGTCCAAGTTTAGTAAGAGGTTTAAGGCACCTGTTTCTGTTACGGTAAGGGGTTCTAGGTAATTTCCGGAGCAAAAATTAGTACGAGGCGTAGTTCCGTTGTCTGTAGTGAAGATAGAAGTAAAGTAGTTATTCAGCGCGGCTGCAATATTTCGGTTTTCGTCTGGAGAAGCTTGGTTTTCATTTCTTGATTTAGGGCTCAGGTGACGCCAGAACTTTTGGGGAGCATCTTTTAAGAAGCGAGTCAGCGTATTAGTAAAGTAAAATGTTTTAGCTGTTTTTAATTTGGATTTCAAATCAGTGATAGCCAAGGTTAATTTTTCAATTGTTCTCGGTGATGGATGGCGTTTTTGCACTTTTTTCAGTCGTCGAACTTTTCGTTTGGCATGAATTACGGCTCGAGTTATCCATGGATTACGTTTGCGTATTCTCTTAGTCTTGGTAGGCACATAATTAGTGATGCAATATGACACAACGTTTTTAAATCTCTGCCACAATGTTTCTATATCAGTGTGTATGTCATCCGAGAGATGTTGAAATGATGTTAGTTCGTGCGATAAAGTATCAAGTATGGTAGTGTCGTCAGCTCGGTTGTAGTCGGGATACGTTATTGTTGATTGCAAACAAGGTGCATTATAGTGATGCGGGACAGAACACATTACTAGTTTGTGGTCAGACAGGCCATTTAAAATTTCCACATTGGCTTCTTGACAGGGGAAATGACTACTCAGGAAAACTAAATCTAGAATGTTGGAGCTGGTTCCTTGTACACGTGTGGGTTCTGTTACGATTTGCGAAAGGTTAAAAGAAAGCATTATACCAAAAACAACATCGGCGCAAGGTGAATTATGGTGCAGGGTGTTCCAGTTAATATCAGGAAGATTGAAATCACCTAAAAGTATTAGTCTCGCCCCCTTAACATGATGTTGCATATACGTATACAATGATTGGAGTATGATAGGATCAGAACAAGGACTAAGATAGACGCAACCAACAACGACGGTAGAATCAGAAAAGCAGAGTTTGCAAAAGATAGCTTCTACCCCTTCAACTTCAGGTAACGTAAGGAATCTTATATCTTTTCTTATCAATAATGCCACGCCTCCGCCTCGCGTCGGCCTGTCTTTGCGTGATATGGAATAATTTGGGGGAATTACTTCAAAGTCTTTAATTTCTTTTGTTAGCCATGTTTCAGTTATCGCCATGAATTCTGGCTTTAAACCTAATAATAAGGATTCTAGGGGACCGACCTTATTGATAATACTACGCGCATTAATGTTCACGAAGGTTATTTGGGACGCTGTGGACGGCGCGAGCGTAGAGTCCGTGTACCTGTGTTTTGGTTTTTTGTCTCGGTTAGTGAAGGTGTAACTGGAGGAGCTGCAACTGGTAACACTTCACAATTTTCGTTGTCCCAAAAATAAAGTTCACCGTTTATTTTTAGTTTGTCGTAAACCAGCGACACTTTTTCGCCGCGATCTTTTCTTGGTTTCCCGTATTTCCATAGCTTTTTTCTGATTTCGCGGACACGAAGCGAAAAATCTTCACTTATGGTAAACTCGGTGCCCTTTAATTTGTGACAGTTGCGCAAAATGTTCGTTTTTTCCCTGAAATCTAGAAGCTTCAGTATTACAGGCCTTGTTTTGTTTTCCGTTGGTCTACCTAGTCTGTGAATGCGTTCTATTGCAACTTCTTCCATTTTTAGGGATTCTTTCAAAACTTCTTCATTTACAGTTCGCTCCAGGGATTCGCTATTTTCTTCTTCCTTTTCAGGGATGCCATAAATAATAAGATTTGATCTTCTGGAGCGATTCTCAAGATCGTCTAGCTTTAATTCCAGAGATAATACGACCTGTTGAAGATTGGCAATATGATCGGTACATGACGAAAGTTTGTCTTCAAGGAGAGTAAGACGTTCTAGTTTGTTGTCTATTGATGTTAACCTTTCTTCTTTTATTGTCTTTATGTCATCTGCTATATTCTGTAACTGTTGCGAAAGTTCTGCCATGTCAGGCCCAGGATTACTCTCAACGTCACCCGCAAGCAGTAACAATTTCATCACATGCACCACATCGCACACTGTGTCAAGAAGTACCGCACGTTTCAAGGATGCTGTTCAAAACCCTTTCAAAACCGCAGAAAAAAAGCTGTAATATCGATATTGATCTGGAGTTGTTTAATGCTTAGGCATCACAACAAGAGAATATAATCCATAGTGACTCTTAGTGCACTCTGTCCGACATGGTACTCCTAGAGCATGCAGGCATCTTCGTATAAATCAGTCAATTTTGAAGTATTAAAATGTGGAATGGCTATCGTCTTGATATGAGTACATAATCATATGGCACCGGACGTATCCAAATTCAGTCAAGCAAAACTGTGCAAGACCGATATAAGTCATGCAAACCAGGTGCCCCATGCTAATGCACAATTTTGTCTTGGTAGTAACTCTGCTTTTCGTTTTCAGTGGCACTTTGCACTGCTTCTTGGCAGGTGTTTAGCACATTGTAGATCAGATTCCACAGTCGCAAAACTCCCTCTAAAGCTAACGGCTAATTTAGAAATGCCACCTGTCGTTTGACATCGTGCACCTGGTCGAGCGGTCTTTGTTCAGCCATGTCAGAAACCCACTCCCGTAGCAACTGCCAATTCCACTACAAAATTCTGTTAATAGATAGGAGCCTGATGAAATAATTCGTTCACTTGGCCTGACTGAAGCCTTAATTCTCGGCATAGTCAGGCATCATTAAAAAGTTTCACACCTCCAGACCGATCGATTCTTCTTTTGCGCGGGACTGAAAGCAGCACCCTAAATATTTCCTTATGTGCGATTTGATACTACTACAATGATTATAAAAAACGCCTAATAAGACCGACCCTCGAATACCTGAGACCAAGAACTATTAATATGAAGCTACCGATAATAAAATCCTGAAATTCGGATTCCCCCCACAGCTTCAACCCTTTCATGCAGTACCCCGCCGGGGTGGCGCAGTGGTTAGGGCGCTCGACTACTGTTCCCAAGGACGCGGGATCGAATCCCGGCCTCGGCGGCCGCTTTTCGATGGAGGCGAAAAGCAATGCGCCCGTGTGCTGTGCGATGTCAGTGCACGTTAAAGAACCCCAGGTAGTCGAAATTTCCGGAGTCCTCCACTACGGCGTCTCTCATAGCCTGAGTCGCTTTGGGACGTTAAACCCAACCAACCAACCAACCAAACCTTTCATGCAGTAAACTACATTGTTTGCTAGAAGTGTGCTTCTGCAAGACGTCCTTTCTCACTGATGACTTACGTGGCGGCTAATCATGAGCTATCACGTGACTGATACGCAACACGTTTTAGAGAGTTTTCAAATTAGATTTACAATTAAATTGTCGTCCCGAAGTATCGAAGTCTTGATATTATCACCCATTTTTTGTGACTTTCCCCATACTCCTTGCCATTGGATATTTTTGTCTTTTTTGATGTCTACATTTTTTATCATAAAAATAATTACGATCACCACCATACGGGACATAAACGCACCATGTTCCATCAAGCTTGCTAACAACTAAACAGCCCGTACACTACTGAATTCACTACTGGTCACCACTGAAGTTCACTACTTCACTGGCTTCCTTTCACCAATAGATCTCTGCCACATCCTAACGTCTGAGCCCGGTTAGGAATATAAAGGCAACCTTTGAATTTATTGCAGCTTCTCTGGCAAGTAGTCCCCTCACTTGTAGACGTAACGCAGCGGCATGTTCACCTACCTATATGTTTAGACGTATGCCCGTTTGCTCAATGTACATGCTGTCATAGCGGAGAGGGAACTGAATCAGAGGGGAATATGCGACGAGCGGCTTCCTGTATTTTGGACCGCGAGAAGAGTTCCTATCTATTAAGCACTTCCCTTTGCCACCTTGAGTAGTGCGGATTACACGATATAATTCAAAACTTCGTAGAAAATGTACAATTCATTGATTTTGCTTCAAGTCCCTCTAACAGGAAGCACATTGTTTTGCACATCCAGTGTTCGAAAATGTGCTCGAGAAGAGACATCTCCTCACATTTCTTTGGAAGATTTCCTTGCAATAGCTTCCTGCAGGTTGTATAAGAAACCTCTGTAGGGCTGTAGGGTTTTACCAAAGGCCGTATACGTAATAAGATGTTGATTTGTGGCAGTTTTATTTTTTCTAGTTATTTCTTATCTGGAGCTAAATAGTAATGCGCATTAATTTCATATATAAAGCTCCTTGGTTTTTATATGGCGTCACATGTCTTAGTAATATTTCCGACTTCTTATGCATAGTAAGTGCAGTTTAAATGATGTGTTCATAAGTATTGCTTGCTGTGAACTCTCTTCACTACATATCTGATTATTCTTTTCAAATTGTCGTATGATAATTATTATTAAATCTGCTAAAAATTGCAACAAAAAGCTAAAAAACTTTCACTGGTAATTCATTTGATGAAATTGTTCTCTGTGACTTTTCCACATACATATGTTTGGAATATCTCGATGATTACCAAAGATGAGATATCTTATAAACGGTTTCTTCGCCTGAAACAAGCACCATCACAGATATAAACGAAGGGTGTATTTTTGAAAGGTTACGAATCAAAAAACTCTTTTATCAAGGTTTATGGGTTTTCATATCATCCTTTTCAAAGGATACCACATCCGGTGGGAATGCAGCAATAACGATAGCTTGTGTAAAGACCCAAGGGCGGAACAGTGGGAGAACCGGCTCTCCAGCGGCGATTTGGGTTGCCAACAAGGTCTGATCCAAAACGCCCAGCGAACAGCGAAGCTATGTGGAGCCTTGGAATAAGGGAACCGGTCATATGAGAAGAAGGAAGATGGACTTCTTCTTTTTCGTCTGCTACTAGCACAACACCTTTCTAGATCACTTAACGTCTTTCCTATTCTATCCAATCATTTTCAAAGGAACCAGATCTTTATGGATGCCTGGATCAAACAAAGATATGACTCGATAGTAATGAATTATTCAAGACCATTTGCTGCATCCGAAACATACTTGCCTTCCTGTTGTGCCAAAAGATCGGAAAACGTCAAGAACACCATAATCACAATGTAATGATTTATCGACGTCATGAAGAGCGAGGTGAGCACAGTACCACTATACGACGAAATGATTATCGCAAATGCTCCGAATGAAGGCGTTATATATTAGCTGGTTTTCACGTTCTTGAGAATAGACGTAAGGGATCATTACTTGGAATAATGTCACTTAGGCTGCGTCCAATTATAATCTACAGAATACAAAAGAGGCCTTATTTGCCGAAAATAAATTTTATGACAAGAGTATACTTTCACTTTTCCAAGTAAAACATATCTTTTTGTCATCTCAAGCAGGGCCAAAATATGGCAAATATCCCGCAGTTACAGATAATTGAAACATGGCCGGCCATACAGACATATATTGCTTCGCTCATCTAGAGAAAAAATTTAGAATTTATCTGCTAACAAGCCACCCATTTCTGTAGTCAGGTCCTTCTAGTGTGCCGCATACACTTCCAATGTATAAAATATGCGAAAGGAAAGTGGCTTTATATGAGCACCAGACTGCCTGCTGCAGCATTCTTACATATACCCAGGTTTCGAACAAAAAGTGATAACGCAATATGTTATTTGTGTCGCAATAGTCAGCAGTTGTTTTTTCACCTCCAATACACGTGGTAAAAACATGCCCTCTGGCTCGTTTGAAGATTATTTAATGAAGGTTGCAAAAATCGCGTTGTGCCGGCAATTATCTCTCTATGAATGAAAAAATTTCAGATGTGCAAAATTCCCGTGTCTATTTACCGGATGTTGTTTTAGCACTCAAGGCGACTACTTGACTTTCTGACAGACTGAAAATATATTTTCAGTAATGCAATACACGTAGGCTACAGTGATTTAAACATGAACCCGCCGTCGTTTTTCGGACCGTAATCCTGAAAGCTTCCTGCTGCGAAGCCTAAAACATTTACTCTAACTTTTGCTTGCCTTGTTCTTTGTGCAGTTTTTATGCTGTTATCTATGAAATTAGCACATTGTAGACAGTGCTGCCAAGTAGCAGTCTGAAGCACCTGTCACATTCTGACGCATTACTGTGTCTATCAAAAATAGGTATAGGCAAGAATTGGTGTATTTTACCTACACGACGCAGGAAAACGTTTAGGGTATTGAACATCGTATTTATTTTTACAGCTTTATTTGCTTTCTTGTGCAGAGGTGGTCATAACCATAAAGTGTTAAAGTTCAAGTAAACGGTAAAGTATGCCTTGTTTCTCGGGAGGATCGAAAATATAGTAAGGCTACATTTCAACACGCTAAACAGTTTGTTTACGCAGACCAAGGGTTCCTTTACATGAATAACTTGTCCGCTGTTTTAACAGTGCATTACCAAAGTCGACCTTCCTTATTTTCTTTGACGGAGAGCATCAATACAGGGAAATTGTTATTAGCGATCCGAGTCTCATTTCTTTATTTTCGGGGCCATTATACACCATGCCGAAAAGCGTTAGATCAAGCGCTCAAAATAGATGAGAAAACATGAATGGAAGTGGAAAGTAGGGCGTTCGCAGCGGAAAGAACATTGGTACCCAATTCCACAGATATGCTAGAGCCAGCAAAATCAAGTGCAGCAAAAGCCCCAAAAATACATTTTCGACTACAACCAAAATTTGAATCGTCAGGCAAGCCAAGAGTAGAAGCGCGATGCTGAAGATAGTATTATATAAATGAATAGTGGGCTTATGCGAAATATTGAGCAACCAACCTCAACATACAAAAGAGCTCAAGGCACGAAATTTTAAATGCATCATGCCATGATCATCCAATACGTTTACAGTTTTGTAGTCTGAAAAATAATACTGTACCTTATTAGTTTATTTCCAAAATTTCAGCTCGCTATACTCATTCTTTATTCCGAAATAAATGACTGTAGTTGAGGCAGTGAAGCTCCTCCCACCGTTACCGATCACCAATTTCAAATCCTTAGTGACGCCACAGAGAGGGTCACCTCAGGGGTCACCGCGTCATCTGCTGCTGTGACGGCTCTGATAAGTTGCCGATACACTGCATTGCACTCGCGCTTGCTCAAAACATCAGTATTACTCTCAATGATCCTACTGAGCATGTTTCTGAAAACTGAATAGAGATAGTAGTGAAGCGGGATTTATTTCTTGTCCATAGATCCACTTTCGGTGCGAGCGCCGCCAACTGTCCGATGGCAGCAAGCACTGCCCCATGCATTGCCGTAAACACCGCCGCGTTGGCCGCATACGGCCGTGCCTTGGATAAGGCACGATAAGATAAGAAAGTATGCTAAATTTGTTTTTCTCATAACAACGATAGGTAGAGGGAAAAGATTTGAAATGAATGCTTCTAGAGCAATATTTACACATACATTTTCTGCACACAGCAGCATAACGACTTCCGCCGAAGCAGAGCCCGTGTTCTTGTAACGCTAGCGCCGGTGCTAACGTCGCCGAAAAGACTATTGTTTTACTACGAAATAGTGGGGTTGACATTAAGAAAGTTTCATGATCGAGCAGCCCATTAACATAACGCGTCACTAATCAATTAAAAAGTGCTGTCCGCAGTAGTTTCCATGATGAACAATCTAGTCTTAGTGACCATTAGGGAGACGCATACAGACAGAGCGCCGCCTGCCGCGCTCGCAGGCGGCCCATTTGCGGTAAGCTTGCGGCACACGGTGCTGTAAGCCTTATGACCTTATATTTTACTTTCATTATCCAGCTGGGGGAGACTTTGCATTGACAACGATCGAGCAGCGCAAGCGATGCTCCTAAGATTTGGCGAGGTATTCGGTACCTCTATGCAGCGCGCCTCACCTTGTACACACTACTGCGTCGTCGGGCGGTACCCTCAGTTTGTACAAAAGCGCCGTCAGACGGCACTCATGGACTACATTTTATGTGTTGATTTCCAGTGTTTTGAGACGTGTTTCAGTGCATATTGTGTACGTTCTTAGAGCGGGTCAGCTCGTACGCCGTTCGTATTCGGGCTCCAACATACATCTGCATACTGCCAACAGACGCCGCTACTTCCTGCAGTGGTCGAAAAGCTTAGTTTGCGCTAAACGCGGTTAGTAGCATGAATTTGGTTTGGTCCGTCACATTGGCTTACCAAGGCTTCGTGTAATGAACGCTCCTCGTGTACAGAACATGCAGCGCACTAAGCAGCATCGTTATATGTTGTCACCGGCTGTGGCGGTTGCCAGATGAATGGCTCACATACACGATGCCCCAAGAGGAGGACCAAGAAATTTCTGGACCCATATAGGCTGGGTACGTAAAAAAAAATAAAAAAAGCAGGACCGGATTCAAGATAACGATGGAAATTATGTAAAGGTTGACAAAGCTGTTAACTACATTACATCTGTTACATCTGTTATCATCATCATCATCATCATCAGCCTGATTATACCCACTGCAGGGCGAAGGCCTCTTCCATATTTCTCCACTTAACCCGGTTCTGTGCTAGCTGCATCCACTTGACCCCTGCGAACTTCTTAATCTCATCCGCCCACCTAACTTTCTGCCGCCCCCTGCTACGCTTTCCTTCCCTTGGAATCCAGTTTGTTACCCTCAGCGACCATTGGTTATCCTCTCTTCGCACTACATGTCCTGCCAATGTCCATTTCTTCTTCTTAATTTCTACTAGAATGTCGGTAACTTAAGTTATTTCTCTGACCCACCTGTTATAGCCGACAGGCAGATCAATTAAGGGGAAACGAGGATGCTCGTTATAATTCATGAAGGAAAGAAGCCAACAGTCGGCGAGGCCAAGAAAAGCGTTGGGGATGGTACTTTATGTATTTTTTTAATGTTTACTTGGATAATCACAGAAATTAGTAATGTAATCTGCTTAGAGGAAAGATAATTAAACACAAAGTAGAAGAAAGGTTCGTATACAGATAAACATAAATATCCAAGCAAGTAGCAGGGGGGACAGCGGCCGATGTAGCTCAGTTGGAAGAGCACCGGACGCGATTTTCGGAGGTCGTGGGTTCGGTTCCCACCATCGGCACGTTGTTTTTTCTTCTACTTTGTGTTTAACTATCTTTCCCCTAAACAGATTACATTACTAATTTCTTTGATTATCCAAGTAAACATTAAAAAAAATACATAGAGTACCATCCCCAACGCTTTCCTTGGCCTCGCCGACTGTTGGCTTCTTTCCTTCTGTTATAGCCGAGTCATTTAAGAGCGACCATAGAGCAATCTCCGGAAATCAGGAAGCAACTCAAGATAGCCGAATACAAAGCAGCTTATAACTGTCGAATCTTAACTGAAAAAGGGCCGACAAAAATATTCCTAAAAGCACATATACAGGAATCGACGAAATTCTGTTTAAATTGATTAGTGAACTTGGTCCAAGAAATAAGAAAACGTTGGTAAAATCTTTGGAAACATTGATAACGAATAAGCATATTTCGGACAGCTGGCGGCAGAGTAAACTGAATTTGATTTAAAAATGGAAAGGCGATAGGATGCCCATTAAATACTACAGGCCGATTACAATAACATAATTTATGGCAGGTTCGCCATGCAGGCGATGAAATTAAAGGTGCAATCATGGGTAGAAAGTAAAAACATACTCGGAGAACTTCAGAACGGCTTCACAAATGGCAGGCGCTTTCATGATAGCCTGTTCGTGCTTGCACAATGCATCAATATATCTCGAGTGGAAAATAGCGCTTTGTATTTGGCCTTTCTGGACATGAAGGGGCGTACGACAATGTAAACAGGGAACTCCTGCATATAATATAAAAAAAGCTATCGGTCATGAGATAACAGATTTCTTACAGGAAATATACCGGGATAATAAAACAGAAATTACATGGGACAGGATAAGAAGTACGGAAGCTTCAAGGTATGTAAATTATTAACACAAGGTAGGGCTCTATTACCACTGCTATTCATGCATTATATGATAAATACGGTATGGAGGATACAAGAAAGTAGCCTAGGTTTTAACCTGTCATAGATTAGCCGGAAAGGTGGTAGAGCCGCGCCTCCGCGGTTCAGTGTAAGCACATGATATTGTGCTGTTAGCTGATAGAAAAGCAGACTTGAAAACTCGAGTTAAGTATTGCGGAGACGAAGGGGCGCTATAGGCTTCAGTTTTAGCGCAGTTAAGTCGGGTATGGTTATTTTCAACGGCTCAACTGATCAGGGTTTTAAAATGCCAGCCATGAAATAATCAGAGTGACAGAATATAAATATGTCGTGGTATGGGTAAACGAAGGATTACCATACATTGGAAAGCATGCGCAATCACTTAGGGCAAAAGAGCGAAGAAATGTCATGGTAATAGAACATAGGGCATTGTGGGGATAAAACAGGTATCAGGTGTTAATGGGTATTTGCAAAGGAGCTATTGTGCCCGGGCGTACTTTTGGAAATGCGGTTTTGTGTCTGAAAGCAGAAGTAAAGTTGACATTAAAAATAAATCACAGTACGGTCGGACTATTGTCACTGGGTTCCCACGGCAAAACCACGAATGAGAAGGTAAAAGGAAATATGGGCTGGGCATCATTCGAAGTATAGGAAGCTCAGAGAAAAATATTATATGAGGAACGCCTAAGGAAATTGGACAGTAATAGCTGGATAGCTAATTATCTAAATACCTATACCTTAAAAGCGTTGACTCACAATGTAGGAAAAGAACTGCGAAACTAACCAATCCTGAAGAAAGTGGACAGTAATATGTGGATAGCTAAAGTAATAAATACCTATACGTTAAAAGCGTTGACTGGAAATGGAGGAAAAGAACTAGCAAACTAACCTGTAACTATGCCGTTTAAAAGGACGAAGACATAAAGAGCGTTAAGCAATAGCCGAAAAACACGGAAAGTAAAAATTGGTTATATTGTATGGAAAAGAAACAGAATGTAGACCTATACCGAAAGTGAAAAAGGCAGATCAGGAACGCAGCTTTCTTTGATAACTCAAGGCGCAATACCCTAGGTTTTGAAGCTAGGTGAGTGTGCCTTAGAAGACGCAGCTACAAAAAAGAAATTTAACAATGAAGATGACACATGTGCAGTATGTGGTAAAACCACAGAAACAATTAACAATCTTATACTCGAAGGCGATGGCATCCATCCAGAAGTCGACGCAGGTGCAATCACTCGTCCTTAGGCCATCGGGTTTAGATACACCAATGAACGGGTGAATGAACCTGCGGTGGAAGCTAGCAAAAACGATTGGAAGATTGGTGTCTTAAGAGTGGAAAAGTAACATAATGTCGGTAATGTAGAAACAAGAATTCAATAAATATAATATGCAGCTGTGGCGTTGCGGTAGAACATCCGCCTCGCATGCAAGAGGACCGGGGCTGAAATTGCATAAACAGGTTTGGCGTATGACCTGATGCCGGTAAACACCTCCGGCAACGCACACCCTCACCAGAACAGGAGTTGGCCACCCTGGTACCGTAATTGGCCGCAGCCTCTCATGATTAGCTCCATAAAACCCCGGCCCTCAGTCACCAACGGCTGCGGAACAACAGAAATTGGTGGCGGTCAGACCTAGCTGTGACGCAGCAGGGGTTGCTAAGAATTCCTGGCTCCGCTGTACAGGCCGCCATTGGAAACTGACCCCGGAAATGTTTAACACTAGAACCCTAGCTAGTGAAGCTAGTTTAGCAGCACTATTAGACGAACTAGAGGGTATAAAAAGGGATGCCATAGGGTTTAGTGAGGTTAGGAGGCCAAATGAGGCATATACTGTACTAAGGATGGGCATGTACTGTGTTATCGAAGATTACCGGAGAGGCGAGAACTAGGAGTAGGTTTCCTTGTCAATAAGTATATAGCGGGTAATATAATCAATTCTACGGTATTATTGAGAGGTTGGCAGGCATGGCAATTAGGCTTAATAAACGGCATAGACTTAAGGTTGTACAGTCTTATGTACACACATGTAGTTATGATGACGAGGCAGTTCAAAGCTTCTACAAAGATGTACAATCGGCAATGCGAAAAGTAAACACGCAGTATACTGTACTAATGGGCGACTTCAGTGCCAAGGTAGGCAGAAAGCAAGCAGGAGAGAAGGCAGTCGGCGACTATGGCATTGGTTCTAGGAATAGCAGTGGGGAGTTACTAGTTGAGTCTGCTGAGCGTAGTAAGTTAAGAATCATGAATACTTTCTTCAGCAAACGGAAGAACTGGAAATGGACATGGAACAGTCCTAACGGGGAGACTAAAAATGAAATCGACTTAATAATGTGCTCAACCCCCTGTCATTATGCAAGATATAGAGGTAATCGGGAAAGTGCGATGCAGTGACCACAGGACGGTGAGGTCCCGAATTAGCCTAAATCTGAAGAAGGAACGCAACAGATTAGTTAGAAGGAAACCCATCAACGAATTAGTGGTGAGGGGGAAAGCAGAGGAGGTCGTGATCTCGCTACAGAATAGATATTCAGCTCTAACAGAGGATGGCGACATTACCCTAGAAGCAATGAACAATAATTTCAGAGATATCATTACTGAGTGCTCTGTAGAAGTAGGCGGTGGGATAGTTAGAGAGGATACCGGTAAGCTATCTAAGGAGACGAAAGATTTGATTAAGAAACACCGTGTATGAAAGCTTCCAACACAACATGCCAGATGGAATTGGCCGAGATATCAAAGCTAATCAATAAGCGCAAGGTGGCCGATGTAGAACATAGAGAAAATTGAGCATGATGTAAAGAACAGGGGAAGCCTTAAAGCGATGAACAAGAAACTGGGCATAGGCAAAAACCAGATGTATGCACTAAGGGACAAAACGGGCAACGTCATCACGAATATGGACAAGATAGTCAAAGTAGCCGAGGAGTTCTATACAGATCTCTACAGTATCCAAAATAGTCTGGACCGTAATGAGATTGGCGTTCGATAAAAACAATCAGACATTTCACCAGTGATGAAGGACGAGGTCAAGAAAGCAAGAGAAACTATGAAAATGGTGAAATCAGATAACTACAGATCTGATTGAGAGGATCAGATAACTACAGATTTGTTGGAGGACGGGAAGATATCGTGCAAGAAAACCTGGCCACCCTGTATACGCAGTTGCTGGTGTCATCGACGGTACCGGAACCATCCATGAAAAATGCAAACATTGTCCTCATTAATAAGAAAGGGGACGCTAAGGACCTTAAAGGTTACAGAACAATCCGCTTACTGTCCGTTACGTATAAGGTATTTACTAAGGTAATCGCTAATAGAATCAGGACAACATTAGACTGCAATCAAGCAAAGGATAAAGCAGGTTTTCGGAAACGGTACTCTACCATCCATCATATCCATACCATCAACCAGGTGATAGAAAAATGCTCAGAATATAACCAGTCCTTATACTTATCATTCATTGAATACGAAAAAGCGTTTGACTAATTAGAAAACTCGCGGCGATGCAGGCATTGCGAAATCAGGGAATAGACGAGCTGTACGTGAAAGTGCTGGAAGATATAAATAGTGGCTGCACAGCAACCACAGTTCTGCATGAAGAAAGTAACAAAATTCCCATAAAGAAAGGTGTTAGGCAAGGAGACACGATCTCCCCAGTACTATTCACAGCTTGCTTAGAGGAAGTATTCAGAGAATTGGAATGGGAGCAGTTAGGGATAATCGTACATGGAGAATACCTCAGTAATCTGCGATTTGCTGATGACATTGCCTTGCTAAGCAACTCGGGGGATGAACTGCAAATAATGATTGATGACCTAGACAGGGAAAGTAGAAAGGTAGGCTTGAAACTCAATATGCAGAAGACTAAGGTAATGTTCAATAGCCTCGGGAAGGAACAGCAGTTTACGTTAGGTAGCAAAGCACTGGAATTAGTAGGCACATATGTCTACTTAGAACACGTAGTAACCGCAGATCCGGACCGCAGTTTGAATGCTTTGTTAATAAGCTAGCTTCTTTACGATCCCTGTTGTTGCTGGCGAGGGACGTCGAGAATAACCCTGGTACCTTAACCCAAACGCTTGAAGAGCAACTGTAAGCGATCGCGAAAGACAACCAGGAGATAAAACAAGAGCAAACAGTGATCAACCAAAAAGTAGGATCAATTGATAAAAACATCTAGTAAAAATCGTCAAGATAGAAAAACATGTCTTGGAATGTATGGTAAGGGTGCACATACTTGAGAAAATGGTTGTATCCTTCATTAAAACAGCTGATGAGCTAGATAACAGGAGCTACAGGCCCGATCTCATTATTTATGGTGATAAGGAGCAAGATGATGAGACCCCTCCCGCCCTCCTCCCTCCGAGAAGTGCAAGACTCTGTAGAGAAACTTTTCCAAATTAAATTAGAATTCAAAGCAGCAAGCTTCGAAATGATTCATCGTCTTGTTCGAAACTAGGCATCTGCTGATTCAAAGCATCGGCCTATTTTTATGAAATTATTTGACTACAGAGATAAAGCTAACAAACTCGGAAACTGCACAAAGCTTAAACAAACTGGGTACTCAATTGGTGAAGACTTTTCGCGAGGTATACGAGTAGTTACAGATAAGCTTTGGAAGCGAACGAAAGGAAGCCCCGACCAAAAAGACGGCCATAGTCCTCACTAAGTAATGACCTATTGTTACATTTCGCAGCAAATATTCTTTTCAATAACATGTGCAAAAAGAAGAATGACATATGCCAAAAGTACCTCAAAGTTCAAATGCTGAGAAGAGGAAATAAATAGTTTTTTTCCAAAAGATATTGTATTTCCGTAGCGTTCTGTAGTTCTTCGATCTTTATTTATACTTTTTTACTTACGTCCACGGGTATTTTGTTTAATAGCAGTTGTGTATGCTATCACTTAGTATATTTCCTTCCAATTTACTATGCATGCACTTGATCGTATTTTCCGCGTTTATTGCTCGGTTTGGGCTTGCAATTGCATGCGTAGTACAGTGACTTCAAGTGTTTATAGTTCGTTTGTTCGCTACCAATTTGCAACAAATTCTGTAACTGTAAATTGTGTTGGTAGACTGTTCATGATGTACAAAGATGTCAATACCTCAGTCTTTACAGTTTATTACCTTGCGCTAATTATGCATACAAATCACATGTTTCGAGTTTATGAATGCTATATATTGCTTCATTACTTTAAAAGCTGTTCGTTTCAAGTACAGTTCTTTCTCTCGTCACCATTTGTGAGATTCTCGCCAGCTGTACTAACGCTCATGTGTCGAGGTTTATTTTAATTACCTTTATGGGCTGTATTTGAGTTCGGTTCAAACGTGCTGTGGTTATTACTGGCCAAAACTAATTCGCGATTTTCCCGCTTCTTTACGTTTTGTAGTTTTTGAAGCTGTATTTTGTTTGTTCATGGTTATGTTTTCGTTTCGTTTCTTGTCATGGTTATGTTTTCGTGTCGTTGAATGCAGCCTGTATTTTGCATGATGAGCTTGAAGTTACTGTGCTCTTTATTTTGTTGTAATAAATGAACAGGCCACCGATGCAGTGCAGCCAATTTTCCTGCCTGTTCTTGTTGTACTGGTTCGATTTCATGCACATGGGAAAGGCAGCCTTTGAAATCTTCAGTGGCATGTGCTATAAACCTATCACGACGATGAGTCACTGTTGTGGCTTACCTCAATCTTCGTGAATTATTTCACCTGATGCACGCGGGAAGAGCCGAATCCGACGCAGTAGCAGCAAAGCTCTCCCCATGTTTTTTGCAGCGCATTTTTTCACCCGTAGTTCTTTGCAAAATAACAAACTACATCTAACTCAATTTCTCACAGCAGACTACCTGCGCTTCCTTTCATGAAAGAGCGCTGGAGTAGTTTTGGTTTCTCGTATGCGACCGCAGTCTCACGCCGGCACCGAGCACGGCGGCACCGACGGTCTGGCTGGGCGAAGCTGCAGTCCGCCTACCGGACGGGTCGTCACTCCCATAGGGCCCAGACTTGAAGCTTTTGGGAAGCGTTGGCGCACCACAGCAGACACTGATAAGTACCGCTTCGTTGTGGCAGCTTCGTCAGCTTTGTTTCCTTTGTTCCCTCATTGACATGCCTAAAATAATGGCCAAATGCGCGCACACAACGCACAACGTATCGCCGCGCACAGCGGTAACAAAACGAGAACCATGGCGGTGGTGTCGTGCTTCTAATTTATAAAATGAAACCAAATATAATCGCATTGAAAATGGTTCGATTAAACCCACAGCTATTATTTAACGCCGCATATTTTGCGCTCTGAATATTTGGCTTCGAACACATTTATTGATCCGGATCTACTGCGTATAATGTCCAACTTTATAATTGCATGAACGGTCGATACAGCTTCCGTCGAACATATCTTGAAGGCGTGACTGGGCAGGGCCAGAAGTAAAGCGAAACTGTAGTTACAGTGGACAGACTGCATTGCGATAACAATACCGGCTTGAGCTGATCTACTTGGGAAGGAAAGGGTAATATTGTTGTTTTGATTTTCAGTGACAAAAATGTGCCGTCTTTTCAGAGAGGTTTATACACAGAACACGTAAAGCTGAGGATTCTGATCAGAAACATTGGCTAAGAAATCCACCCGTGGGAAAACTCTCAAAGGACAGTGTGCTTTCTTTTTGCGGTAAGAGTATCACCAAATCTGTCTTAGATTGCACTCGATAGAAAGTTTGTTGCTTCCATTCAATGTGCTTCATCAATGAAGAACTGTAAAAAATTGTGCGCCAAGATTCTGTTATACGCATTCACAAAATGCTTTTGACGATTTCTCTACTGCAACGCAATTTCTCGAAATCGTGGTAAGGAGCAAAGACGTCCTAGCTAACAATAACAAAAAATGGCAATCGCTTAGCTCTGTTATGCTAGAATATCTTAGCGACCAATACGTTTCCCTGGCTGAGCTTGTTATGGTCATGTATGTTTAGTAATAGGAGACATAGGGTATACACAAAGTTTTTTCATTTTGCTTGACAGAGACGAAGACAGCCCGATAATCTGTGAAGTAACATGCAGTGGTCTCAATATTTGTTACAGTATTTCAGTTTGGTAAAGTCTCCAAACGGAAAGACATACATCGGATTACTCACCGGTGTCAAGTCTATTTGGTACCACAGTCTCTCGCACAAACTACACGTGTCCAAACGGATCCTTCGCAAAGTCCGCTTCAAATATCTCGGTCGCAGATGCACTTTCGGAAATTCGAATGAAGTGATCCGTCACACGACGTGCATTCACACCATCTGTCTGTTCCCGTTGACTGAACTCTTCATGGGCCCCATATCGGCGGCTATGCGCCGTCTATTACGCTCGGCAGTCTGGCCTTCCAGGTTGGTAACCAGTTCCTCTCTCTGTTCGGACTTCTCCGCTGCTCTCTTAGCCTGCTTATACCCATTCTCCATTTGTTGTTGCCATGCCCCCGCTTTTTACGGTCTGCCGGCAATGAAACGGAGAGGCGTCCCTGCGCTGGGCGAAGTCATAGCACGTTAAATATCTGCAAGGGATCTAAATTACTCCATAGCGCTCCTGCACGCAGTTACCAGTGCAGTCTACGTGGACACCGCAGAATATGCTACTCATCAAGCCTATGCCTTGAGCATGGTGTCCAACAGACTTCACCCTATATTTTCTGCTCCATTAAAGCGGTATCCTCGTTAGAGGCAGAAGAAGCCGCAATTTTCTTAGCAATCTCCTCAACCACTGCCACATTAATCTTAACTCATTCAAAACCAGCAATCAGCAATTTTGCACGAAGCGCGATTCACATGCTGGATTTCAAAATTCACAATTCTATTCCACCCCACATCAGATCAGTTTAACTCCTATGGGTACTTGCTCATACGGGGAACTCCATAACACAACTCCAGCGCACGTTAACTGAGCAGGTCCAGCCACAGACTCAGGTAGCGCACGCACGCAAACGCCTGGTTATCTATAACAAAATTAGTTTCCACTACCAGGAGCAACGACTCCAGTATCCTACCCACACCAATCACTCTATAAAATCGAGCATGTGACCTTCAGTCCCGTACCTTTTATCTCCAGCACACCTTGCCCATTTCCACCCCGGCCTTTTCTCCCCTGTGCACCGTTCACCGCATCGTCTACATTTGCTCTGAACTCCAACCCCCCCCCCCCCCCCTCCCAAATTGGCCACTAAAAGGTATAGATCAATGGCAGATCCAAGTGTCTAGGCTGGGCTTTAAGAGGTGACTGAGAGCCACAAACGCTCGGTCACCATACGCGACATCATGCCTGCCCATCAATATAAACAATAATAAGGCTGAGGAATCAATAAACGGTTTCACCACAAACATCGCCACTAGGTCCGGTGGCACCAGCGACCACACTATATGAGGAAGTGGGTGTCGGCCTTATTGGCCCATTTCCCCGCTATTTAGAAAGCAATCGCTGGGTCATTGTTTCACTTCACACGTTACTTTGAAACTGCCCCTTTCCCTTCCGCCTCCACCACTGACGTCTCCTTCTTCTTCACACTATCGTCCTCCGTCATGGACCTCCACGTGTTTTTGTTAGTTACCGTGGCTCCCAATTTACGGCAGATTTTCTGAAATATTTTCTGCTCCTTTCTTCTTGCAAAATTCGCTACTCTAAACCGCACGATCCCCAGACAAATGGCTTCGTTGAACGGACAAACTGGACATTGAGGTACATGCTTGCGATAAATGTCGACTCTCATAAGACCTAAGGTGACGTGGTTCCCTTCATTGCATATGCCTAAAACAAACACTTCGAGATATGGAACAACTGCTTATAGCCCATTTTTCCTTCATTTTGCCCGACCGTCTTGAAGTCGTCTCGACACCACCTTAACTTTCTCTGCCGACACCGAGCCATCTATTTCCAGCACCCTCTGGCGCACTGAAGATTCTCGTCGGCAGCCCGGTTACGCATATGGGCGACTAGGGCGAGTTGAAGAGATTTACCTTTCTTCGTTTCTTCCTACTTCCAGGCGGCGAGGGTTAACCTTGTGTGGCTAACCACCCTGAGTTACGCCATATTGGGTTATAGTTACGGTGTACAGCTGGCGTGGGCAGGACTTGATTGCCAACTCCTGTCCCGTCCCCTCGTTGGGCTCCATGGTGGGTGGCTGGCACCGCAGCCGAACAATATACTTCTTTTATGGCTTCCTCTTCTTCTTCAACTGATCGCCCTCCTTCGAAACGAGGGCGCACCGACCAAACTGCCCAGTTCTTTTTGAAAACAAAGAGCACCTTCCCACACTTTCATGTAGTTCATAGTGAGCACTCAGAAAAGACAGCAAGACAAGCCTCACCGTTCATTGTTGCAAAGACACTGACTGAAGCTATAGGCAAGGGTTACAAAATCAAGAAGCTTGCAAATGGAGACCTGCTGTTGGAACTTTTATATCATCATCAGTATGAGAAACTCTCAGGAGTCAGCGCTTTTGGTGACATTCCTGTTGTGATTAGCCCACATCGTTCTTTGAATACTGTTCGCGGTGTTCTTTCTGACCAAGATTTAAAGTACATGACAGAGGAGGAGTTGCTGGAAGGGCTGAAAGAGCAACACGTGACAAATGTATACCGAATAAAAATAAGACGTGACAACAAAGAAATCGAGACTAAACACTTTGTCCTTACCTTTGCACTGAGCGTACTCCCCGAGTCTGTGGAGGTGGGGTACACAAAACTCAACCTGAGACCATACATTCCGAACCCACGACGTTGCTTTAACTGCCAGAAGTACGGTCACGGTGCTCAGAGCTGCCGAGGCCGACTCACTTGTGCAAAGTGCGCTGCACATGAGCACCAAACCGATGACTGTCAAGCTCAACCCCATCTCTGTGCAAACTGTCAGGGCAACCATCCTGCTTATTCGCGTAGCTGTCCGGTGTGGAAGACTGAAAAGGACATAATCACTCTAAAGGTAACAGAAAACATCACGTTCACCGAAGCACGCAAACTATATTCAATCCAACACCCTTCCTATTCCTCTGTGGCGCAGCAGGGCGCGGCACCACAGGAGTCTTCAGCACCTACCCAGGCAACGAAAAATGAGTCTGGGGTGGTGCCATCCGCGCCCCTGGTGGAAGTAGCTGGTGCTGCTCCACTACCCCCAAAACAGGCTGCGCTGACCCCCAGGTCAGCGGGCCCGAAGGCCTTGTCCCAAGGGGCAAGGCCTAAAACAAGTGCACCCGTGCCTTCTGCACGAACGTCCAACACATCTGAGGATGTGATGGACACATCTCCCTCCTCGCCGCCGCGTCAGCGGCGGCAAAGCTCTCTCGAGCGAAAACGAAGGGACAAAGTCCCAATAAGAGGTCCAAAGGACCCAACTGCCTAGGTTTTTAAACCATCCTCAACTAATATTTTACTATGGCATTTTTAGTTCACTGGAACTGTCGTGGACTTTTAAACAATTACACTGACATAACAGATATATTAGGTTCTTTTTCCCCAGTCGCATTGTGTCTCCAGGAGACAAACCTTGGACCACAGAATAAAAACATCCTTAAAAAGCATCAAGTCTTTCGTTGCGATCGACAGAACCCAAGCAGACTCTCAGGCGGCACTGCTATTGTGGTCCAAGGTGGTTTTCCAACCCGAAAAATCGACCTTAAAACCACATACGAAGCAGTTGCAGTCACAGTGCTCCATTTTAAAGCCATAACAATATGCTCCATTTACATTGATCCTCATCTAACCGTTACACTTCATGACTTAGAAACTCTTTTAATACAACTACCAGAGCCATATCTTTTAGTTGGGGATTTTAATGCTCACTCCTATTTTTGGGGAAGCAGACAAACCGACGTCAGAGGTCAGGTTTTAGAAAGTTTTATTCTGTGCAACAATATCTGTTTGTTAAATACGGGGAAACACACATACTGCTCTCCAAGCACTGGCAAATTCAGCTGCCTAGATTTGTCTTTTTGTTCACCAAGTGTTTTTACCGATTTTAAATGGGACGTCCTTGACAACCCCTATGGAAGCGATCATTTTCCAGTCATTATCAGCCTAGCATCATCACCATCAATCACCCTAACAAAACCACGGCGCTGGAAGCTAAATTTGGCCGACTGGGCGCTCTTCCGCGAGGAAGCTGCCCTAGAAGAAATCTTTTCGGACAGTTCTGATGTGGATAAATTAAATGAAACTTTCACAGCACGTATTATTGCCGCCGCTTACCTAGCCATTCCACGGACTTCCGGTGTGGTGCGACAAAATCGTAAAGCATGGTATACGCAAGAATGTAGAAAAGCAAAAAAGGAACAAAATAAAGCATGGGGAATTTTACGCCGCTACCCAACACATGAAAACCTGATAAATTTCAAGAAGGCAAAATCTAAAGCTCGGTATATCCGCCGCACAGCTGAAAAGCAATCATGGCAGAGGTATGTATCTTCTATCAACAGCTCAGTTACATCCAAGGACATGTGGGAAAAAGTACATAAACTAGATGGAAAGTACTCCCCCTTCACAGTTCCTTTTTTCACAACCTCTGGTGCACAAACCAGTATAGAAGAACAAGCAGACATATTGGGAGAATATTTTGCTGCAGTTTCAAGCTCTACGCACTATACACAATCTTTTTTAAAGTATAAATCAACAGTTGAAAAACAAAAACTCCCAATGACTGGTAGCATGAATGAACCTTTTAATGCTTTAATTACACTAGAAGAAATACATAGAGTACTGTCGGCTGGCAAACGCACTGCACCAGGACCTGATGATGTGCACTACGAAATGTTGGCCCATTTATCAGAAACCTCTGTAGAAGCATTGTTAAAACTGTTTAACAAAATCTGGATATCCGGAAAAATTCCTGAGTCCTGGAAGAAGGCCATTGTAGCGCCACTTTTGAAGCCTGGAAAGTCTCCAAATTCTCCAGGTAGTTACAGGCCAATAGCCCTGACGAGCTGTCTTGCAAAGTGCTTTGAAAGTATTCTAAATATTAGGTTGATGTTTGTCCTCGAATCCCAAAAACTGCTTGACACTCACCAGTGTGGCTTCAGGAAAACATGTTCCACTACTGACCACCTTGTCCGCCTCGAAAATACAGTTCGAGAAGCGTTTCTACATAAGCAACACTGCCTTGCCGTCTTTTTTGACCTTGAAAAAGCCTACGACACCACATGGAGGTTTGGGATCCTGCGAGATTTGGGAGAGCTTGGAATTCGCGGCAGGATGCTAAAATGTCTAGCTGACTTTCTACATAATCGATCCTTCCAAGTACGTCTTGGTTCCGTACTTTCTAAAAACTTCACACAAGAAACTGGAGTGCCCCAAGGGTGCATTTTAAGTACCACGCTTTTCATAGTAAAAATGAACTCTATAGCTAAAGTAATACCGAAATCCATTATGTATTCAGTTTACGTAGACGATTTGCAAATTGCGTGCACATCATCAAACGTAACTACATGTGAGAGGCAGATTCAGCTAACCGTAAATAAGCTGGCATCATGGGCAGATAAAAATGGTTTCAAGTTTTCCACGCAAAAGTCTGTGGCTGTTCTCTTTTCTCTTAGACGAGGACTGCACACTGACCCCACCATCTACCTAAATGAAATCACACTACCAGTAAAACACGAACACAAATTTCTAGGTTTAACATTTGATAGGAAGCTCTCTTTTCTTCCTCACATAAACGTCCTGAAAAAGAAAGCTTCCAAATCTCTGAATATACTCAAAGTCCTCTCACGCAAACACTGGGGGTCTGACCGGACGTGCCTTTTACACATCTACCGCACAGTCATTCGCTCTTGCCTAGACTATGGCTGCATTGTATACGGATCAGCAAGACCTTCATATTTGAAGCGCTTGGACCCTGTACATAATTCAGGCTTGCGTCTTTCTACTGGTGCTTATAGGACATCACCTATCGCAAGCCTTTATGTAGACACCAACGAACCATCCCTAGAACTTAGAAGGACCATGCTCACATTTTCATATATCCTGAAAATACGCTCCCTACCAAAACATATATGCTACCCCATTGTCACTAAATGTGCCTCCAGAATATTGTCCAAAAATAGGCCTCAGTCAATCAAACCCTTGTTACTTCGATTTGAGGATAAATGCAAAAAATTAGGAATACTAAACGCCCTCCCCAATATTGCATCAAGGCAAAATTCACTGCCACCATGGTACAGCCTTCCTGTTGTGTGCGATTTCACACTAACTCAGTTTTCTAAACATAAAACACCACCTGAACACATCCTGCAAGAATTTCTAGCTCTTAAAGGAAAATATGACAATTGCACACAATTTTACACGGATGGATCCAAGACAACAAAACACGTAGGAAGTGCAATAGTGCATGGAAAATGGGAAAAAACTGTGAGATTACCTCAGTGTGCAAGTATTTTTACAGCTGAATGTTATGCTCTGGCAGTGGCTGTAAGCAAAATAGTAAACGAGAACATTACAAACAGTATTATATACACAGACTCCTTAAGTGTTCTCACAGCCCTTCACCACAAAAATGCAGTTGTACCACTACTCGGAGAAATCATACACAACATATCAACAGCCTCTGCTCGAGGACATAAAATAACGTTTTGTTGGGTCCCGAGTCATGTCGGCATTGGAGGCAATGAGAGAGCAGACTTTTGCGCTGCCCAGGCCCATGGAAAACGAATAAAGAACATAGACATGCCATACAGAGACTGTATGATGCTGGTGCACAACAAGCTAAAGGACGAATGGCAGTCATCATGGAGTAAGGAGGTAAATAATAAACTGCAGTTGGTGAAGCCCACTTTAGGGGAATGGAAATCATGTCGCAATCAAGAACGTTTTATAGAGGTGATTTTATGCCGTCTCCGCATTGGCCACATGCATATGACGCACAATTTTTTGTTGAGAAAAGAAAACAAACCTCTGTGTGAAGAATGCGGACAGCAACTCACCATAAGCCACGTTTTACTTTCATGCACAAGATTTGAAATGCTAAGGAAAAAGTATTTTACTCGATTTTATGATGAACACATTCCTTTCCATCCAGCTTTGATTTTAGGTGAAAGCGGACTTGTCGATCTATCATGTGTTTTTATCTTTTTAAAGGAAGCAAATGTTTTACGGAAACTGTAGAATAAATAGTGTACGCCATTTACAACCTTGTGCTTGGCGCATGATAGCCTGAGCTGCTTATGCGCCATTAAACCCAACACAACAACAACAAGAGATTTAGGAGCCTTATTGAGGTGAGAATGAAGTTCAGAAGTGCAAGATGTGAGAATGGTTTGAATCGAAGATAGCACTGGCATATTCAAGTTGATGTCGCAAAAGTGTTTTGTAGGCTAGTTGTGTTACTCAATAAGGTGTCATTGGAAGGATACGGCGGAGGTATCCAACATTTCGATTAGAGGAATTATTTATAGTTTATGTGGCATTACCATCTTTATTCATTAATGAGGTGAACACCAAGACATTTAAACGAATCGGTTAAAGCAATAGTAATATTGTTAATTTTGTGAGTAGTGGGAGTGTATTTTCGGCTGCGGTGGAAAGAAATCAGGAAAGTTTTAGGAGTATTCAGTGGCATCAGTCACGCAGTGCACCAATGTTATATGCGAATTAGATCGTTCTGGAGCGTAGAGGTTTCGGACTAGTAAGTTACAGAGCGGTATAGTACAGAGTCGTCACCGAAAAAGCAGTTGGTAGCAGTTACTGATTAAGGGAGATCGTTATTGTAAAATACAAAGTATAAGGCGGCAAGGACCCCTAATTGGCGCACACCTGAAAATTATGTGAACATGAAGAGCGCGGGGTATTGACAAAGACAAACATCATGTAGTCAGTTAGAAAGCCTTGTATCCAATTAACAACTACAGGATGAAGTTTTCGTCTACATTATTTAAGAAGATAATTGGAATGAGGTACTTTGTTAAATGCTTTCTCGAAATCTTGAAATATAGAACCAGTAGGGTTGTTGCGATCAAGATTAGAATGAATGTTATCAAGAAAGCGAACGAGTTGTTTTCCACATAAATGTCCTTATGAATGTTCTTTAAGTTCATTACCTGTGTAGACAGAGTATGCTCAAGGTATGCAAACCACCTTCACATTACCCCGACTCCCAAAGCATGCCGGCTGCTGCAGCAGCCTCTCTTGTAATGCGTTCCCATTGGCTGTGCATACTGCTGGAAAAGTTCCACGCTGTCACCTCGTTCGTGATTCCTACTTTCGCTGTTTTCTGAAGATTCCTTGAGGCGACTGAAACCTGGTTCGATATTAAAGCACTCAATGCGGTGAAGGAGCGCAAACAGGTTGAGCGGTAGCATAAACAATAGATGCCACTGTGACCTTTTTCGGTCCCCCGTATATACTCTTGCCGACTCTATACGGAAAATAAGTACACTACCGTCTTTTGTGAAGTGTTTGACTTCAGGACTGCACACGCATCTTTTAAGCGATACCTTATACCGCTTGTTCAGCTAGAACGCTGTCGGCGTCATTGTAATGGCAGTTGGCAACTTGTGTCGGAAACATTCGTGGTTCATCAAAAATTAAGGCAGCGATTTGGTCGAGTTGGTAGTGATTCATAGCGAAAACAGCACGGGAAAACGAGACGAACGAAGAAAGGCACAACGCAAGCGCTGACTATAATTCAATTTTTATTCGAAGAAAACGTTCTTTAAGTGCTTTCCTTACCAGGAAAACACCGAGAGCAAAGGAAGACAACAAGAACTAGAGTTATGCGCATAACAAAAAAAGAACTCTGCATAACGCCGGGGTTTATGGGATATGATAAATTTATAGAATGCAAACAAGTATGTCTCTTTAATACAAAATGCATGGTGCGAACACACAAATTTGTAACAATATCAACAGAACAAAATTGATCTAGTACATATATTTATTTAGGTCTGAAGGTAGGAGATAATGCAGCATTTGAAAGCCGTAGTTTGTAAGCGAGTGTGATATTTTCGAGGTTTCGGAATGTCGGGTAGTACGAATATTTTTTTTAGGTTTCATGTTTCCAATAATAACTAATATGTTATTATTTTCTTTCACACTGGCTTTGTAGCATTTACAAGTTTGCTTTGCACATGTCTGAAAGGGGAAGCAATTTTAGTTCAGTAAAAAGGGGTTTTGTATGACTAAAGAGTGGCATATTCATGATAGCACGAATTGCTTTCTTCTGTAGAATATGAAGTTTATTAATATCTGAAACAGCAGTAAGGCCACATACTAAATGACAGTAGTGCATACTTGGCATAAATAATGAATTGTATGTTAAGAGTTTAACACTTTTTGGTAAATAAAGTTGTAAATTTGAAAGAATGCTAGAGACACGAGAAGCATTTGTTGCCACTGATTCCACTTGTGGGTTCCATGTCATGTGTTCGTCAAACAGTACACCAAGACACTTAACTACAGGCACAACATGAACCACTGAATCGTTTAGTTTTAAAGCAGGTAGTTGGCCCAGACTACCGTTCTTTGACCTAACGAAAATGTCTTTTTGTTTTGTTTATATTAATATTCAAAGTATTAACTGAAATCCAGGATAATAATTGTATGAGTGCCTGGTTGGCGTCTTTAATTATGTCAGCTGTGTTTGAGATAATAAACGTATTGGTGTCATCAGCATAGATTACAAACGTTACTGGTAATGTAATGAGGTCATTAGGGCAAAGATAAAGTAACAGGGCCTCAAGATACTTCTAACGGTACGCCCTCGCAAAATTGCTTCATTCTAAACTTTTTATTATTAATGACGAGCATCTGCTCACGAGATTTTAGGTGCAATTTATTAGCTTTAGAAAATGCCACGAGAGCCATATTGCACTAACTTTACCAGCAGTGTAATGTGATTAATATGGTTAAAGGCTTTCGAATAATCTATGAATATACTTAATGATCATAAATGGCAGTCAAAAAGTATAGAATAATTTCCTTTGTGCTAGAAGAGCAGGTTCAGTTGATACACCTTTCATAAAACCGAACAAGCACAAGTAATATTATTGTTTTTCAATTTAATGTGTTTTTCACGTTATTTGGCGTGCTATTGGATCAGCTACCACAGGATTCTTCATAGTAGAACGAGGAAATGTGCAAGGGCCACGCGGAGTGAACTTTTTTGCAAGAGGCCTTTGTTTTTCGTCGATGTTTTTCTCTTTTTTACGGACCACGTCCTCCAGACAACCCTACAGCGCAAGCATTTCCGAGCGGCGGCAGCTGCTCTGACGCCAATGCCGCATATCTATTGCACACGGTGGAGAACAGGACGATTGGAAGACAATGACATATATGGACATCGTAGACGGAGAGAACATATGTCCCGAGGATATGATACAAGACCCATAGTTTACTGTGTGTAGGCCGAATACATTGCCACTTCAGATCGCGGAGGCGCAGACAGAAAAATAAAAAGACGAAGTGAAGCAAAAATCTGCGAAGAACGAGGGTAGGCACTTGGCACGCCAGTCAATAAAGACGCAGCGTACACTCTTGCCAACGTGTACCTCAATAATTCTGAGGCCGAAACCAGCCTGAAAAAATTTCTACAGCTTGAGAGGTGACTACGATAGACGCGGAGAAGTTGGTGACAGGAATCCTGTCTTTCAAAAACAAGGACGACGTGTTAATACTCAATCACAGACAGACCTCGATTGTGTTTGTCACCAGGCACTTGGAGAAGATGAAAAATTGCTCTAAAATTACCAACATCCCCTGAGGAGATGATCGCGTCGACACATTCGCCTATTAGCGTCTCCTGAAAATTCTGGGAAAGGTGCAATTCATAGGTTAACCTATACAATTTCGTGGAGTAATTCTTGAATATGTCGGATTCCATCAGCAATATTCGAGTACTCGGCATCCGAAGACTCGGAAAGAACACTAAGAAAGTGATTGTACTTTTCGAACAAGCGGAGGTGTCCAGATAGATCTCCTATGGAGGCATGCCTCTTAAGTGCCATATTTATCGCAAGAAATATGAACTTTGTCAATCGTGTGGCAGGCTTGGACAGCGTTCAAGTGTGCGACCCTCGACAACAAAATATGTAGGGGGTGCAGCATGGAGCTCCCACCACATGAGCATCGCTGTGTGCAAAGTGCATGTTCTGGGAAAAAGGCCATATCCTCGCGGACAAAATTTACTAGGCAATGTTTCACACTCCGCACCTGATAAGAAGGTGTGGGACAAGCTAACACAACAGCAAAAGGAGCAACATCACCAGCAGCATGCCCCAGACCAACCCCCGCTGGTTAGGCGCAGAAGAACCAAGAGCAAGTAAGGGCGAGAATTTAAGGCCGGGGATGAATCCTTTCTGAGGCTGGCAGGCAAGAAGAGAGGAGAGCAACTCGTCGGACTGGTGGAATGTTCCAGCTCACGAGACCCGGTGAACACTTGGTGGCGGCGCTGTAGCCTGGAGCAGCAGGGAGTGAGTTCCTCGGACGTGGTTTCCCAAATGCAATTTGCAACTCAGAGATGAAAATAGACATTTTAGAATCATACGGCAAAATCTCAATGGGATGGCAGATTCCCTTCGAAGTCCAATAAAAAAAAGCAACAGCAGGGGCAGTCCAAGTCATGCACACCCACTAATTTCAATACCAGGCCAAATACGCAGATCGCAAAGAAGAGAGCGGATCACTGACACGGCAAGCCCTCCACCCGTAAAACGAAAACTGCGCGAGGATTTCTCTGAGGGTGAGTCGGTAGAAAAAAGGGTGACCCGAACTGAAAAGACACAAAAATCGATGGCTGCCTCACTAATGCAAGTCACCTCTCAACTCCAGATGCTTGTGAGGGTAGTCCAAAGGCAAGCAGAGGAGTATCAGGTGCTCAGACACGAGCTGCTAGGCATCAACGCTTTGCAGCCGAACATCGAGCAGATCCTTGTGTGTAAATATGGCTCGCAAGTAGAACGGTCACAGGTTCTAAAAGAACCTAGCGGTGCTTCAGCAGTTCCTCACTACGGTATTACACGAACCGAATTGGGAACAGTTTCAGTGTCGATACATCCCTCGACCTCACATTAACCAGGCATGTCCTCAGTCCACAGTGAAGCAACGCTCACTTGAACCTTGGTACCGCTCATTACATACGCTGAAACTGGGGGGTGGACACGGCATTAAGTGTCGTCCAAAGCCTCCGAATATGGAAGGGTATCAATTGCGGGACAGCAGGACAAGTTGAAATAAAGACAAAATAACCGACCTCGACGCGCGGGTTTCTGATATAAAGTCTGACGCCCGGGTAGCGAATAATATTCGAGATGAGTCTAATGCTCCGTAGTTAGTGAACAGTCGTCTTCTCCGAATGTGAGAGGCAAAGGAACGAATGAAAGGAATATTTAAAACGCGGCGCTAGAAATGCAACTTCAGGCGTATAATAGGTTGGCATAAAATGGCAATGAACTATACGCTTTGAAGACATGCAAGCAAAACTGGGTGGAGGGGGGGGGGGGGGGCGGGTTGATGCAAACACATGGAGCATGCCTAAGACCCGGGGACTTCCTCACCTTCTCGACCCCGCAAGCTCGAAAGCTCAAGGAATCGCAGGTAAAGCGGCTCCACTTAAAGGCCCGCAGAAACGGTCACCAAGAAGGGGAAACAACGCCATAATACTGATAGATATTGAACCACCTATAAATCTGCCGCGAAAATTTTCGATCTAGCTTCTGCTACACCAGATCAATCAGCAATTAAAAATGACCCGTCTAATTTTTCCTTTCAACTCGAACGCCGAAGGGAGTCAAACAAATAAAGAATACAAGCACGTTTAAAGCTTCGCCCAGAAATACGTCACTTCGACGAACTTCCGGTTGCCACGCGCTCGCTTGCTGGCGTACTCGGGTCAACCCGTGCTCAGTCGCACACTGAGGAGTTTGTCAGTTCACGCAGCGTAACCGCGGTTACGCGAAACCATGGTTAGCCCATGTTACACGGCGGACCAAAGCATGGCTACACCACTACCTCGGTTATCGCAAACAGAGCTTGGCGACCTCGGTTTGCTTCGTTAGCCGAGGTTATAGCGGCGTCGTTGACGGAGGCTACTCGTAGGCGCCCGAGTGTGCGGAACGTACAAGCGGGTCTGCTTCAGAAAGCTATTCAATTTGCCACTGTATAAAGTTTAAAGTTCGATGTATAAAATATGCGGTATCTACTGCGCCGCCCGACGTCTTTGATTACGGCCGACAGCGCAGCGACTACGTACTGAAGCTTTGTCCTGCCTGTAGTATCGTATGAACGGCTTGTTGCTGAGCAGAACTTCAACAAATGCGTGGCCTTAGCCGTAGTGAAACTACACGAATTTTCAACGCTTGCAGCACGAGATGCCGCGAGCAAGCTGAGGTACGTGACACGTTACCGCGGCGGTGGGGCGCGCGAGCGCGGCGAACGACGGCGCCGTGCGTGACCGTCCCTAGTCGTCGCTGGGCCTAAATTGTTTCGTTCGAAACCGCGGCGGTAGGCGCTTTGGAACTGATCAACGCTGTCGTGATTCGTCTACTTATGAAAGTGCCTATCCTGCCATAGTTAAAGAATCATAGGATTAACTCTGGCGAAGCATTATTCGCAAAGCTAGTACGAGCAGATCGGGTGAGCCGAAATGCACCAGCGGCAGCTGGCTTGAGCAGAGACTTCTTGTATCACGGCTATCCTTCTTACTAGCAATTTGCTGCTGGTCAGCGATCTTCACGAAGGCTTCATACTTGATATTCGGTCAGTATTCCAGACGCCAACAAATTTTATCACGCTTTATTTCGAACATCTGCGCTAACGATCCGCCGTGTCGTTCACGTACGGTATTTGGGAGAAGGGCAACAGCGGCGGTATTTACGGCAGTCTGGGAGTTGCTGGCATCGTGCGTTGCTTGACCGCCTGAGGAGGCGCCTGAGGATCTCACGCAGCGCACGAGCAGACGACTTTCGCAGCTACCGCAAGTGTGTCCGTGACGTCATGGCTGCAGTGGCCGCAGCGAATGGCAGCTTCTAGCAAGCCTTGCCAGTCAACTCACCAGTGACGTCACGGTTTAAGGAAATACTTCCATGCGACACCGCCAAGCGACAACCTCTCTGCCAGCGAATTTCAAAAAAACGCTGTTTTTAATTTAATAATAAATCGCTCGATTTGTTCCAAGGCGTTATACTTTTGGTAAATGCTCAAAAGGATTCGTTGTACACACTGAACATGTTTATTAGTGGCTTCTTGGTGACCGTTTCTGTGGACCTTTAACATCCAGGCAAATGCACACTGAAAACAACAGGCATCAACACTGCGAAGGCACCAGCAAAAATATGAAATATACAAAGCTGTACTGGACAGGTTATGGGTACGCCCGCTGCCAAAACATGTCATGCACATAATAAGGAGAGTCAGAAAAGAGAGCTCCAACGTTCAGTAGGAAAATTTAGCCGCCTGCTCAATGAGGAAATGGCCTTGTAGATACTGCCGGAGGAGAAGCACCTTTCTGGTCGAAGCGGTAGCTAACGGGTCGAGTAGCCGATCATCTCGGTCACCCTGAAGACTAGATACCCGGAGACAGCTCAGGAATAAGCTGTAGCTGGGTGTTTCCTAATAATGTTGAACAAAGCATGGCCGGTCGGCGTTATATTTTATTTGAAATTTTTATATACTGTAACGGATGAAATTGTTTTAATACAGGTGAACTTCGTATGAAGGACGGTCGCCCACGGCTCAGAAAAACCCGGAACAGTCTGCGCGCGCCTCGCTTCCTCCGCTTCTTCTTCTGCTGCTCCTGCCACTTCTCAGTGCGCCGCTACGCGGCGTAACAATTCCCCCCGGGCAAACGATTCTCTTCCTCGAGACAATTAGGTAGATCGAAGACGGCAGCGCTTCATGCGAGCCACGTGAACAACTTGTGTCTTGCGGGATCGGCGGTTATCCGTCGTGACTTTGGCGATAACGTAATTCACGTCATTCAGTTGGTCCAACACTACGAAGAGGCCATCGTACTTGCAGAGGAACTTCTCATATAATGCTCACTTACGAATAGGCGTAGAAAGCCAGACGTAGTCTCCAGGGTAGTAAGCAACTGCATGACGATGCAGATCGTAGTGTTCTTTCGAGCGGTTTTGAGAAGGCAGTGTGCGTAAGCGGGCTATACGACTGGCTTCTTCGGTACGGCATAGTATCTGGCAAACACACGCATCGTCGTTGGGGGAAAATGGGAAGATGGTGTCTGAGAAAGCATAGGGAGTTCTCGCATAGAGTAAACAGAAAGGAGAATAGCCGGTAACTTCATGATTTGCAGTGTTATAAGCGTACGTCACATACGGTCGCACTGAATCCCAGTTGCGATGGTCAGACGAGACGTACATGGACAGCATGGTTGTCAAGGTGCGGTTGGTGAGACCGTTGGTCTGCGGATGATACGGTGTCGAGTGTCGGTAGTGTGAACCACTAAGTCGGAGCCTTTCTTCCACGACATCAGCAGTGAATTGCCGACCACGATCACTTATAATAACACGGGGTGCTCCGTGGCGAAGAATAATGCAAAGCAAAAGAAACGACGAAACATCAGCATCTTTTGCGGTAGCGAGAGCAGCGTTCTCCGCGTTTCTGGTAAGATAGTCTACGCAGATGATAACCCAGCGGCAGCCTTCCACAGTCTTTGGAAAAGGACCGAGCAGTTCAGTTCCAATCTTTTCAAAAGGTGAGGTAGGTGGCTTGACGGGTTGTAAAAGTCCGGCAAGCGTGGTGGTGCGTGCCTTAAGTCGTTGGCATTTTTCACATGTCGCAACATATTGCTTGGTGGTGTTATAAATTTGTGGCCTATAAAAACGGTGGCGAATTGGGTTCAGGGTACTACAGAAGCCTAGATGTCCAGAGGTAATATCATCGTGCATGGCATACAAAACTTGTTCACGGAGACTTTTTATGACGACCAAAAGGAGGGCAGCACCATCAACTGAGTAGTTCTTCTTGAACAAAATACCGTCTTCAATAGCAAACTGCGTTGATACTGCTCTTCCTTCTGCCTCTTGTATAAGAGGCTGTAGTGACCGGTCGTTGCGTTGTTCTCGCCTAAAGGTCGCCATACTAGGAAGCGTCGACGCGATTGAGGCTAAACACCCGTCGAAGCCGTCTTCATCGTTACGGAAGTCGGCAATGGGTGCCGTGACAAGCAGTCTGCATCACTGTGATGTCATCTACTCTTGTACGCGACACCAAAGTTGTATTCTTGTAGGCGCAATGCCTAGCGCGCCAGACGACCAGACGGATCGCGAAGTCCGATGAGCCAGCATAGCGAATGATGGTCAGTAACTATGGTGAAGTAGCGTCCATATAGGTATGGTCGGAACTTGTGCACAGCGAACACAACTGCGAGGCACTCCAATTCCGTAACTGTGTAGTTCCGTTCACATTTTGTCAACGTGCCGCTGGCATATGCAACAACGTGTTCAGCACCACCATGCAGCTGCCCAAGCACCGCCCCAAGACCGACGCCACTGGTGTCAGTGTGGACCTCAGTCACAGCGGAAGGGTCGAAGTTGCGCAACAGTGGTGGTGAAGTTAGAGCAGACTTGAGCCGATTGAACGAGGATTCGCACTCTGGGGTCCACACAAATTGCGAATCCTTGTCCAGTAGAGAAGTAAGGGGGTGGGCAAGTTGCGCAAAACCAGCAATGAAGCGACGAAAATAAGAAGAGAGGCCAAGAAAGCTCCGAAGACTTTTCAGGGTGCGTAGAGTTTTGAAGTCGCGTACTGCAGCAATTTTCTGCGGATCCGGCCTGATACCATCATCGCTGACGAGGAACCCAACAACTAAAGTTTGTCGCTCTCCAAAATGGCACTTCTTCGAATTCAAAATGAGGCCCGCTTTGCCAATGCATTGAAGAACTTTATGGAGCCTCTCATTGTGCTCTTGGAAGGTCTTTCCAAAAATAACATCATCCAGGTAACACATGCATATTTCCAATTTGAGGCCACGAAGGATAGTGTCAATAAATCGCTCGAACGTCGCGGGAGCGTCGCATAATCCAAAGGGCATTACATTAAATTCGTATAAACTATCTGGTGTTAATAAAGCAGTCTTCTCACGGTCGGATGGATGTAGAGGAATTTGCCAATAACCAGATCACAAATCAACAGAGGAGAAATATGACGCCGAATGCAGACAGTCGACAGCGACATCAATGCGAGGTAACGGGTATAGGCCTTTCTTTGTTACCGCATTCAAACGACGGTAGTCTACACAAAATCGGCAAGAATTGTCTTTTTTTCGCACCAGTATCACAGGTGCGGCCCACGGACTGGAACATTCTCGGGTGATTCCTTTGTGCAGCATTTCGTCCACCTGTTCTTGAATTATCTTGCACTCTGCCGGGGAAACTCTGTAAGGTGTTTGGCGAATAGGGTGTGCGCTTTCAGTGTTAATTTTGTGCTGTAGCCGAGAAGCTGGGAAACGGCTACCCGATCCATTTGAGGCAAAGCAGAACACTTGGGCATGAGTTGTCAAAATGTCTTGCAGAATACGACGTTCACTAGATGGGAGCGATTTCTTGACCATCCCCTCAATTCAGCACAATATTCAGACTTGTATTTCGCGGCTCCTCTGCAATCGGAAATAATTCCAACGGTATGAGTCACACAATTCTTAAATCTCGCGAGTGTCAAACCAGAAGGAAGACGAACAGGCTCTTCTGAAACGTTCACAGCCAAGATGTATGCGCGACCATCCTCCGCCTCCACGACGGAGCGTGGCACCAAAATATTTTTTTTTCGCTCCATTCGAGACACCTGGCTCGACGACTATTGAATGTTTACCCATTTAGGATTCAGATGACTCCACGGGGAGAAACGTCGCCGTCATCGCCGGCAGCAGCACAACTTCCTTCAAGGCGAGAATTCCTTGATGACTCTGAGACATGTTATCTACTAATGCGGGGATAATGTTGGCTGCAAACAAATTACGCCGGCACTAAACTCTAAAGTCGCACCACACTCGCGCAAAACGTCAACAGCCAAGATAACGTCATGCGTGGCACGTCTCAATACAACGAATTCTGTCCTATAGCACTCGTCACCAATTACAACTGAAACTGAGCACACGCCAACCGGAACTAAAGTTTCACCCCCATCTCCAAAAAAAACGTAGTGTTTTTGTCCCACACAAACATAACTTTCTGTCGAAGGCGGTTCTTAAATGAAAGACTCATAACTGACACAGTGGCGCCAGTGTCAACCAAAGCATCCGGTTTAACATTGTCTACACACACTGACACTTTATTAAAGAACAAAGTGTCAGTGTGTGACGATAGGTAGAGGTATGCGTGAAATTGACCGTCCGGCGACCTTACCTCCATCGGTCGCACCACCTAGTTTCTCAGCGGTGTAGAAACAAAGCGACGACGTGGGAATGGCGAACGGGGTTGTCGCTGCGGTGGGGGAGTGATGCTGCAATCGGACACAGGGGAGTCATTCCGTGCATGGCGTTGAGGGGAAGAGGGCCGATAGAAGGTAGCGGGTGGCTGCTGCTCCCACTGGGCACCATTTGTGAAGCGCGGTGCTCGTTTGACAAGGGGTCGAGTAAATTGACGACGAGGGCAAAAGCGGAAGATATGTCCGCTACCCCACAGCCGTAACATACGGGTGGTTGGCGGCTCTGGTAGTTCACCTCAGGATCCCTTGGAGGCCGAGATGTGGCGACAGAAGGGCGATGAGGAGCACCACGAGGCACTTCATGCGGATGGGCTGGACGCTACTGGAAATAAGGGTGCGATGTTGGTTGCAGGGTCCGCTCCACGCCGTTGTTGTAAGATGGTTGGCCGTTATTTTGTGCAGCCCATGGCGTGCGTTATTCCCATACGGACCTAGATGTCGGGTGGTAGGCTACATCGAAATTCGTACGTTGCCGCTAAATATCCAGCTCCTTGCGTATAATCCTCCTGACCGCAGAAGCGATGTGCTCAGCCTCCGGAATGTCGATACCGGCAAAAGTTGTCACATTTGAAAGACGGCCAAATTTGGGCGCTATGCGACGTGCCTTTAATGCCTGAAATGCCCGGCCCTGCATGATGACATCTGCAACTGTGGCAAGCGTGTCCCGCGAAATAAGGAAGTTGTACACATCCTCAGCAATTCCCTTGAGAAGGTGCCCTACCTTGTCTTCTTCTGATATCTGCCGGTTTACAATGCGACAAAGTTTCAATATTTCTTCGATATAACGTGTGCATGTCTCACCGGGCAGCTGGGCTCTCTGGGAAAGCTGATGCTCAGAGCATTCCTTCTTCGCAAGGGTGCCCCCAAAGGAGTTCGTAATTTCTTCAACGAATCAGTCCCAGGTCGTCAGGATTTCTTCGTGGTTATCAAACCACGTCAGAGCGGCGCCAGCGAGGAAGAAGACAACATTGTACAGACGTGCGATTGAGTTCCATCGGTTGTACTTGCTGCATCTTTCGTAATGTCGGAGCCATTCCTCAACGTCGTCTTCGGGCTCACCGTGGAACGTACGCGTCTCTCGCTGGTGGGAAAAGGCCGTTGTCTCTTCATGTCGCTGTTAATGAGTCTGCGTCGTGCGGGTCGTAGCCATTGAAATGTACTGTTGAGGAGATAAAGGTGGCAAACCTGCTGCATGACGGCTGCGACGAGGTACTGGGGGATCCAGAACGTTAATACCCAGCACCTCCACCAAATGTAACGGATGAAACGGTTTTAATACAGGTGAACTTCGTATGAAGGATGGTCGCATACGGCTCAGAAAAACCTGGAACAGTCTGCGCGCGCCTCGCTCCCTCCGCTTCTTCTTCTGCTGCTCCTGCCGTTTCTCAGTGCGCGGCTACGCGGCGTAACAATATTATTGCCTGATGACTGCTGAAGAGGTATTTATTTAGTGTTTGCTGGGAAAATGTTTTCCAGGCATAGGGAATTAATAATGACTAAGACGTAAAGGGCTGCGCTTACCTTGTTTGCTGTTTTCGCCATCTTTATCAGGTTTACTTCGCTAAAAATTGTCTGACTAAATATAGGTATGTTTATAGATCTATTCAGTCAATTTTCTGTTTTCTCTATACCTGAGACGTTTTTGTTATAAAATTTCTTCAAATCGGTCCAGGAAACAAAAGTTTACCTACATTTGAGGCCTTTATCTGAAACAAATAATTATGCACAGCAGCGCAAATTTCACGCTATGTTCTCAGTATACTTACCTATCAAACTGCTAAATCTCATATTTATATAACGTTTAAATGCAGAGATAACATCAAACTAATTTTAAGAAAGCAGCAAACAGTTAATATTTCTGGGCATATTAGAATAAAAACTCAATTTTGATATTTATATACCTTATCCACTTATTCTTCTGTAAGGCCGGAATACACGTGGCGTTTTTTACATGATTTTCGTGCGTCGAAAACTGCCGCGCTGACGCGACGCCCAGCTCGAGATACATGGAACGACGAATCGGCGCGAGCGCCGCCGCTGATCCCTCTATACGAAAGCAAATGCACCAGCGAGCGGAAATAACAGCACAGCGAGGTACGTCAGAGAAGCGACGTTGTCCCTTGTGTTAAAATCGCGAAAGGGCTCATTCCAACACTACTGTGCTAAAAGTATAAAGCGTACACAGGTCGCACAAGAATTTGGCTCGCAGGAATGAAAGAATATACCACGTAATGCCTGCTCGGATACCAGCGGCACGCTTTTCTTTTTTTTTTTTTACACATTTCGCTTCAGGGAGAGAAAAGATACATTACGATCCGAGCGTAGGTCATATACTCACACAAAAGCGACATTTCGTGCTTTATTAAGCGTTTAATTATACAATAATCACATTTCTGCTGCCAAACTGCAGCACACCTCGTCGGCCATGGCGGTCATATTGATAGCGGTCGCTTAAACCGGAAATGCCAGCTTTCCGCGTTCTTATTGGCTCGCGTCCACAGTAGCGTCCGGTTCTAGAGGACGCCGCGCCACTCGCGCGTCAAATATCTGTCAGGGCCAGTTCGGCGGCGGCGCTTTTTTCCGACGCCGGGTGTCGAGTGCGAGCCGCCGGGCGTAAAACGCCGGCTTGAGGCGGCAAAACGCTCCATATTTTCCGGCCTTTACTTCAGTTTTCAAAATCAATAAAAACATTGCATACCTTGTTTCACAAGTATATAAGGCACCCTCAATAAGGCCCTTGCGCAAGGCACAAAGTTCCACCCAGGTCTAAAAATTTTGCGAAATTCATGAATCGCGTACAATTTTTAAATTGTGGCATAATATTGACACATGCCTTTCATAGACGACGACGACGACGGAGAATTGAACGGACGATTGGGAGAAGACGACGAAGTGAAACTGGGCTCCGTTTCGTGCTGACCGGACTGGTTCTCGGTATTCCTCAGTGCCAGAGTGCCTTCTGCGTAACGCTACGTTACAAATATGGTGGAGGCATTGCGGGTATCGATCCAGTCCTGCATACCCAACCTGTCACTACGAAGCTTATCCCCGTCGAACAACGCCTCGGCCGCCGCCTATGTGGAGAGCCCCCTGAATTCGGACCTCTTCCGGCCAGTATACCAGGATGGCGCAGCCTCAGACGGCCGTAGAACCTGCTGCAATAACATCTGAGAGCAGGCTTCTCACGCACATCCTGTGTCATCAGCCGCGAAGACATCCGTCTTTACATGGCGACGTGTTCGAGGACGCCGAGGACTGGCTTGAGACCTACGAGCCAGTCGGTCGTTACAACGGGTGGACTGACGAGCGTAAGCTTCTCAACGTGTACTTCGCTCTTGAAGAGTCTACACGGACATGATTTGAAAACCATGACGCTACTTTTCCATTTTGGGCAGCCTTCTGTCGTGACTTGGGAGCCACCTTTCCTATTGCCGACTCCCGGGAGCGAGCAGAAGGTGCGCTACACTCGCGCAGCAAGCATCAGAACGAGAGCGTGCGTAAGTTCTTTGAATACATGACATGCCTATTCAAGCGCGCAGACCCGAAAGTGCCAGACGATAAGAAGCTGCGTCTCGTGATGCGGGGCGTTAAGCAAGAACTTTTCGCTGTACTGGTGCGCAGTCGATCGCGCACTGTGACGGAGTTTCTCGGCGAGGCTGCGACCATGGTGACCACGCTGCAACACCGAGCCCGTCAGTACAACCATGACGTGAACATCATTGGGTCCGACGCACATCCTGTGCATGTAGGCAGCGACATGGAGGCATTACGCAATCTAATCCGTCCGGTCGTGCGGGAACTGCAAGCCCTCCGGATGCCTTGCAACACATCTTTTTCTTTACTGGCTGAAGTCGTCCAGGATGATGTGCGTATGGCAGCTGAGGAAGTTGCTGGCGGTATCCACCATCACGTTTCCCATCAGACGTTCGACGCGAGACCTACCTGCGCAGCCGTCCTACGTAAGGCTCCCACGCCGGACCATGGTACCAATGCCGCAGCTTCAGCTATGAAGCCGCAGGGTCCTCGCATGGAGCCGCAGGGAGCCTAATTACTCCCCTCCGCCAATCTACCAGCGACCCCGTAAAAGTCAATTATGGCGGCCCCGGTACCGTCGGCCCCTGTGCTATCATTGCGGTGAAGCCAGTCACCTTTACCGGGTGTGCCCGTACCGCCGTACCACCCCGGACGACCCCTACCCTCGGAATGGTGAACGGCCTACTGCGATCACAAGCGACCCTGCTGCGTGACAGTATCCCGTCGTGCCGGTTACCAAGAGCGCCAGTATACGTCTCCGACGAGCTACAGTTCGCCAAGTCCCAACTATTCCCGACGCCGCTCACCCAGCTCTCGCCGCGAAAACTAATACCAGCGGCCTTCGGAGGCAGGGTCGCTGATGTCGGGGAATGAAGATCATCCTTCATCGTCAGGCCGACCTGACGAGATTTCGCTGATGTCAGGTAGCGACAACACCCGACATACTGCCTCCGATTTGTACGTAACGATTGATGGAGTGGATGCCACCGCGTTACTCGACACCGGTGTCGATTATTCAGTACGGAGGCATAGTCTCGCCCGAGAATTGAAGAAAGTGTTGGCGATTGGTACGGCCCGAAAATTCGCACGGCGGGAAGTCAATTGAATGCCCCGGTGTGCCTTCTGTGTAACGTTACGTTACAATATAGCTAAGGTGATAAATATATTTACGCAAGATGATGAATGATATACACAGCAAGAGACAGTCAATGAGCAGGCAATGAGGGCCCAGCGTTCGCTGCACTCCTTTCTCTTCCCATTCCACGCACGAGCACGCAACATTATTTAATCGTCCTCCACTCGCAACAATATTGTGTATAGTCACGTTGAATCTCGACATTGCAAGTTCGTTCTGAAAGACTGAATTACAGACGAATTGAATGACAGACGTTTTTCGCAACTGATCTTCACCATAACGCTGATTACACAAAGGACGATAAAATTCAACGAGCAAGCAACGTATCCCAAGTGATTTTTAGGGAAATGCGAGAGTTATGAAGGGCATGGAGAACTGCCACAATAAGAAACTATGTTTTTGGGCAGCAATATTTTATTCGAGTGATTTTAAAGCGCACTTTGCCTCCATTCTTGCACACACAATTTTCCTTGCAGTCCCGGCTATGCGTACGTCATGAAGTGTGAACAGCAAAAGCGAAAGCGCCGCGAAAGACCCAGTTCAGGCGGTCTGGCTGCCATCATCTGAGATAGGCGCGCGCTTCGAGTTACCAATAGTTCAGCTCTTTATGGAATTCGAAACCAAACTTTGCCACTGCAACGCCACGCTGATGCCTTCCACCGATCGCATCTGGCACAGTACTTTCATATGCGGCAGCGGCTTTTGCCTGCGCGGTTGAAGCGGGCGCGGAAAGGTCGAAAAACTGGACCCTCACTTCCTGCTTCTTGGCTGTATCTCGCTGTGTATATCTTTAATTTTGTGTATATGTTTCTCCCCGGTACAATATTGTCACGTAGTGGTGACAAGGCCGTACATGCCAAAAGAAAACACAGGCGTGATGGTACTGAAATAACTCTTTATTGGGGCTGACTTGCGCCCGCAAAAGAACTAAGCTACTCAGGGGCGGCGATAGCAGCAAACGTGCTCGTCGGTCGTCAAATAAAGAATTCCCTTCACACTCGTCAACGCTCAATTTAAAGGCTGCTCAGAACAATCTAGATAACGTTGCAAACAGCTACCAGCACAAGCTGGAACATTGTAGAAAGACACACGAGTGGCCGGAATCTTTGGGACAGATCTCGGTGCACCTTGCGCTACAACGAAACTGATAAAGGTGTGACTCGCGACATCGAGAATTGACAAACAAAGAATACAGAACTGATACGCGATGCAGAATCAGAGTGATAAGGCCGTGTGGCGGCGACTGTTAAAAAACAAAAAAATACAGATTTGAAGGTTTCGCGGCATTACTCCCCCCTTCAAAAAAAAACCATCGCCTCGATGTTCCAAAACAAAGCAACTTAAACATAAACACTGCAAAGTTTAAACACCACAGATTCTTTAACGCTCGTAATATGGCTTCATTCGTACAACATGTACAATTTCTGGGCACGCGCGTCGCCGTTTTCATGCTGACGTTCCGTCGGGAATGACTTCGTAGTCCAGTGGTCCACCGCGGCGAATGATTTTGTCTGGCCCAAAGTTTCGACGTAACAACTTTTCACTTAGTCCACGACGGCGAATTGGTGTCCAAATCCGCACTTGGTCTCCTGGGTTGTACTGCGCGTGGCGTAGTCGTAAGTCGTATCCGTCGGCTGTCGGTGCGCTGTTGGTCTTTAATACGCAGACGTGCGAGTCATCGGGCTTCCTCTGCACACTGCAGGTAGGCGGCGACGTCAAGGTTGTCCTCGTTGATTACGTGCGGCAGCATTGTGTTGAGCGTCGTCGTGGGCTCCCTGCCGTACAAAAGCTTGAACGGGGTCGCTCTGGTCGTCTCCTGGACTGCCGTGCTATACGCGAAGATCACGTACGGCAAGATGGCGTCCCAGGTCTTGTGTTCAGTGTCGACGAATGGTGATCATGTCCGCTATCGCTTTGTTCAGGAGCTACGTAAGGCCATTGGTCTGGCATGCTACGCAGTTGTTCGTCGATGGCTTGTATGACTGTATGGCAGGATGGCTTGCGTCAACTCTGCAGTAAACGCAGTTCCCCTGTCCGTGATGAGCCCTTCTGGGGCGCCGTGTCGCAAAAGAATTTGTTCGACAAAAAAAAAATTTGGCAACTTCTGCCGCGGTACCATTTGGTAGTGATGTTGTTCGGCGTAACGGGTAATGTAGTCAGTGGCCACGATGATTCACTTGTTACCCTTTGACGAAGATGGAAAGGGGCCGAGGAGATCCATCCCAATTTGTTGAAAGGGCAGGTCGGGGGCGGAATTGGGTTTAGTATTCCTGCTGGTCTGATATGTGTGTGTGTGTGTGTAAAACCTTTATTCGGAGGAAGCTTGAGGTAGCCGGAGCAACCTCACGCAAACACTAGGTGGGCTCCTCATTACAGGAGCCCATTGGCGACCGCTGTGGGTCGGGCTCGGTGAACCAGGGCTTCTGGCTTGCCAGATCGGAGCAGCCGAGCAGGGCTGCCTCCCAGTCCTCCCGGGTGGGTTTGGGGGTGAGGTTCGGGGTTGACTGACATGCCCACACCATATGGAAGATGTCCGAAGACTTCTCCGCACAGTGCGGGCGCTTTCCTGTACAAGCAGGCGTGTTGCATCGTTGACACTCACGACATGTCTTCACGTAGTGGGCAACTTCGGCAGGCAGTCGCGGCCAGTAGTACTTCTCCTGGACTCGACGCAACGTGCGTGCAAATCCGAGATGGCCTGCTGTGGGCTCATCATGCAATGCCTGCATAATTTCCTTCCAGAGGTTGCTAGGCACTACAAGAAACTGCGCAGTCCTGGTGGGTGCGAAGTTTTTCTTCATGAGGAGGCCATTGCTTACCGCGAACGAAGATAAATGTCGTCTGAACACACCAGGAGGGGAAGCGGTCTTTCCTTCTAAGTAATCGGCTAGCACTTTCAGCTCAGGGTCTGATCGCTGTTGTTCTGCTAAACTGCTGGCGCTTACTGGTCACAAAAAGGCTTCGTCATCATCGTCCTTCGAGGCGGCAACGACGGGAGCGCGTGATAAGCCGTCTGCTTCGGAATGCTTCCAGCCCGACTTATAGACTACAGTCAAGTCGAATTCTTGAAGTCGTAGGCTTCATCTGGCAAGGCGGCTGGAGGTATCTTTCAAATTAGCCAGCCAGCAGAGCGCGTGATGGTAACTTACCACCTTGAAGTCGGCCGTATAGGTATGGACGAAACTTAGGAGTGGCCCAGATGATCGCGAGGCACTCCTTCTCGGTCGTCGAGTAATTGACTTCGGCTTTTGTGAGGGACCTGCTTGCGTAGGCGATTACTTTTTCCTGTCCGGCACTCTTCTGGACGAGGACGGCTCCTAGGCCCACACTGCTTGCGTCGGTGTGAATTTCGGTCTCGGCGTTTTCATCAAAGTGGCCAAGTACAGGAGGCCATTGCAGGCGGCGCTTAAGTTCGTCTAAGGCTTCTCCTTGCGGCGCTTCCCATTTAAAAGGTACGTCAGCCTTTGTAAGCTGCGTCAACGGTTCGAAAAGTGTGCGATGTGCGAAAAGTTTCTGACAAATCGTCGATAATAAGCGCACAACCCAAGGAATCGGCGCACAGCTTCCTTGTCGACAGGCGGTTGGAATTGTGCAATTGCAGCTGTTTTCTCCGGATCTAGGCGAACACCATCCTTACTAACGATGTGACCTAGGAAACGCAGTTCTTCGTAGGCGAAGTGACACTTTCTGCTTTTAGCGTTAGTTCCGATGACTTGATGGCTTCCAGCACTGTTTGCAGTCGTTTTAGGTGATCTTCAAAGTTTGACGAGAAGACAACAACGTTTGTCCAAATATACCAAACAAATCTGACACTTCAAGCCTGCCAGGACTATGTCCATTACTCGTTGAAATGTGGCTAGTGCAGAGCAGAGGACAAATGTCATCACCTTGAACTCAAAAAAACCGTTCGGTGTGACGAATTCGGTCTTCTCGCGATCTCTTTCGTCGACCTCAATTTGCCAATATCCGCTCTTCAGGTCCATCGATGAGAAGCACCTTGCATTGCAGAGTCGGTCTAGAGCGTCGTCGATGCGGGGAAGCGGGTAGACATCCTTCTTAGTAATGCTATTCAAGCGGCGGTAATCAACACAGAAGCGAAGTGTGCCGTCTTTCTTCTTCACCAAAATGACTGGTGCCGCCCAGGGGCTCTTCGATGACTGGATCACTTCATCACACAGCATTTCCTGAACTTGATCGCGTATGTCCTGGAGTTCTCGCAGCGATACACGATAGGGGCTTTGGCGCAGAGTTCGGGCGTGTTCGTCCGTTATAATGCGGTGCTTGGCCAGTCGTATTTGTCGTACCTTCGATAATGACGAGAAGCACTCCCGGTAGCTTCAAAGAAGACTGAGAATCTGATCTTTCCTACTGTGGGTCAATGCCGGGTTTATGTCAAATGTGGGCTGACGGAATTGGTCCCGTGCGTCTTCCAGCGTTTGGTCGTGGAGGGTGAATACATCTTAGAGGTCCGCTAATTCGCCGAGAAAAGCGATCGTCGTGCCCTTGTTGAGATGCCGGTATTCGTCGGTGAAGTTGGTTAACAGCACCTGAGCTTGACCACTCCGGAATTTCGCGATGCCTCTTGCGATGCCGTCACCTCGTTCTAAGAGCAAGTAGATATTTCCTTCGACTATGCATTCAGCGGTTTCGATATTTGCGCTACTACGCATATTGCGACGCTTGATCGGGGCGGCACAGTCAATTCTCTATCGAGGACATTGAGAGCGATGTGTTGCGTTGAAGTCGTCGTAGCAGGAATGGCTTTGTCTGCAGAGAGCTTGATGAGCTTGGATCACAGGTCGATGATAGCCCTATATTCATTTAGGAAATGCATGCCTAAAATCACGTCGCGGGAGCACTGCTCCAAAACCACAAAGCTGGTGGGGTATGTACGTCCATTTACGGTTATTCTTGCAGTGCATCGTCCCGATGGAGTAATCAGGTTGCCACCTGCGGTACGAATCAGCGGGCCATCCCAAGCGGTCGCAACTTTCCTGTGCATAGAGGCTAACCGCCCACTGATGACTGAATAGTCAGCTCCGGTGTCTACTAGGGCAGCGACTCTGCGGCCGTCGACATCAACTTCAAGGTTACTTGTTCGCGTTCTCGCATTGCACGTGGGCCTTGCTGTCCGATCTCGGCTCCGTCGTTTCTTCAGCTCATGGCCGGGGCATACCGTTGTTACTACGCTGGGCGACGGTGGCGGCTTGCACTCTGGTCGTGTTGACGTCGATGTCGTCGTGTGGAGCGGCAGTGAAGTAGCTGCGTCGTCGTAAGTGGTCATCGGGGGCGGAGGATCTTCGTCTTTTCGCCTTTGAGCAAACTCACCTCCAAAGGTAGCTGCCTTTAGTTTCCGCTGAGCTGGCTTGGGGACCTTCCGCGCATACTCTCATCATAGGGACTGGCGACGCAAAGCGGGCCCAGTACGGCGATGGAGATCTGAACCGACGGCTTGGTGGCGCAATCTCATCAATACGCAGATAGTTGTCGATTTCGTGCGGTCGTTCACCTGGGCGTGGTCGTGGAGCGTCGACTGCAAATCCGCGGAGACCGATTCGTCGGTACGGGCAGTGCCGCAGAATGTGACCGGCCTCACCGCAGTGGAAGCATAATGGCTGGTTGTTCGCTGACCTCCATGCGTCGCACTTCCTGCGGCTTAGGGCTCGTCGGTAGGTTTGGCGGCCGGGGGCCAAGGGGCGGTTTTCAGGAGAACGACGGTAGCGGCGAGGGCTTGGAAAGTCATCACGTTCGGGCGATGGGCGACGTAAAGCAGCAGCGTAGTTCATTGCTGTTGCCTCTTGTGCTGGAACTGTCGCAGCCATCGCTTTAGGAACGCCCAGCGCCTGCTGGACTTCTTAACGGACGACGTCCGCGAGCGTCGCCACCTGGGGTTGTTGCGATGATGGAATCAATCGGCGGAGCTCCTCTCGCACGATCTCTCGGATGAGGTCCCGAAGGTTTTCTTCGCTTGCAGATGCGCTGGCGTAGGGGCTTGAGTAGTCTGGGTGAAGTAGTTGCTCGTAGTGGCGCATCCGGGTGTCCAACGTCTTCTCGATGGCAGACGCTTCCGTTTTAAATTCCGCCACGGTTTTGGTGGATTTCGAACAAGATTTGCAAAAGGCGTTTCTTTAACGCCTCGCATTAAAAATTTGACTCTCTCATTTTCAGCCATGTTAGGGTCGGCGCGTCGAAAGAGGCGCTTCATCTCCTCAACTTACGCCAGGACAAGCTCGTTAGGAAGTTGAAGTCTCGACTGAAGGAGGGCCTGGGCTCTTTTTTTTAGGACGACGCTTGAAAAGGCAGTCAAAAACGCTTCCTTGAAAGTCTCCCAATCATTCATAGTTGCCTCATGATTTTCGAACCAAACTCGGGCATGTCCTTGAAGAACAAAGTAGACCCGCCTGAGTTTCGCAGCATCGTTCCAGCCGTTGAATTCTGCCACACGGTCGAAAAGGTCCATCCAGTCTCCAGCATCTTCATTCGGTCGTCCATGGAAGCAGGGGGGCTCACGGGGTTGGACGAAAACAACCGGTGCTGTAGGCTCGGCCATTGTAAGCGTCGATGCCTTCCGAAATCGAATGCGGTCAGGCAGCAGACCGTGTTCGGGTTGTAGGCCTTGAAGTCGGCGGCTGGCTCGGTGACCTGTAGGCTGGTCTTCCAGGGAGACAGGAACACGGCTTGGGTCTTCGCTTGAAGGATCAAAGGCAGCACCTCCACCAGATGTTACGTAGTGGTGACAAGGCCGTACACGCCAAAAGAAAACACAGGCGTGATGTTACTGAAATAACTCTTTATTGGGGCTGACTTGCGCCCGCAAAAGAACTAAGCAACTCGGCGGCGGCGATAGCAACAAACGTGCTCGTCGGTCGTCGAACAAAGAATGCCCGTCACACTCGTCAACGCTCAATTTAACGGCTGCTCAGAACAATCTAGATAACGTCGCGAACAGCTACCAGCACAAGCTGGAACATTGTAGAAAGACACACGAGTGGCCGAAATCTTTGGGACAGATCTCGGTGCATCTTGCGCTACAACGAAACTGATAAAGGTGTGACTCACGACATCGAGCATTAACAAGCACAGAATACAGAACTGATACGCGATCCAGAATCAGTGATAAGGCCGTGTGGCGGCGACTGTTAGAAAACAACAAATACAGTTTTGAAGTTTTCGCGGCAATATTATGGCGAAGTTTTAGAAATGTAGAATATTCAGATATTTTTGGTGCTGTGCCTTGCGCGAGGGCTTTATTGAGGTGGCCGTAATTACTTGTGCAACACAATTTTACAATATGTTTTAATGATTTGGAAAGCTGACCCATACGGCAGTACGCGTAGGTGGACCTAGGTAAAACAATATCACAAATAGAGTTTATTTTCTAAACTGTCCTTACATTTTAACTGTTCGCTCTTTTCATGAAATTAACAGATTTAATCTCTGTTTTGAGACGTTATGTAAACATTATGTTTGTCAGTTTAATAGTTAAGTATGCTGAGAACATAGTGTAGAATTATGCAGCTCTGCGATAAGTATTTTTCGAGAGAAAGGCTTGCAATGTAGATAGAATTTTCTTTTCTGAGCCTAAACTGAGAAACATTATAAAGACATTTGAACTACCCAGAAAAACGGAAGTTGACTGAGTAGAAATAAAAGCATGCATATATTTTATTAGACAACTTCAGCTACGTAACTTTACTATATTGTGCATACATCATAACCAAAGTTGTCCAAAACAATAATGAACATATGAGCGCCACTCCACCTCTTCGTAGTTATCCATTTTGTGGACCTCGAAAAAACAATTCGCCACAAAATAAGTTTAAGATAACTTCTTTTCTGTCGTAAGAGGACAATATATAAACTTCTGACATGAATATAAAATGTCGACCAACCATACTTTGTTCGATCGTTCGTGGAAACAACCAGCTCTAGCCTGCGCCAAGACTAAGGCGCGTTTCGTGGTTTGCGAGAGCAAAACTGCCATACGTAAATACAGTCGTGGTTTGATGGACCCAGGCGAGTCGAATATTACACCAATGTCTAATCCCGAGAACTGAACAGCTGATTTCGACTCCAGCGCATACTGGCGTTCCCTGCAATTAATCCGCTGCCCTTGCTCGAAAGCTCTACCACCAGGCCGCTATCCAGCTGACCTGGGACGTCGCTGCCCAACAATGCTTCCTGCCTGCGTCTGAGGTGGGGCCCCCCACAATCTATTGCTAGTGACTGAGGGCTGCAGCTCCTTCATCCGCTTGTGTCAATAAAAATTTCTACTCTCTCGACGAAAGGCGCGCGATGTACCGTGTATAGAAGAAGGAGGGCAGACACCAGGACGCCTCTGAACTGCGTTTAATCTCCAGCTGTCCCTGGCTATAAAAGTGCAAACATGGCACTCTGTCTCTACCGCGCGTTCTATTCCAAACCTCGTATTCCTTCCCTTCGTTCCTATTGCAGATTCCTATACGAATCTGCAATAAGCTCCGCGCCCTGAGGCAAGCAATGGCTAGAAGCTGGAACAGTGTCACCTCAATGGCCTCTGATGAGCACCATGGCGCGGTGAAGTAGGTGCTAACACCGCGCTCGTCAATAATGACTTGAGATAGTCTACGAAAACCGGTTTCCAACTTCCACAACAGGAGCACCAACAGTACAGAGCAAGGAGGGCATTTCATTGCAGCACATACTAAAATAGTACACTCTAGCCTACACTGGAGTCGATGTTCTTTCGAGCCTTCTACTATACGCGCCGCAACAGACTGGGCTGATTCCCAGTGGTGTTGGCTGACCACAATACATCAATTCCTTGTTTCGTGTCTTAACCCACTAAGTACGGTGTCACCTTGGCAGTCTTCTTGCAGCCTGTAGCACCTCTTATGATGAATATCTGCGGCTGATGGATGGCGTCCAAGATGCCGCAAAAGCTGTAGACTCGAAGTTCATAGTGCTCATCTAGCATCGGCTTCAGTTTCGCGTCGTGGTCCCCTTGGTAGTTTAACAGTTTGAGGTATCATCGGATTCATCACTGATCTGCCTGAGCGCCATTGTTGTCATGAGCTCTTATTAATGCTGCACGATGTCCAGAGTGTCCGGTTCTGTCCGGCGACAAGCAGAGCCCCACCTTTCCAGGTACCGGCTTTGACACCACTTGTACTACTTCCAGGTCAAATTTTACATTGGAGAAAACGTTTCCTCAGCTGCTCCGCGTTTTCTGAAAGAGCGAAAGCCTCGACACCCGAAGCACTGACAGTTTAATCTGGTTAAGCCGGACCTTTCACTCGAGGCACTCTTTTACAGCTTTACGCGTACCAAGATGGAAATGCTGGCGCACCAGCGACAGGGCGCAGGACTGGAAACACACAGCTGCAGCTTGATGTTTTGACTTACACGCTTGACGTCAGCACTGACACACTAACACACGTAATCTGGCACAACACAACACTCTGACAAAACACTGGGCTGCCACCGTGTTCTGTTTCAGCGCACTGGCCTTGCTTTTTTCTGTGCTTGTACAACTGTATCCGCAACGTTTCGAGGCTTCTCGATGACGGTTCGTTGTCTTTCTTCCTCTCCCTTGCGAACTTCATAAGTTCTTGCTCCATTGCTCGACCTCGTTCTTTTGTTTCTTGCAATAACGCTGGAAACAAGCTTTTCGTTTGCCACCTTGGTCCCTTCCGCTAGCTCTACTGAAGTCGGCGTGTCTGCTAGAATCATTGTTGAGGAGTCTCCCTTCTGCAAATTATTTTCAGAAGTTATATTTGTAAATTCTTCCAGGTAGGGTCTCTGCTCTTGGCTTTTTTTCTCTTGCACAGAGTCATTGAATGCACTTCCGTTTTTTATTGTTTGCTTATGAATTCTTTTGGATTCTCGTTCCAAGGGTATGTCATCAGGCACAGGATCAATATGTTGCGCTCGTTCAGTCTTCCTTCGATGGCAGTCCGAAAAGAATCTCGTTCGTGCACAAGACAGAAGCGTCCGCCCGCCGTTCAAAACGTGTAACTGGCCCAATGCTTTCTTTGCTGTTGGAGAGCCCCGCCTTGGTAGGTTCGTGATTGCAATTAGCTTGCCCAAAGGTGTTTCCCTTGCATGGTAGCCGTTCCTCCGTGAATGCTGACATTGCCCTGGGACCACTTAAAATCACTCTTATCAATGAATTTCTGCGATGCTTTGTTGTACGGTGCTTTCTCCGTGGATGCCTTTGAGGTTGACTAGAATAAATGAAAATCGGGCATTGGCGTGAAAAAAGTGGCAATGGCAGAATCAGTGGCTAAGTCGGAAGGCGGTTCGGTGAAAATTTTCGGTAAAGCTGCACTGGTAGACGATGTAGCTGCTGCAGGGAGCTCGTCTGCTGGCTTCGAAAATGGCGGCTGTCGGCAACGGGAGCAGGCGCCTGAATACCCTCGATGGGCCGACTCAGGAGCATCATCGTTTGTCTAGCAATCTAGTCGTACTCTAGTCGTACTCCTGTACAGCTGTGACGTCTTCTGCACAAACGACAACTTTAAAAGTACGCATTTTTTCACTAAAAATGCGCACACCCTCGTTGCAGCTTTTTAGACTGGCGCGAATACGCTTTAGGTCAAGTATAGTCCATTCAAAAGATCTTATTAGATTACTTGCCTCATGGCATAGTCGGGAGTAAAAACGTCGTTGAATAACGCGCTTCCTATGAATGCGGTCCATGGCGTCTTGCTGAAGCCCTCTTCCCTCTCTCAGGTGCGTTCGATGCCGGACCTCCCGGTATCTTCCTGGAGGGTTGTTGTCGTTCCTCTTGCAACCTCCAAGAAGGATCGATGGAGGAGCTCACATCGCCCTCCCGGGTTTTGGCACCAAAATTATCGAAGGGCAGACAACAGGATGCCTCTAAACTGCGTCTAATCTCCGGCTCTCCCTGGCTATCGATATGCCAACATGGCACTCAGTCTCTACCGCGCGCTCCCTCCCAAACCTCGTCTTCCTTCTCCTTGTTCTTATTGCAGATTTGTATGCGAATCTGCAACACCGTGTGCAGCAGCAATGCTCATGCTTTGGCATTTTCGTACTGCAGATTTGACAGAGCTCTCGGAATAATTGAAGCAGCAGTTGGTAGATTAAATCACTTTACACACTGTCTGACGTTTCCAACCCATATGTGCCTGCAAATGACTGCCTTTCCAGCTCGTTTACGTCCAAACATTTCAAATTTCTCGCCCCCTAATGTTAGGCCTACCTGAGTGGAAGTCGAGTACTACGTGACGTCATTTGGACGTCGATAATAACTCTCCCAGCTGTTTCGACGACAGATTGGCATAACTGGTTGTAACTATTTTCCTATGTGACCCATATCAGCCATTTTGTCACTTCTACTGTTTTCCATGATGCTCTATCCGATGGTATCATTGTGTTTACGATAGTTCCTTTTTACAGCTGCTACAATGTCATATACACTCGAAACCAGTCTAATAGCTATACAATGTTTGAGTATTGATATATATGGTGTCCAAAATAATTTTAGCCAACGGTTGAATAATGAAACATTCTAGGTAGGCCAAAGAAACCACTTGTATACTGCTTCCAGCCATCTAGCGCACCCCAAGATTTCTTTTTTTATTTTGCAATTACTAGTTACAATTTAAGATAATTATTTGTAATTTACTAGAAAATAAATGGTTTTGCACAGTTGAAGAACACCTTCTATAAACCCCATTTTATTTATTTCTGACACGGAAAGCCTCATGTGTATCGTTTTTCCAACGTTTAAAGAAAGTGCGCAAAATACAAAACAAATATGACTTGCCTGGTGCATTTGTACGCCAAGATTGTGCGTCTCTCAAACTGGGTTTGGGTTCAAGTGAACGAAATCACCGGCGGCATTGGGTCCATGATCATAGGGAAATGACTGTATAAAGAGCGGACACTCGGCGAAATCTGGCACCAAAAAATTAGGCATGACTGATAAATTTAGCTCAGCATCACGAAATGAATGGCTCCACCAGCCCTGGCCTCGCGCGCGGATGCTGCCGGCGCTGACGAAAGCAGACTGCGGAAGGGCGGAGTTGTCTACGCGGGCTGCTTTTTTGGTTCTTGAAGGCGGACTGCGTACTTTTACAGTTTTCTTGGCCTTCGAAGCGGAACTACTACATTTTGTAAGGAGGATCAAGGTGAGGAACGTTATTTTGCCTACAAACGATACATTTAAAGCAGTTTAAGCTGACCGCGCGGGACGATTTCGTGAATTGCGCAGCTCGTGGACAGGCGTCAGTGCACACGTCATGGGTCGGCCAATTCGTAACACCCCGGCAGGTTCTAGCAAAGGCAAGTTAAGAAATGTTTTCTGTTTCCAAACTACGGTGCATTTCAAGCAGTTTAACTCAGCACTTTGGTTGGCGCGGTTGTTATGGGAAGATCGATGTACTCAGTTATGAGTCACGAGCTCCATGGTTGGTGCGCAGTTGTATAAGAGCGAACCTAAGCCGGACGCTCTTTGCTTGGTTTGCCCAGTGGCTAGTTTCGCGTTTAGGTTTACGTATTTTGATCTTTTTATGACCTTCACCAGTGCACAATCTCTTTTAGACTATATGTGTTGGCAGGGTGAAATCTGAACTTCGAAAGACTAGGCTAATGTGTTAAAAAAGAGCGTGCTCGCGTAGTACGTACGCGACCGTAATTGTTAAGACGGCAGGAACAAAAGATACCATGTAAAATGCTGGGCAACCAGAAACTTGTGTGTGTTGAAGACTGTTATTAGCGGCGAAAACCCGCATTGCACAACCGCAGTCAAGGATTGGGCTTTAAAAAGACCGCAAAAGGCAACGCCGAGGTGTATCTAACAACTTGATACTACATAAGTGGCGCGCCGATGATTCCGTCCTCTCCGTTTCTCAAAACATCCATTCCATCAGCGCACTTGTTTTCATTGATCCTAGCGCACACTATGAACGTCTGACTGGTAAATCCTGTGTTTTTGCCGCTCTTGTATCAAATACGTTCATCGAATGAAATGCGTAGTCGGCTGTCAATGGAGCTTTTAAACAAGACTAACTTCGAAAATAGAGCAATGCTTGGAACTTACTGGTAGGGACATTCGCCGTGTAGTTTTTTGGACATTTTAAGTGGGTATGCAAGCGTGCAGATGAAGCTATGTGAGTTCAAGAAGATAGTGAGAGACCGGAAAACGTGGCGTGACATGGTCCATAGGGTCACGAATAGTCGGACACGACTGAACGCCTGAACTGAACTGAACTGAACTGATGCAAGCGTGATTTGAAAATTGATACTGACCATATTCGTAATTTCATTCTTTGGGAGCTTATTCACGTTTACTCTGCTACGCAGTTTCGATAAAAGGTATATCATGAGGACAAATATTTCTACAGTAAATTTTCAGGTGATTCTATGATGCGGCAGTCTCTGCTGTGTGCCCTCGTCAAACAATTGCAGCCCTTCTAGTGCTGAGACATGGGCAGTGGGCCGGTCCCGCCACCGGAGCGCATCGCCAGGCGGCGTGCCCAAGCAGCCGGGCATGGTTTGAAACATGATAGAGCAAGATGTTATGGTTCCATGTTTGATGTTATGACAAATTCGCTCTTTAATTTGGAGGTTTTAATAATATAATCAGTAACAGGGCCTTTCCTTGAAGCAGGATGCTGGTAAAACGGTTGTGTGCCTCCTTCTGGAATAGTTGTGAAGAGTTCAATGTTACCTTGGTGTTTTCGAACCCTATTTCGGCGCGGACACCGACAGAAATGAAAATATATTAGACCGCCCTATCGCAGTCCCACCAGTACGATTCAATCATGATCTCAAACTGGTCTCTCGTGCGTGCCGGTATTTATCAGGGCAGCTGTTGTAATTTGCCAGTACTCGTGTCTAATGCAGGGTTGCCGAGCTATAGAGACACCACCGGCGGTACGTCGCAGCCGCTGTCTGCTGTCGCGCGTGCTCTAGAAGGCTATCTCAGGTTCCAGTCCTAAGAAACAGCGGCTGTCTCGAGTCTTTCGCTGTATGTAAAATAACTTTCGCTGAATGTAAAATGGGGGTGACAACGCTTTGGTGAATAATGCTGACCAGTCTAAAATTCAAGTTACTTTTCGGCCACTTGCGCTCAAAAACACATTGGAAACACGAAGGGGGCAATAACAGCAAACCTATACGGCCACAGCTCCTGATCATGCTCAGCTTCGAGATAATCGGCAGTGACCGTCTATAACAAATTCTTACAAGTTTGGACTGACTGCGCATCTACCAACACTCGACATTTAGCGTCACCCGCCACCGCCATTGCGATTGAACCGTAAGTGACAGCTTCTGATGAGCTAAAATCGGGATTTAGAGCTTTGTGGGATTATAAGGAGCTAGTTTACTGCCAAAACTCTCATAGGCAGCATATTCTACGCATTGTTTCGTTCTTTGGTTACACGTGTGACACTGCACTCACGTTTAAGAGTGAAAATATTGCTACCCCATAATGCAAATCTGCGTCTGGCATTATTGCAGTTGACTTTTCGACACTCGCTGACAACCCGTAAGATGCCGGCGAACGGGAGTGCAGGCAAATTCAAGTAAATAAAATAATGTTAAGCGGGGATCCAGGCACTGCTAGTGGGCACTGGTAGTGAGCAAGACCGGAGCGGTGGTGGCTCAGTTGTTGTTGTTGTTGTCCAAATAACTTATGGCACATACCCACAGAGGGGGATCGGCCAAGAATTGGGTAGCAAAGAATTTTTTTTTAATATACTTGCATAAAAAAAAATGACTTGAGGGGTAGAGCAAAGGAAACAAAATGGGAAATAAGTGAAATATAAAATGAAAAGTGGTAACACTCACGGGAGATTGACACTACAATTTTAGAACAAGTTATGTTTAAATATTTAGCAAGGCAAACGATTTAGTCCAGTAAAAAATTTTGCATGGCGGTAAACACAGACCTGTGACTGTGCCCAAGGATTGTGGCGCCAAATGATAACAATGTCGGGCTGCTTAAACTAAGGCCAAGCTGTTGCAATGGCCTTTCCATGAACTGCTTTCTCAGCGTAGTAAAGCGGCGGCAAAACAATAAAAAGTGATCTAATGTTTCTTGTTCACCGCAAAATGCGCAGACGGGAGACAGTGCCAAACCAGACCTGCAAAGATAGAAATTTAAAGGTGGGATACGGCATCGCAGCCTTGTTAGTGAAATCTCAAGTTGCCGTGAATGACATAATTTTCTATTCCAAGAATAATTTAGATGCAGGTAGTCATCAGATCTTAAAAGATGTCCATTTTTCATATTTAATAGGACGTTTCTTCGAAACCTCGCTGCGGTGATGTCCGCAGTCGCCGGAAGGATAGATAATACGGGGCCATTAAGGGACTCTTTTGCCAAATTGTCAGCATATTCATTTAAAGTCACATTGCTGTGGCCTGGAACCCATACCATATGTACAATTTTCAAATGTCTAGGGATCAGGGAGACAAAGGTTTTTACTATTGCAGAATCCACCGACGAAGAGAGAGATGAACACAAGGATAGAGAGTCGGAAATTACTGCCACTTTAGAAAAAGAGGAGTCTAATTTTCGTAGAGCGAGTACCACCGCCAGAAACTCTGCCTCAAAAATTGGGGTGAAGTCCGGAAGCCGGACAGAAAAAGACCAGTCTAAATGTGGACAATATATACCCACACCCGCCTTTTCATTACTTTGAGATGCGTCAGTAGCTACAACTAAACTAGCAGAAAGACTTCTTAAATGGTCTTCTAATAATCCGTTTAGAATAACGGATGATAAGTTTTTAGCATTATTCGGGAATATGTCGTCAAAGACAATTTTAATAGATGAACCGATGGTTTGTATGGGTAGAATACTAGGAAGGGAAACATTTAAAGGGTCCAGCAAATTTTTGACCATAACAACCTGCGGGGTGTGAAATTTAGACCAATGGACACCGAAAAAGGAGGTCGGTTGACAGCAAAAAATAGACGTAGATCGGTGAAACTCTGATTCATATATCCTTAAGTACGTCTGAACGGTTAGAATTTGTAATCTATATATCAAGGGTGGAATCCGGGCTTCAAGGTAGAGCACATTGTTGGCAACAAGTTTTGGAAGTCCCAGACACAACCTAAGTGCTTCTCGCTCCAACAGAACAAGCGGTCGAATTTTATAAGTTGCTGATCCAGAAAACAAGACTGAACCAAACTCTAAAATTGGACGCACATACATAATATAAGTCATTAAAAGGACATCTCTCCGCATTCCAGACCTGGGACGACTAATTCGGCGCAACATGCCCACGGCCCGAGCCCCTTTCGTAGCAATATGGTTAATGTGGGGCTGCCATGAAAGATTATCATCATAAGTGACCCCTAAATACTTTAATGATTTAACCTGTGGTATTATTTGCTGCTCATACATTACAGACAGACTTACAGAATCTTTTATGTTAAATACGAGGACTGCGCTTTTGTTGACTTCTAATGTGAGACGCAAGCCACACAACCAATTCTCAATAGAGTTTAGGTACGTTTGCAAGTGGAGATAAAGGGATTGAATATCCGATGCAGTTGCAAAAAACGCAATATCATCCGCATATACGTAAGTGCGAACGTCATAATTAACTGGTATTGAGCTGAGTAGTATGTTGAAAAGGACTGATGAAAGGACTGCTCCTTGCGGCACTCCCCTGGCTTGCTTATATCTGCCAGAATGGACGCCATTTAGTGCACAGTAAAACTTTCGGTTTTGGAGGAATTCAGATATCCAGGCTACTAAAAAATGTGGAAACTGAAGAGATTTCAATTTTTGCAATAGAATGCTATGCTCAACGCTATCATAGGCCTTGGCTATATCTAGCGTTATCGAGGCAGCGTACATTTTTTGTCGTCGCGCTAAAAGAACTCGACTTTCGAGATCAGCATGCGCATTCCAGACGGAACACTTTTGACGGAAACCAATTTGGCAAGGGCTGAGGATATTTTCTTTATTCATGAATTCCGAAACACGTATAAGTATGACTCTTTCAATTAATTTTACAATGTTTGATGTTAATGCAATTGGTCTAATATTATCAATGGACAAGACACCGCCTTTATTCTTAAGTAAAGGAATTATTTTGGCAAGTTTCCATTCTGGGTGTATCCAAGCATGTTTAATGGAATAATTTACTAGCTCTAATAACGTCTGAGGTGACTCGTCAAAAAGAATTTTTAACATTTTTGAAGTTACTTTATCAGGACCGGGAGCAGCGGCTGGTAATCCCATAACTATAGGAGAAAGCTCAGAAACGGAAATTTGGGGATCATAATTAACTGGTTCCATTGGCATTACAGGTATCGAGCCCGAAGGAAGTGCAGACGAGAAACGCTTCTCCAGTCCTTTGGCAATTGTTTCAATTGTGTCTATTGCTTCATGTGGAGTCAAAATAAAGTAATGTAGATTTTGTGCTTGCGGAATCTTTTTCCGCGAGCGTAAAAACCAAAAAGAGCAGTTCGATTGCCAGATTTAGAGAGAAAATCAAAATGCTTAGCATCATACTCGTCCTTCGCTTTTGCAACTGTACGTTTAAAAGTAGCTGCAATGAACTTGTAATCCTGCCAGTTTTTCGGGCACTCGTTGTGGAGAAGCCTTTTCCATGCCGCCTTTCTACGTCTGTAATCTCGGGAACAATCAGCATTCCACCAAACAGCTGAAGTATTCCCCTTTGAGCTCCGTACCAAGATCTCAGACTTTTTACGGCAATCCTCAATCACCGATCCTAAGCGTTTTGATTTTTCTTCTTCATCCGTGTTAGTCAATGACTCAAGATTAGAGCGTAACGTTGACTGAAAGTTATTATAGTTGATAAATGACTTCAACTGAGAAGTCGCTGGAGTTACAGGGTGATTAACCTCAAACGCAATCGGTATGTGGTCACTAGAGGTGCCACAATCAAGTGTCGACCAATTATTAACGAAGAGACTGGGAGAGGTAAAAGTTAAATCTAACACAGATTGACTGTGTTTTCTTATAAATGTGGCCGAACCCGAATTTCTACAGGAAAACTTATTATTTGTTATCCAATCCCAAAGACGCTTGCCACAACTATCTGTCTTGTAGCCCCATGACACATGATGCGAATTAAAATCACCAGCCAGAAGAACTGAGTTTCGACAATTAACTAATAGCAGATCTAGAGGTTTTGTATCTTGTACACCGCTAGGGAAATAAGCATTCACTAAGGAAAACGGACAGTGCCCTGGAATTTCAAAGTTCAGGGCCAATAACTCACAATCTATAGAAGATAACTGGAAAGAAATCTTAGCCCTGTGACAGAATTTTGTACAGACAAATATAATTAAACCTCCTCCTTTTGATTGGCGATCTTGTCGGAATGAATGATAATTTTGTAAATAGAAATGCTTTTCGGTTGTTAGCCAAGTTTCTTACAAAATAATTATGTGTGGATTATATTGAGAAGAAATGTAAACTAAATCTGTTGAAGCTGTTAGAATTGAACGACAGTTCCACTGGATAACTCTTAGTGCCCCTATGATTGTGAAATCTTGGCAGCCGCAACTGCCTGCCCCAAAATATTATCATTTGGCTTTAATGTATGCTGATGTTTCTTTGATTTTGGTTGGGACCGCGGAGAAGAATGATTGGACATGGGAGACCCACACCGTTTTAGAATTCTCACATCTGATTCTACCATCTCTGCGTCATCAATGTTTTCATCGTCATCTGGGAGAGCAGCCCTGTTAGGCGAAGCAACAGTAGTGCTTTCAAGCAGTTGAGAGCTTTCAGAGGGCATATTTGCTATGAAAGGGGCTGTTCCTGATTGCAGGGCTTGCGTTAGCTGAACTGCCAGAACGTTAGAAAAACACTGTGACAGTAGCAACTATTCGGTCGACCATTTTATTCATTGATGCTTCCACTGCAGTCATTATCGCCTTTGAGATTGATGCATCCAGAGGCACACCTGATCGGGCTGACACACGTGCATAACCGTGTAATCGGTCCTTAACTTCTATTACAGCGTCACGACGCGAACAGCGTTTTCTATCTATTACCTCTAGAATTTGCAGCTCTTGTTTTCGAGATGGACACTCGAAGGAGTTTGCAGCGTGGGCTCCACCGCAAAGGCAGCATTTGTTGTGTTGTTGTGAACATGATGACGAATGATGACCATCGCCACATTTGGAACACCGCACGGAGGACTTACAACCACGAGCACTGTGACCATATCGCCAGCAATTAGTGCACTGCAGTGGCTTAGAATCAAGAGGATCCACACGGAAGATCAATGGCCATGCTTTTATCTCTGACAGGCATGAAGTTCCCGCAAATGTGGCAATCACCGACTCTGTTGGTACCCGCGTATTATTAACCTCCCGGCTGCAACGGTACACCGCTACCACACCAGCCGCCGAAAGAAGGTCGAGGGTCTCAGCTGGAGTTAAAGAAGAGTCCAATCCTCGGACTAATCCCTTTGTGCATGCAAGATGAGTAGGGATAAAGCTGCTCACCTGAAGTGATCCAAATGAATTGCATTTAAGCAGATCCTTCACGCAATTGAGGTCTGGAGATCGGCACAGTATCCCGCCACGCCCAAACTGCCTCACTTCTGTGATCGAGTCATACAGGGTAGAGGCTGCCTAGAGAGCAGCTCGAACAGTCCCAGGGTTATTCATTTTAATAAATCCGCCATCCTTGGGCACCAGAACCACAGGAATGTTTGGAACGCCAGATCGTTGGAACGTTTCCAGAGGTAGATCGTGAGGAGTAATGAAAGCCGACCAGGGGGAGCGCCCCTGGCCGGGAGACTGCGTAGACATCACTTTACAGTTACAATCTCTCTGCGAGCGTTATCAACACGGTGAAAAGCGCAAATGCGCAGGGGAAAACAGAAAAAAGAGGACTAGCCGCCCAATACTTAGCCGATGCACGCCTTCTGCTCGTAGTGGTGCCCTAATACTAAGCCTCGCGCGGTGCTGAGAGGAGCTGAGCTTGTAGACAGCTAGTCCGCAAAGGGCACTTCCTCTTTCTCGGTGATCTGTCCGCTTAATTGGAACTTCTTCTTTACAATCTGACCCCCGCAGAAAAGAGGAGCCATCCTGATGACTCAAGGAGACAAAAGGATAACGGGATCGTAATAGGGTTTCAAACGGTCCACGTGAACAATCTCACGCCCACAGCGGCGAAGGTCGGTGGAAGCGGCTAGCGGTTCAACCAGGTAATTGACGGGAGATGTCTGTTGGAGCACTAGATAGGGTCAGTGGTACTTGGCAGTAAACTTGCTGGTCAGACCTGGTGGTGTCGATGGGACCTAGAGCCATACGTGAGCACCGGGAGAGAATTGGTGCACAGGCTGGCTGCTGTCGCTCTGCGCTTTCTTCTGGGCTTACTCGTCCGATGTAAGCGAGCGAGCCAGCTTGGGTCATTCTTCAGCGTGGCTGGCAGCTGCTGAAAGTGGTGTATACTCTGAGATATCAGGACGGTAGGGGAAGATGGTGTCGAGTGGAAACGAAGGTTCACGCCCGTACAGCAGAAAAAATGGCGAGAATCCGGTAGTTGCTTGAACGGCGGTGTTATAAGCATAGGTTATAAATGGGAGATGTCCCTATCGGAGTGGTCGGAAGCGATGTACTTCGACATCATGTCAGCCAGTGTGCGTTTGAAGCGCTCTGTGAGGTCGTTCGTTTGAGGGTGGTATGCGCTGGCTGTCCGATGGATGGTCTGACATTCGCGTAGGAGCGCTTCGACAACCTCGGAAAGAAAAGACTTGCCTCGATCACTTAGAAGTTGATGAGGGGCCCCGTGCCGCAGAATGAAATGATGCAGAACAAAGGACGCGATATTGGGTCCGGTGGCATCCTGACGTGCTCCTGTCTCCACATAGCGAGTAAGGGATCGACGGCCACGCTGATCCAACGATTCCCTGCAGGTGTATATGGCAGAGGTCCATACAAATCGATGCCAACACGATCAAATGGTCGGCACGGGCCCGGAAAATGCTGTAGTGTAGCCGGCTGATGGAGAGGAGAAGGCTTGCGATGCCGGCAATCGATGCATGAACGCTCATACTTACTGATGAAGGTGTGCATACCGCGCCAGTAAAACCGCTGTCGCAACCACTCATAAGTCTTAAATACACCGAAATGACCACACGGCGGATCGTTTTGGTAAGATGCGCCTATATCACTACGGAGGTGGCGAGGTACGACGAGCAGCCACTTACGGCCATCTGGCATATCATTGCGTCGATAGAGGAAACGGTCACGAAGGGCGAAATGATGCGCTTGACGACGAAGGGTGCGCGGAGCCGGTGAAAATGACGAGTTCTTAAGAAGATCCTGACGTGCTCCTGTCTCCACATAGCGAGTAAGGGATTGACGGCCACGATGATCCAACGATTCCCTGCAGGTGTATATGGCAGAGGTCCATACAAATCGATGCCAACACGATCAAATGGTCGGCACGGGCACGGAAAATGCTGTAGTGTAGCCGGCTGATGGAGAGGAGAAGGCTTGCGATGCCGGCAATCGATGCATGAACGCACATACTTACTGATGAAGGTGTACATACCGCGCCAGTAAAACCGCTGTCGCAACCACTCATAAGTCTTCAATACACCGAAATGACCACACGGCGGACCGTTTTGGTAAGATGCGCCTATATCACTACGGAGGTGGCGAGGTACGACGAGCAGCCACTTACGGCCATCTGGCATATCATTGCGTCGATAGAGGAAACGGTCACGAAGGGCGAAATGATGCGCTTGACGACGAAGGGTGCGCGGAGCCGGTGAAAATGACGAGTTCTTAAGAAGATCGATTTGTGATGTTATCCACGGATCCTTGCGCTGTTCTGACGGCATGTCGTCGATGGACAGGGAATACAAGGCGATGCTGGAGGCAGGTGACAACGGGGCGTTAGGCGGCACCGGCGATCGAGATAAAGCGTCTGCGTCGGAGTGCTTGCGCCCTGTACGATGGATAACTCGGATAGCATACTCTTGCAGTCTAAGCGACCAATGCGCGAGACGGCCGGTGGGGTCTTTAGTGAAGACACCCAACACAAAGCGTGGTGGTCTGTAACAACATCGAATGGGCGCCCATACAAGTATGGCCGAAATTTCTAAAGCGCCCAAACAATGGCCCAGCATTACTTTTCTGTCACCGAGTAGTAGGTCTCGGCCTTGGTCAAAGTTCGACTTGCGTACGCTACAACGTACTCATCAACACCGGGTTTTCGTTGAGCAAGAACAGCGCCGAGGCCGGCGTCACTGGCATCGGTGTGCACTTCCGTAGGAGCAGCCGGGTGAAAATGGCGCAATACGGTGGGTGAGGTAAGTATCGTGCGCAATTTCGTAAAAGCAGTATCGCAAGCCGGCGACCAGGCAGAGAGATCTTAGTGAGCGCTGAGAGGTCGCGTCAGAGGGGCTATGATGCTCGCAAAGTTCCGAACGAAACCCCTAAAATAGAAACATATGTCTATACAGCTGCGTAATTGCTTGATAGATGTTGGCTTCGAGAACTCAGCGACACCGCGAAGTTTAGATGGATTAAGAAGGATGCCATCCTTGGACACTGAATGCCCTAAAATAGTGAGTTGGCTAGCCTCGAAATGGCACTTTTCAGATTGAGCTGCAGACCGGCGTCGCTAAGGCATTGCAAGACAGTCTCAAGGCGAGTCAGGTAGGTCGCGAAGTCGGATGAAAATACAACGATATCATCCAGGTAGCAGAAACGTGTGTGCCTCTTCAAACCGCGGAGAATATTGTCCATCATGCGTTCTAAGGTGGTGGGCGCGTTACACAGGCCAAACGGCATGACGTTGAACTCATAGAGCCCGTTAGGGGTGACAAAAACTATCTTGGGGCAATCGTCCTCAGCCATTGCAACTTGCCAGTAGCCATAACGCAAATCGATTGAAGAGAAAGATTCCGCTCCATGCAAAGTGTCCAGCGCGTCGTCTATGCGTCGTAGCGAATAGAAGTCCTTTCGTGTGATCGCATTAAGGCGGTGGTAGTCCACACAGAATCCTATAGCCCCGTCTTTCCTCTTGACTAAAACGACCCGGGGGAGGGGGGGGGGATCACTGGCCAGATTGCCGTTAGGATGGTTGAGCTAGTTCTATTATTGTAAATAATTTATTTCATCTGTTTCTAGCTTCATGCCTTCGTATGATCCTTTTCTGTGCAAAAAGTGCCTAGTCTAAAACAATACTGGTTAATTAGTAGAAATTACCCCATTCGTTTATGTTTACCTCTTTTTGTGCAAATTACCTCAAATATTCTGGTATGAAACAACAACCAGTCCTGCTCTCACATTGCTGACCACTAGCAACAAGGCTTACTCAAATATACGTACCCCGCCGGGGTGGCGCAGTGGTTACGGCGCTCGACTACTGTTCCCAAGGACGCCGGATCGAATCCCGCCCTCAGCGGGAGCTTTTCGATGGAGGCGAAAAGCAAGGCACCCGTGTGCCGTGCGATGTCAGTGCACGTTAAGGAACCCCAGGTGGTAGAAATTTCCGGAGTCCTCCACTACGGCGTCTCTCATATCCTGCGTTGCTTTGGGACGTTAAACCACCACAAACCACCACCACAAATATACGTAGTGTTCTGCTTAAACGGTATAAGGTGAACAGCTTGAATTACATATTGTTACGTGGCGGCAAGCCGTGAAAACAGGAGAACAGAGAACAAAGATGATGCTCGATGGTCGTTAGATGACCTTTAATGAATATGTTAGCGGTCCTAGCGCGAGCGCTCCTGCCCGCGCTACTGCCCGTTTCTTCGTTGCTCGTCCGTAACATGACCCGGGGCCACCTAGAGATCGTCGCGATCATGGATGAAGAAGTTTATCTATCCTAAAGATTACATGGCATGATGCTGGGCGTGTCTGGATGCTTGAAGAGGAAGACGGAAGTATAGAGCGGCTTGCCGGCACGATGATTCTCGATGAACCTTGCCCCAGGATACTCACGGGCCGCTCGTTGCCACGACGCGATGGCGGAGGCCAAGGCACGCACCGCATGGCATAGGCAGGGGAGGATGTCTTGAAGTGTAGCGGTGTCTTGGGTCGGTGGTGTCGTTGGTCGGCACATTAGGTCAATGGCGTCACATATGGTCGTTCGGGAATCTCCTTGTATCTTGTGGTCATGTGTGACTGTCTCGGGTCGCTCTCTCCGTCGTTTCTTGTGGTCGGGGCGGAAGAATGGCGAGGTCTTACAGGGTCTGGCGGGCTGGGGAACAGCCACGCGATGCCTCCTAACCGTTTGCCGACGGCGCAAGAAGTTGCAGGGCGCCGAAGCTCCGGGCCAGGATGAGGGGGTGATGATGAAGCACCCCACACCTTCAACCAAATCTTACGTGCCGGCAAGCTAATAAAAACAGGAGCACGAAGAACAGAAAAATGATGCTTGATCGTCGTGAGATGACGTTTCATGAATATGTTAGCGGGCCTAGCGTGAGCCCTCTGCCCGAAAGCGTCAGTGCCCTTAGGCCACTTTGTCCCTCGTCTCTATTACCGTCTCTGGCTGTCTTCGACAAAGCCATCGGCAATGCTCTCACTACAGTCCAACGCGCCGAACGCATCGACTTGCTGAACCGATTCCGAGTTTTCTTTGGCATTCAGCAGCCATCCACGGATCGTACATCAACATTTGCCCACCACATCTATACTGGTACGCACGCACCATTATGCCAACGTCCTTACGGTGTATCGGCCTCAGAGCGGCTCTTTATTGATGAGCAATTCTACGAGATGCTCCATAGGGGTGTCATTCTACCTTCTAGTAGCCCTTAGTCGTCCCTGGTCGTTATAGTCAAGAAGAATTACGGGCCTATTCGATCCTGCGTGGACTACCGCCGCCCTAATATGATCACACGAAAGGACGTCTATCCGCTACCACGAATAGATGACGCGCTGGACACTTTGCATGGAGCGGAACTTTTCTCTTCTATCGATTTGCAATCTGGGTACTGACAAGTTCTAATGGTTGAGGACGATCACCCTAAGACAGCTTTTGTAACTGCCAACGGGGGCTCTATGAGTTCAACGTCATGCCTTTTGGCCTGTGTAAGGCGCCCGCCACCTTTGAACGCAAGATGGACAATATTGCCGCAAACCGTTTAAATCTGCATTTGTTCCTGTTCGACAGCCGCTGGCATGCGGCCTTATCATTGTTATTATGGCGCACTTATCAATTCTGCATCCCGTGTTTGTTCATGCTCGTTGTTGTGATACGACGCGCTATCATTTTCTTTGCCGCGAACGTTGAGCCGAGATCTGTCTCGAAGATTCCGATCACTCGCGTGTTTCTACAATGTTCCAGTTTGTGCTACCAGCAGTTTGTGATGTTATATAGATTGTGCTGAGAAGCTTCTAAATTGAGCGTTGACGAGTGCGACGGGCATTCTTCGTTCGACGAGCACGTTTGTTGCTATCGCTGTCGCCGAGTTGCTTAGTTATTTTGCTTTCTTAGTTTCTTAGTCCTTTTTTTAGTTCTATACTGACCGCGACTGCCTGCCGACGTTGCCCATTACGTAAGAACGTGCCGTGAGTGCAAGCGACGCAAGACGCCGCCGATCAGGCCAGCTGTGCTACTGAACCGATACCGCCCCCAACTCTGCCTTTCCAACAAATTGGGATGGATCGTCTCGTCTTCTTTCCATCTTCATCTGCGGGTAACAAGTGGATCATCGCGGCCACCGACTACCTTAAACGATACGCTGAAGCGAAAGCACTGCCCAATGGTACTGTGGCAGAAGTCGCAGCTTTTTGTCGAACAAATTCTCTTGCAACACGGCGCCGCAGCAGTCCTCATCACGGACAGGGGAACGGCATTTACGGCAGAGCGGACGCAAGCCATCCTAGAATTCAGTCATACAAGTCACCGACGAACTACTGCGTACCATTCCCAGACAAATAAACTTACGGAGCGTCTCAACAAAACTATTGCGGATATGATTGCAATGTACGTCGACGCCGAGCACAAGACGTGGGACACCATTCTACACTACGTCATCTTCGCTTATAATACCACCATCCAGGAGACAACTAGGTCAACTCCGTTCAGCCTTGGGTACGGCAGGGAGCCCACGACGACGCCTGACGCAATGTTGCCACACGTAACCGATAAGGATAACCTGGACGTCGCCGCCTACCTTCAACGTTCAGAGCTAGGGGCGACACTCAAAGCCGCGCAGCGGCAGTCGTCGGAACCCGAGGCGGGCATCACGCGGCAAGCGTGGCCGTGGTGCGCGCGTGCGATCTGCCGCTTGTGCGCGTCTCGCTGGCACTTCCGCGTTGACAGTGTGCACAAGGAGATCGCACTTTATAATAGTGGACATGTGTTCAATATCACGGCAGTCTGGAACTAGATCGCCTCATATGTATCAAATGTCTGCTGCATACGAGCGTCAACAAGATTGCGTATGAGGTGGAGGTCATATTGAGTGCCCCGGTTTCATAACAACGCCACTCTAATTCGTTCATTCCTTGACCTACGAACCAATGTCCTTTCTTTGCATAATAGTACACGCTTGTTTCGTTAACAAGCAATATATTGCTATAGTAAACTTGGCAGCGACGTCGAAACTGCGAGCGGTTTCGTACTGGTGCGACCTCAGGAAAACCCAGCGAGCTTGCAAACCAGCATTCTCAGCATCAGAAAAATAGCGCATATTGGGCTCCTGTAGCAAGAGTTCAGTCTGAATCGCAAGTGCAGAGATATGTTATGTTTTCGTAATCTTATCAGACAACAGGAATTAACACTGGCGTTGGTCATCAAAGTAATTGCATGACAGCTTTCAAAACGCATATTGGCAAATATCTCTTCAATAACCCGCTGCAGTGGCTCAGGCTACTGAGCAGGATCAAGTTATTGGGACCGAAGTCGACCGTGCCGCTCGCATTTTGGTGGAGGCGAAACGCAAAATGCAACCGTGTGCTGTGCGATGTCAATGCACGCAAAAGAGCGTCTGGCTAAGTGTTTCACAAATTTAATACTTACTGTATCTTCCCGGCTGGCGGAGACGACCAAGTTTAAACAAGAAATGTTCACGGAAGGTACACTGACAAGCAGAAAACGCTGAAAATATGTATCACTCAAGCTCTGCTACACGGCAAATGTAATGCCTTTTCCATCGAATGGCGCTCGTTCAAATTAATATTTGTTTACTACTACATGAGAAAATATAATGACATTTGATGAAAATGACACTAGGCATCGAATGAGTTTGAGGTAATCATCCGAATGCGATTAACGAGAAAGTGTGCTATGTCGACACCAGACTCGGTGAGAAGATACACCCAAAATAAACTACAAAAGTGTCACCGGCATTAAATACTACTGTGCTCCTATAATTTTGCAGCTAGTCATCTATGTGAACTACACCAAATAGCATCGTAAAAAAAATAAAAAAAAAACTGGCACCCATCGCTGCCAGTCAACTCGTAGCCACTGCACTCAGCGCAGGCGGAGCAGGTCGCTCCTGCTGCGGCCCGTAGACGTCGAGTCGCCGACCCGGCTGATTTCTGTCGCCACCTTCAGAATAGCATGCTCTGTTCATTTTAAATATTACGCACTTAATTTGAAAAGGAATCTAAAAAAAACATCTTTACTGAGGATCGCCGTTATGTAAAGAGATTTAGAATTGATAACATCTATACAAGCAAATTTCTGCTTTTAGCAGCTGCTACCGGTGTGACGCAGCTCATCCAAACATATCGATGGTTTGGTGATACGCATCTTCCGATATGTTGACGACTTTTTAGTGCAGTGCTAATGGAAAAAGACAACTTCAACAGGAGAATGGTGGACGTCTTAAAGCTGTTTCGGGAGTGTGCGAAAGGTTTGTCTTTTACTTTTGAAGTGTCGTCGAAGGATATCCTCCAGTTTCTGAGCATAAAACTGTTTTTCAAATGCGACCACTTATGTTTCATGTACTCCCCGAGGTCCCAAAAGCAGGTGTTAAGCTATTCTTGTGGACGCACAAAAATTATAAAAAATGGAATTGCTAGTACTTGCATTCGCTCAAGCTTTCTGAGCTCATGTCATCATTGCATTCATGATAGTGTATTGCAAGAGGTTCGTAGGCTAAAACTGCAGGATTCTCGGATTTCGTTATTTCGGCAACATGTGAAAAGCTTTTGCGAAAGTTTGTGTTTGTGTTTTTTGCACCACATATCTGAATATTTTCCGGTTAAAATAAGGGACAGTGCACAGAAGGAGAAAAAACTAGCAGTGATTCTCTACATGCATAAGATTGCACATACACTAAAAAATGTAGTTGGGCGATTCGAAGTTAATGTTGTTTTTTCGGCGCCGCGTAAGTTGGGTGGGCTCCGCTGCGCTATCAGGAACCGCCAGGAAAAGCAAAAGAAGAGTAACCCGTTTGAATGCCAGGTTTCGCATATGTTGAGATTAGTAGCTTAGGCCTGCGCTGTCGTCTACGAAATTCCACTGTCATGCAATAAGGTATACCTCGGTCAAACGAGTCGGTGCATAAATATTTGTCTGCGTGAACACCTCAATTCGCTGGTGGATACACGATATTCTCACTTGAAAGATCATTGTAGGGCTTGTGGGAAAGAAGGAAAGCAGAAAAACAAAAGTTGTCGCCCCTTGATTTCAAAAACAAAGATTTTGTTTCGCCATAGGGAAAAACGTACGAGAGAAATTACTGAGGCATATTACGTCAGCAAGAAGCAGTTGCAGTGTGTCAGCCAGACTTCATTGGTGCTTATCAAAAAAGAGGTTTCTTTTCTGGATAATGTTTGTTGATAATTTATAATTTGTAAAACGGGCCGTTAGGGAGGAGAGGGAGGGGGGGGGGGCTTGTATGTTTGGTCTTGCTTGAAAGAGTTTTCCACGTGGCTATTGAAGGAAGAAGATATCTCTTGAATTTTGCCTGGTAAAGGTTTCTTCCACGTGGCTGTTCAAGGAAGAAGATATCTCTTGAATTTTGCCTGGTAAAGGGTTTCTTCCACGTGGCTGTTCAAGGAAGAAGATATCTCTTGAATTTTGCCTGGTAAAGGGTTTCTTCCACGTGGCTGTTCAAGGAAGAAGATATCTCTCGAGTGTTTGCCTGGTGAAGGGTTTCGTTCTTTGTAACATCATGTGACATATATTTTGTATAAGAATCCGCATTCTTCCTAATAAAAAATTAGTTGCGAGTCAGCGCTCGTCTGTTGTGCGTCTCTTCTTGTGTTTCGTCTTTTCGCGCTGTTTCACCCACTATACACCAGATACTGCCTATTTGCATGTAGCTCTTGACACTTGCTTTAGTGCGGGAAGTGTACGTTGCTGAAACTCGTACGGGTTTCGCAGTCGAGCGCACACGTGCGTACCTTCCGTACCCTTTTGTAAACAAACGCCGCCGACACAGCCGCTAACTTCGTATTTGATAGTCCTAATCAAGAGGTTGGTTACAAGGTTTGCAAAACATGAATGTCAATTTAAAGGCTGCTTTCGTTTACAGCGCCGTCATCTTCACAACATATTGAAGGCATTCCAATATTTGCATATCAATCACAGTAACCATAATTTGGAAATGGCATTAGCTTTGATCGTGTAGCAGAGCGTCGAAAAAAGAGCATTAACCTGAACAAATGTCATTCGGTGCGATTGCTTGCTTTATGCGTCGAACAGCCGCGATTCACGACCGCCGTCGTTCTCATGAAGCATCACTGGAAACTTATACAAACGTGTTCCTGGCAAGGTCTTATGTGTGTTCGAAAAACCAACTACGCAGCAATTCTTCCCGAACATTGCTAAAAGCTGACAGCGGCGTCATATGTTAAACCGCGACCAAAGACGAAAACACGACGCACGCGCATAAAAGCTGACATGAACAGCGCCCGACCGAGCCCGCCTACGCTTTGCGGCTTTGGCGACAGGCGGCGCTGTCTGAGTTATGCGCATCGCATATAGACGACTACAGGCAGTGGCAGAAACAGTTGTACATGCGTGAATCTCCTGTGGACGTCATCAGCAGTCATGACGTCATGGCAGGATGTAACGTCAATATTACTTCTGATTGCTAGACATGGCCAGATGTGACATTATGATGACGTGACATCCAGTCAAGACGTCACTACCGATGACGTCACCAAGTGATGATGTCATAGAGTCAGTCATCTGCTGTAGCTAAAAACATTCGCAAAATCACCCTAATTTGGGTCCCAAAACAGACGTCCACCCCCGGCAACGAGGCGGCCCATAATTTGCCCGAGCTCTCTACTTCTGGACAACTCGAAGCCGTCCGACTGCCAGGATATGGACGAACGTTTGCAAACCTACAAAGAAATTATCGAAAATTAGAGATTAGGAAGACGTCTGATGCCGCCACCGTATCCTTGCTTAAAGAATAAAGAGGCCATAGCCAGGCAGCGATTAGAAGCCGGAAATTTCCCAAACCCTGTCTGGTTGTTTCACACCCAGATAGATGAGAGCAAAAAGCCTGCGAAACGAGGGGGACCCTCGAACATATACTTTGGCAATGCCCTAATTCTCCGGGCGCTAGGGACAACATTAAACTTAGAGAAGCCTAGAAGACCCTACTGCAAAGCGAATTCCCCGCTAATCAACAAAGAGCCGTCCGCCTGGCGGCTGAGGCCGCGAATAAACAATGTATATTCGCCAGTTCTTAGTCACGGAGGTTCCAGCCCCCGTTCCTCAGGCCTGCTTGCCAGGAGCGAGTGGGAGTCTCCTTACTCGGTGGAAAATAGTTTTAATCATCATCATCACATGTCATCACTCATGACTATTTATTCATGGCTAATGACTAATTAAAAGTATTGGTTAGTGACTAGTTAGCGTGTAGTGGTAGTAGTGACTAGAATAGTGGTTAGTGCCACGGAGGATGAACTGAGCTGAGCGCAGGCTGAGCTGTGGGCTGAGAGGGGCGGAGCTCGTTACGAGGCCTACGGCGATGCCAACAACGCCGATGAAGCGAAACGCAGGAACGGCAGCTCCTGTGAGGGCCTTAAATTGCAGCCCCCTAGGGCCAGGAGCAGCTACCCCCATCTTGAGTCGGTTTCTGCGCGTTTCAACGAACGCAAATGACAGCGTTCCGCTGAACGCACGCTGGAACGCATCGTTCAAGAAGCGGCGTCTGAGCTTACGGGTGACGTCATTGTGCGGTAGACTAGAGAAAAAATATGAAATATGTAAATTAAAATTTTAAAATGATGAAATTGCTGACGATAACTTTACTGCCTAATGCGAAATTTGAAAGCAGCTCATCAGCTTTATCAGCTGTTTGATAAATTTGGGAAAAGAATTCGAGCAAAGCATGCATTTACAAGTACAGACATTTTTTTTTATTTTACGCCGATTCTTTAAAGAAAAACGGGCAGCGGCTTTTACCAAAAGTGTCCCGGACTAAGGACCCGATCAGCCTTTCCTTAATCTAAGCCAATGTGGCTTTCAATAAACGTATTGATCATCATCATCAACAGCTCTAGATCTAAACTTATATGTGGCTTACGCTACAACAGAAAAGGCTAGTTTAGTTTAGTTTAGCTAAGTGGGTCTGTAAAGTTGGCTAAAAAATCTGTAACTCATTTAAAAACCTTGCTTCTTTTAGGAATGCAACACCATATGATGTATTTACAAGTGAGTCATCTCCTAGAAGTAGGCGAGGATGGAAAGGAATGTGTTCGTTGAATTGTGGGGAGTGTTTTTTTTTTCTCATCTTGGTCGAGTTTTTTGCATGAGCTTAAAATGTGTATTATTGTCATCGCTTTTCCACATAGTCCACATGCCGGTCTTTCCCGATTTGCGAGAATAAAACTGTGTGTAAGGTGTGTGTGTCCGATGCGCAGGCGACATACGATGACTTCGATGAAACATTCTTGATGAGAGCATGACTTCCATTCTCCTAATGCAGGTTTTGCCAAGCGCAGCCTATTTTTCAATTATTTATTTCTTTCAACTTGTAGTGCACTAACTTTAAGCTGTCCTTGTAGGGAATATGTACTTTCTTAATTTCTTCGCGTTGTGCTTGTGAAGCACACTCATCTGCTCTCTCATTGCCTTTAATTCCAACTTGACTTGAACCCAGCACTGTATTATGCTCTGTCCCTGTGCTGCAGCTTTTGCTATGTTTTGTATGATATTTCCAATCAATGGTGTACATGAATTTCTAGGGCGAAATGCTGCGAGTGCACAGAGAAGGCAGCAGTGGCACTAGGCGAAGTAACTGTGCACGCAGCGGCAAACGAACGATTTACTCCGGTTGCCTCGCTCATGGCTTAGAAAGAACTGGCAGAGAAAAAACTAAACAGCACTGCAGAATTTTCATTGAAATAATGTGAAAGAACAGATGCTGCTGTTGGTTGCTTGTGGTTGCTTCTAGTTGCTGAATTGACTTCTCGTTTACCCACTCATTTTTAGACACCAGGGTGATAGTTAGTGTAGACGTGTCAAAAGCTTTTGATAACGTGAAGCACTCGGCTATTCTGCAAACTCTCAGTGCATTGGATGCAGGAGTTCGCACGTACAACTACATACGCGATTTCCTCAGTGATAGAACGGAAACTATCATGATGGGGGGACACACACTAGAATGTATTCGAACGGGACCCGAAACCACACCGCAGGGATTGGTGTTGTCCCCGACCTTGTTTAATATCGCCATGCTTGGCCTCCCCGCAAAACTAGAGAAAATCCAGGGGCTACACTATACATTATATGCAAGTGACCTGACTCTGTGGTTGAGAATGGGGCAGGGACGGTGAAATTGAACAGACACTCCAGCGAGCAACTGTTGTTGTAGAAATATACTTAGAACCAATCGGGCTTAGGTGTTCGGCCGATAAATCGGAAGCGTTCGTTCTGATGCCAATGCGATTGCCCCATCGTCGGCGTATCAAGCAGGATAACCCGGAAAAGCACTCAGGGTCAATGGTAACATTATAGCAACGGTGGCTAGCATTAGAGTTCTAGGATTACGAATTCAGGCTAAAGGCAGCAACTCTGAAACAATACACAGGCTAGAAGCTAGCACCAGCCAAACTTGTAGACTCCCTGAGCGGATGGCAAATAAACGTGCGGACATGAAACAAGCCTACCTCCTTAGGCTAGTCCATTCTTTAATAATCAGTAGGATAGTCTATGTGGCGCTGCATTTACTGCTTCACAAGGCGGAAAAGGAGAAACTCGACCTTCTCATTCTTAATGGGATCAAAACGGCACTAGGTTTAACACCCAATACATCGACTAACAAGCTTTGGGTCAAGGGCTTTCCAATACCTTAGAAGAGATCATTGAGGCTGCAATGACTTCACAATACCAGAGACTGTTGCGCAGTCGTACTGGTCGTAGCATTTTAAAGAAACTGGGCTATGAGCCGCAAGCATGCTCCAGATGTACAGACAATGTTCCTATACAGGCGGTTAGGGACAAATTAAAAATAACTCCGCTCCCCGAAAACATGCACCCCTTCTACTATGAGAGCCGCAGGAGTGATAGAGCAGCAGCGCTACAAGACTTTACATATACAGATGCCACACATGTGCGGACGGTATAGCACGTGTTTCTAACAACTAGAGAAAACGAGGGCTCGGTAGTTTGCTGCAGCAGACACTGGACAGCAACAAATGCGGAAGAGTTGGCCATTGCGCTAGCTCTAACCGAACAGGTCAAAATTATAGTTGTAGACTCCAAATCAACGATTAGAAACTTTCACCGGGCCGCATTTCGGCCATGTCAGCAAGAGTGTTGGCCAGTGGTCCACCACCGGCTGAGCAGGTTGCGCTCATTTGGACACCGACGCACCAGGGGTTGAGGGGGAACGAGAAAGTGGACGTACTGACCCGAGGATTAGCTATATTCCGGGATCCCAGTGACGTCTTACGCGCAACCTAGTACCCCTTGCGTGATGTGGAGCCCCTACAATTCGATAAGGACCTTAATACCTACCAAGATATCCTAAATCATTACAGATTAGGCAGATAAATATTTCCAAAAGCGTGTAAGCAACTCATCAAAAGCGAGGAAGTTATGTGGCCTAAACTACAAACCGGGGTATTCCCGAACTCCCAGGTTTACAGCAAGTGGCGCCGGGAAAGTTTAAGCCCCAGGTGCAAACGTTAAGATGGCATAACGGACATGATCCACATGATATGGAAGTGTCCTAGATTTGGAGAACATGACAGGGTACTTTTTGCGTTGTTTTAACTTGTGATCATCAACCAACTCGCCCGCAATGTGTTATTCGACCCCTGGGAGGCACTACTTCACCACCAGGATGAAAAAAAGCAACGTGAAGTCATCCGTCTCGCCCTGGCCGCTGCTCAGATCCTTAGAAGTCCAGGTCGACGGCTGAGGGGGAGGACAAGGCCGGGATAGAGCTGCTCCTCGGATCCTCGTCAAGCTTTTGGCGGGTGCCAAAAATGTTATTTCTCTCTCTTGGTACTTCCAAATTACAGGCCAATCCCTTCCTGTCCTTTTTTAGCTCTACTTCCGGTTGCGTGACGTCACATCCTCCACGTAACATTATTTCACTTCTTGTTACTCCATTTTAGTTTTCGCTACTTTCAAACTGCCCGCCAATCCTTTTTCGCCTCTACTTACGGTTGCATGACGTCACATCCTTGACGTCACCCTTATTGAGTGACTTAGTCTTCGGTTCCTTCAAATTTTAGCAGGACTTTTTGATGGTTTAGCTGGTACATGATGTTGATTGCAAATTGTGTGCCAATCGCACTACCTGTCACTAGCCGAATCCCGCTATCATCCTCACGGTAGACAAGCGGAATTATGAAGAGCGCTTCACGACCCGGGGCGTGGCTCTTGGGCGTCCATTCCTGGGTTTCGCGTCGTTGTCGTTGTCCCTCGTAACCAGTTCCCCTTTTCCTCCAGCCTTCCTTCCTTCCCTTACGGCGTGATTCAGATGCCCACAGAAACAAGTGAAAAGAACAGAAACAGAACAGGAAAAGTAGAAAGGTAGGCTTAAAAATCAATATGCAGAAGACTAAGGTAATGTTCAACAGCCTCGGGAAGGAACAGCAATTTGCATTAGGTAGCGAAATACTGGAAGTAGTAGGCGAATATGTCTATTTAGGACAGGTAGTAACCGCAGATCCGGACCACGAAAAGGAAATAACAAGAAGAATACAATTGGGATGGAGCGCATTTGGCAAGCACTCACAGATTATGGCTAGCAGCTTACCGGTATCGCTCAAGAGGAAAGTATACAACAGTTGCATATTACCTGTACTCGCCTATGGGGCTGAAACGTGGAGGATAACCAAGAGACTTCTACTTAAGTTGAGGACAGCCCAGAGGGCTATAGAACGAAAAATGGTAGGGGTAACATTAAGGGATAGAAAGCGTGCAGAGTGGGTCAGAGAAATAACTCAAGTTACTGAAATTCTAGTGGAAATTAAGAAGAAGAAATGGACATGGGCAGGACATGTAATGCGAAGAGAGGATACCCGATGGTCGCTGAGGGTAACAAACTGGATTCCAAGGGAAGGAAAGCGTAGCAGGGGGCGGCAGAAAGTTAGGTGGGCGGATGAGATTAAGAAGTTCGCAGGGGTCAAGTGGATGCAGCTAGCACAGAACCGGGTTAAGTGGAGAAATATGGGAGAGCCCTTCGCCCTGCAGTGGGTATAAATAGGCTGATAAAGATGAGAAACAAGTGACCGATACTGCGCCTTTTCATTCCTGTGCGTGACTCAGGTGCCCATATAAACCCGCATTCAGTACATATTGAGTGGGTCCCACGGGACGTTCTGCCTTTTCAAAGTCAAGATTTAGCGACGCGCCTCGTAAGCCAAGACATCATTACCACGGTTCCTTGATGCTTGATGTGGACGACGCTATCCCACTTTTATCAAGAAAGGAACACCACCGGTACCGCACAAGTGCACTTATCAATCCGTGTGCGGTATCCCTCCCAAGCGGTCTCACCCGTGCAGAGGCGGTTGCGCTTAAGCGATTTCGGGGTCGGTGTTGCTCTCACACCAGCTGTCACTCGCACGTAGTCTCACTTCCGATACTTATATCTCCGCCCAGGGTGTCCGATATGTAAAGACGAAAATGCTGAAGCCGATATTCAAAATTTGCTTTGGGTCTGCCCTGCTCTGAAGCCGACACAAATCCGGCACTTGATGACAGCTGGCCTTTCAGCAAGTAATCCTGCCTCGTATCTTGCTTGGACGCATGGCTACATTATTGCTCAGTGTTGGACTTCATGAAATCAGAAACTTTTTTTCATTCATTTAATCATTAGCTCATTCTTCATCTCATACCCTACGAATGCCCTGAGACCATAAATATTGTTAAAAAAGTGACATAAGGCGCCTTTCCATTCATGTGAACCAATTATGAAAGGCACGCTTCAGAGCTTAAGTGGAAGACGTAACCGCACATGGTACATATTTCAAAGATAATAAAGTAATAATAATAATAATAATAATAATAATAATTGGTTCACAGTAAGGGAAAGGCGCAGTATCTGTCACACTTGCTCTGTGGACACCTGAACCGCGCCGTAAGGGAAAGGATGAAGGTGGGAGTGAAAGTGGAAAAAGAGAAAGGGGAGCCGTAGTGGAGGGCTACGGAGTGATTTCGACCACCCGGGATCTTTAACGTGCGCTGACATCGCACAGCACACGGACGCCACTTCGTTTAGCCTCTATCGAAACGCAGCCGCCGTGGTCGGGTTCGAACCCAGGAACTCAGGCACAGTAGTCGGGCGTCTTACAACTGCACCACCCCGGTGGGGCAAGATAATGAAGTAGAACACGAGACCAGAGATCTGGAGTAGGGGGGGGGGGGGTGAGGGTGGCTGCTCCTGGCACTGCTGGTTCTTGTTGTGGCTGTAGAAAAAGAAAATGCAGGGGCCACCTTCGCTGCCTCGTGCGGACAGAAGAGAGAGAGTAGAGAACAAAGAAAAATAAGAGTGAGAGAAAGGCGCACGCCGCAACAGCCGTCGTCCACCAATTAGGCTGTGGCGGGTGCAATAACGGCCTAGAACAAATAAACATTCGGAGGCTGGCTAGCCCCCGCCACAAGCGGTGTTCACCTACCGTCCCAGCCCCGTAGGGCAAGGAACTGCCACCCTTCACCACCTCATCCTCTACGGCCCTGATGGGGGTGGGACTGGTAGGTCACCGCCGCTTGCGACGCGGGCTAACCTGCCACTAAATTTTTATCTGTTGTAGGCCGTCATTGCTCCCGCCACCGCTTCGGTGATGGACGACGGCTGCTGCAGCGCGTCTTTCTCTTGCTCTTCTTTTTCTTTCTTCTCTATTTTCTCTCCTGTCCGCACGAGGCAGCGGAGGTGGCTCAGCTACCGAGCCAGTAACAGGACGGCGCCATTTTTTCTTCTTCCTACAGCCACAACAACAACAGCGATCCGGACTCTCAATCCAGCTGTATATACGCAAACTACATCAAAATGTGATGCTGTTCTCTGTGAGTATGTGAATTCTGGTTTGGTACGCATGTTATCCTGCAGTTCAGTGTGGGCGCTCAGTCACAGAGAAAAGCATCATATTTTCACATAGTTAGCTTATATACAGCTAGTTTGATAGTCCGGATCTCTAGTCGATCGTCCCTCGGCTTTCGAGGATGTACTGGCCAGTATCTAGCCCATCCTCGTTTTCCTTTAAGACATACCGCTAGAAATTCGATGAGACACTTGCTAACTTTGGCTACAGCGTTTGAAAATCTGTTTAGGCTATTTAGGAACGTTATTTCTTCGTGTCTGCAGTTAGTGACATTAGTGTCTTCGCCGCGCAATGTTCCTATGGACCCACGCGCTGCCTCCTGCAACATCGCAATAACAATTGCTCTCTTCATTTCTCCGACCACAAAGCTTTCTTCATGACACTCTAGAATTGTTATTGGAGTGTTTCTTAATAGTATGTAATTGTATGTAAATGGTATGTAATTGTGCATACCTCTCTTGCTCGAAAGCTTTGTCAATCTATCAAAAATACTGAAACAACTGATGAGCTGCGGTCAAATTTCGCGTTAGGAAGTAATGTAATTGTTGGCAAATTTTTTACAAAATTTTATTACACGTGGTTATGTACAGAAAGGGTTATGAACACAGCTTATTTACAAAGCAGTCAGCCGTTGCTGAGCTGCACAACAGAAAACACAACTAAAAGGCAGGAAAAGATAAACACCCTCAACCAGCGGTGTCCAGTCAGCTGTAACGAGTCAGGTTGAAAGTCTGGTAGAAAAAAAAAAGAGTACCGGGGTATTGCGCAGTGGTAAAGCGATCGGCTGGAGATCCAAGAAATGGAGGTTCGATTCCCGGATGGAGGCTATTTTTTTTAATGAGACGGTATAGTGAACTAGAATAGTCATCTAGTGGCGCGAACGGAGGCGCGTGCCAGCGGAACGGCGAAAGCAAAACGGCTCGCCTCCCGCAAGGGGCGCTGCGGCGCCTTTTACTAGCCCCGCACCGCTGCCTCCGTGATGCTTAGCAGTCGGAATGGCACTCGGACTATGTGCTCCGGACAATGTCCGGACGGTCACTCTGCGTTTCGTTGTGGCTAGAAGCGGCCTGTTTCTGGACTCCGCATGCGTACGCGGCCTGCAAACGCGGTCTGCGGACAGAATCTATCATAGCGAAGTAATGCTTTCACATTAGTAAATCGTCTCTTGTGTGCTGTCGGTCTGATTGTAGTGCTATGTAGTCCATACTGAGGGGCACGATGTCGAAGAGAAAGGCGGACTCTCATTGCTTTGCGCCGGGCTGTCAGAGCGGTTACTCGGGCGCTTCTAAGGCATCTTTGTTCGCCGCTCCTAGAGACGATGACCTCAGGAAAAAGTGGGAGCGCAATCTTCATAGGGAGGAAAAACTACTAACAGAATCTTCAGCGGCTACAAGCGCTACTTGGAGCCCGAATGCATATTTCGGGACTACGTGCACGTGATAAACTGCTCCGAAGTGCGACTTCCTCGTGGAAAACCATCTCTGGCACCTGGGGCGGCCCCGCCGGGGTGGTGCAGTGGTAAGACGGCCGACTACTGTCCGGAGTTCCCGGGTTCGAACCCGACCACGGCGGCTGCGTTTCGATGGAGGAGAAACGAAGTGGCGTCCGTGTGCTGTGCGATGTCAGCGCAAGTCAAAGATCCCCAGGTGGTCGAAATTACTCAATAGCCCTCCACTACGACTGCTCTTTCTCTCTATCTTCTTTCACTCCCACCTTCCTCCCTTCCCTTAAGGCGCGGTTCAGGTGTCAACAAAAACAATTGTGACAGATACTGCGCTTTTCCTTTCCTGTGAACCAATTATTTATATTTTTAATTTCTACCTTTGCCAACTACTCAGAATTATCATCGACAAATTTCACAATCTCGATAAACAAATGGAGAGCCTCACGGGTAAGAAATTCGTGCAGGAAGCGCATCATAATCTCAGTGATATCCTGCCATGCGTGAACGCCAAATACTGTGAAGGCCCATTAGGATGATTGAATGATGTGGAACCCCCTCCTCATTTTGCGTGGCTAAGTACCGTATTCCGTAAAGCTTAATAGGTAAATCTTTCTTTATGGTTCTTCGAAGTACGTCCCAAAAATAAATCCCTTCCCAACAGTGTTGTCTTTCAAAAGTCAGGCAATAAAGAAAAAAAAACCGAAGTGGCGCAGTGGTTACGGCGCTCCACTACTGTTCCCAAGGGGTCAGGATCGAATCCCGGCCTCGCCGGCAGCTTTTCGGTGGAGGCGAAAAGCAAGGCGCCCGTGTGCAGTGCAATGTCAGCGCACGTTAAAGTACCCTAAGTGCAGAGGCTAGAACATAGCCTGAGTCGTTTTGGGACGTTAAACCCCACAAATCAAATCAAATCATTTTAGTCTTTGGTACTTTCAAATTGCGCGCCAATCCCTTCTTATGCCCTTTTTCAGCTCTACTTCCGGTTGCGTGATGCCGATTTCTTGACGTCATATAAAATACGGCACCCCTTTCTCTCTTCCACTGCCACCTTCATCACCGCCCTTACGTGCAGTGGTAGGACGCCAGACTACTGTGCCGGAGTACCCGGGTTCCAACCCGACCTCGGCGGCTGCGTTTCGATGGAGGAGAAACGAAGAGGCGTCCGTGTGCAGTATGATGTCAGCGCACATTAAAGATGTTTAGGTGGTCGAAATTACTCCGTAGCCCTCCACCACGGCTCCTCTTTTTCTTTTCCACATTCACTCCGACCTTCCTCTCTTCCCTTACGTCGCGGTTCAGGTGCCCACAACAACAAGTGTGAGATACTGCGCGTTTCCCCCACTGAACCAATTATTATTATTAACTAGGCTATGGGGAGCCACGCAAAAGCTGCGGTCTGACACGGGTAGTGAAGCGACGGCTGCGGCCACCTGCGCTGCGCGTGACATCTCACGGTCGCGGCCTACGCGAAGCTCGGCTCCGACCTTCGTAGTGAAGGTTTTAACGCGGTAGCGTTAAGGAGCTCATATCTCAGAACAGCAAGTGTCGTCGGCGGCGTTGGCCGTGAGCGATAAATCCTGGCATGCACTTCATAAATAAAAGCAACTTCAAAGATGGGCTGGGTGGGAATCGAACCAGGGTTCCCAAAGTGTGAGACGGAGACTCTACCGCTCAGCCACGAGTTCGATGCTTGAAAGCGGTACAAAAGCGCTTCTAGTGAATGCGGTGTTGCCTTAGAAACGTGCCGTAGAACATTATCTGCGGTGTATATCGGTAATTATCAGCATGTTACTTACAGAAGTCGCAGTTACACGAGTAGCGAAGTACGTTTCCGCTACATTTCTTCTGCGCTCTGCGCACATGCAGAGCCATCTTGCGGCAAACACAGAAGAACCCCTCCGCGCAATGTGCGGCGCTGCCCCGACACGTGGCGCGGCACTCGCCCCTGACGTTTCGCCGTGCACCCTCATGGGTTGTAGAATCAAGCGTCTTTCCTTTCTTTAGATAACTATCTTCGCTCACCCGCTTGTCTCCTTCGGGCCGCGCGGGTACTGGTGCGAGGATGCCCTAATACCCTTGCGTTTAATGTTTTCTCGACAAGGTGCAATAACGCTATCGCGTTCCACTCTTGAAGGCGAAGCTTAAGCGTCCTCCAAATTTTTTGCTTCAATAAACTATTTATATACGCAGGCGGTTCGCAATGGTGAAGGGCGGCTGTGCGCGTCGTTTCGGGCGGTGCTGGCTACTGAGCGTTTCATCGAACACAGCGGCGTTCCGTGGAACGCATTAGCTCACTGGCGTTCTGGTTGGTTGGTTGGTTGGTTGGTAGGGTTTAACGTCCCAAAGCAACTCAGGCTATGAGAGACGCCGTAGTGGAGGACTCCGGAAATTTGGACCACCTGGGGTTCTTTAACGTGCACTGACATCGCACAGCACACGGGCGCCTTGCTTTTCGCCTCCATCGAAAAGCTGCCGCCGAGGCCGGGATTCGATCCCGCGTCCTTGGGAACAGTAGTCGAGCGCCGTAACCACTGCGCCACCCCGGCGGGGTCACTGGCGTTCTGTTAAGGCTGCGGTTGCCCTAGTGTCATATACACTTGGGGTGTGTTGTCCTATATATTGTTCCTGCTGAGGAAAATAAAACGAACAAGCTCAAGTCCATGTACGTAGCTCCCCCCGCCACAGCGCATTACAGAGATTACAACGGACCGGCGAACAGCGAGCTTGACGCGTCCACAACAGTGGCAGAAGTCAGAGCGGAGCTGCACGGCCTAAAAAGACGCTCGGCCCCCGGGCCGGACCTCGTTAATAACAAGATGCTCGCAAATCTGGACGGCGAATCGATCAATGCCCTAACCAAATATTTAAATCAGGTGTGGGAGAGTGGTCAAGTACCCCAAGAGTGGAAGAGGGCTAAGATCACCCTAATCCACAAGCAGGGAAAACAGGAAAGCAGGGAAGGGCTTGGAGAATCTCCGCCCAATATCACTAACATCCTGCGTAGGCAAACTACTTGAGAAAGTTATTCAGAGGAGGCTAACCAAATACACCGAAGAGAATGATGCGTGGCCGGCTGAATTGGTCGGATTCAGGCCCGGCCTTTGTACGCAAGGTACCATGCTCAGACTACATAACGATGTTGTCAGAGACTTCAGGAAAAAAAAAATACGAAAGCTATTTTAGGCTTAGACCTTAAGAAAGCTTTTGACAACGTCAGTCACGACGCCATTCTCGACGGGCTCGCTGAGCTTAGAGTAGGCGAAAGAACCTACAACTATATAAGATCATTCCTGCGAGACAGGACGGCGATCATCAGCTTTCAGGGCTTATGTTCGGAGGAGTTCCCGCTGGGTAACAGAGGCACTCCGCAGGGGGCTGTGCTCTCACCTTTCCTTTTTAACATCGTAATGAGGAAGCTCCCCAGTAAGCTTGGCCATCTCGATGACTTAAAACTAAGCATCTACGCGGACGATGTGACCGTCTGGATGTGCGAAGGGAACGACTCGTACATCACATCCAGGCTCCAAGAGGCAGCAAATATAATCAGCTATCACGCAGAGGACGTAGGTCTATGCTGTTCGCCAGAAAAATCGGAGCTCCTGGTAATGACCAGCAGTAATGGGAAGATAACTCCAGATATCAAAATTAAAGTCAACGGAAACGAAGTCCGGAAAGTAGATGAAATTAGAATATTAGGTATGATTATCAACCGCAGGGGTAGTAACAAAAGCCTGATTAAGAAATTAAAAGATCAGGCGGAGCTCGTAGTCAGAGTATTTAAGAAGACGTCCAACAGAAGGAGTGGTCTCACGGAGGCTAGTAGACTCAGACTCGTACAAGCTTTTGTCACGAGCAGAATGTGCTACGCGACTCCATTCCTAAATATCAACAAGACCGAAGAACACAAATTAAACACCATAATTAGGAGATGCACGAAGTGCGCTCTAGGACTCCCCATAACTACTTCTAACGACATTCTAGAGAAAATGGGGTTGCATAATGAGTGGAAAGAGCTGGCTGCGACGGTCAGGCTGTCCCAGAGAGAGCGACTCGCAGGAACGGCGGCGGGTAGGCAAATCCTCGATTGGGTAAACCTACTAGCGCCCGGGGAAGGCGAAAGTGTCAGAGAAAGCATAGATCGAGAAGTCAGAAAGCATCTATACGTCTCGCCCATACCGAAGAACATGCACCCCGTACACGACGAGGGGAGGAGAAAAAGCAGAGCTAAGCACCTCGCTAACAAATTGGACAAACTCCCGCCGGGATCGGTCGCCTATACCGATGCAGCGATCGGGAAAGAAGGCGACGTAACCTCGGTCGCCCTATTGGACACTGGGATCGCCATAGGAATAGAAAGAAATCGAGATCTACCGCCGGTAGAAGCGGAGGAGATTGCAATAGCCATTGCCATTGCACGACCAGGCGTGAAACACGTCATCAGCGATAGCAAAGCGGCGGTTAGAAATTTTAGCAAGGGTAGAGTCAGCAATCGTGCTGCAAAACTTCTGAACGAGTCGTCTCTCGCCGAAAGCGTGACCATAATCTGGACCCCAGCACACGCCGGTCTCGCCGGCAACGAGGCTGCCCACATGCTCGCCCGCTCCTCGCTACCTCGGGGTGCTGCGGACGCCTCCACAACATCTAAAACCAAAGAATGTATAGGTACCTTTAGGGATGTAACCGACAACTTGAAGAAAGACCGGAGGATATATCCGCCACCGGTTAGATCCCTGAGTAAAAAGGAATCGTACGACTGGAGAAGACTCCAAGCTCGAAATTTCTTTTCGCCCCTGTGGAGGAGTTGGACGGGTGCCAGAGGGCGGAAGAGGGACGGTGCAGAAACCGAAATTTGTAAATTTTTCGGCCACGTGGCAACATTAGACCATATAATATGGAGATGCGTTCGTGCCCCAGGGCGCAACGCGATTAAAACTAGCGATGAATGGGAGACCACGCTAAGAAGCTCCGACGAAAAAACACAGCGATTCGCCGTCCGCCTGGCGGCCGAGGCTGAAGACCTCTTCTCCTAGACGAGGCCGGGGGTCCTCTGGCCGTGGTGTGACAGACTGCCTCCCCGGACGCCTGCGTGCGGACTCGTAGGTGGCTGCTGCACCATATTCGGCGGAAATAAATGTTCTTCCTCCTCCTCCTTTCAGTAGCGCTCGTGTTTGTGGTCCCTTCCCCTGCCCTCGTCCTTTTGAGCTACTTTTTATTGAGAGAAGTTCAGGCAGAATCTACTTTTATGCCACTTATAGCAGATGCTTTCCTTCTCCATTCAGACAGCCCTCCGCGACGACGCGCGCATGCGCAGTGCAGAACCTTGTTACCAGGGGCAACGCCGACCACATGAACGCAGGAACAGCCGCCAAAGAACTGAGCTCGAAAACGCCCTTGCCTGTGAAACACTACGGCTTCAAACTATTAAAGGCGGAGCTTAAGGGTTGCAATTTTTCATCTTTTTTTTTTAAATTTTTTTAATAACACTATCATAAGATAGTGCCGTTAAAAAACGCTCCAGCCTTATAATGCGATATCAGGCTAGCACAAGATAAGATGCGCTCCATCTGTGCTGCTAGGCGTTTGTTCGACAGACAATTTTTAGAACGCAGAAACACTCTGAGATCAGTTACACTAGGCAACACTGAGAAGTGCGTTTTAGGTGACCACGTCCGTTCTTCGCATCGAAAGATTTCCATTCCGTGTTGCTGAAAAACAGCGTATCACTTTTATGGAGGCCCAGGTGTCTCCTAATCACGCCATTCGCTTGCTGAACATGACAACCAGGGAATTCGAAAGGCTACGCTCACTGCTCCTAACAGTGCCGCCAGAGGAACTGCTAGTTATGGACGACGTTAGCGCGCCATGGCTTCCACGGCTTCAAGCTCTACCGCTGGACAGCGTACAAAGCGCCATTTTTGATGCTGTTTCTAAAGTGCCGTCGGCAACGGAGAGACTGCGTCGCATAGCATCCATTCGCTGCTGGCTGCTGCCGCAGTTGAGTATCAAGTGGTACTTCTATCGCTAGCGCTCTGCGTTGACGATACATGATTGTCCCGCGCTGCTGGGACGTATGGAGTCTGCCCTGCGGGAGTACGAGTACGCCGAGGAGCATTTTTGGATCATGCGATGAAATGCAGCGTATAGTTGCCTCCTTACGGAAGCTCCCTGTGGCGCATACGAGAAAGAAAATGTCATCTACGTCTTCATGGACACAGCCCATCCCTTTCTGGCTGCTCATTGTTCTAGGGAAAGCGTTCTTATTGGTTTTAAGGCTTTTCTGCGCAGCGAGCAATGGGGAGATGTCCATTGGCTCCGGGGTATTCCTCCCGGCACCATCGAAGTTGCTCTAAAATGCGCCGTTACCTTCATGGAAGCATCGACGACACAGCTTGGATTCCAGCGGGCTGTTCCTTTAACATCGGCTCAAGAGTACCGGACGCCGGGTGACCCTTTGCAGCACTCTTTTCCTTCTTCAGATGCAGGTGGGTACGGTCACTAACTTAATGAGCGTCTATAGAGCAGGGCGTTCCTCGATCTACAATTACCGCTAACTAGCGGGTGCTGCCAGGGAGTTTATAATTGATTCACAGGAAGGGAATGGCGCAGTATCTGTCGCACTTGTTTTGTGGACACCTGACCGCGCCGTAAAGGGAGGGAGGAAGGCAGGAGGAAAAGTGGAAAGAGAGAAAGAGGAGCCCTAGTAGAGGGCTAGGGAATAACCTCACCTCTGCCACCTGAGGAAGTTTACCGTGGTGGTAGTGGTAGTGAAAACATTTATTATTATTATATATACAAAGATGTATAGTCACTAGGTGGGATGCCTAGACAGGTACTCCGTTGGCGTATGCGGCAGTCCGGGCGTACTGCGTTAAGTCCTATTGGGCGCCAACATCGCAAAGCACATGGAGGCCACATTGTTGTCGTTGTGGCTGTAGGAAGGAGGAAAATAAAATGCATGGGCCGGCTACTGGCTCTGTAGCTGAGCTGCCTCCGCTGCCTCGTGCAGACAGAAGAGAAAATAGAGAAGAAAGAAAAGGAAGAGGGAGAGAAAGACACGCGCCGCAACAACAGCCGTCGTTCACTACGGCGTGGGCGCTATGACGGCCTACAACAGATAAAAATGCGGTGGCAGGCTGGCCCCCGCCGCAAGCGGCGCTGACCTACCTGTCCCAGCCCCATCAGGGTAGTTCGACCTCCATCGAAACGTAGCCGCCAGCGGTCGGGATTAATCCTGGGTATTCGGGCACAGTAGTCGGGCCCAGATTGCTTAAAGTGTACTTTATGCAAGAATGATTATTTGCCGAAAAAAGAATAGTAATAATAATAAGACGTCCTGCGTGGGGTTCGAAGTTTTATGAGTGCATGCAAAATACACTTTCTGTAGCGGTGGAGAATTGACAAATTTAGGTGGTTTGATTCCAATGCAGAAGCCCCCAGTAAGCGAACTGGTTCAACAATTTTTTTTTCATTTCTGCCCAATCGAGCAAAGAGGCAGTGCGTGCGATGCGATGTTGCCGTGCTCGGTTCAGCCTCAATTGTCTTTGTACCTAAATTATTGGCTTGTTTCCTGTTGTGCGATTCATGACTCCGGTTGTCATTATAATGAACGTTGACTCAAGCAGCAGTCGTGTTCTGAGATTTTTGTCTTTGGATAAGATTGTAACATCGTCCCAGGTATTCTGATGCCCCGTCCTGTGCGCGCGCTCTTACAGTGCACTTGAAGCAATCTTTTTTAGCGACAGCTGCACTAAGCTTGTCAGCAGCGCCGCATTTGGCCGTGTATAAGACAGGCCAAATGCGCAATTTTTTTTTATTCTTCCTGTTCTCTGTTATTATTTTATTAAGGTTCAATGGTTCGTAAGCTTGCATACACCGGTGTTGTTTATATTGGCGCTCTGGCGGTTCCGCGCATCATGTACACTATCTGTCAATAATTATCTGTTTTTGATCCAGGCTGTGTCATGTAGTGGTTGTTTTGAGCGTATAAAAGGCACGCTCGAAGCGTTTTTCGAATAAAAGTTGGAAGTTCTGAGCTCTATATGTGTATGTGTTCTTTGTCTCTGTCCGTGTTTTTTTCGAACAGTTTGATCATGAACGACAAGCACCAACTAGCCCGTCAGAAAACCCTTCTTGAATTCATTTTGTTTGACAGAGACGAATACTGCCCGATAATATGTGAGGTAGCATGCAGCAGCCTGAATTTTGTCTGTACAGTACCTCTACTTGGCAGAGTCTCCAAACGCAGTCTCATACATTGCATTACTCACCGATGTCAAGTCCATTCGGTGTCACAGGTTCTCGAGAACACTAATCTCACCCGCTAATCCAAATGGGTTCTTCATGAAGTCAGCATCAAAAGCGCGCGATGCACTGCAACTTTCACTCAGCTTGATCATTTGGTCCTTCTTCGGCCCTCTTCGGATGCCTCCATCTCTTCGATCCGGTTTTTCAGGATGGCCAGTGCACGCCGCGGTTTCCGCTCCGCGTCCTGGCTTCTGCACTTGACGATGCGCTTTTTTCTATGCCCCGACGTGTCCGCATCTCTCTTGGTCATACGCCGCTCGTTCTTCCTACCTTGACTCGATGGCTAACTGCGAGGTCACAACCTCGGGTTCTGACTAGTGTCTCCCGTCTTCTATGCCGTGCAGCGTCGGCCCCCTTCTTGTTTTCCATGATATTGGCTACGCCGCCCTGTCATCCCTCTCACCGCGAACCCTCCCCCTTGCGCACGCGACACCTTGGTGACGCGCATGCGCAGTAGAGCGCAGACGACTGGCGCGTGCACTGCATAGAGGAGGGCAAAGCGTCTCACTTTAGTAAGCGGCTCAAAACGACTCAGCTCACTGAAGTGAGCTTTAAACGGCTCACCACTCACTTATATCTAGTGGTTTATGGGAGATTCAGACACACGGCTCTGTCTCTATCTCTGGTTCACTAATCCGCGTCCGTTCACCCTCATGAAACTCAAAATGCGGAAATGTTTGTCTTCCTTCTATCTCAATTCATGGTGATTACAAAATCCCAGTAAACGGCAACATCCGTTTTTTTAGATGCCATTCTTTCTCTTTACGTCCACTATATCTACTGGTATTGCACGCATTCTCCAAGAGAGGATTTCGTTCATTTCTCGCCCTCGAAATATTTCTCGAAATATCTCTTGTGGTCGAGTGAGCCCTTTCGTGTCCTCAAACACCAGTGTTGTTGTCGCTTCATATAATCTAAGCTTACTGTCGTGTTTTATTTTGGTGCGTACATAGTGCATCATCGATCTGCCAGGGGAGCCTTTAGTGAGCATTAGCATTGTTTGGTAAGGATTTAAGTCTATCGGTTTAGGCATGGAGTTGGGGTGTGGGGCATTGTACGCTTCAGCAAGCCCACCCGCTTGCGCGGCGGCCGCTTGCGCGGCTGCGTTTCTCCCGTCCGTTCCAGTATGTCCTGGTGTCCATATAATTTGAATTTCTATTCCAACTTCCCGCATTCCCTTCAGCCTCTTTCTGATGTCCTTGGCCACTGCGTCGTCTGTAGTTGGTGCCGTCAGCTCTGCAATCGCTGCATATGATTTGGTTAAAATTCGATATCCATTGAAGTTATCTTTTCTGGCTGCAGCGGTCGTAATGGTATTTATGGCTCCCCATATGGCAAGCAACTCGGAGTGTAAAATTGTTCCTCCAGGTAGGTGGCACGTGTGCTGTCCGTTGTGCTGAGGCGCTGGCACACACACCCATGCCACATTCACCCTTTCATTTCTAATTGCAGCGTCAGTGTAGATGTCTATTGTATTGAGTGGTCTTGTGAGGGCAGTTCTCTGTGCTAAAAGTTGCCTAGCTACCCCATTCCGCCTACTAATAGGTCGTTGTGGCCTTAGTGCGATTACCGGCGCCTCCCACAAGGGTTAAGTGTCTGTCCCCAGGGGCCTCGGAGCAATGTTGATTCGGTTGTCCCAAGCCATGATCTGCTGCCCTTGGGTCGTGTTTTCCAGTCGGGATCGCATTCTTATTTTTGCTTCTCTTATAATGTCTTGTATGGGTGGTATGCTGGCCAGCTTAAGCAGCTCTTCATTCCTCGTGTGCTTAGGAAGCCCAGTAATGGTGCGAAGAGTGGCCCTGTGTAGCTTTTCGATGTCTTTAACGTTGCGATTAGAAAACTCAGACAGGTGCCCCGTACAGAATCCTGCCGACAGCAACCGCTCTAGACAGTGTTTGGCACGATTTTTGCCGGGCTCCACCGTATTTGTTTGAAATCCGGCGAATCATATGCAACATCGGGGTCCAGTTACGTTGCAATGAACGAGTCTATTTACCAGGACTGTTGCAAGTAGAAGATGCAGTGTAATCTGCTTTTTGGCGTTTGTAGAATTCTTGCCGTCTATGCTTATGAGTTGTGTCATTTCAGGTGAGAGCTGTAGCCCCAATGCTTCCAAGATGTCAGTGAGGCTGAAGATTGCTGCTTGGAGCTCCGTCTGCATAACTTCTTCATTTGGGTAATCCACTGCTTCTGTCCATATGGTGACATCATCTGCGTAGATGGTGAAGCGGGCCGAAGTGTCTCGCTCGAGGGCTTCTGCTACGCGGGTCATGGCCAAGTTAAAAAGCAAAGACCCGAGGATAGAGCCCTGGGGCACGCTCCTATCCAAGTAATAGGTTCTGGGGCTCCATCCCGAAGCTTTGCCATGAAGCCTAATAGGTCTACTTTGAAGGAAGCTGCATATCCAATTGTATGCTTTTTGGCTGGGATATCTTTTTGCTAATTCTTGTAGGATTACCTGTTGGTTTACATTGTCGAATGATTGCGCATATCAACCGCGAGGATGTAATCTGGTGTCTGTTTGCGAGACCTGCGGTTGATTACCCTGCGGAGCAGCCAAAGGCAATCATGCGTGCCCATATTCGGACGGAATCCAGCCTGAGCTGGATGCAACCCAGGCTGTACGTATTCGATATAATGCTGTATTCTTGCGGCTATCATTCGCTCAATCAATTTGCAGATAGTGGATGTGAGAGCGATTGGCTGTAGGTTCTCTGGTTTTGTGTGGTCCTTCCCTGATTTCGGTATGGGGTATATCAATGATAGCTATAGTGCATCTGGCACCACTCCGGATTCCCATGAATCGTTTATGATAGTTAAGAGCTGATCTTGGGCTTCGTCGCTAAGATCTTTGAGCTCCTGCCATGCTACTCCGTCGTGTCCTGGAGCCGATTTCGGTTTGCCGTGGACTAATGCTGCCAATAGCTCACCAAATGTAAATGGTTTTTCAAGTTCCATCACTGTGTTGTCAATCGTGATCGCCGGCAATGGTGGCTTGGGTATCTCAGAAGCATGCGGGAAGAACGTATGGATCACCTTTTCCTCGAGTGCAGCTGGGTTCTCGCGGAGGAACAGCTCTGCCAGTGGTGGTGCGCTTTTCTTTTTCCCCAGCAGGCTTCGTAGAATTCCCCACAGCTTTTTAAGGCCGGGTTTGCGTCCGAGCGTCGCACAAGTGCTGTGCCATGAATCTGTTTCGAGCTGTTGTTGGTACTCGTTGATGAGTCGATATTGGCGCTTAAGGCTCATGAGATCCCGGTGGCGCTTTCCTTTATATCTGTATTGTTGCCTCAGGATATTGACCTTTCGCCACAAGTTAGCAAGGTGCCTATCCATGTGTGTGGTAGTGTCGTCACATATTGTGTCTCGGGACCATGGCTGTGCTTCCGCAACCATGGCACTGAATTGCGCGAAGTCCATGAAGTTGCCGCCAGTTGCTGTCCGAAACTTTTCTCAGTCGATGGCAACCGTCTGCCTTTTTTCACGAATCTTTTTTCGGTTAAGGGTGATCAAAATTGGTAAATGGTCGCTTCCCCATGTTGTCTGTTCGACTTCCCATTGCCTGATGAATCCTGGTGTGGCCAACGTCAGGTCTGGTGTCGTATCTCGTTGTCGGGCGTGTAGTCCTATGCGCGTTGGTGTGTCCGGGGTGTTGTATATGTATAGACCAGATATTTCTACAGTGTCGTGCAGCATGCGTCCCCTTGGGTCAGCTGTGGCGTAGCCCCAAGTCGGGTGCTTAGCATTGAAGTCTCCTCCCACTAGGATGGGGAGGCTTCCTGACAGGGCCAGGACTTTGGCGAGCCACTCGTATGAGTTGGTATTATGACTTCCAGTAAGAGGCCTATAATACACGGAGACTGCCACCATGGGCCGCTGCCCAGGAGACATATTTTAACAGCGATTACTTCTCTGAACTCATCACTTAGATCAGGAATTTGTAATTCGGTTCTTTAGGCTCTTTTGGTACACGACTAGGACAAGCCGAATTGATTGAAATGTGGCCCGGTTTCTGGCAGGCGACGCAGAATAACTCTTGATCGCATTCTGTGTCTTTAGTCTTTAGAGTGTAGCCGTCCGCACTCCTTACAAACCTGTTCTGCTGGACAATACCTAGCAATATATCCCAGTCCGTGGCAGTTATAGCAGGCAATAATTTTCGGTCTGTACACGTAGACCCTTGTGATTTCGTAATCAAAAACGAGCCTTTTGGGTAGCTGCTCTGTATCGAATTTTAACAGCAGCATGTTTGTCTTTTTCGTTCCATAGCCCTCTGGGTTGTCCTCAACTTAAGTAGAACTCTCTTGGTTAGCCTCCAAGTTTCAGCCCCATAGGTGAGTACAGGCAAAATGCAACTGTTGTATACTTTCCTCTCGAGCGATACCGGTAAGCGGCTAGTCATAATCTGCGAGTGCTTGCCAAATGCGCTCCATCCCAATCCTATTCTTCTTGTTATTTCCTTTTCGTGGCCCGGATCTGCGGTTACTACCTGTCCTAAGTAGACATATTCGCCTACTACTTCCAGTATTTCGCTACCTAATGTAAACTGCTGTTCCTTCCCGAGGCTGTTGAACATTACCTTAGTCTTCTGCATATTGATTTTCAAGCCTACCTTTCTACTTTTCCTGTCTAGGTCATCAATCATTATTTGCAGTTCATCCCCCGAGTTGCTTAGCATGGCAACGTGATAAGCAAATCGCAGATTTACTGAGGTATTCTCCGTCTACCCTTATCCCTAACTGCTCCCATTCCAAGTCTCTGAATACTTCCTTTAAGCAAGCTGTGAATAGTACTGGAGAGATTGTGTCTCCTTGCCTAACACCTTTCTTTATGGGAATTTTGTTTCTTTATGCAGAACTATGGTTGCTGTGCAGCCACTATATATATCTTCCAGCACTTTCACGTACGGCTCGTCTACCCCCTGATTTCGCAATGCCTGCATCACCGCCGAGGTTTCAACTGAGTCAAATGCTTTTTCGTAATCAATGAATGCTATGTATAAGGGCTGGTTATATTCCGAGCATTTTTCTATCACTTGATTGATGGTATGGATATGATCGATAGTAGAGTACCGTTTCCGAAACCCTGCTTGATCCTTTGCTTGATTGCAGTCTAAGGTTGTCCTGATTCTATTAGCGATTACCTTAGTAAATACCTTATACGTAACAGACAGTAAGCTGATTGGTCTGTAATATTTAAGTTCCTTAGAGTCCCCTTTCTTGTGAATGAGGATAATGTTTGCATTCTTCCATGGTTCCGGTACCGTCGATGACACCAGGCACTGCGTATACAGGGTGGCCAGGTTTTCTAGCACGATATCCCCCCCATCCTTCAGCAAATCTGTAGTTATCTGATCCTCTCCAGCTGATTTCCCCCTTTTCATAGTTTCTAGTGCTTTCTTGACCTCGTCCTTCGTCACGGGTGGAACGTCTGACTGTTTTTCCCTACCGCCAATCTCATTACGGTCCTGACTACTTTGGCTACTGTAGAGATGTGTATAGAACTCCTCGGCTACTTTGACTATCTTTTCCATATTAGTGATGCCGTTGCCCGCCTTGTCCCTTATCGCGTACATCTGGTTTTTGCCTATGTCCAATTTCTTCTTTACCGCTTTAAGGCTTCCCCCGTTCTTTACAGCATGCTCAATTTTCTCCATGTTATACTTCCTAATATCGGCCACCTTGCGCTTATTGATTAGCTTTGATATCTCGGCCAATTCGATCTGGTCTGTTGGATTGGAAGCTTTTATACTCTGGCGTTTCTTAATCAAATCTTTCGTCTCCTTAAACAGCTTACCGGGATCCTCTCTAATTACCTACCGCCTACTTCTACCGCGCACTCAGTAATGATATCTCTGAAATTATTGTTCCTTGCCTCTAGGGTAATGTCACCATCCTCAGTTAGAGCTGAAAACCTATTCTGTAGCGAGATCCTGAACTGTTCTGCCCTCCCCCTCACCGCTAATTCATTGATGGGTTCCTTTCTTACTAATCTGTTGCGTTCCTTCTTCAGATTTAGGCTAATTCGGGACCTCACCATCCTGTGGTCACTGCGTCGCACTTTCCCGATTACCTCTACATCTTGCATAATGTCGGGGGTTGAACACATTATGAAGTCGATTTCATTTTTAGTCTCTCCGTTAGGACTTTTCCATGTCCATTACCGGTTCTTCCGTTTGCTGAAGAAGGTATTCATGATTCGTAAGTTATTGCGCTCTGCAAACTCAACTAGTAACTCCCCCCTGCTTTTCCTAGAACCAATGCCATAGTCACCTACTGCCTTGTCTCCTGCCTGTTTTTTCCCCACTTTGGCATTGAAATCGCCCATTAGTACAGTATACTGCGTCTTTACTTTTCGCATTGCCGTTTCTACATCTTCATAGAAGCTTTCAACTGCCTGGTCATCATAACTACATGTAGGTGCGTAGGCCTGTACAACCTTCAGTTTATACCGCTTATTAAGCCTAATTACGATGCCTGCAACCCTCTCATTAATACTACAGAATTCATCTATATTACCCGCTATATACTTATTGACAAGGAAACCTACTCCTAGTTGTCGCCTCTCTGGTAAGCCTCGAGGCGCGGAGTCGCGCGTCAAGAATAGTTGCAGTTTCACATCTTAGGTGGTCCTTGATGTATTCAATGGTGTGACCAGGACGCACCTTGAAAACGCCCCGACTTTTTTCCTCGCCTCGTGTTGGCGTTCGTACAATCGTGACCTCGTACGTGCAGACGCGTCCGTTCACTTTCCCGGCCAGTCGCGTTAATGCGGTGAGCCTATTTGCGTGTTCCTCATCTCTAACAGTGACCTTGACGCGATTTGCTACCACGTCGTAGCGGAAAGCAGCCAAATCTGCCAATTCCCAACTTTTTGCGGTCATTTCTAACGCCTCTGTAATGGCTTGTTTAGGTATATCATGCACATGTACTCGGTTGAGGGGCCTGATCGAGAGTGGAAAGAGAGGTCGACTTACCCGTTCAAGACGAAGCTGTTCAGGCTTCACTTTCCTTTGAGGTTTCCGTTTCTTGATTAGATGCCAGTCGCCGTAGTCGCCGACGTTCTCACTTTCATCATCGGTGTCCATTTGGTCGCTTGCGTGCTGCTCCTGTCTTAGTGAGTCCCACAGAAAGACCACTCTCAGCGTCCGCGTTCGGCAGCTGATGCGTTCCGTCCTCTTCATCGCGCGTTGGGCGTCGGAACGCCTTTTCTTGGAGGCTGCTTTCAGTTTTTTTGGTGCCTACACTTTTCGATGAACCCACAGCTCCCGCACTTGCGCCACTCGGGTGTGAGCGAACCGACGCCGGCTTCGGCATGGTGCGTCCTGACAGCCCGGCCAGGGCAGCAGCTGAGCTGCGTCTGGGTGTTGTTAGGGTTAGCAGTCTGTCGCAGAAAACGTTGTTGCAGGCGGAAAAACGATGACTTCAGATCTACGAAGCACTCACCGGAGGTACACACTGGGTCATTGTCCTTTGTTTCGTACACAAAAGAACAATATTTGCGCACACAGTTCAAAAAACATTGAAGAGCCGAGGTGCCACATGGTTGCAACCTGCGGCGATCGCAGCGCCTCTTCTCTGTGCTCAAAATTCTGTACAGGCAAAATTGAGGCCGCTGCACGCCACGCCACTTCACGGATCTTCGGAAACTTCTCGTCTCTGTCAAGCAAAATGAATAAAATATGTATATAACAAATGTGTCTCATTGCTAAACATACATGACCACAACAGGCTGAGCCAGGGAAACATAGTACGTCTAGCTATGTATATCATGGCATAGCTGAGCTAAGCTACTGCTTATTCTTTGTTTCAGACTATCAGTACAGCATTACTTTGATGTTTGTTACTGCGCCCTGAGATCGTTACAATCAACAATGAACAGGAAGCCCTTTACACACCGGCATGTGTTATCGGTAAACAAAGCAATTTATCAAAAGGATCGTCGCAGGTTGCTGCCATGCTCACGCAGGCAGTTCATCTTTGTGTATAGCAGCCATTTAAGCGAAAATCATGCAAGAGACCATGCTTTCTTTGCAGAAAAAAGCGCTGTTTGCACAGAGTGGCTGTCTCATTTCCGGCTCCTATATTCAATCTGTTCACGTGTTGTCCATTTCGAGCGAGGTCGTTTTAGAAGCTACGTTTAAAGGAATTCTCTATTTCTAGCTTAGGAACGGCCGGCTCTGTATTTCTCATCGAAAGTTTCCATTTGATAAATCATCTAACAACACGGTAATCAAACAGTGAAATTACATATTGCGCAACCTACACTTCTGCAGAAAAGGACAGTTGAAAGGCGCAATATAACTGTATTTAAAGTCCCTTGCCCTATATCTGGCATCCAGAGAATAAGCTGGCGTGTTTACATCGGCCGAAGCGTCAGTGCACGTTAAAGAACACCAGGTGATCGAAATTTCCGGACTCCTCTACTACGGCGTCTCTCATAGCCTGAGTCGCTTTGGGCCGCTAAACCCATAAAATATCGGCCGAAGCAAGAGCAGTGATGACAACATGAAAATAACGCAAAAATATATCTTGCTATGAACTTGTTAAAAAAACAGCCACCTAAGTTGTATGTAGATATAAATAAATTAAAAAAAGGTTTGATAAGGAAGAAAAGAAGCGAGCCCACGAAAGCACGCGCATATGAACACCTCTTCCGTTTGCATTCTTCGCGCCATGGGTGACCTGGAGCCTCGAGCATCCACGCCTTTAAGGCCATGTGCGAAGTTTAAATCTTCACGAGCTGAAGCTGTATTTGTGGCCTTTGTCGTTCCAGGCGCTTGTTTTAAAAGTATACGGACAGCTATTCTTTATATGTGCTCAGTTGTAGGATGAGGCTCATACGTTAGGCGTGGCTTGCTCGACAGAAAAATAAAAAATAACCACTACTACAACAAGCAGTTGTCGCATGGGGCAGACATCCTTTGTAGGAAGCTTATCAATATTGTTGTAGAAGACCTTGAACAGGGCGATACGTCGTCAACAGTCAATGGAACGCTCTGCGATCAGTCGTGAGACGTGTCAGCACACGTACGAGCGTCGAAGCGAGCTTCGTTGTCGTTTTCTTTCCTGCCCGTCACGCGCGTTGAAGATGCTTGTCGTCGTTCTCTTCAGCAACTGGCGCTGAACATATCAGAGCCCAATACCTGTCTTACAACTTCTCCCGGGCGAAAAGACGCCATCCTGGCGGCTCATGGTGATGTGACGATGGCCGGATCGTAGTAAGGTTTCAGGCGGTTACTGTGTACTATTTCACGATTTCGGCGACGGTGGTCAGTGGATGGCGTAAGGGGTTCGATGAGGTAGTTGACGGGGGATGTTTGGTTGAAAATACGGTAGGGGCCCTGATACTTGCTCAGAAGTTTGGATGAAAGGCCGGGACTAGCGGAAGGCACCCATAGCCAGACAAAAAAGTCTGTACGGTAAGTAGGAAGAAGTGCAGATTGATCTCGGGTGGTTTTCTGCTGTTGCTGGTCGTAGGAAGTGAAGGACCGGGCTAGCTGGCGGCATTCTTCGGCATAAGTTGCAGCTTGTGAAACAGTCGTGAATTGGGAAGAGTTCGGTCGGTAAGGGAAAATGGTGCCCATTGTACAAGAGGGCTCAAATGGCACACTTGCCTTTGTTACCTTGACGACGTTGTCATCTTTTCCCCAGATTTTCCATCTCACCTGCAGCGCCTTGAGACAGTTCTGCGATGCCTGACCGACACTGGCCTCCAATTAAATTTAAAGAAGTGCCGTTTCGGAGCACGGCAGCTAACCATACTCGGACATGTCGTCTCCAAGGATGGCGTTCTTCCCGATCCGGCAAAATTGCGCGCTGTGGCAGAATTACCCAAGCCAACTAATGTGAAAGAACTCCGCAGCTTCGTCGGCCTCTGCTCATACTTCCGCCGCTTCGTTCATAGTTTCGCCACAATCATCAACCCTCTCGTCAAGCTTCTGTCCAGCCACGATCTTTCAGCCTGGCCTTCGCACTGTGATGATGCCTTCGCGACACTCCGCCACCTTCTGACTACTCCGCCAATCCTGCGTCATTTCGACCCTTCTTCTCCCACGGAAATCCACACTGATGCCAGCGGCGTCGGCCTCGGCGCAGTACTCGCACAGCGGAAGTCTGGCTTTGATGAGTACGTTGTCGCTTACGCTAGTCGGACCCTAACAGAAGCTGAAGCAAACTACTCCGTCATCGATAAAGAGTGTCTCGCTATTCTATGGGCAATAGAAAAATTTCGCTCCTACTTGTATGGCCGTTCTTTTGATGTGACCGATCATCACTCCCTCTGCTGGCTGTCTTCTTTGAAAGATCCTTCTGGTCGACTGGCCCGTTGGGCTCTGATGCTCCAAGAATACGACATTAACGTCATCTATCGCTCTGGCCGTAAACATGCCGATGCTGATGCTCTCTCACGTTCTCCATTGCCGTCTGAAGCCACTCCTGGTATATACGTTCTACTTCCCACCGACATGCCCACCGATATGACTTCCGAGTAATGCAAAGACGCATGGATCGCTTCACTCCTGGATTTTTTATCTGGCCGCGCTTCACGACCTCCTTGCCGCGCTCTCCGTCGCCAGTCTCACTATTTCGCCATCAGAGACGAGCTCCTCTACCGTAGGAATTACCTTCTTCCTCAGTTTTCCTCCAGTAAGCTATTTTCTCTCATTTGTACTTCAGTTGTAAGCGGTATCGGTAACCCTTTTAGGTAAAAAGCAGAAAATCCGATGTTCTCTTCCAGCGTCTACAGTCCCACCATCGGGAATAATCCGAGGAATTTGACAATGTTGATAAAAAATAGGAGATGTTTCAACTAAAGATAAGGTTGTAAGTACAATCTTGTTAGAGGAGTCGTTCATGATACAGAGGCATTTCGGCAGTATAAATGAGACTAGGACAGTTTTCAGGGGTATGACCCATACCCTGTGCTTTATAGGCAGGTGTGCTATTCATAGGCATCAAATAATTATTGCTTCGAACCTGATAGAGAGGGATCAGGGAATACGTAATGCAGTTTTATGAGCTCTCTTATGCATTGTGATAACGTACGAGTTATGGCAATAAATGTGTGCCCAATTAGATATGTTCTGTTTCCAGATGTATTCATTCTGCAGTAATAGATAACAGTGTATTTTGTCATGTTTTGAATGCACAGAAGCGCAAAAATGATGTACATAAGAAAGATAACAAGACAAGTATTTGTCAGTTCAGCTTTTCTTAACAATTCGTTCCGGGCAAGCAACAACTAAAGGAACTCCCTCAAAACTTGATACGTGACACGTTAATCCGAGTAAAATGCTTCTGACGAATTTTGCGGCTTCGACATTCTCTGTCGGAGAGCAGCTGTCGCAATGCACACTGCGTATCTGCGTTCTCACGGAGCAAGAATCCCAGGGTACCGGAAGCCGCTTTCGAGTTATACCCGTGGGTTCCACTCACATTAGCGAGTTGGGAAGGGCGTCTCTTTCGGGACGAGACTTTTCGACGTTGAGGGTTTACGAGCAATAAGAAGCCAGGGGTATAGTTAACTTCATTTCAAATAGGCTTCGCTGCCGATTGGCTACTGGCGTACGAACAGCACTCGCAATACTGAAAATCTAGCAGTTTTTTACTATCCCTTCCCGAACAATGCGATAGTTTAGGACACGCGCTTTGCGACCAAAATCGTAGCATAAACACTGTGGGTTGTAAGTATGAAGATGCCTTTCATTGGAGCTAAAATAATTCTTCTACATCGTCACTTACTTTTCGTATTTTATTATAACCACGACTGCTAATAATTGTACGTCTTGGAGATATTTAAAACAACATAAAATTATACCACTGTGTAGTTTGGTATGTGCACATTGTTCACTGCTGGTCGCACTGTAATGATATATGCAGAGCGCCCAAACAACGTTTATCATTAATATGCGAAAATATTTCACGGTGAACTTTATATAGCCCAAATTTATACGATATTTGTACCTCATTTGGCATGAATTTATCCTCAAGCATAAAAGAAAGTCCTGAAATTTTATTAAATAGCCGTAAACAGGCTCCGATTGCCCTCGACTTCGAGTGTTCGATTGCGCTGACTAAAAGAAGCCAAGACGCCATGCAATTGAGCCTGGCTATTGGCCTCGAGATCGAGCAGAGTCGCCACCTTGCGGCTCAGCGGCGAAACTTACTCAGTGTGGATGCGTTTTCGCGTCGCGTGCCAGCCCGCACTGATTTACGCGCCTGCATGCGGCGTGTACAGGAGTGTTTTTGTTTGTTTCGCAGTTCCTGTGAGCTTTTGCTTACCTATATGCCTCTTGCCAAATAATTATGAACACTCTATAACCCCACGCTTCATTAAAAAAATATATACTTGTCCGTATCGAGCATGTCATGCTTGGATAAGGACATCATCCATCGCGGTCTTCGGCGCTTGAGATCCTTTGACATGCAATGTCTCAAACGAAGTGGTACTGTCATTACCGCCGTGTCAAAGCAGAACAGGTCGTTGCCGTCAATAAAAGTTAATGCAAACGCTCAGAAATCGCGTATTCCCGTTTGTTTGGAATACCGCAGTTACTAAAACATATGCCACCGCAGACTGCTTCATATATCAGAATGAAGTTTGAACAGACCACTCTATGCCTGCTATGCGGTCGGTATGCACGATAGAGTTGTGTGAGTACTGGTTTTATTTTTGTTGTTGCTTTTAAACCTCTGTCGCGATGTCTCAATGGTAAGGGCGCTCGACTGCTGATTTCGAGAACGGGGGATTTAATCACAACCGTTTCGAAAGGCGTTCCTCTACTGTAGGGATTTGACTGCATAATAAACAATCCCACGTGGTAAATGAGGTGGTAATAATGCAAAAAAACCACACCGAAACTAGCCTCTGCAATCATCCGTCATAGCCGATGCCGCTTTCATGCGTTAAACCCGGGCCAATAAGCATTTCTTTTCTTTTGTTGTTGAAGGCTTCTGTGCATCTGTAAAAGATTTAGTGAGCACATTTTGCTTTAGAGAAATGCTCGAATGTTTGGGAAACATATTCCCTTCACCTAATTGTTACCCTAAATATTACATAATACACCTAGATCAATGTACTTTACGGGTAGCCTATTATAATCATTATAATCCCTTTTCGTCCAAGTGCTGTATTCCGACACATCTCGTCATTTCTGACAAGGGGAGTAAAACAGCTTCATGCAGGCCTTAATATCAGTGTTTAGTTCGGGAATAAATACATATTTACAGTCGCATGATAAGATGACCTCCATTTTTTTCGGAATAGTTTTATATCCTGCATCTGTTTTGGAAGCAACCCTAATATTTTACTTCGCAAAAGATTTAGTCACTGCTAAATAATTAGTGATAAAGAAATTTTCTGCCTGTAAAATTGCTTCCCAGAACATGACAGTGCCCATGCGCTGTTTATAACGATGTCTTCGCAGCGAGTAATTCGTAGCTTGCACTTTAACGTTCTGAAAATTAATCGCTGATTATTGTAAATTCTGTCAAGTGTGTAGATGTTCTCTTACACGGTGAAATTTATTTGCATTGCAAAACAAAATAATTACACTACTAATTTACTGTTATTAACATCACACACGTAAGAAATCCCTTATACTTTCCTCGATTTCAGAAAATCATTTCCAGTTAATGGCGCATGCAATAATACATTATCACATGCTATGAGAGTGGCCGCAAAAAGCATCTCGGCAAATTCAATCCACTCAGCGCTGTAGACGTGAACAATCAGCTTTCCTGTGCGGCGATGTTTGCTGTATATTGTCGGCATGATCTCAGTTTTGGGGAATACTTGTGCGTGGTTGTCTGGGCCAGAGTCAATGTGCACTCAGTCTAAAGCAGCTCGCCATGCAGTGCGCTGCCAATGCTACATTTAACCTGCTTAATCCTCGAGTCAAGTGTGATATAATGAACCAGGTTTTCTCGATTCAATCTAAATTACTGCAGGTCAAAGCACGAACCTTGTATGTGCGTGGGCTTGACATAAATTCGCCGGTCTCACTCGCATGAGACACGTGCAAACTGTTTAAAAGTCGATAAAACAAAGCTGTAATTAGGCAATCCCAAGCATTACGTGCGTGACCGCGGTACAGCGCAAGAAAGGTGCAAATTAAATCTAGAAGACTGGTGGTTGCGTGCTTTGTTTTCCTAAAATCCGCTCTTCTTCTGCTGCATTGGCGAAATCCTTGGATATTTTTTCTGAAATATTGCAGAAATACTGCAGAAGGCACGTTTTCATCGCCAACAAACCCGCCGTAAACTTGGAAGCAGACCTACGCCGCGTGCGTTTCTGAGAGCGCCGCCGGCTGCCGATCCACACTACCGGAGTGATGGTGGCGCCACCTCTAGGTCGATCTCGCGGCGAATATGTTATCGCATTATAATCTGTGAGAAATAATAACCACGAAATTCATATGTGAAACAGATTTAAGCAGCATATGTAAATCTGCGTGAGACATCTGTCTAGACTGCTGTAAAATACAGCGAAATGACTGTATTGAACGACCAATATTGCGCTGCGGTTTGGATTGTGAAAAACAGTAGTCGGCTTATAAACCAAACACGATAGCCGTAAGAGTGCGCAACTGCGAAAGGTGAGGCGAGAGCAGCCATTTTAGCAAAATAGCCGTAACGGAAAACAAGAACGCGAGGTAAAGTAGAGCAGCACAGCTTGGAGAACTGCAGTACCTTGACAGGCATGCGCAGAATGAAAGTTGTAGCCTTGCTATCTTTTTAATGATAGTCTGTTGTTTTGATATTTCAATTGCCTGCTTCAGTTTGTCTTTTTTTTTACGTTTGGCTAAGGCACGCGCGGCACGCACAAGTCTACGGAGCTTCACTTTTGCTTTCCTAACCAGGTCTCTGATCAGAAAGCATGTGAACACACTGGTTTCACTGTATCATTGTATTTCCAAGTAAAAGGTGTTAAAGCATAATTAAACCGGGATTTAATGGAATGCTTCACCGTTATTCCCGTGAATATGAAGGAATATTTCTCTTGACCTAGCAGAATTTTGCGTGTAATCCTAGTTATTGCATCTGCGATATATTTAACGCAAAAAGTATTCCTACATACCTCGTGTGTTATTCATTTACTACTAATCTAATGGAGCTTACAAGAAATAACAAGCTATGTAACATAGAGCACGTTGTAGCGCTGAATCTGATACATGAACTGCGTGCATTAATCATTAAGCGGCTTGTTGGCGCCCTAAAACACAACACTTAGGGCATTTCAAATGCTTCTGATAAGAGTATTGTAGTGATATGTTGCCCCTTGAGGGAATTATTTAGGTATGTTTGATTTGTACGAATGGTAAAAGAATATATTGAACAACGTTTCGAGTTTCATCAACAGACGCTACAAATAACAAAATTATATAGCGAACTGTTTCATGTAAAACTGTACAAAATGAGCATTCTCAATGTTTTCAGTATGTTAGGTGACTTATGCTAATGTTCTGCTAACTAGGGCGATCCCTCAGTCCAAACTCCTGTCGACCCACATGTTATGGTGTTGTAGGCGAAATTCGAAAACGCTCCTATTTATTGCAAAACATACGTTGTTAAAATCTTGTACGCATAAAAATAGCGCCGTTCATATCCATGAAAGCGTGCGGCATCGTTTAAACTGATTCAGAACGAAAAGTTCTCATTGTTTTTACTAAAAAAGCAATACGATGAAGCTTGAAGAAAGTATCTTGTCAATATTGAATTTATATAGAAGTTGAACCGATTCACAAATTGCATAACGCTGGTTAGAAAGAAGGGGCTTTATTATTCTGTAGTCCATTTGTTATGAATTCTTCCCATAATAAAAGACGAAATCGCTTGTTAAAAACGCGCCGCTGGCACACCCTTTTCGCTGCCGTTAGTGGCGGGGCCGGTCGCAGAAACTAGGGAAGAGGCGGATGTGACGTCAATCGCGTAATGCAGTCGCCCAGGCCGGCAGCGCACTTTGCACGCTTGTTTCGCTCCATCCCGCCCTTAGTGATCCCCCGCAGGCATCTGTTAAAGCAGATGTTTGTGTTTACTGTGCGACACCACGGACCTCGCAGCACCCACGCTTAGCCGTGCGTGGAAGCGCCGTGTGTGGGGAAAAGGGGATATCGTGGTTGAGCCGGTGCCAAGTATTCGGACCTTTAAGGCCCCTCGACTGAGGCAACACACCACTTTGGCCCACGTTTCCCATCCCTATTGCAAAAGCCAGTGCCGCTGGGTACCAGCGCCCCAGCGCCATCTCTATTATGGACACAGTTATGATGCTGAAGACAGAGTATCGGTACGCAGCGCGTATCGGAACGCGGCGCATGCATGAACGCGGCGCATACTGGAACGGGGCGCATACCGGAACGGGGCGCATACTGGAACGGGGCGCATACTGGAACGGGGCTCATACTGGAACGCTCCGCATACTGGAACGCTCCGCATACTGGAACGCTCCGCATACTGGAACGCTCCGCATACTGGAACGCTCCGCACAGGTCGCCCGCCTAAAAAATGCCTCGGGTAAAAAGAAAAACTAAAAAGCAATGAAGCACCTCAAGCACATTAAAAAAGCTGAAGAAGTAAAAAAAATCAATAACAGAAAAACGTAATTGGCCGCACAGCGCCGATTCGAACTCTCCAATTCATGTTTCTTAGCCTGCTACGCTAACCACTCGGCCACGCGTGGAACTTTTATTTTCAGATATAGTATTTGTTACGCGTGGTTATGTACAGAAAGGGTTATGTACACATACTATATACAAAGCACTCCGCCATGGCTGAGTTGCACAAACGAAATCACACCTAAAAGGCAAAGATAACCACCGTGTCACCAGCAGAAACCAGTCAGGTTGAAATCCATTTTGTTCATAAATGTCCTTCAGTTGCAGCATTATTCTGCTAAACTGGAGTCTAGGTGGAACAGGTTGAGTGTTGCGATGCAACATGTGTCATCAAGCTATGTAGTCCTATAAGGAAAAACATGCCATATGGTTCGTAATCAGAGATTGTGTAACAGCAAGATACGACACAAGTCTTTCTCTAGAGTTCTTTGTAGCACGTCCCAAAAAAGAATTGCGTCTTTGCAATTAATGAACCAGTCCTCAGTTGTTTCAGGAACATCTCAAAGACGGCAGTTTACAGAAGACACAAAAATATTTTTTTCCATGAACCCATGTGTTAATAGGTAGAGCTTCGATGTGTAACTTAAAGATAAATGTTTTCGTGCAAAGAGAAATCTGCATTTTGTGCACCCATTTAGCACATCATGACACTTAAGATCAAAGTATAAAGAACGATGCAGTGGTGGCAGAAATGCATTGCTATCAATTGCTTGTGTAGACTTTTGCGCTAAAACAGAATATAAGTACTCATTCGTGACCCGTACTGTCAAAACCCGCACCGAAGCATGTACTTCCTGCGTACATCCGTCACTGTGGGCGATCAGCAAAATCTGAACAAACCACTACGTTTGGAAGCAAACGCATGAAATTAATTTGCAAAAATGCTCTAATCGGATGTGCACAATCACGAAACAAAAACAAAAAGGGCAACTAACTGCCTCACATACAGTAGCACTAAGCCGAGCCCCCCTGCACGAACAGGTCTGAATAGGTAATCACGTCGAATCGGTTCAAAATTTGAAGAACAAACTAACGTCACAAATATTCGGTGGAAACGCTGGATGTCTAGCACAGTGGAGGACCTGCAGCACGTAATAAATTTTTGTCGCCAAAAACATGTTGCAGGCCTGCGCCCGACCGAAGATTGAAAGCCGATAGGGAACAAATGTATTAGCATACCGTTGGACGACTGGAACGCGCTTTTTCCAGTAATTTCCACTTAATTGCATGCAGTAGAACGCCCAGATACTTAAGAGGCACACCTGACCATTCCTCTCCTGCATATAGGGGTGGTGTTGAGCCCCACAAGCCAAACCAATGGCCAGAACTCTTGGAGTGAACAATCTGAGCACCAGAAACAATGCCAGTTTTAACATGAGAAGGTTCACAGAACTTGGTAATTTTAACAGTGCCGGCTGTTCAGTCATGCTCTGCTACCGCGGAAGTACGTTTCGCTAAACACGGAGCTGTAGCGCAAACCTTCATTGAAAATACTGCAACTATGCTTCAAAACAGGCAAGCGGAGCTGCGAAAAGAGTATTTTCCTGGTAACTAACTTTTATTTCGAAGTACACTTCGGGAAGGTTTGCGATGACCGAGGGCTCTGCTGGTTCATATGTAGAACGAGACGGAGCGGTAAAACTTGGGAAGCACGTTATGTATAATGCATTACAAGCGCTGTATGTTTTTTTCCTGGTTAGTCCTTTTCTCAGTAAATTACTTTTTCTCATTTTATATTTAACTTTGTAAGTTTATACGAGACCGCTGAGCGGGTACGCTCGCTGCTGCGTAGGCCCTGTCTGGAGCCTGCGATTGAGCCTGCAGTGAACATTTCGGCACTAATCATGTTAGAGCGCCGTCACAACAATTGTGAAGCCTGTTATGCATGGTAACCCACATATTTCAATTTACTTTTTTTAGTTGTACGCTTATCGTCAGTGTGTCTTTAGAGGATCAGAGATCGCGCCGATTGTGGCCTCTTTCGAAACTCTCGAAACAACCTAACGAAACGTGGACACCGAAAAAAAAAGAAAACCTTTATTTTCTTTCTATACAGGTGGGCAATGACTTCGAAGCCCAAACCGCTTGCTTCCACTGTTTCACATGCTCCCTATTTCTCGCCTGGCAGTTTCCCTACTTGCGACTATTTCTAAAATGACACTGGGACCAGTTCCACCCCAGCGCACACATCGCTTCTCCCAGTGCACACGTGGATGCTAGTGACACAACCAGAGTCCAAAAACTAAACTCAGCGTATCTCTTACATCGCACCACGCAACCCGCGTCTTCCCGTCCCTGCTTCAGTGAACCTCGTAGAACTCCAGCGTCCCCAGCGTCGCCAGCAAAACCCAGCGCGAAACTAGAGCAAAAAACACACTAGTTTCATACTGGACGACGCTGGGAGGCGCTGCTTTTTGCAATAGTAAAACCCCTTGATACTTTGAAAGTTACGCCAACGATTGAACTTTGCCGCCGCCGCGCGACCTCCACGCCTCCTCCTCGCCCCTTGCGCGCCGCTTCGCTGAAGGCCGGCTCTCCGCCCGATTTCCTGAGCGACGATTGGTCTCCCTACCGTTGCCATTGGAAACCGACGCGCGTCCGGCGTTTTCCTTGTGTTTTCTTTTTCCTTCGCGCCATTTTTCTCCTAGTCTCGGCGAGCGAATATTGCGCGCTGTGCTTTTATTGCAGCGTGCAAGCTCTATGCCGTGCTGTTGCGCGTACAACTGCAGCAAGCGGCCTGAAGATGGTTATGCGGTATTCATGATATCTCAAGGAAAGCGTGACGGCTTGCGCACGAGTCAATGGATTCATAAGATTAGTCGAAAGAGGTTTATTCCTAGAAACAACAGAGTTGTTTGCGACGTCGGGTGCCTTTCTCACTCCCCGTAATAAGGCGTCACTTGACGCTGCGTTTTTTATTCCTGCTTGCTCCTCAATATTTTTGCGGCGGCAGCATGTTCATTGTATAAAAATAAGGTTGCGCTCTGCAGCATGATGAATATTCTGCGAGGCTCCAAGGCTCCATCATTTAACACGCTTCGACTTCTGTACAGTCAGAAACAGAGCGCTATAATCTGCTTTTTGCTGTCAGAAATAACTGGAAAATTACAGTCTCTCGATTGCATTTGACGCGATTATGCTAGGATCCCTGGCCTCCTTCAATAAAAATCAAAATTCGGGGTTGTAGAGGAGCTAGCCTTTCCAACTTGTACTTGTAGTCTGCGTCGGTTACTCGGGAGCAATGAATGCTGGCCCTGAAAAACTCTTTGGCAAGTAACCCCGAGGTATTGCGGGTAATGCACTAGTTAGGTCGTACGGCATTTTTTTTTTCAATTCTTGAATGTGTCTTGCCATGCTTCGACGCACGCGTGGGTTAAAAAATATGCGTTCGTTTTATCAGGGATACGGCCAATGTGCAGGGGGTGTTAACATGATCACACACGCTTCACTTTCACCATGTCTACTAGGCGTTGGCAGGTTACCTTCGCTTTGAAAGCTGGAGCTCTAAAAGCGCGATTCCGCGTATTCATTTATTGCGAGAAAAGTTATCCCATCGATGTCAAATCAGCCGGAATCATTGCATCAATTTTCTGTATTTACGAAACTTAAACAATCAATAATGATTATCAGTTCAGTTCAGTCGTGTCCGACTCTTCGTGACCCTATGGACCATGTCACGCCACGCTTTCCGGTCTCTCACTACCTTCCTAACATCACATAACTTCATCTGCAGTGCCTCGAGGATGCCATCTAACCATCGCGTTCGCTGCCTACCCCTTCTCCGGCGACCCTCAACCTTTCCCAACATCAAATCTTTCTCCAGCGACTCCTCTCTTCTCATCAGATGACCAAAGTAGCTGAGCTTTCACTTTAGAATTTGACCCTCCAATGAGCAGTCAGGGTTTCTGGTCGACAATATCGACTGATTTGATCTTCTGGCAGTCCAAGGAACTCTCAAGAGTCTTTGCCAGCACCACAATTCAAAAGCGTCAATTTTTCGGCGGTCAGCCTTTTTTACAGTCCAACTCTCGCATCCATACATCACAACTGGAAAGACCATAGCACGAGTTATACGGATCTTGGTTGGCAGACTAATGTCTCTGCTCTTTACTAGGCGGTCAAGGCTAACCATTGCTCTCTTTCCCAGAAGCAGGCGTCTCCTAATTTCATGTCTGCAGTCTCCTTCCGAGGTAATCTTGGAGCCCAAGAACAGAAAATCTGTCACAGCTTCCACTTCTTGTCCATTGATGCTCCAGGACTTGATAGGGCAAGACGCCATGATCTTTGTCTTTTTAATGTTCAGTTTAAGCAAAAACTTCTCACTGTCCTCTTGTACGCGCATCAAAAGCCTCTTGAGTTCCACTTCACTTTCTGCCATTAAAGTGGCGTCATCCGCATATCTAAGGTTGTTGAAACGTTTTCCAGCAATCTTCACTCCAGCTGAAGACTCGTCCAGACCGGCCTTCCTCATGATGCACTCTGCATATAGGTTAAATAGGCAGGGCGACAGTATGTAGCTTTGCCTCACTCCTTTCTCAATCGGAAACCAATCAGTAAGACCATGCCCAGTTCTGACTGTGGCCTCTTGCCCTTCATACAGGTTCCTGAGGAGACAGATGAGATGAATTGGAACTCCCATCTCTTGGAGAGCATGCCACAATCTGCTGTGATCTACGCAGTCAAACGCTTTCGCATAATCAATAAAGCAGAAGTAGATGGGTTTCTGGAACTCTTGCTTTTTGCATGATCCAGCGAAGGTTAGCAATTTCGTCTCTAGTTCCTCTGCTCTTGCGAAACCCAGCTTGCACGTCCGGAAGCTCCCGATCCACATACTGCTGCAGCCTACCTTGGAGGATTTTCAACATCACCTTGCTAGCATGCGAAATAAGCGCGATCGTGCGGTAGTTGGAACAATCTTTGGCACTGCCTTTCTTTGGAATGGGGATGTAAACTGACCTCCTCCAATCCTGTGGCCACTGCAGGGTTGTCCAAATCTTATGAAACAATGTATGCAGAATGTTAACAGCGTCATAGTTGAAGTTTTGAAGCAACTCAGCTGAAATGCCATCAATTCCGCTAGCTTTGTCCTTAGCAAGGCTGGCTAAGGCCCATTCAACTTCACTCTTCAGGATGCCCGGCTCTAGATCAGTAATCACAACCGTCTTATGTTTGGTTTGCACATTCGGGTCCTTCTTGTACAGTTCTTCTGTGTATTCCTGCCACGTCTTCTTTATCTCTGAGGCTTCAGTGAGGCCCTTGCCTCGCTTGTCCTTATCACGCCCAGCTTAGCACAGAAGCTTCCTTTGATATCTTTGATTGTCTTATACAGAGCTCTTGTGTTCCTTAATTGGCTGTTGTCCTCAACTGCTTGGCACTGTATGTTCAGGAAGGCATTCTTATCTCTCCTTGCTATTTTCTGAAAATCCGCATTGAGAACCTTGTATCTTTCTCTTTCCTCCATAACTTTTGCCATCCTCCTTTCCTCAGCTATTTGCAAAGCCTCTTCAGATAACCATTTTGCTTTCTTGCATTTCTTTTGCTTTGGAACTACCTTAGTAGCAACTTTTTGTATTATATCATGAACATCAGTCCACATCTCTTCGGGCTCTCTGTCTTCTAGATCTAATTCTTGAAATCGATTCCTCACTTCCACAGCATATTCTAATGGAATTTGATCCAGATCATACCTGAAAGGCGTTCTAGTTTTCTGCGTTTTCCTCAATCGGAGCTTAATTTTGGCAACAAGAAGCTGATGATCGGTGTCACAATCGGCCCCAGGCCTTGTTTTTACTGCTTGTATAGCACTTCTCCATCTCTGACGGCAAAGAATATAATCGATCTGATTCCTGTACAGACCGTCCGGTGAAATTCATGTGTACAGGCGCCTCTTGTGCTGTTGAAAATGAGTATTTGCTATGGTCAAGTTGTTTTCTTGACAAAACTCTACTAGCCTCTGCCCAGCTTCATTTGGCTCGCCAAGACTGAACTTGCCTATAATTCCGAATATTTCTTCACTCCCGACCTTAGCATTCCAGTCTCCTATGAGAAAAACGACGTCTGATGATGCGGTGCGGTCTAAAAGGCATTGTAGGTCTGCATAAAATCTCTTAACATCAGCTTCTTCAGCAGTAGTGGTCGGTGCATAGACTTGGATAACTGTTATGTTGAAAAGGAGACCTTGGATCCGAATTGAAATCATTCGGTCGTTTTTGGGGTCGTACCCTAGCACTGCTTTGCCCATTCTCCTGTTTACTATGAGAGCGACCCCATTCCCTCTCTTAAATTCGTGCCCACAATAATAGACATAATGGTCGCCGGAGTTGAATTCTCCCATTCCGGTCCACTTGAACTCGCTGATACCCAAGATATCAATGTTCAATCTGTCCATTTCTCGCTTGACGACATCCAGTTTACCTTGCGTCATAGATCTTACATTCCATGTTGCTAAGTGATAGATCTCCTTGCAACATCGGACTTTCCGGTCGCTTCCCGACACATCCACAACTGAGCGTCCTTCTGGCTTTTGCCCAGCTGCTTCATTCGTCCTGGAGCTACTAGGAATCGCCCTTTGTTCATCCCCAGTAACATGTGGGACGCCTTCCAACCTGGGGGGCTCATCTTTCGGCGCCATATCATTATTGGTATTGTGACTGGCCATAGGGTTTTCTTGGCAGGAAATACTGGAGTGGGTTGCCATTACCTTCTCCAGTGAATCACATTTTGTCAGAACTCTCTGCCGTGACCGGTCTATCTTGGGTGGCCCTACACAGCAGATCTCACGACTTCATTGAGTTTCGCAAGCCCCTCCGCCACGACAAGGCGGAGGGGCTTGAGAGCAACAATTCTTAACACTGTAACATATTACTCATTTCAATTGTATGCAAGATTTTTTTTTCACCTAGCCTGAGTAATTATCTCATCGCTCTATATTCTAGCTACATTTCACTGAAGACTAGTTTGAGTCGCCAATATTACACGAACTCGAAAAAAAAAAACAGGCCGAACGCAGTTCCATCAATTTTCTCTCACCGACCTGTCCTGAAGTAAAGGAAGCCTCCTCGACAGAGACATGAACCTGGCGCTGATAGTAGTCAGTTATTTCTGTGGCTTGCTCTTTTCCCACCTCCATTTATGAGAAAACAAGAAAGTATAAAAATTAAAAGTCAATGTATAGTTGTCTCGTCAGATATTATGAGATAATAGAGATATGACTGACAACGTAAGTCAATGAAAATCGAAGTATATCAATGGGTCATGGGACGGCATCAGATTAAATAGTTATGGTTATGAATAGTGATAGGTAATGATGGTGACTGTTACTGATAATAATAGTAAATTATAGTAACAGGCCCGGATAGGGAGGTGATAGTGTTCGTTGCGGATAGTGACAGTTACGATAGGTCTCTGGCATTAGTATATATAGTGATAGATAGGATAGCGATAGTTAATGAATTGGCAGTTATATGCTTTCTCATTTCCGCACGTTGAAGACCTATGTGCACCTTGTAATTTTTTTATTTGATTGTTGCGTTCAATGAAATCAAGCTCTTTTACACAGCGCATGAAACCACAGCATGCTTGCCCCAGAACTTCAGTGTATCGGCAGTAGGGCCCACCACTTCTCCCAGTGTACCCTGGTGTCTTTTAACCACACGCGAAGTCAGTGAGGAGCCGCGTACTCATAACATTATTTAATTCCTCCATCAGCATCATATCAGGGCTGCCGTGGCAAACCTGTTCATTGCCTCGAAGCAGCAAGGAAGAGCTCAAAATTTGGTTTTATACAAAATTAACTAATGAACGCAGATTATCGCGGATCGCTAACTAGCGCAGTGCCATTACACTTGGCCTAAGCTTTCCAACGGTATGCGGTTCGATGTTGTAGCTAAAATTTAGATTTTAATTGCAATTTACTAAATATCAATTAATTTGGCCCAGTAATTGATCGAAACACATGTACAATTAACCAATAATCCAATATCATGATTGATCACGTGACATATACTATGCTTAGAAAGATAGCTTGACAGTAGCGAAATAGACTAAGTCCTGCTTTAACCTTCTCTAATCTTGAAGTTCAAAGCACCAGCCTGGATCGTTGGCCGAAGTTTTACCGCGGTGACAGATTTCACGCTCTAAAAAAAAGAAACACAAAGTCAGAGGCAGTACTAGATTAAGTGCACAAAGTAAAACCTTATCATGAGACTTAAAAAGTGTCTGTAGCACAGAGCTCGACTGAAAGCTTTTTTTATCAGTATTCCCCATTCAAACAGTTCTAAGAAGAAACCAATCAATTCATGAACTTTACTTTCGCCATTCTCAATGCTTTTCTCGCAATTTTTCAAAAATTTTGTGCACTCCTGGAGCACAGACCTGGCCCAAAAGCTCGCGCTTCACTCACTGCTGCGGCCGGCCGGCGGGCGTCAAGGGGAAAAAGCGTGTCGTGCGCAGCTCTCGCCGCCGCCGCGCGAGGAGAATCGAGGAGGAAAGCGCGGCGCGGAGGAGAGTGTCGCTACTTTCAAATTATCAAGGGACTTTACAATAGGGATAGACGGTACTGTCGTGCTGATCCACCGGGGAGAAATCGGCAGTCGCCTTTTCCTGTCCCCCCTCCCCCATCATCTTTCTCTTTCCTATCTCTTTTGTCGGCACTGTCCTTTCTCATTTCTTTTTCTTCTTTTTTGCTTGGCGGCGACGGCTAACCCTGTGTGGAGTAGCTATAAGGGACACAAGCATCGCAGGGTGGCGCTGCGGGCGCCAGTGAACAGCGCCTTCTCCGGCGCCTGTAGACTTTCGTGTCTTTGCAGCCTCTGCATACGGGGGCAACTCGTTGCGCGCGCTCGCGTTCTTTGTCGCTCGCGTGGTTAAAAGCTGCTTGCGCGCGCGCGCGCGCCCCTTCTGATCGCAGTCAACTCGCTTTGCGCGCGATTGCATTTCCGTGTTGAAAGAAAGCTGTCTTGCGCGCGCGCGCTTCTGCTTCTACTTTTCAAACTCGCGCTTGGAAGAAATGGTATTTGAAGCGAGTGTGCAGCAATGTACACGCTTCGATAGGATTTTCAGAAAATAGCCGACAGCGGTCGCTATTTTCACCGCACAAATATCAAAAAGGGAGAGCTGTTAGTCAGCCATGTGCATTCTGTTGAGCAGATTAAAGAATATAAGCTGTTATCGTGAAGGCTAAGCGTGTGTTGTAGGTCAGCGACCACATCGCGTAGGACGTGGGATTTGAGGCAAGTATTTAATTTTTATTACACCCATTTCATTAAGGCCCAGATTGTAAGGCGCATGCAATCATTCGATGCGCTGTTTGGTTTAATTTCTGAAGAGCTTGCAGATGGAATCTAGTTGGTGCCTATGAACTTAATTAAAGATACTTGGGTTCGTTCGCATCTTAGGCGCGCTTTTTGGTATATGCCGATACGTTAATTTTGATGCCGATTGTCGTGGAATTGCATACTCAGAACATTTTATACGCAGCTTCCACCTAAATAGAATGCGAATTCACATGTATTCAAAGAAACATCAACGCTTCTGCTGCAAACGAAATATTTTCGAACTTTAAATTTCGTGAATCGCATTCAGGTCCTAATAACTGGTCCCGCAATTGATCGAGTAATTTCAATTCCACAGAGTAAATGAGACAGTTCAGGATAATATCTAGAAAAACAAATTTTCGCCTCGTGGTTAATACTTCATTGTTCCTATAGCTTTTATATTACTACATAACTGTTTTATTCAATCACTTGCCCCGCCGCGGTGGCTCACGCGTTAGCGACCGTTGGTCATGGCTACGCGGGTTTGATCCCGGCCGCCGCTCGCTGGAGGCGAACATCAAGGAGGTCCTTAGAAATATACGTTCCCGTTAAATAGCCACGCAAGGGAGGGGGAGGAGGAGAAATTTTTGCGGCTCTCCAATACAGCGCCCCTCGTGTACGTTGAACACTACAAAATAAAACGAACATGTTCACTTAATTGGATCCTTGCTTACAGGTCATTTTATATATCCTGCCTTGGAGCTTCAGTGTCTGCTTTCTAAAGAAGAAAAACTTTACGTCTGAGCATGAGTTGCGAGGCAGCATATCCTTGTTCTCTTTTGTTAGTTTCGCTCCTTATGTCGTGGGTTCGAAATGAATCAAACGGCCATCTCTGTTATGTGACATATTTCTTTGCACCTAGCATGGACATGAACTGAAAAGCGCCAGCTTGCGATTTCCCGTGTTAAGTGTACCTGCAAGGCAGTAATTCAGGGGCGCTGCACGCATGTTCCTGCTGTGTGGTCTTTCATAAACTCCCACGAAGATGAGTCCTGCACAAGCCAGGCACAACAATGGGGCAAATCCAGCGGCAAGAATCCGAAGCCCTCTTTAGAGAGCATCTGGGCCTTAATGAAATGGGTATAATAAAAATTAGGTACCTGCTTCAAATCCCACGTCGTACACAATGTGTTCGCTGACCTGCGACACACACTTAGCATTCACGATAACAGCGTTGTCTTCTACAATCTGCTCAACAGATTACACATGGCTAACAGCTCTCCCTTTCTGACGTTTGCGCTGCGAAAATAGCCAGCGCTGTCGGCTAATTTCTGAAAACCATTTCGATGCGTGTACATCGCTGTACACTCGCTTCAAACACCACTTCGTACAAGCGCAAGTTTGAAAAGTAGAAGCAGAAGCGCGCGCGCACACAAGAAAGCTTTCTTTCAGCACGGAAATTCAAGCGCGTGCAAAGCGAGTAGACTGCGATCAGGGCGCGCGCGCGCAAAAGCAGGCTTTCAACAACGCGAGCGACAAAGAACGCGAGCTGCTTCCGCGTGCAGAAGCCGCAAAGACACGGAAGTCTACAGGCGAGCTGTTGCGACAGCCAACAACACAACAATACACTTCCCCACATATCGAGTGTCGCGGAGCCACTCCAGCCATGTTTTAAACTCAGCTGTGACACCTGTTTGCATGCCTGCGAAGCCACGGCGGCGGGCCGGCGCGAGCACTGACAAAAAGAGGTAACGCGAGCGACGTGAGCAGCACACGAAGCCGCCAGAACACGTTCGGTCAAGCGCCGCATCAGCGCCGCGCCCAACCAATGCTTCAAAATTTTGCCGCTGGTGGAGGAGAGCGCGCTGCAGTCGCGCAGCCAAACATGAGGTTGGGTTCCCCATCGTCAGTTGCCCATATCTGGTTATAGTAGTGGTGTGCTGCTGGCTTGGACAAGACTTCTTGGAAGTTCCTGTCCCGCCCCTCGTTGGGCTTCATGGTGGGTGGTAGACACAACAACCGAAAAAACAAACTCTTTCATGGATTCTTTATCACAAAAAAGTGATTGCCCTTCAAACAAAGAGGGTGGAGCGATGCTACGAGCCATTTTTCAGTGAAAACGAAAGAGTCCGTCCTAAAGTTTCACGTCGTACATAGCGAGGAACTTCAAAAACCTGCTCGGAAAATCTCCCGTCTCACTAAAACCCTGGTCCCTGGAAAAAAATATCAAAACTAGTGAAGCAGCGCAACGGCACAAGGCCAGAGGAAGAAATGGACAAACACAGCGCTGAACTGACAACAAATGTTTATTCCAGGTGCTAAGCATAAATATATATACTTTAGCACAATCGAAAAAAAAACAAAAAAGAAACAGGGGGGAGCGGAAAGAATCAACCCAGTCAGTGTGCGCATGCAACCGCTTCGCGTGTACAACGATTATACGATATCAAATAGTTATGCTCTTTCAACGAGATGGCTATGGAAGGAGTGCTGATACAATTATCACTGAGCTTCATGATTTCAGATGCTTCGATAATCTCTCGTGCACGTTTATCCTTGTGCTTGGTAACTACTTGGCTGTTTTTGAATACTGGGAAACATGAACAATCACGACTGTGAATGCCTATGTGGCGGACCGCGTTCTTAACGTTGTTTCCATGCTCCCTACATCTATCATTTATACAACGGCCAGTTTGGCCAATGTATGAACCACCACACGTCAACGGGACTGAATACATCACGTTTTCTTGATATTACACATACTCATCTTGTTGTTTTTCTTGCATTCATGACCAGATTCTGATCTTTTCTCTGGGCCATTTACCATAGCACACAAGCCATTCAGTCGTACGGGTGCCGAAAAGACATCAACTCCAGCCTTTTTACCTGTTCTCTTCAAATTGTGGGATACAACATGAACATGGGGTATTACTGCCATATTTCGTTTGGAATGAGGGACATCGTTGCCCCCCTCTTTTTAGCTTTTTCAAAATCCCTTCTGCTACTGACGCCAGAATATGAAGGGGGTATTTTGCGTCTGCTAGTCTATCAACCTGATTAGAAAAACTGTAATCAATCTTGTGTGGACAGGAGTCTTTCATGGCATTTTGAAAGCATGACGCCACAATGCCTCTTTTCACGAGCTTCGAATGGGCTGAGCTATAGGGAAGTACAGGCTTTTTACTCCTATGTTCAACAGACCAGCATACATGACCCAATGTACAGTAATTATACAGAGTTTTATACAGACGGATAAACAACTTCAACTTATATGGCTGTGCCGTAGTGGAAGAGAACTGGGAACAAATAATTAGATTTCCTCAGTGCGTATCAATATTTACGGCTGAACCCTATGCTATACTGACAGCTGTAGAAAAAAATAGTGAATGAAGGCATTGAGAATGGTGTCTTCTACATGGATTCATTGAGAGTACTCACTACTTTAAATCAAAGAAATGCTGCTATACTTCTTCTTGGTGACATAAAACATAATATAAAAATGATCATGACACAAGGCCATAACATAGTATTCTGGTGGTCCCATGTCAAGTAGGCATTGACAGCAATGAATGAGCGGACAAATGTACTGGTCTTGCGCACAACAAACTGATTCAGAGCGTAGGCATGTCACATAGAGATTGCATAAAATTAATGCAACATAAACAGAAGGATAAATGACAGTCTGTGGAAAAATCAAGAAAATAAAAAGTTGCGCCTCATAAAGCCCGAACTAGGAAATGGAGATCGAGCACACACCGACAGCGCTTTATGAAAGTGGTAGTATACCGTCTTCGTATTGGACATACGCATCATACACACAACGTTCTAGTCATGAATCATAACACCTGTGAAGAATGCGGTCAGATGCTCACTGTAAACCTTATTCCAATTACATGCTCAAAATTTGATGCGCTACGGAGAATATGTTTTAAAACATTTTAAAATCATACCATCCTATTCCACCCCACCATACTTTTAAGAAAAGGAGCAACTGTAGACATAGAATGTCTGTTTGGTTTCTTACAAGAAGGAAATTTTTAAACAAATTATGGGCTTTTAGCATATCCATTTCCTCTTTTTCAACCAAAACATTTGTTAACCTTGCTGTTGGCGCATGATAGACTTAGTTGCTTACGCGCCATATGACCCAACACAACAGAACACACGCTTTAATGATCGACGGTTGAGCGCAGTATGCTGATTGTGCCGTTTGTATTCTTCAGTTCGGCTGTTTTCTACAAGCAGGTTCCACGTGTTATTGTATTACACGAGGTCAACCAGCAGATACGCAGCAACTGCGGAGTGACGCGCCGCACCTTTCCACGCAATCCGTCTGTGAGCCTCTTTTCCTCAGTTGTAAAGTAAACGTCGTTCGACGTTTCAAGCATATTTTGCTCGTGTCATTAAAAACAAACTTTATTGTGAGTGCTTCAAAAGACCAGTGACTATTAACACAGCTTTCTGTTTTGCGAACATGTGTGGTCCAGGCGACATGGTGCTTTATAGTTGCCATGAGGATAACAAACTTTCAGCGCAGTGGGTCCGTGCCGCGAAAAGTAAAACATTTCTTACCTTTGGAATCGGCTCTGTTTTGCCTTAATGATTTTCGTGCCGATGACGATCATCGACTCTTGGCAGCAATTGCGGCACTTGGGATACCAAATAAATCAGGCCAACTGAAGCCTGCTGCCGTTTTTTATTGTTCAGCACTTAACAAGTCTAATACAGTTGTTGCAGTACTGGCTTCATCGTCTTTACGATTAACTAAGGATACCAAACTTAAAATAGTATTCCCGGTTCATAATGACACGTGGTGTTGACAAGGTTGATGACACAAATGGAGAGTCTTGGAGTGCAGGTGAGAAACTATTGGGCTGACTTGCACCCACAAAAGAACTAAGCAACTCGGCGGCGGCGATAGCAACAAACGCGCTCGTCGATCTTGGAACTAAGAACGCCTGTCCCACACATCAACGCTCAATATCAAGGCAGCTCCGATCCATCTAGATAAAGTGGCCAACTGTTGCTAGCACAACCTGGAACATTGTAGAAACATACGCAATTGGTCGCAATCTTCGAGACAGAATTCGGCGCACCTTGCACGACAAATAAAACTGACAAAGGTGCGTCTGGCGACATCGAGCATTAACAAATAATGAATACAGAATTTATACGTGCGCCAGAATCACAGTGATAAAGCCGCATGCCGGCGGCTGTTAAAAAAACAACAAATACAGTTTTGAAGGTTTCGCGGCATTTACTCCCCCCTTAGAAAATCCCCGCCTCGATGTTCTAAAACAAAGCATCCTAAAAAAAACACTACAATGTTTAAACACCACATATTATTTAACGCGCACAATATGGCTTCAGTCGTACAACATGTACGATTTCTGGGCGCGCGCGTCGCCGTTGTGATGCTGCCCTGCCGTCGGGAATGACTTTATAGTCCAGTGGTCCGAAGCGGTGAATGATTTGTACGGCCCAAAGTATGGACACAACAAATTTTCACTTCCTCCTGGACGGCTCATTGGTGTCCAAATCCACACTTGATCTTCTGGATTGTACTCAGCGTGGCGTCGTCGTCAGTTGTATCGTAGGCTGCCGGTACGCTGTTGGTCGTTAATACACAGCCGTGCGACTCCAAGGGCTTCCTCAGCACGCTGCAGGTAGGCGGCGACGTTAAGGTAGTCCTCGTTGGTTAGGTGCGGCAGCGTTGCGTCGAGCGTCGTAGTGGGCTCTCTGCCGTACACAAGCTTAAAAGGGGTCGCTCTGGTCATCTCGTGGACAGTCGTGTTATACGCAAAAATCACGTACGGCAAAATGGTGTCCCAGGTCTTGTGTTCGGCGTCCACGTACTTGTAGACCATGTCTGCGATCGTTTTGTTCAAGCGCTTCGTAAGTCCATTGGTCTGGGGATGTTAGGCAGTTGTCCTCCTGTGACTCGTCTGGCTGTACTTCAGGAGGGCTTGAGTGAGCTCTGCCGTAAGTGCTGTTCCCCTGTCCGTGATTACAAATTCTGGGACGCCGTGTCGTAGGAGGATTTGGTCGGCAATAAACTTGGCGACTTCTACGGTGGAACCGTTAGGCAGGGCTTCGGCTTCGGTGTAACGGGTCATGTAATCAGTAGCCATGATAATCCACTTGTTTCCCGTCGATGAAATTGGGAAGAGACCGAGGAGTTCTATTCCTATTTGTTGAAAAGGCTTAGTTGGGGGTAGTAATGAGTTCAGTAGACCATGCAAGTCTCGTCGGAAGTGTCTTGCGTCGGGCGACACTGGCAGCTAATTGTGGCCAATAATACTTCTCCCGGATTCGATGCAATGTGCCTGCAATGCCGAGATGCCCTGCCATTGGTTCATCTGTCTTGCGTCGCTGGCTCCATCGGGCAAGGCGGCCTGAGGAAGCTTTTAAGTTGGCGAGGCAGCAGAGAGCATGGTGGTCGCTCAAAAGCCTGAATTGTCGTCCATACAAATATGAGTGAAAATATGATGTGGCCCAAATAAAGGCAAGCCATTATTTCTCTGTCGCCGAATAATTCCATCCAGCTTTCGAAAAAGAACAACTAGCGTAGGCGATAACTTTCTCATGTCCGGTGCTCTTTAGAACGAGAACAGCACCTAGGCCCAAACTGCTTGCGTCGGTGTGAATTTCGGTCTCGGCGTTTTCATCTAAGTGGCCCAGGACAGGAGACTGTAGGCGGCGCTCACATTCAGCGAAGGCTTCTTGCGGCGCTTTCCATCGAAAAGCTATGCCACTCTTTGTAAGCTGCATAAACGGCTTGGCAATGTGCTAAAAGTTCCTGACAAATCTTCAAAATAAGTGCATGGCCCAAGAAACCTGCGCAAGGCTTTCTTGTCGGTGGGCGATGGAAAGCGCGCGATCGCAGTTTTCTCCGGGTCTAGCCGAACACCATCCTTGCTAACTATGGGACCTAGGTGCCGGAGCTCCTCGTAGGCGAAGTGGCACTTCTCTTGTTTTTACGTTAGTCCCGATAGTTTGATGGCTTCCAGCACTGTCTGTAGACGTTTCAGGTGGTCTTCAAGGTTTGACGAGAAGACATCATCCAAGTATACCAGACAAATCTGCCACTTCAAGCCCGCCACCCCAGTGTACATTACTTGTTGAAACGTACCTGGTGCGGAGCAGAGACGAACGGGCATCACCTTGAACTCAAAAAGACCGTCCGATGGAATTAATACCGTCTTCCCGCGATCTCCTTTGTCGACCTCAATTCGCCAATATCCGCTCTTCAGATCCATCGATGAAAAGCACCTTCAATTGCAGAGCCGCTAGAGAATGTCGTCGATGCGAGGAAGAGGGTAAACATCTTTCTTCGTTATGCTGTTTAGGGGGCAGTAAGCGACGCAGAAGCGAATGGTCCCGTCTTTCTTCTTTAGCAGAAGGACTGGTGCCGCCCATGGGGCTCTTTAATGGCTGGATAACGTCGTCACGATGCATTGAATCGACTGGCTTGTAGATGGTTTGACGTTCTCGCGGCAATACGCGGTACGAGTTTTGGCGCAGAGGTCGGGCGTGTTCGTCCTTTAAAATGCGGTGCTTGGCCGGTGGTGTTGTATTTTCGATGACGACAAGAAGCGCTCACTGTAGCTTCGAAAAAGACTGCGAATTTGGTCTTTATGGTTAATGCCGGGTTGATGTCAAATGTGGGCTGACGAACTGGGTCAGGTGCGTCTTTAAGGAGCTGGCCGTGGAGGGCGAACATATCTCGGAGCTCCGCTAATTCGTAGAGAAAAGCGATCATCGTGCCCTTGTTGAGATGCCGGTATTCTTCGGTTAAGTTTTTTACCTGCACCTGAGCATGTCTCCTTCGGAATTTTGCGATGCTTCTTGCGACGCCGATACCTCGTTCCAAGAACTATTGGATATTTTCTCGACAATGCCATCAGCGGTTTTGATGTCCGCGCTACCCACTCAGACTACGACGCCTGATCGGGATGGCACGGTCAATTCTGCTTTGAGGACGTTTAGACCAACGTGTTGCGTCCAACTAGTCGCAGCAGGTGTGGCTTTGTTTGCAGAGAGCTTGATGAGCTTAGATCGCAGGTCGATGATAGTCCTATCTTCATTTAGGAAAATCATGCTTAAAATCACGTCGCGGGAACACTGCTGCCAAACCACGACGCTGGTGGGGTAGTACGCCGATTTATGATTATTCTTGCAGTGCATCACCCCGATGGAGCAATGAGGTTACGAGTACGAGTACCTGCGGTGCGAATCGGCGGGCCATCCCAAGCGGTCAATACGTTCCTGAGCTGGGCGGCTAACGGTCCACTGACGACTGAATAGTCAGCTGCGGTGTCTACTAGGGCAGTGGCCCTGCAAACGTCGACATCAACTTCAAGGTCGCTTGTTCGCGTCTTTGCATTGCATGTGGGCCCTGGTGTCCGATCTCGGCTCCGTCGTTTTTTCAGGTCACGGCCGGGGCATACCATTGTTACTTCGCTAGGCGGCGGTGTCGGTTTGTACTCTGGTTGTGTTTTCGTTAATATCGTCGTGTGGAGTGGCGGTGAAAGGCTGCGTCGTCGTTAGTGGCCGTCGGCAGCGGAGTATCTTTGTGTTTTCGCTGTTGAGCAACCTCTCCTCCAAAGGCTGCTCTATTTAGTTTCTCCTGCGCGGGCTAGGAGGGGACCTTCCTCGTAATTAGCTCTGGCCTGGCGACGCAAAGCGGTCCCTGAAAAGAGAGGGTAAGCGTGACAGATGATTTGGCGATGCGTGCTCTCCCTTCCGCAGATAGTCGTCGATTGCTTGTGGTCGCTTGCCAGGACGGGGTCATGGGGCGCTGACTGCAAATCCGCAGAGGCCGATTTGTCGGTACGGGCAGTGGCGTCGGCCTGACTGCAGTGGGAGCATAACGACCGGTTGTTCTCAGTCCTGCAGGCGTCGCACTTCCTCGCACTTGGGGGTCGTTCGTAAGTTTGGCGGGAGGGAGCCAAGGGGCAACTTTCAGGAACAGGACGGTAGCGGCGAGAGCTTGGAAAGTCAAGTCGGGGCGCAGGACGACTTATTGCAGCAGCACAGTTTATGACGGCTGCTTTTTGCGCTGGGACAGTCGGAGCGGTCACCTGTGGAACACCGAGTGCCTGCTTGACTTCTTCATGGACGACGTCCTCAAGCGTCGCCACCTGGGGTTGTTGCGATGATGGCAGCGATCGGCGGAGCTCCCCTCGCACGATCTTCCGGATGAAGTCCCGAAGGTTCTCTCCGCTTGCAGATTCCCCGGGCTAGTGGCTTGAGTAGTCCGGTTGAAGTTGTCGCTCCTAGTGGTGCATCCAGGTGTCCGACGTCTTCTCGATGGTTGATGCCTCACTTTCAAATTCATGAACTGTTTTCGGTGGGTTCCGGACAAGTCCTGCAAAAAGCGACTTTAACGCCTCGCCTTAAAATTTCGCTCTCTCACCTTCGGTCACGCTATGATCGGCGAGGCGAAATAGGCGGTTTATCTCCTCAACGTAAACCAGGACATTCTCATTTCGGATTTGAAGCCTTGATTGAAGGATGGCCTTGACGCTTTCCTTCCAAACACTTGCAAAAACTGCCAAAAACTTTTTCTTGAAAATTTCCCATTCCTTCAAAGCTGCCCCTTGATTTTCGAACCAAATGCGGGCAGATCCATCAAGAGCAAAATAGACTTGTCTAACTTCGCTTCGTCGTTCCAGGCATTGAACGTTACCGCGCATTCGAGCAGGTCCAGCCAGTCTTCTGCATCCTCGTCCGGTCGTCCTCTGATAGGGGGGCTCACGGGGTTGCACGAAAACCATCTGTGCTTTCTGCTCGACGGGTGCCATCTTCGGGGTCCGTCATGGTGTCGGGATACAGCACGTTCACCTGACGTCACATGGTGGTGACAAGGTCGATGACAGAAATGAAGAGTCTTGGAGTGCATGGAAAAAGCTCTCTATTGGACTGATTTGCGCCCGCAAAAGAACTAATCAACTCGGCGGTGGCGATAGCAACAAACGTGCTCGTCAATCGTCGAACTAAGAATGCCTGTCGCACACATCAACGCTGAATTTAGGGCTGCTCCGAACCATCTAGATAACGTCGCAAACGGTTACTAGCTTAACCTGGCACATTGTAGAAACATGCGCGACTGGTTGGAATCCTCGAGACAGATCTCGGCGCATTTTGTGCGACAAAGAAAACTGACAAAGGTGTGCCTTTGCGGCATCGAGCATTAAAAAGCAAAGGATAGCGAATTGGTACACACGCCAGAGTTACAGTGATAAGGCCGCATGCCGGCGGCTGTTGAAAAACAGTTTTGAATGTTTCGCGGCAATATGTTGTACAGCTCACCGGCTTTCCCGACTACGCCGACAATTATCAATGAGGCTCATTAAATGACATAGATGATCGGTAAAACAAAGCTGCATTTGCAATAGTCATATATAACACAGGGTCTGCAATACCGTTCTGCTCGCAAGGGAACAGCTCGCTCAAGCATAGTCCGAAGGCAACACTGACTCTAATGCCGCGCCGGCGGCGCCTTCAGCAAGCTGTTCATGAACCCCTTGCGCTAGCGTCACGAAAGCATACTCAGACTTGTTATCCTGAATAATGAACACAGTGGAATGCTAAAATAAACGCCAATTGAGTATCGCTATCCGTACCGAGATGCTGGTAAGAGTGATAACTGTGACACAAGCAAGTTTCGCTCGGCAACTGTGTAGCTGCACTTGCCGCGGTGCATCGTAATTCATTCAGTATTCTTGTATACATTAGCTCCTCTGCTAAGGCGGAACCGTAATTAATATCTTCAATTAATTATGAGACAAAATGATATACAGTAGGCAATTCAATGAGTAGCCCATTTTGTTGCAGCGCTGCTCAATCCCCAAGCGTCGTCTGCTGTTGCGCCGACGCTCGCTGCCTGCACCGTTCCGGAAAGCTCCCTTCATGGGGCGCTGAAGGTGCTGCGAACCTGACTGATTTCATAATGCGGCTGAAGCTGGACCATCTTCGGCGTTGCGTTGAACAGCGCACCACGCCAACTAAGCTCCAAAGACCGGACTGGATGCAAGTGTGCGTTTATCGTTGCGTCGTCCGGCGATGCTCGAAAGTTGTATAAACGTGCTATGGACTTGGATTGCATTATATACAATGACTATTCCTTTTGTTGCTACTGAAACGAGCTTTAGCCTGTAAAGGGCAGTTGTTAAAGCGGGCCAGCTCTTGCGCTTTTCGACTCGCGCAAATGTGCTGACTTTGATTTTGATGTCGTACTCGACACCGTCTTTCGTAGCGTCGTTGCTGTTTTCCTAGAATTGCTCGTTGCTCGAACGCGTACGGTAATTATCCAATGTGTATTACAGGGTTCGAATCATCAATAACATTTTAAATCGCGGTCTCAAGTCACGTGAAACAACAGGCAAGCAGCACCCCCGCCTCCGTGACCTTGTATACCGCGAATTGGTATACCGTCTACTAGCCGCGCACTGCGTATGTGGAGCCACATTTAATACGCGAGAGGAGGAGCGGCAAGGCCGGATGAGGAGAGAGGACATATGGCGATACCTTTAGTTTATTGAGGGGTTTTAGGAGTGGTAGATCGCCAGATGAACAACGTGTTAATCAGGGATGACGAAGGGTGTGAAGGTGGAATGTCACTCTCCGACGACATCTGGCGCTGCATGGTTGTGCACAAACACAATACACACACAAGAGAATTAAACCAAGACGTTAACACAGATGATGCGCTCGCTACCAACTGCCTGTTTTTGTGGTACGAAGAAGAGAGCTTCACAAAAAAACGTGGGGTTACAATATGAAGAAGAAGTAAACAAAATATTAATAAAAAATGCGAAGAAATTCAGAATGAAAAATTTATTGAAATCAAAACGAAAGTAAATCGAAGATAATGACAAATTAGGTATAACTTCTTGTCACATTGTCAAAACGGAGGAGTATCATCTCCTTGCTGTTGAGAGCCACCGACGCAACACTCAGAAATACCCCTTCTTCCCCCGAAATCATCTTGAATGATTCAATAATCTCTTTTAAATCTCAACAGCAACGAGGTGATACTTCTCCTTTTGGACAATGTGACACGACGTGTGGACAATGTGACAAGAAGTTAGAATTAATTTGTCATTGTTTTCGTTTTATTTTCATTTAATGTGTTCATTCTAAATTTCTTTGCATTTTTCTGAATCTTTTGTTTACTTCTTCATATTGTAACCCCGCGTTTTTGTGAAACTTTCTTCTTCGTACCCCAAAAACAGGCAGTTTGTAGCGAGCGCATCATCTGTGTTAACGTCTTGGTTTTATTTTCTTGTGTGCGTGTTGTTTTTGTGTATAACCATGCAGCGCCGGATGTCTCGGAGTGGTATAGCCAACTAGCCCGTTCGCAAGTACTACTGAGTGTCACTCTACCAGTTCAACGCGATTGATCAGCAAGCAGGTTTGATAAACAAGCGTTTTTGTATCTTTATAGCCATATTATAGGTATGACCGCAGCATTTGCAACGCATACACCAGATATCTAGTGTTTCAAAACAAGCTTCATCCTCCCTATTTTTCTGGCCCATAGGCAGGACCACTACCATTGCTCCCCCCCCCCCCCCTCATGGGCATGACCACGACAATTTACCTCCCCCCCCCCCTCATTCCAGAAGAGAAACTGTACTTTTCTTCATTACAACCAATCCTGCCTTGAGTTTGTAATTCTGCTTGTGGACCGGATACAAAGCAGGATAGGGTAGGAAACCAGCCGAGGCTTTTGAATGTATAGCTGTGGACGGAGATTCTTTATATTGTGCCCTTTACTAAGGAAAGATGAGCAATGGCATCTCAGCGTAAGAAACTCGGAGTTCAGAGTACAGGCAAAGGCGACAGAGTTCCGAACCTGTGGAGGGTAGTCGAGATTAGGCCGTTTGAAGAGAGATCCGTTGCCGGCACACGCTGGTGTATGTGCTGAAATCTGGTGAAAGTATTACGCACTGGTGAACATATTTACACTAATATAGATTGATAGTATTCACTTCGTTCGCCATGTTTTTACTCGTGCAAGATTAATAATTTCAGTGTTTTCTGCCGGGTAGCGCAGTGGTTACAGCGCTCGACTACTGCTCCCAAGAATGCAGGATCTAATCTCGGTCTCGGCGGCCGCTTTTCCATGGAGGCGAAAATCAAGGCGCCCGTGTGCTGTGCGATGTCAGTGCAAGCTAAGAACCCCAGGCGGTCAAAATTTTCGCAGTGTCCCACTACGGCATCTTTTATAGCCTGAGTTGCTTTGGGGCGCTAAACACCACAAATCAAATAAGCAGGAACAAAAGATGGGGACGACGACGAGACAGGACTACCGCTAACTTTCAAATAAGGTTTATTGCAGAAAGGGCCGTATATAACCTTCGGGATCAGCAGGGGAGGGGAAACACGAACAAGTTGCTATCAAACAGCCGCGTGTTATGCCAAAAAATAAGGAGGGGTGTGTGTACAAAATTGTTTTTATGTGGAAAGCACTACGTTCAACACACTCGGCATCCCAAGGAGCTGACAAGGGACATAATGGAATCACTGGAGATAGCTCGGGCAGAGGATAATGTGTCAGTAAGGCGTCTGTGGCATTCTTAAGGAAAGAACATGATTTTTTGGCGTAGCATGTGGCTGTTTGATAGCAACTTGTACGTATTTTCTCTGCCTCTGCTTGTCGTGAAGGGTATATACGGGCGTTTCTGCACTAAACCCTCTGTTTTAACTTAGCCCTTGTGCTGTCTCGTCGTCTTGCCCATCTTTTGCTCCTGCGCTCTTCTCTTTAATTTACGATGTCTAACCAAAACGCCCATTCCTATTCACTTCTGTTTCCATATGAAGCTTGCGAAAGCTGCACTTTAAATGATTATTGGGGCACGTTTGTGTGACGAACGGTTTTTCATATGCAGCTCCAGCCGAGGCCCAACCACGCGTGGATGCTCAACAAGGCTCATATCCTGTGCTAAGTGTGACTTGATCATGCCACAAGAGAACCTCTGTCAGCACCTGCGCGACGCGCATCGTGGAGACAACGGGAGAGAGGTGGAAGCGGCACACGTGACCTTTCACGCTCCACAGCAACGACAGGTGAGCCATGCTGACCACTTTCTCAACATCAACGCCAGCATAAGAAGCTTCGAAAGGATAGCTGTCAAGTTTATTTATTTGTTTATTTATTTCACTTTCCCTAATGGCCAAGCAGGAGGCATTAGGGAGGGGTTGGGTGGTTCAGAGTTTTATAACTTAACAATGCACAAAAGGTGATTTAACATAACATAATAAACAACGCAAGTAACATAGACCACTTTCTTTATTCTGCGGGTTGATGGTGCAAATGTAGCCTATTTAATATGTTTTGTGCATAAATTACCTCTGCAAAGCTCTACTGTTCCAGAAATTTCCTATTATGCCTGCGCTCCTGCCAGCAACACAAGCACAATATATAAAGGCATTTCCCAACTGGTTCCTAAGTATTTTAATATAATGAATACTTACTTTCAATAGAATTATTTTTATTAAATCAAGAATTAAAAATAAAATAAGTCTTAAGGAATGATTAATATTTAATAAATATTCCTGTAGCGCTCTCACAAGGGTTTCCGCTTTCCGGACGTCCGTTTAGCATGGAATGCCAGAGAGGTTAAGCAATGATGGCAGGAATAAAGAGCAATTCCTAAAAATAACGTGTATATGTAAACAACATTGGCTCCACTAGGCTTGAAAAACGCGTCGTTCAATTACTGTGATTAAGTAGAAAGTTTCGAAGACAATAAAGCTGCCGGTCATTGGCTGGCACACGCCGCATTTTTTCACCTTTCACTAAAGGTATATAGTACAAGTACACTTTAAAACGTGTCCTGCTAACGTAGCTACATAATACGTTTTGTACGGATTATTTTATGAAATAAAAGCGCATAGAAGACCGGGTGTTTATCCATTTGTTGTGATATCGTGTTTTTGATTTAACACATTAACCAAAAGGTAGCATAATGCTTCGCTTCAAGGTTAAAATGTTCCAGCCCGTGAATAGTCTTATTGTCACGCAAAATGCCGCGCTTACTTCTCTGATAATCCAACAGTTAGTCTACATATTCAATGCATACACGGAACGGCACTCTAGTTGTCACGTGTTAAAATATTCTAAATGTAAGCATGTCACGCCGCACAAGTTAGAAAAGCAGTGAAATGCTCTTGTCTTATTTCGAATGGTGATCGGACATTTGACGAAGTCGAGGTAAAACAAAAATCGATTATGTGAAAATGTTGGGCACTGTGTTGTTGCGTCTACCCCTTATATATCCCCGTCTCTTCGGCACCGCTAGAAATGAATGCTATTTGTGTGTTAATAGATGATATCTTCATTAACACATAAAGCAAAAAAGTAGAGAACTAGGAATCCAGAAATTAGCATTTATTATAATGTCCACTGGGAAGCGTTAGGAGTATTATGCGCACCATTTTTTATGATGCACTAAAATGCCCCTTCAATATTTCTGCTCTGGTCCCTGGTCCTCTGCTTGAAAATCATGAAAGCATAACTTGTATTGCTTGCTTCTTCCTTTGCAGAATGGTTTTAAAGCCTCACCTGGAAACTGACTAGGGGGACCGGACTTTCGCAACAAGATATTCATGGTAAAGAGGACACATGGCGCTGGACGACACTGAAGATCAGGCTGAAAGCTTTCAGGGATATACTGGCCTTGCCGTCCTTTTTTGATGCTTCAGCCCTGCTTTTCCCTCTATAAACGGACCACTGGAATGCATGCAAGATGTCATGAATCACTTGCAGTTCGAGTTTTTCATACAGCAGCCGCAGAATTAAGGATGTTGTAGTGTACACGTAAATGTGATGGCTTGCTTTTAAAATTTGTTCTCAAAGAATGTATTCAATAATCCGTTTGTTCAAGCAACGGCGGTCAACTACTGCCTCCTGTAGTGTATCGTTAACCAAAATGTTCTTTTGACATGAGCTCGTGTAGCCACGCTTTCTCTTGAAAGCAACTCTGGTTGCTAAAGAGCCACGAATATGTTCTTAAAAACTTACGAAACTTTTATGAATAAATTAACGACGCTCGCGGAGGCAAGGTCGAATGCAGGCTAGCCTCTATTCACAGCCTCATTCTTTAAGGGCCATAGAATTCGAGGAAAAATTACGGAGCAATACATTGAAGAATCAAAATATTTCATAATATGCTCTTTGTCCGACCTGTAATTTAGTATGTTAGTTGGTGCTGTTGGATTAACTATCAGTTGTTAGGAATACAATTGCGCTCGTTCGCTTCGTCACTTGACAGAGGCTACTATTTATTTTTATAACCACCTTGGCCGTGAACAAGCACAGTCATCTCGGGACATCGCCTTATGCGCTGCCAATATTATCGCATAATAAGACCTGAATAAAATGAGATTCGCCGATGACATAACCTTTCTAAAAAACTCGGAAGACGAATTACAAAAATTGGTGAATGACTTAGAGAGAAAATGCTGACAGGTAGGCCTAACAACAATATGCAGATTAAGAAAATGTTGAACATCTTCGGAAAGGAATAGCAGAGTAGAAATACGTGAATGTGACTGATTGCTTCCAAAAAATGTGGTGCTACAGGGAAACCGTCTGCGTGCTTTCCTTGGAACATAATATTTAAATCGGAGGACACTATACTGTATGAAAAAATAGTACAATGAAATAAAAGTGTCATGGTTGTAAATTGCCTTCTCTATTATGCAATGGGATATGCCGTATTTGGATGGGTATGACGGCTGTCTTCTGACACCTGTGTCTGAGACGTGAGATATAATGTTAAGCTGTCCCTTTAGATGTGCATACTAGTTATGTGGTCTGTTCTGAATTCTGTCCGCTTCCTTTAACCTGTCGTTAATCTGAGCAAACATGCGCTTTGTTAACTTCAGATGGTAGAACCCGCGCATGAAATATTTGTGGCACCGGGAATGCAGACCCTTAATCGAAGTGGATATTATGTGTCTGAAATATAATCTACAGGTTATGTTGCATGTGGCGCTAGAAGAGCTTGATGCTTGTATCGTGTACATTGCACATACTTAAATGTTCAAGAACGCTTTGGGCCAATGGATAGATTAGCCACCACTTCTTCCCTTTAAATTGTTTCCTACACATTGATGTTCGTACATTTTTTTTATTGATGTGTGGCTTTCATATTCGGCATGATTAAGCAGATTGCAGAAAATTGCATTACATGGAATCTGTCATAATGTATTTTCAGAGCATTTCACGACGTGAGTGCTCAGATAAGGATTCAATTTTTTCTGCTTACTTGCTATTCTTATAATACACAACGCCGACATCCATATGGTCTTAAATATAGAGAGAAAATTCCTTACCCTCGCCTCTGTTCTTAGGTCGTTCGCCCGCAATAGAGAACTAGCTTGTAATAGTGGTTTTATATGACTTTTAACTCTTTTAATACTTTTGTAAACACTTGTCGCACCAGAACCCTTTCACCGATGCAGAGATTGTAAATGAACAAATGTAACCTTGAATAAAGTTTTTTTTTTAAGCCGAGAATGCCGAGATGAAGATTGTTTTCTCATATAAGGTGTACATAAATCATACAGAAACAGATTTCAGAGCTCAAGGCAGAATCGGCGCCTGCTATAGTCGAATGTATAAACCTATGTACAAGATATCAGAGCAGCAAACGTAGTCAAAGGAAAACAAAAACAGCGTGGATAATATTGTCACGTAGTGGTTACAAGCCCGGTAGCCGCAAATGGCACCGGCATGGCACTAATGAAATTTTTACTGGGCTAAGTTGCGTTAGCAAAATAACTTTTATTCGTTTTATTTATTGATTTACAATACTGTCAGCCCTTGCGGGCTGTTACAGGGTGAGCATGTCAAAATAGGAAGAAGGTGACAGCAACAGTTTAAAAATAAATAAATACAAGTCATGCAAGGATGATATGATATGAATACCTGTAGACAAGCAGGGAATTGACATAAAATGAAGCATAATTCTCATTTAACACATGTCCCAAATTTCTGTACAAAATCCTCGGTTGATGTAGTGCAAACAAATAATTGCGGGTGAATGTTATTCCAATCTATTACTGTTCTGGAGAGAAAAGAATATTTAGAATCAAGCTTTGCTGTGTAGGTCATAACTGCATATGCGTGATTAATACGAGGCGATAGTCAGCAGATCGAAATTACGAACCAGGCTGGACGTTTAATTTGCCGTTATACAGTTGGCAAACCAACTTTAGCTAGGTTATTTTTTTCCTAGTGCTTAGTTCTGAGAGCTACCTAAAGCTAGCATAGCTGTTACCGACTGGTGTCCGCTGGTAGGCTAAAAAAATAAATCTGACAAGTCTTTGTAGCCGTTCTAATTTATCAATGAGGTACAGCTGATAGGCGTCCCTGATTACGGCTGCATATTCTAAAGATAGACGGATGATAGTGTTATATGCCTTAAGGTTAGCATCTAGGTTAGCATAAGTTTCCGTTTTAGGAACTCGACCTTTTTTTTTCCCAAATCACACATTCGGCTTACATGTTCACTAGATTGCTAGTGATTTTTACGAAGAGGTACTTCTTTGTGACATGTTTTATTTAGGTGTTATTGATGGCTAATGGGAAAACTTTATGATGTTTCTTATTAGTAAGGGTCATGTAAATGTCTTTGCAAGGTTAAGACACATTCCCCTCTGAAGACACCACTGTGAATCTTTCTCAGAGACTTATTTACCAAAACTTGATCGTAAAGATTTTTAACGCGACAAAATAATAAACAATCGCTGGCGCACAGTCATATTTAACAGAGGGATGTATGTCCTTTCTAATACCATAAATATTCATACGTGAAAAAAGGCTAGTAGCGCAACAGGGGAAACCACAACAGGTGATGAGAGCCGTAGGTGTTCAGGCAAGCACCAAACGTTTCTTCAGCTTCGTCGTCTATTACTCTGTAGTCCACCGTCATCCTCTTCAGTGGCATATACGTAACATTACCCCGGCATGAAAAGCACAGTCCCGGTGCGTACTAGGTCGAACTATAGCTAGAGTGGTACGGCTTCATGCGAACGGCAAGAACAATTTCTGTACGGGGCATATCGAACTGTTGGTGTGGGTGCACAGGGGTGACCTCGTACCCAAGCAGCACACCAGCATTGGTCCAACAATGGTTCATCACTGGAAAAGAATGGCATCAATATTGGACTGATATTGGCATTTGGGCATTTTACTACATTCTCCATTCTTGGCCCATCTTTCGTTCCAAGATAGGTCCAGTGTTCAACCAAGCTGGAGCCACCAATGTAGGCACAATATTAGACTTTCCATTCATGCACCATGATTCTTGCCAATACTGTCCAGCATTATACCATCATTGTATTACCAATATTTGTTTATTACCAGCTATTTCATTGATGGCCCATTGTCAATGCCAATATCATACCAATGGTTAGCCATTGCAGGTGCACTGGCTACTCCATTCATGCCGCATATTGTCGATACCAATATTAATCCAATGGTTTATGGGTACACCGGCTACTCCATTCATGTACCATTGATGATGTCAAGATTACACATTTTGTGGCACTGCCTTTGCAGGCCATAAAATGCAGCCCTTTTCATTCTAGCCATATTCGTGACAGCACATCGAACTTGCTGGGACAATAATGGCCTTTCAAATAAGAGTGGTCATAATAATTCAAATTATCGCTCATGAGCAACCAGTAGATATTCACAAAACAAGGACATGATTCACAAAAAGATAATATTTATTGCAATTGTTACTATAGACGGCAGTTGTTACTAGCCAGCGCTGAGGGCACACACAGCCGCAGTTAGCGGGGCAGTGGCAGGGTTGGTCAGGGCAGGGCGGGCTCTCGGGAAGTGGAAGGGGCCAGGGAGCTGGAGGGCACACTCATAGGTGTAGTGAGGGGGCTGACCCTGCAACTGCATTCACAGGTGGCATGCCTGGTTCGTCAGGGGAGGTTGCAGCATAACGCCTTTTTCTTCCCCCCCCCCCCTGTCACAGGAACCAGGCAGCTACCTGTGAACAAATGCGTGTGCCTCCAAATCGTCCACCCCAACTTTTTCGCAAATGGCACCTGCACAAAAACAATGAGGAAACAAAATTTACAACACTATTACGAGGCATATAATATCGCGCGCATTATTTTAGGAAGATGTAGAAAATTCCAGGATTCATGTACCGAAATTCATGGTCAATGAGAAACACTATACTGATGAGTTCCAGATTAGTTTCAGCTGCTTTGGGTTTATTAGGATGAAAGACGTACATACATTGCATAGCATGTACCCTGTTGCATTTTGATCGCCTCCACAGCAATACGGCTCAGACAGCCAGTGTTTCATCCCACACTAGGAATTAGTGCTTGATTGTCAGCTGTCTCCGCATATGACTGGCGCGCTAGTTTTTTGCCGCTCCTACGCTTTCTGCGATGTGCAAACAGTTTATACTAAATATCGTTACCAAGAGAATGTTCGGCGACCATTTGCATTTTTTTAAATGGCTAGATATAATATACACAAGCGATCTAAGCCCACGACTGCTGCACTGGCCACTGGTTAGCTGACATACGCTTTTGACTGGTTTTGTGGGTAGTTCACTTAAACGGGAGCTCACTTAAACAGGTAGCTCACAGGTGCATCATTTTTACACATATACTGCTTGTCCAAGCAAATTTGATCCAAGGGATAAAAAAAAAAACATTTCGGAGGCAGGCAAAGGAAACCAGATACATATTGCTGGAAGCTACCTTGAGCGCCACAGAAAAGGTTTTGTTTGTAATCCTTAATTGACATTATTTACCTAAATTACTGATTATTGACTTACACAATAAATGGTGTTGATACTTTGAAGAGTACCGGAACAAACCACGTTTGATTATTTGCGATAAAGACCTCTCACGTCTGCATTTTGAACGCCAGATACAGTAGGAAACCACGAAAATACAAAAATCAGATTCCTGGACAATACAATTGAGGACTTGGCTTGCCTCGACAGCCCTGTGTAGCGTTAGACCTACAAGTTGCCTATGGTTTCTTCGTCCGCGCCAGCACATTCGTCCAACAAGACTGTATTTGTATTTTACAGCTGAAAAATACTGTCCTACTCATTTGTATCCTTCTCGCTTTGTAGTCATTATCCGCATTGCAAAGTTCGGCGCGCTCATTGTAACTCGAGCCTTCATGTGCGCCATAGGGTCGACGCGAAGCAACCATCACCAGCATATCACCCTTACTCATGCATGGGGCTAGCCATCATAGCGGCAGGTTGTTTTGTCCGCTCAAAATCATGTGAGCAGCACAATCGAGGTGCGCGAATGGGCTGGTAACGGTTTCGGTATCTACATAACCCGGAATTTATCTGCAGCTGGAAAAAAGGTACACATGAGGTTTCTAACCGCAAATATTGAAACAGGGGTTTCCGAACGTGCTCACCGACTCTAAGTCCTACTTATTGTCTAAAGTGAATATTTAGTACTTGAAGCGAATATCCTTACTTCCCTACGTAGAAAATAAAAATTTTCTGCGCTGTCCGAAGCGGCTGCCAGCAAAAATGCGGTTTCCATCGTCTGTTTCTAATGGTTTATTTATAACCCTTGGCTCAAGCTATGGGGCGCAGCAGGTGTCATCTAGCTTGAATAAAACCTGCAAGAGATCATATATATGGATAGGTTTGTAAGGTTTACAGATTTCACTTACAAATTCTACAGGAATCGCGTCACTGCGGCCTTTCTTTAAAATTGACACGTAATAGCGCTATATTCGTGGCTCAAATAAAGTACTCAACGCATTAATTCAGCTTAGCAAATGCAGCTGTAACCGAAAGTGAGGGCTGGCGACACCTAAGGTGTGCCTAGCTTTCAAATTTTCTTAGATGTCACAACCGTTCGAAATATGGAATATTAAAAAAAAAGCTCTTGATATTGGCTTTCTCACAGCGTATTATGGGTGCCTTAGATCAGAAACATAATCGAGGTCCCATGGCCATCTTTCGTTTCCAATGAAATTCTTATATGTGGTGGGCAAATATCTAGACACAAAAGAATTAACCTTAGGTTTTCAAGATACGCGTAGTTTCCTGGAAAAAAAATAATTGTATGGTATATCTCTAGAGGTAGAAAACGCTGTTTTGCCATTTCAAAATGTTGCACGTTTGGATACCATGATTTTGTCATCTACTCTTTTTTACTCACTAAATATATGCAGGTTTTATATTTACAAACACTATTAGAAACCCATTTTGTTTTTGCAGTTATTAAAAAATTGCAAACTTTTCTTCAGGAGCGATATGCTGCAAAAATATTCATTTTTAACCTTACGTACTGGCATATGATGCATTAGGTTGGTTGCACTAAATATGTTTTCACTTCCTGACGCATGTTCTTAATTCCAGGCAGTATCTGGAGCTCCAGACCACTAGTTGTGTTCTCCACAACGCATCAAAATTGCTCAGAATTCGAAAACAGCAGTAAAGGGAAAATTTGCTGCCATTAAAAAAAGATCATCTTCGATTTTTATTCAAATCCCTCTCCAAAATCTTCAGTACCTCAAAAATATCACGGACTAAAAAGTGTTGCGTTATACTGTTTAAAAATATAACATTAAATATTAAGCCGAGTGCTCGTGCTGATAATGGCCAAACTCAGCCTGCATTCTTGCAAGATCCAATAATATCTTGGCACAGAAACTATTTCTCTACATCATCTAGGTTCCGTTCTTTATTTTTGAAAAAATTTGAAGCTCTAGATTTGTGTGTGTATGGCATATTATTTTGAAATTGGACAAAGGTAAGAAAATGGTAAAATAAGCAAAACTGATTAGAATTGAAGAAACGGCCGCAACATCAATTTTTATCAAAATCTGTGGAAACATTGCAAAGTACTTTGTTAATTTGAGTTAGTAAATATATTGAATTCTGCAAAATGTAATATTAGAAATATAAAAATGCTTGTTTTTGTTCTATAGATGTGCTTATATGGCTCCCCCTTATGGAGTAGGCATCAAAACTTCAATTTAGTATTTGCTGAATTTAGTTACATTTTACCTTAAGTAAAATTTAAAACCTTCTCAGCGCTTATACACCCTTTTTCTGCTTCTGGGACAAATACTTAATATAGCTTAAAATGGTATTAATTCACTATTTCTGTCAATTTCATGGCAGAACGCAAGTGAAGGCTGAACTTTTTCTCTGTCCTGCATTCTTTTTTATTGCTAGGTGCAATAGTATTCAATCTAGGTTATTAATATATTATTCCATTTCTCAGCTTTGACCACCACTAACAATACTATATTTTTGAAGATGATTTTTCAATGTGTAATTTTTATAATTACAATCATAAGCAAATCGCTTTCCAGCATAATACTTTTGGTGGCGTTACAGAGAACACACATAGCAGTTTAGAGCTCCAAATTCTGCCTTAAATTAACAATATGACCTGCGTAATAAACACAGAATGTTTTAGTGCAAACAACGCAACGCGTCACGCCAGTATGTAAGGTTGAACATTAACATTTTTGTAGCGCGTTGTTCTTGAAGCAAAGTTTGCGATTTTTTACTAAATCAACTGCATCAATGAAACACACTTTTAATACTTCTTATACAAGTAAACGTTACCCAAATGCGGTGAGTAAAAAACAGTGGATGACAAAATTTTACGCAACCAGCCGGCCTCCAAACGTGCAACTTTTTGAAACGACAGAAACGGCGTTTTCCAGCTTTAGTGATAGGCGTTTTTTTTTTCGAGAATGCTACGCCGCATCTGGCAAACCTAAGGGTCATTCCTTTGTGTCGAGACATTAGCCCACGACATATGAAAATTTAATTAAAAAAACATGGTCATGGCCCCACGATTACTGTTCCTGTCCGAAGACATCCATATTTGTTTTCATTTCGTCTCTTCAAACAGGCTGGTTTAGCCAATGCGGTAAATAAAAATATCATCGCATATATTAAACATTTTCGCGCTATATGTTATACCTAAAGCTACCTATATTGTCACAGCTGTCATTGGTTATTTGTAGCTGAAACAACAGCACAAAAGGGATTCGATTGCAAATTGTTCGCTAGTTAAATAGACGTACGAGATGACACACGTATACTTTGTAGAATACAATTTAGGAAAGAGCAGATACAAACTACAGGCGAATAATGCTATGATATGGAGCATATGTATTACTCCGATTAACAGTAAAAAATCAACTTTTAACATATTAATATATTCGACAAACTATTGCATGCTCACATAGGAACACAATTAATGAGCTAATCCACGCATCTAATGTCTATGGGCATTAGATGTGTGGATGACTTCGTTTTATTCCAATTCGTGCGTCACTCAAAATAATTGAACGAGAAAAAAGTTAATGTCTACACAATTTTCAGTGAGTATACCCCAAATTATACTAAGGTGCTTCATATATGTCACATCACCTGGCAAGTGAAATGGGATAACAGAAGTAATCAGACTCTAACCCTGATGAGCATTTCGCTTTTGCGCCATCTTTGTAAGTTTTTAGGCAGGCTTTTCCACTGATTATCCTCTTCTTTATACCCCTGCCACCCACAGGACACAAATCTTCTGGGGGTACCGAACTGTTGGTTTTCGCACCAGTGATACAACTTAATCGATCCATTTATACGTACAAAACACTCTCGATGCGCACCTAAAAAAAATGAAAGCATGTATGTGTAGGCGAAATCATTCACCGGCGATTTAATAATATGATTTGAACAATAAAATCAAAGGATCACACTCTAAGTAACAAAAAAGTGGTGGAGAGATAGGAATTGAAGCAATGAAAGGCGGTTGCTTTCTGCAAACAACCAATAGCAAGAGGTCCACCGTCTATAAGAATAGGCAATAAAAATAAGGCATATTTAAAGGTGCATGCAGAAGTTACAGTGATGTAGTGCTACCTTTTTTTAGGCAGGCTTTTCCGCTGATTTTCCTCTTCTTTATTGCCCTTCCAACCACATGACACATACCTCCTGGCGGTTGTCGGTTTTCACACCAGTGATACAACTCAATCGATCCATTTCTACGTAGAAAACGCTCCCGATGCGCATCTAAAAAAATGAAAGCATGTATGTGCAGGCTAAATCATTCACACATGACAAAACAATATGATTTGAACAATGAAATCAAATGATCACAACCAGAGCAACAAGAAAGTGGTGGAGAGATAGAAATTGAAGCAATGAAAGACGGTTGCTTACTGAACAAAGCCTATAGCAAGAGGTCCTGCGTCTATAAGTAGGCAATAAATTAAGGACTGTTTATAGGTGCACGCAGCAGTTAAAGCGATGCAGTGTTACCTTTCTTTTTCACTGCAGTGATTGATATAAATATTACAGCAATTGCTAGGCATCTCAGGTAACCCCATTGAAAACTTCATCGAAGGTACCGAGGAGCAGTGGCGTATTATTTGCAGCTGTTAACGGAAAGACAGGCTATCCTATGAGTGCATGCGCATTTCCTCCTTTTTTTACCTTGAATAAAAGCGACTGAACAGTGAGTATTGTAAGAGGTGCAGCGTCCCTAGGAATGGGGAACAAAATTAAGTTTTAGTAAACAGAGGCACAAAAAGAAGCAAATATGCCTGCAATAATAGCATGATGGCCTACCTTTTGATCAACAGCTGTAAACAACCTGTCGCTGCCAGTCGGTTCTTTAGATAGGCTTATCAATGCCAGAGCTTAAAGCTAAGAGAAATATGAGTAATACTTATTGCGGTCACGGCCGTTTATCAATTCTGGCGGAACACTCCTTTACTGTAACTATTCAACCGTCCATTTACACATATTGTTCATTAAAGAACCATGCACATCATATTAAGTTGCTCTTTTCTACTCCCAAATGATTTCCTTTAGAATTAGAATATGTGGATCGCTGCTTCGGTTTCAACATTTTTGCACGATAGCTATGGCGTACACTTCATGCATACGGTACGGTAAGTGAGGTACAAAGAGCTGTAATTGCCGAACAGGCGGACCTGACGCCTGAAAGTGCGCGCTGTGATCGAGCGCTTCGCGAGCAATATATTTCTGATAATAGGGTCACCTCATACCGGCCGTCAATGTTTTGTACAATGTGTCCCGCGTGCACGTTGTTTACTTTGCAGTGACAGGGACGCAGTGCACACACGGCTTATGTGCCTTTTTGCTTGCATTGTTATTTTCCCCCGCCTTCGAAGCGCGTCTGCGAAATCGCTCTCCTATTGTCGCCGCTTTCTGATAACGCCCTCACCTGAAGGCGCGTGCTCAGAAGGGGGGCGTCGATTAAGAAAATTTTGAAAAGGGGCTCACTTGCGCTGTTCACGGCTTTCAATTCCTCAACATGATATTAACCATTATAAAAGTGGAGGTTCATTATGACTTAATTATAGCCTAATCATCAAGCGGCATCACGCACATAATGTCCGCCCCACTGTAAAATTCGCTTGCACAGACGGCACGAACAGTTTTCAAAACTTCGTCTGTACATCTGAAAACAAAAACCTGCCCTTAACTCTTAACAAAATCCAAAAACTGTGTGAACATGGCTTCCTGCGCGCAGAAGAGAGGCTGTCCAAAATATATGTACAAAGCCGGGCGCATAGTATCTGGTTACTAATTGATTGCGGCGCGCTGCACAGTCAAAAAACTGCGCAAATGGCAGCCTGCAGTGTTCTGTCACGTGTTGGTGGCATACACACCTGTTACGCACGGCTCCTCTATTTTCGGCGCAAATGCTATTCATATCGCAGCCAGCAAATAAGTCCACGCACTTGCTTGCATGCAACCCGGACGAAAATTCGCTTAGTTCTTGAAGTCATGCTTCGCGCAGTTCTTTCGAGGAGGATACGGAAAGAGAACATTTGGGACTGGTAGGAGATTATATAGAACCAATTATGAAGCAATAATATGCTGCAAAGATATATCCCAGGCAGCACAAAGCATTGGGCCAATGTTGTAAGTACGACGACAAGCAGAGGCCCTACTTTGGGCCAGCCTAACCAGCATGCTCCCAACATAGGACATGCCAGTCAACACAATGTCCAACAATGGCCCAGTCTAGCCAGTGCTCTCCCAGTGTTGGCGCTGCCAGTAGCCAACACTGGCTAGCTTGGGCCAAGATGTACAGTGAGTTCCCGATATTGGCACTGCCGTACATACAGAATGTCTATGTTGGACCGAGATTGCCGTTGTTCCTCCAATAATGGTCGCACCGGGTTTTAAAACTGGCTATAATGGGCCAAGCTGTCCTGCCTTCCTCCGTCATTGGGTTTTCCGTTTTTTAAAACTGGCTACATTGGACCAAGTTGTCCTGTGTTCTTCCGGCATTGGATGTCCGGTTTTTAAACATGGCTACAATGGACAATGTTATCCTCTGTTCTTCCAGTATTGGATGTTCAGTTTTTTAAAGATGGCTACAATGGACCAAGTTGTCCTGTGTTCCACCATCGTTGGCCGTTCCTTTTTTAAAACTGGCTACAATGGACCAAGGTTTCCTGTGTTCTTCCGACGTTGACCGTTCCATTGTTTTAAACTGGCTGTAATGGACCATTGCAATTTGTCTTGTGTTTTTCCAGTATTAGCTATCCCTGTGTGAAAACTGCCCACGATGGACCACTTTGTCCCCTGATCTCGCAATTGTCATTGCCATCCTAAAAACGCAGCTTTAATGGGCTGCCGAAGTGAATATTTTCCGTTGACCATTCAATTAAAACAAATTCTCCATTTTTATGGTTGAATACACGTGCGCTGGCCGCCAAACCGCGGCATTTAATTCCGACAACATTTCAGCGTATCGTTCGGACCTCACCAAGTACCACGTACGGGACGACAATTACTATAACGCATTCAAGCACGTACGGCTGCAACTGTCTGGATTCGTCTTTTCGGTGCGCTCATATGCGGCGCACCTTTGGGGGTCAGCTATATGTGTTTATGGTTTTAGCCTATTGGCATGCATGCAGATTTCGTCGCAGGCGCATACGTTTGTCGCACAATTATATCTAATGATAGCACGACCGTGCGACCACATATGTATACCCCAGACCGGCTAGCACTCACGACCCAATATGCCTGTATTGGACGCCGATTACATCCCTGCATCTATACGTAACCTATAGTACAAATCCAGTTGTCAGTGAGAACGCGCATAAAAACGAAATCGTGTCGCCATATAGCATGTTCATGTGACATATAATTAGTGATTAGAAGGTAGCTTTTTCACTGCCGAGAAGGAAAACGTTGCCTCAAGTTGAAGGAACAAATGACCATTTTCTCAGCGATGTTTTTGTTCTAGTGCTTTTGTATTATCCATAAGGAACTATGCGCAGCATCGTCTGTTTACCTGGAGAAAGGACCGAATACGATGTCTGTACTTTCTAGACGCAATCACTGGAAAATGAAAAGCCGGAAGACTCGCGAGGTTACTATTTTAGTTTTGGGCATTCACACGGCGGTAAAAAAAAAAATGACAATTTTTCGTGCAGACTGCGAGCATGAAGGCCCCGGTACATTTATATGGCGCACAACATATATATCGCGAATGAACAAAAAAAAATAGTTTTTCCGCCTATTAGTTTAGAGTTTGACCATTCCAACCGCGCTAGGCGGTGGCAAAGGTATAAAAAAAAACTGTACAGGAATGAAAATAATGTGCGCTGTCAAGTCATTCGAAAAAACGAATGCAGCCTAGAAACACTGTTTTAATGAGGCAGTTTTCTATGCCCTTTCCAATTCTTTCATTCTACTAAAATGATTTGGAATACGTTGCTTGCTCATTGAACGTTATCGTCTTTTTGTGCAATCCGCGTTAAGGTGAAGGTGATTGCGAAAAACGTCTGTGTATTGCCTGATGCACAGCGCATCAGTAGCTCGACGCGCACAAAATTGATTCTGAATCATTCATTGCTGTGTCTGTCACCGTCGATTTGCGAAGTCGAGACAAAACATGAGCGAAGAAATATTGTTACAGCTGGAGAATGATGAGGACGAAGTGGCGCGCTCGTTTGTGGAAGATTAAGAAAAAGAAGTGCGTCGAACGGGGAGCCCTCGTAGCCTGGCTCCTTGGCTGTTCCTCAATGTATATATCTTTAATCCTCTTTTGTAAATATATTTCTCCCTGTTACAAAATTATATGCCAAAATTTAAAAACCTTGAACAATTCACAAATTCCGTAGAATGTTCAGAACAGCGCGGTGCGCTATAATTGGACAAAGGCTTTATCGATGTGGCCATAATTACTTGCGCAACAAAATTATGCAAGGTGTTTTAATGGTTTTGAAAGCTGAGGTAGTGTAGAATAGGTGGAAAAAGTTTAAACAATGTGAAAACTGTTTTTGTTTTCCTAAAAATTTTCAATTTTCGCTGTTTTCTGTAAATTAGCGCGATCGTATCTCTGTATCCAAATGTCATAAAAATATGAGCTTTAGCTGTTTGCGGATAATTATGCTGAGAACATATTGTGGAATTATTGCTGCTCTACCATGAACCTTTTCTGAAATAAAGGCCTGCAAATTAGGAAAATTTTCGTTTCCTGGGCCGATGTTGAGGCATTTTATAAAAACATATACTCATACCCGAAAAGCGAACATTAACTGAATACAAATAAAAGCATGTATATATTTAGTCGGATAATTTTCAGCTAGCTAACTTGAGCATAATTTGTATAATCTATAACCAAAGTTGGCCAGAATAGAAGAGAAGCTCGGAACTCCGCCTCTTTGACATTATTAATCAGTCATCACGCAACAGTATATAATATTTTGAAGTAAATATAAAAGGTCGAACGACCATCCTTTGTTCGATCATAGGTGGCGAAAGGGAGGGGACGCGCGCATTTGTCGATGCACCAGCTGTATGGATTTACGCAAGAATGTGGATGGTAGATGGGGAGGCTTTCTATTTTTTTAGAAAATGTTTGTCCGTGGTTGGCTTGAAGAAACAATGCGTTTGCGAACACACAAAACAAAACTATTTATTAGAACTCGACTCGAGCGGTGCGCGCTGGCGGCCGCTCATCGGCACGGTCCGAAGTCACGGCTGGCCGGTGCAAGCAGAAGAGGGCTGGGTAAAGGAGGAATGGAATGTTGAGAGGGTCGTTGGTCCTTGGTTCCCACGCGCAGCCCTTGCGAACACAACACCGCGGCGGGAATCATGCGCTGGTTGAGCGGGTCGTTGTTCCCCCTCGCCTACGCGTCTACGTGCTAGGCACAACAGACAGCATCCCCAGCTGCGCTGCTGTGCGGACTCCTCCCGAAGCGTTCATTTCAGAGCTTGTTGGAGACGCTACAAGACTTGTGACAGCTTCTTAAACCTTTCTTTAATTTCTTCCCTCATTAATTTTCTTTTTCATTGTGCTGTGCATAATTTTCTCTTGCGCCTATACATATCCATGTGCTCCGGTTGGTGCTTGCTACATATCAGTGAATAGCTGAGCTGTGAAATGTTGCCGGAGTACGGATTACAGCAACGGCGGGATACCATCGGCATTCTCGGACTCAGTGAACGCCGTCATCTTAGACCGTGAGTATATATCTTTGCAGCATGCCATTGCTTCATAATTGGTTCTATATAATCTCCTACCAGTCCCAAATGTTCTCTTTCCTTATTCTCCTCGAAACAACTGCGCGAAGCATGACTTCAAGAACTAAGCGAATTTTCGTCCGGGTTACATGCAAGCAAGTGCGTGGACTTATTTGCTGGCTGCGATATGAATAGCATTTGCGCCGAAAATAGAGGAGCCGTGCGTAACAGGTGTGTATGCCACCAACACGTGACAGAACACTGCAGGCAGCCATTTGCGCAGTTTTTTGACTGTGCAGCGCGCCGCAATCAATTAGTAACCAGATACTATGCGCCCGGCTTTGTACATATATTTTGGACAGCCTCTCTTCTGCGCGCAGGAAGCCATGTTCACACAGTTTTTGGTTTTTGTTAAGAGTTAAGGGCAGTTTTTTGTTTTCAGATGTACAGATGTACAGAAGTTTTGAAAACTGTTCGTGCCGTCTGTGCAAGCGAATTTTACAGTGGGGCAGACATGTGCGTGATGCCGCTTGATGATTAGGCTATAATTAAGTCATAATGAACCTCCACTTTTATAATGGTTAATATCATATTGAGGAATTGAAAGCCGTGAACAGCGCAAGTGAGCACCTTTTCAAAATTTTCTTAATCGACGCCCCCCTTCTGAGCCCGCGCCTTCAGGTGAGGGCGTTATCAGAAAGCGGCGAAAATAGGAGAGCGATTTCGCTGACGCGCTTCGAAGGCGGGGGAAAATAACAATACAAGCAAAAAGGCACATCAGCCGTGTGTGCACTGCGTCCCTGTCACTGCAAAGTAAACAACGTGCACGCGGGACACATTGTACAAAACATTGATGGCCGGTATGAGGCAACCATATCGTCCGAAATATTGCTCGCGAAGCGCTCGATCACGGCGCGCACTTTCAGGCGAAATGGGACAGGCCGTCAGGTCCCCCTGTTCGGCAATTACAGCTCTTTGTACCTCACGTACCGTACCGTATGCATGAAGTGCACGCCATAGCCATCGTGCAAGAATGTTGAAACCGAAGCAGCGATCCACGTATTCTAATTCTATAGGAAATCATTTGGGAGTAGAAAAGAGCAACTTAATATGATGTGCATGGTTCTTTAATGAATGATATGTATAAATGGACGGTTGAATAGTTACAGTAATGGAGTGTTCCGCTATAATTGTTTACGGCCGTGACCGCAATAAACATTACTCATATTGCTCTTAGCTTTAAGCTCTGGCATTGATAAGCCTATCTAAAGAACCGACTTGCAGTGACAGGTTGTTTACAGCTGTTGATCAAAAGGTAGGCCATCATGCTATTATTGCAGGCATATTTGCTTCTTTTTGTACCTCTGTTTACTAAAACTTAATTTTGTTCCCCATTCCTAGGGACGCTGCACCTCTTACAACACTCACTGTTCAGTCGCTTTTATTCAAGTATACAAAAAGGAGGAAATGCGCATGCACTCATAGGATAGCCTGTCTTTCCGTTAACAGCTGCAAATAACACGCCACTTCTCCTCGGTACCTTGGATGAAGTTTTCAATGGGGTTACCTGAGATGCCTAGCAATTGCTGTAATATTTATACCAATCAATGCAGTGAAACAGAAAGGTAACACTGCATCACTTTAACTGCTGCATGCACCTATAAACGTGCCTTAATTTATTGCCTATTCTTATAGACGCAGGACCTCTTGCTATAGGCTTTGTTCAGTAAGCAACCGTCTTTCATTGCTTCAATTTCTATCTCTCCACCACTTTCTTGTTGCTCTGGGTGTGATCATTTGATTTCATTGTTCAAATCATATTGTTTTATCATGTGTGAATGATTTAGCCTGCACATACATGCTTTCATTTTTTTAGATGCGCATTGGGAGCGTTTTCTACGTAGAAATGGATCGATTGAGTTGTATCACTGGTGCGAAAACCGACAACCCCCAGAAGATATGTGTCCTGTGGTTGGAAGGGCAATAAAGAAGAAGAAAATCAGCAGAAAAGCCTGCCTAAAAAAAGGTAGCACTGCATCACTGTAACTGCTGCATGCACCTTTAAATATGCCTTATTTTTATTGCTTATTCTTATAGACGGTGGACCTCTTGCTATTGGCTTTTTGCAGAAAGCAACCGCCTTTCGTTGCTTCAATTCCTATCTCTCCACCACTTTTTTGTTACTTCGAGTGTGATCCTTTGATTTTATTTTTCAAATCATATTATTAAATCGCCGGTGAATGATTTCGCCTACACATACATGCTTTCATTTTTTTAGGTGCGCATCGAGAGTGTTTTCTACGTATAAATGGATCGATTAAGTTGTATCACTGGTGCGAAAACCAACAGTTCGGTACCCCCAGAAGATTTGTGTCTTGTGGGTGGCAGGGGTATAAAGAAGAGGATAATCAGTGGAAAAGCCTGCCTAAAAACTTACGAAGATGGCGCAAAAGCGAAATGCTGATCAGGGTTAGAGTCTGATTACTTCTGTTATCCCATTTCACTTGCTAGGTGATGTGACATATATGAAGCACCTTAGTATAATTTGTGGTATACTCACTGAAAATTGTGTAGACATTAACTTTTTTCTTGTTCAATTATTTTGAGTGACGCACGAATTGGAATAAAACGAAGTCATCCACACATCTAATGCCCATAGACATTAGATGCGTGGATGAGCTCATTAATTGTGTTCCTATGTGAGCATGCAATAGTTTGTCGAATATATTAATATGTTAAAAGTTGATTTTTTTACTGTTAACCGGAGTAATACATATGCTCCATATCATAGCATTATTCGCCTGTAGTTTGTATCTGCTCTTTCCTAAATTGTATTCTACAAAGTATACGTGTCATCTCGTACGTCTATTTAACTAGCGAACAATTTGCAATCGAATCCCTTTTGTGATGTTTCAGCTACAAATAATGTATGACAGTTGTGACAATATAGGTAGCTGTAGGTATAACATATAGCGCGAAAATCTTTAATATATGCGATGATATTTTTATTCACCGCATTGGCCAAACCAGCCTGTTGAAGAGACGAAATGAAAACAAATATGGATGTCTTCGGACAGGAACAGTAATCTTGGTGCCATGACCATTTTTTTTAATTAAATTTTCATATGTCGTGGGCTAATGTCTCGACACAAAGGAATGACCCTTAGGTTTGCCAGATGCGGCGTAGTATTCTCGAAAAAAAAAAAAACGCCTATCACTAAAGCTGGAAAACGCCGTTTTTGTCGTAGAAACGTAAAATTTTGTCATCCGCTGTTTTTTACTCACCGCATTTGGGTAACGTTTACTTGTATAAGAAGTATTAAAAGTGTGTTTCATTGATGCAGTTTATTTAGTAAAAAGTCGCAAACTTTGCTTCAAGAACAACGCGCTACAAAAATGTTAATGTTCAACCTTACATACTGGCGTGACGTGTTGCGTTGTTTGCACTGAAATATTCTGTGTTTATTACGCAGGTCATATTGTTAATTTAAGGCAGAATTTGGAGCTCTAAGCTGCTATGTGTGTTCTCTGTAACGCCACCAAAAGTATTATGCTGGAAAGCGATTTGCTTATGATTGTAATTATAAAAATTACACATTGAAAAATCATCTTCAAAAATATAGTATTGCTAGTGGTGGTCAAAGCTGAGAAATGGAATAATATATTAATAACCTAGATTGAATACTATTGCACCTAGCAATAAAAAAGAATGCAGGACAGAAAAAAAGTTCAGCCTTCACTTGCGTTCTGCCATGAAATTGACAGAAATAGTGAATTAATACCATTTTAAGCTATATTAAGTATTTGTCCCAGAAGCAGAAAAACGGTGTATAAGCGCTGACAATGTTTTAAATTTTACTTAAGGTAAAATGTAACTAAATTCAGCAAATACTAAATTGAAGTTTTGATGCCTATTCCATAAGGGGGAGCCATATAAGCACATCTATAGAACAAAAACAAGCATTGTTATTTTTCTAATATTACATTTTGCAGAATTCAATATATTTACTGACTGAAATTAACAAAGTACTTTGCATTGTTTCCACAGATTTGATAAAAATTGATGTTGCGGCCGTTTCTTCAATTCTAATCAGTTTTCCTTATTTTACCATTTTCTTACTTTTGTCCAATTTCAAAATAATATGCAGATACACACACAAATCTAGAGCTTCAATTTTTTTCAGAAATAAAGAATGGAACCTAGATAATGTAGAGAAATAGTTTCTGTGCCAAGATATTATTGGATCTTGCGAGAATGCAGGCTGAGTTTGGCCATTATCAGCACAAGCACTCGGTTTAATATTTAATGTTATATTTTTAAACAGTATAACGCAACACTTTTTAGTCCGTGATATTTTTGAGGTACTGAAGATTTTTGAGAGGGATTTGAATGAAAATCGAAGATGATCTTTTTTTAATTGCAGCAAATTTGCCCTTTACTGCTGTTCTCGAATTCTGAGCAATTTTGATGCGTTGTGGAGAACACACCTAGTGGTCTGGAGCTCCAGATACTGCCTGGAATTAAGAACATGCGTCAGGAAGTGAAAACATATTTAGTGCAACCAACCTAATGCATCATATGCCAGTACATAAGGTTAAAAATGAATATTTTTGCAGCGTATCGCTCCTGAAGAAAAGTTTGCGATTTTTTAATAACACAACTGCAAAAACAAAATAGGTTTCTAATGTGTTTGTAAATATAAAACCTGCATATATTTAGTGAGTAAAAAAGAGCAGATGACAAAATCATGGTATCAAAACTTGCAACATTTTGAAATGGCAAAAACAACGTTTTCTACCTCTAGAGATACACCATACAATTGTTTTTTTTTTTCGAGGAAACTACGCGTATCTTGAAAAACTAAGGTTAATTCTTTTGTGTCTAGATATTTGCCCACCACATATAAGAATTTCATTGGAAACGAAAGATGGCCATGGGACCTCGATTATGTTTCTTATCTAAGGCACCCATAATGCGCTGTGAGAAAGCCAATATCAAGGGCTTTTTTTAATATTCCATATTTCGAACGGTTGTGCCATCTAAGAAAATTTGAAAGCTAGGCACACCTTAGGTGTCGCCAGCCCTCACTTTCTGTTACAGCTGCATTTGCTAAGCTGAATTAATGCGTTGAGTACTTTATTTTAGCCACGAATATAGCCCTATTACGTGTCAATTTTAAAGGAAGGCCGCAGTGACGCGATTCCTGTAGAATTTGTAAGTGAAATCTGTAAACCTTACAAATCTACCCATATATATGGTCTCTTGCAGGTTTTATTCAAGCTACATTACACCTGCTGCGCCCCATAGCTTGAGCCAAGGGTTATAAATAAACCATTAGAAACAGACGATGGAAACCGGTGGTGCATTGCTGGCAGCCACTTAGGACAGCGCAGAAAATTTTTATTTTGTACGTGGGGAAGTGAGGTTATTCGCTTCAAGTACTAAATATTCACTTTAGACAATAAATAGGACTTACAGAGTCGGTGAGCACGTTCGGAAACCCCTGTTTCAATATTTGCGGTTAGAAACCTCATGTGTACCTTTTTTTCCAGCTGCAGATAAATTCCGGGTTATGTAGATACCGAAACCGTTACCAGCCCATTCGCGCACCTCAACTGTGCTGCTCACAACATGATTTTGAGCGGACAAAACAACCTGCCGCTATGATTGCTAGCCCCATGCATGAGTAAGGGTGATATGCTGGCGATGGTTGCTTCGCGTCGGCCCTTTGGCGCACATGAAGGCTCGAGGTACAATGAGCGCGCCGAACTTTGCAATGCGGGTAATGACTACAAAGCGGTAAGGATATAAATGAGTTTAACAGTATTTTTCAGCTGTAAAATACAAATACAGTCTTGTTGGACGATGTGCTGGCGCGGACGAAGAAACCATAGGCAACTTGTAGGTCTAACGCTACACAGGGCTGTCGAGCCAAGCCAAGTCCTCAATTGTATTGTCCGGGAATCAGATTTCTGTATTTTCGTGGTTTCCTATTGTATCTGGCGTTCAAAATGCAGACGTGAGGGTTCTGTATCACAAATAATCAAACGTGGATTGTGCCGGTACTCTTCAAAGTAGCAACACCATTTATTGTGTAAGTCATTAATCAGTAATTTCGGTAAATAATGTCAATAAGGATTCCAAACAAAACCTTGTCTGTGGCGCTCAAGGTAGCTTCCAGCAATATATATCTGGTTTCCTTTGCCTGCCTCCGAAATGTTTTTTTTTTATGGCTTGGATAAAATTTGCTTGGACAAGCAGTATATGCGTAAAAATGATGCACCTGTGAGCTACCCGTTTAAGTGAGCTCCCGTTTAAGTGAACTACCCACAAAACCAGTCAAAAGCGTATATCAGCTAACCAGCGGCCAGTGCAGCAGTCATGGGCTTAGATCGCTTGTGTATATTATATCTAGCCATTTAAAGAAAATGCAAATGGTTGCCGAACATTCTCTTGGTAACGATATTTTGTATAAACTGTTTGCACATCGCAGAAAGCGTAGGAGCGGCAAAAAACTAGCGCGCCAGTCATATGCGGAGACAGCCAACAATCAAGCACTAATTCCTAGTGTGGGATGAAACACTGGCTGTCTCAGCCATATTGCTGTGGAGGCGATCAAAATGCAACAGGGCACATGCTATGCAATGTATGTGCGTCTTTCATCCTAATAAACCCAAGGCAGCTGAAACTAATCTGGAACTCATCAGTATAGTGTTTCTCATTGACCATAAATTTCGGTACATGAATCCTGGAATTTTCTACATCTTCCTAAATTAATGCACGCGATTTTATATGTCTCGTAATAGTGTTGTAAATTTTGTTTCTCATTGTTTTTGTGCAGGTGCCATTTGCGAAAAAGTTGGGGTGGACGATTTGGAGGCACACGCATTTATTCGCAGGTGGCTGCCTGGTTCCTGTGACAAGGGGGGTGGAAGAAAAAGGCGTTATGCTGAAACCTCCCCTGGCGAACCAGGCATGCCACCTGTGAATGCAATTGCAGGGTCAGTCCCCTCACTACGCCTATGAGTGTGCCCTCCAGCTCCCTGGCCCCTTCCACTTCCCGAGAGCCCGCCCTGCCCTGACCAACCCTGCCACTCCCCCGCTAACTGCTGCTGTGTGTGCCCTCAGCGCTGGCTAGTAACAACTGCCGTCTATAGTAACAATTGCAATAAATATTATCTTTTTGTGAACCATGCCCTTGTTTTGTGAACATCTACTGGTTGCTCATGAGCGACAATTTGAATTTATATGGCCACTCCTATTTGAAAGGCCATAATTGTCCCAGCAAGTTCGATGTGCTGTCACGAATATGGCTAGAATGAAAAAGGCTGCATTTTATGGCCTGCACAGGCAGTGCCACAAGATGTGTAATCTTGACATCATCAATGGCACATGAATGGAGTAGCCGGTGTACGCATAAACCATTGGATTAATATTGGTATCGACAATATGCGGCATGAATGGAGTAGCCAGTGCACCTGCAATGGCTAACCATTGGTATGATATTGGCATTGTCAATGGGCCATCAATGGAATAGCTGGTATTAAACAAATATTGGTAATACAATGATGGTATAATGCTGGACAGTATTGGCAAGAATCATGGTGCATGAATGGAAAGTCTAATATTATGCCTACATTGGTGGCTCCAGCTTGGTTGAACACTGGACCAATCTTGGAACGAAAGATGGGCCAAGAATGGAGAATGTAGTAAAATGCCCAAATGCCAATATCAGTCCAATATTGATGCCATTCTTTTCCAGTGATGAACCATTGTTGGACCAATGCTGGTGTGCTGCTTGGGATACTCACGGTCTAAGATGACGGCGTTCACTGAGTCCGATAATGCCGATGGTATCCCGCCGTTGCTGTAATCCGTACTCCGGCGACATTTCACAGCTCAGCTATTCACTGATATGTGGCAAGCACAAACCGGAGCACATGGACATATTGAGGCGCAAGAGAAAATTATGCACAGCACAATGAAAAAGAAAATTAATGAGGGAAGAAATCAAAGAAAGGTTTAAAAAGCTGTCACAAGTCTTGTAGCGTCTCCAACAAGCTCTGAAATGAACGTTTCGGGAGGAGGCCGCACAGCAGCACAGCTGGGGATGCTGTCTGTTGTGTCTTCCACGTAGACGCGTAGGCGAGGGGGAACAACGAACCGCTCAACTAGTGGGCGATTTCCGCCGCGGTGTTGTGTAAGCAAGGGCTGCGCGTGGGAACGAAGGACCAACGACCCTCTCAACATTCCATTCCTCCTTCACCCAGCCCTCTTCTGCTTGCACCGGCCAGCCGTGACTTCGGACCGTGCCGATGAGCGGCCGCCGCGCGCACCGCTCGAGTCGAGTTCTAATAAATAGTTTTGTTTTGTGTGTTCGCAAACGCATTGTTTCTTCAAGCCAACCACGGACATAACATTTTCTAAAAAAATAGAAAGCCTCCCCATCTACCATCCACATTCTTGCGTAAATCCATACAGTTGGTGCATCGACAAATGCGCGCGTCCCATTCCTTTCGCCACCTATGATCGAACAAAGGATGGTCGTTCGACCTTTTATATTTACTTCAAAATATTATATATTGTTGCGTGATGACTGATTAATAATGTCAAAGAGGCGGAGTTCCGAGCTTCTCTTCTATTCTGGCCAACTTTGGTTATAGATTATATAAATTATGCTCAAGTTAGCTAGCTGAAAATTATCCGACTAAATATATACATGTTTTTATTTGAATGCGTTATAGTAATTGTCATCCCGTACGTGGTACTCTGTGAGGTCCGAACGATCGGCTGAAATGTTGTCGGAATTAAATGCCGCGGTTTGGCGTCCAGCGCACGTGTATTCAACCCTAAAAATGGAGAATTTGTTTTGATTGAATGGTCAACGGAAAATATTCTTTTCGGCAGCCCATTAAAGCTGCGTTTTTAGGATGGCAATGACAATTGCGAGATCAGGGGACAAAGTGGTCCATCGTGGGCAGTTTTAATACAGGGATAGCTAATACTGGAAAAACACAAGACAAATTGCAATGGTCCATTACAGCCAGTTTAAAAAAATGGAACGGTCAACGTCGGAAGAACACAGGACACCATGGTCCATTGTGGCCAGTTTTAAAAACTGAACGGGCAACGCCGGAAGAACGCTGGACAACATGGTCCATCGTAGCCAGTTTTAAAAAAGGAACGGGCAACGACGGCGGAACACAGGACAACTTGGTCCATTGTAGCCATCTTTAAAAAAACTGAACATCCAATACTGGAAGAACAGAGGATAACATTGTGCATTGTAGCCATGTTTAAAAACCGGAACATCCAATGCCGGAAGAACACAGGACAACTTGGTCCATTGTAGCCAGTTTTATAAAACGGAAAACCCAATGACGGAGGAACGCTGGACAGCTTGGCCCATTATAGCCAGTTTTAAAACACGGTGCGACCATTATTGGAGAAACAACGGCAATCGCGGTCCAATATAGACATTATGTATGTATGGCAGTGCCCATATCGGGAACTCACTGTACATCTTGGCCCAAGCTAGCCAGTGTCGGCTACTGGCAGCGCCAACACTGGGAGAGCATGTGCTAGTATGGGCCATTGTTGGACATTGTGTTGACTGGCACATCCTATGTTGGGAGCATGCTGGTTAGGCTGGCCCAATGTAGGGCCGCTGTTTGCCGTCGTACTTACAACATTGGCCCAATGCTTTGTGCTGCCTGGGTATGTAACGGAGGTGTCTGGCCGTAGAACGTGGTAGCGGCCTGTGTAGTGTAGCAAGAACTTTTTACGGAGCCCGATTCTATGAACGGGAGTCCAGAGCAAGACAAGAGAGTCTGGAGTGTAGTGAACATCCTAACGAAGAAAATCATGGCGGCGTCTTTGAGAGTTTTGGAAGGAAGTCAGTCGGCGACGAGCTATAACACGGGCGGCGTCAGCTCAGGATATGGCGTCACGAACATAGGAACTTGCGTTAGCGGTGGGAGGCTGTACGCTGTCAAATGGAAGAGAAGGGTCTTGGCCGAACAGGGGGTAGTAGCCCATTGTATCGTGACGGGATGAATTATACGCAAAGGTCACAAATGGTAAAGTAATATCCCAGTCACGGTGATCAGTCGATACATACTTTGACAGCATGTCCTTGAGCGTGCAGTTGAGGCATTCGGTAAGGCCGTTCGTTTTTCGATGGTAAGCGGTGGTGAAATAGTGCTTAATGAATCAGTATCGGAGAATGTCTTCGACTACTCGAGCAAGAAAGCAGCGACCACGGTCAGTGAGCAGCTGGCGTGGAGCACCGTGGAGCAGGATAACGTCGTGGAGGTGAAAGGCTACGACGTCAGTTGCACAGCTGGTGGGTCAACAGCTGGTGGGTTGAACAGCTGGTGGGTTAACGGGGTGTAGCCACAACCATCCATTTATTCCCCGAAGCAGACAGAGGAAAAGGCCCGAGGAGATCAAGGCCAACTCAGGAAAATGGGTCTATTGGGATGTAGATCGGCTGTAGGTATCCAGCAGGCACCAACGGCGGCTTCTACCATTGCTGACACCTGTCAAAAGAAGCCAAGTAACGATGAACAGAGCGGTAGACGCCTGTCCAAAAGAAGCGCCTGCGGACGCTGTCGTACGTACGAGATATGCCGAGATGACCCGCCGTAGGCGCGTCGTGCAGCTGCTGAGGAACGATGGCATGCAGATGTTCGGGGATTACAAGTAGAAGCTCAGCGCTATGTAGTCTCATATCGCGCCTCTATAAAGTGCCGTTGTCGAGCACATACAAAGCAAGGGTAGCATCAGGGGGATCTGTGCTCAGGTGGTTGATAATGCCGCAAATCTTGCGATCTAAGCGCTGCTCATGACGAATGTTTGAAAGGTCAGAGATCGACAACACACAGGGGACATCGTCACACTCGCTTTCAGAAAGCGGATCTACCGGGTTGCGGGACAGGCAATCGGCACCAGTGTGTAGTCGGCCGGACCCGCGTCACGGAGTTTCCTACGCGTGCTGGGTAAACGGGGATGGTACGGAGGGTGAGGTCCAGTGTGGACATAAGCTCCGCCACTTTGCGTCCTCGCATCTGGTCTTTACAGCACCACCACAGCTGACTGGGGGCATTGAACTCACCAAATATAAGGAGGGGGTCTCGAATCGCTGTCTTCCGCGCAAGGCTAAAGATGTCTGCGAACGTCACTCGCTTTAATTTGGGGGAGCAGTATATGCTCAGTGTGTGCATGGGAGAATCTGAGTAGCGGAGGGGTAAGATTGTTAGCATGATATATTGTTACGGGGTGGCACGTCGATGAAGAAAGTAAACAGAACATGACCAATGGCGATGATAGATGACGTATAATGAATCATGGCGGACCTAGCGCGAGCGTGCCTGCCCACGCCATTGTCCGCTTCTTCTTTTTCCCCCGTAACACTACCCGGGGCCACCGAGCGATCGTCCCGATCGGTGGACGAAGAAGTCAAAATCGATCAGATTTGACACATGACGGTGATCTTGAGCGGACCGGTGAAGAAAGAAGATAAAGAAGGGAATGGCTTGCCGCCACGATGACCAATGAAGCCTGGCCCAGGAAGCTTTCGTTGAACCGGTCGCCAGGATTTTGATGGCTTGGTCCTAGGTACGCATCAAACGGCACAGGTGGGACGATGTCTTCACGTGTAGTGTTGTATCGGGTCAGTGGGCTCATCTGGTCGGCGTTTCGGGTCGGTCGGATCCTTCGGTCAGGTCTTTCATGTGCTGTGTCTTGTGATGTGTCTTTGCACGTGTTCGTGGCGTCTTAGGTCGGTGGGATCTTAAAGTTGGGCTGCTTGTGTTTCTTCGTGTCTTTCGGCCAAGGCGGCGGACTGGGCGGGGGTGGAGAATGGCGATGTGGCGTCGGATCCAGCAGGCTGGGGAACAGCCAGGTGATGCGTCGACCAAGGAACCCGTTGGCGATGGCGCAAGCTGACACAAGGCGCCAAATATCCTGACCAGGATGACGAGTGATGATGATGTACCCAGCGCCTCCAACCAAGTGTTACGGGGCGGCAAGCCAATGAAGAAAGGAAACAGAACATGACCAATGGCGAAGGTAGATGAGGTTTAATGAATGATGGCGGACCTAGCGCGAGCGCGCCTGCCCACGCCATTGTCCGCTTATTCTTCTTCGCCCGTAACAATATGAATAGGGGAGAGTTAGGTCTAGATCCACTTCTGTGGCCATGTATGATTTGGGTAGGAGCAGCCAGGACGAGAGGTCTTGCTAGAACGTCGTGCAGTTTGTCAATTTGGCCGCCGCTCCTGGATCCTGGAAGCTACTACGCCGGACAAAGCTTCGAATGTTTCTAAGTAGAGGCGCAGGTGTGCGCATTTTTGGCGGTTCCTGAAGCTCCTGGACCAATAGTGATTGACAGGATTTGGAGGAGGGGAGGGACCGGTGCTTTGGCTGCTGTCCCGTCATGAGTGATATTTAGGGAGACTGGTACAGACGCCACCATGGTGCCGGCATCTGAAAAAGGGGCGGAGTTCTAGTCCTCCTTTTCGGAATCCGTAATAACTCTGGAGTATTTGGCGAGAAGAGACATATTTTTAAAGTTCCCAGCTCGACGGCCTGTTCTTGGGAGATGGTACATAATGTTAAGGTGCCCAGCTCAATGGCCGGTCCTTGGATATTCCTGCATTTATATGGAGACAGTTGCTGGGACCGTTGACGAGCATCTGCGACGTGGTCCATGGCGGCTTCCAACATGTTTTGCAGTTGGGAGGCGAGACGCGCCTCCATCGAGGCCAAAGCTACCACAAACACTGTCGGCAGTTCGGGCTTACTCTCCATGGCATCTGAGCTCTGGGGACTCAATGCGGCTGTGCGTTTAGCTTCAATTTTTTTTTATTTTATCCAGCAATCACTCATTCTGTGCCCTGACGTGTTTGCCGCCCTCGGCGTCTACGCCGGGAGCGCGCGCGGGAAGGAAGGTGAGGAGAAGATAGCAGAGGACTGAACCCCTGACCAGCTGCTCCTGCTTATGTGGTGGTGCGGAGGCATAGGCGCTGGCAGCGCCGTCCGCCTAAGCAAAGAGATACGCCAAGTTTACCCGCAGTGGGCACGTCGTGCAGCTGCTGGAGAACGGTGGCATGCAGGTGGTCGCGGCCTACAGATAGAAGCTCAGCGCCATGTGGTCGCATATTTCGCCTATATAAAGTGCCGTTGTGGAGCACATACAAAGCAAGGGTAGCATCAGGGTGATCAGTGCTCGGGCGGTTGATAATACTGCAAAGCTTGCGATCTAAGCACTGCTCATGACGAATGTTTGAAAGGTGAGAGATCGACAACACACAGGGGTCATCGTCACACTCGCTTTCAGATGTCGGATCTACCGGGTTTCGGGACAGGCAATCGGCATCAGTGTGTAACCGGCCGGACCTGCGGACGACAGAAAAAGTTCATTCCTGAAGACGCAGCGCCCAACGCCCGAGACGACCAGTAGGGTCCTTCAGCGAAGAAAGCCAACATAAAGCGTGGTGGTCGGTGACGACGGAGAACGGGCGGCCAATTAAGTAAAGGTGAAACTTTGTAATGGCCTACACGAAGGCTTAAGACTCACGTTCTGTGATCAGATAATTTCCTCAGACGCTGAAAGCAGGAGACTGGCAGAAGCAATGACGCGAGTGCAACCCGTCTGCTGTTGGGCGAGTATGACAACATTACCGTGACCACTGGCGTCGGTACGTACCTCCGTTGGTGATGAGGGGTTGAAGTGTGCTCGGACGGGCGGGTTGCTGAGGGTTGCGATTAGCGCAGAAAAGGCTTCAGATTGTCCTGGGCCCCAGCAAAATAGAACGTCGTTCTTCAGAAGAGCGAGTGGACGAGCCGTCTCCGCAAAGTGGGGGACAAACCGCCGGAAATACGAGCAAAGGCCAAGAAACAACGAACATCACTAGTACAGCGGGGTGTAGGAAATGCATTTACAGCACGAATTTTGTCGGGGTCGGGTTGAATGCCGCGGGCATCGACCAAGTGTCCGAGTGTCTTGCGTTTACGTAAGCTGAAGTTACACTCATTAGAATTCAGCTGAAGGCCAGCTCTTTGGAAGCCTCCAAGGATGGCATCAAAGTGATGGAGAAGGCTCTCGAAGGTCGAAGAAAAGACAATGACACGTCATCCAGATAACATAAGCACGTCGTTAATTTGAAACCACGTAGAAGTGAGTCCATCATAAGCTCGAATGTAACGGGCGCATTACACAGGCCAAAAGGCATCAGCTTGAATTGGTACATGGCCACCGGGAGTGACGAAAGCGCTATTCTCTCGGTCCCGTTTGTAAGCCGCGATCTGCCAATAACCGGAACGAAGATAAACCGAAGAGAAATAACTGGCACCGTGCAAGCAGTCGAGCGCATCATCTATCCTGGAAATGGGTAAACGTCCTTCTTTGTAACTTTGTTGAGGTGTCGGGAATCAACGCAGAACCTCCAGGTATTGTCCTTTCTAACAAGCATGACTGATGACGACCAGTGGCTGCTCGAGGGCTCCGTAATGTTTCTTGCCAACATCTTGTCCCCTTCATCTTGTATGACGCGACGTTCGAAAATGGCGACTCGGTAATGTCCTCTGTGAATTGGGCTGGCGTCTCTGGTATCAATACGATGAGTAACGAGAGATGTTTGTCCCAAGGGTCGGTTACCAAAATCGATAATATCACTGTACGAAGCCAGAAGGCTCGTAAATGCTGGAGCACGATCAGCACACAATTCAGGAGCTACCATTCCTGATATGCGGGCCTCCGTAAACAGGGATGACGCATGTCGTGTCGATGCTCCAGCAGTAGGGTAAGGTAAAATTGCATAGACAATAAAGTCAGACAGCGGGGTTAGTTTGGCGAGAGAAATGCCCTCAGGAAGAACTTGTGCAAAAAGGTTAAAGTTCAGACTGGAAAATACGCTGCAGAGTCACATCGGTTAAGGGGGGGGGGGGGGGGGGAACGGCGTAGTCGCCATCAGTAATGGAGGGAAAAGGTGTCCTATGCCCATACAAATCGGCTTCAGGTAGCAGACGAGTAAATTCAGTGGAGCGAGGACGGAGGAGGAATCAACATTTATTAAGCCCGAAATAATTCGGTGGTGCATGCTTGCACCAGACGGGGTGGTTCCCTAGTTGCGGGACCCATATGTTTCCAGCAGCTCCTGGCCCCTGTCTGTCAGTGCGAGCTGGATCGATAGGGCGGGGCTGGACAACAAGGTGTTGAAGTTGCATGAGCTTGTTCATCGAGCCAAACGGCAGGTCTAGATGAAGCAGTCCAGAAGAACAGTCAGTGAGAGCGGAGTGTGCATTTAAAAAGTCGAGGCGTAATATAACGTCTTGAGGGCAAGTGGTGAGGACTGTAAATTACACTGGGATGTTGCAGCCGACAATGCTAATGCGGGCAGTACACATACCAATCACAGCAGCTGTGTTGCCATTCACAACACGAACGGTAGATGAGGTGGCTGGTGTGAGAATTTTCTTGAGGCGTCGGCGGAACGAGGAACTGAGGCCAGAAATGCGGGCAATAGTGTCAATAAGTGCAGAAATTGGGACGCCATGCGATTACGTCTAAGTGCGGGATTCAGACCCGAGTTGGCAGTCCGGGCAGTCCGGGTCGGTAATGCAGCGTCACTTCCTGGCGCTGCATTCGCTAGTTTCGCGAGTAGGTGCCGGCGTATGATGGGGAGGAGCCGCGACGAGGCACCGGTGAACGGGATCGATTACCCCGTGGAGATGGAGATCGGCTGAAGCAACGAGCAGTTTGGACGGTTTGGGTGGGAGGCTCATCTGGTTGAGGAGGAAAGTGTCGAGGTCAATCATAGGTGGGGCTTGGCTCGTCTGGCGGGGCAGCAAAGCGTAGCGGTCCATAGTAATACCGACGGTCAGCGTTGTAATAGGAGCGAGGGGTGCGGAAAGTACGGCTACGGCAATACCGCGAACTGTGGCCGACTCGACAGCAAATGAAGCAGATTCGCCTGTCGTCTGAGGTGCGCCAGTCTGGACGATTGTGACCAATGTAGCGACGTGGGGAGGCTGTGATGGTGGTGGTAGCAGCCACTAAAAGAACAGGGTGCGATGGTGGAAGGGGTGGCACGGAGCTAGAGGAGAGGCCGACGGTTGCACGTTCCTGTCAGACAACGGTCTGTATTATGGCCACGGTGTCGGACCGCGGGGACGGGAGTGATGCAGGAGGTAGGGCCTCGAGTTCTCTCCGGACGATGCGAGTCATGGGATGGGAAGGCTGGTGCAAAGGGGTCAGGTCATCACCGGATGAGGTAGCCGCCGTGTTCGGAAGACGCTCAAAGCGATGTACGAGACGTCTTTGTTTAGCCTGCTGGAAGTTTCTGCAGACTTGAAGTACCGTGTCAAGAGTAGAGCAATTCATGCAGAGTAGGATGCGGAATGCATCATCCGCGATACCCTTGAGGATATGCCCTACCTTGCCACATTCCGGCATGGAGGTGTTGATCTTGCGACACAACGCAAGCATGCCTTGAATGTAGGCGAATGTCGGCCTTGAATTCCCCACTCCGTGGGGAATTCAACACGAGAAGAAAGTTCGGTTTTTGCAGCCAGAGTCTGTTCAATTTGTTTACCGAACAAGTTGTGCAGCTTTCGCTTGCAGCTCATGGTTGTGAAACCATGTTCGAGCTGTTCCCGCCAAATAAAAGATGATGCTAGCGAGCATGATGGTTGCGTCCAAGTGGTTGTTCCGGCTGCAGCACTCATACGCATCAAACGAATCATCAACGCCTCGGTTGTCATCGCCAATAAAGATGGGAGAATGGCGAATTTTTGTGAGGACAACTGGCTGAGGCTATGTTCCCGCTGTGGTAAGGGCTGCTTCGGAAGTAATCGTAGCTGTTTGAGAAGGTGGTTGTGATCCCAGGTAGGAGGCGGCCGCTTCGCAAATGCAGCTTTTGGCTACTCGGACAATGAGCTAATGGGCTACTTGGCACGTACGGGGATCCTTATTCACCTCCACCACGATGATACATGGCAGAAGGCTAATACCACAACAGGAGATGAGAGACGTAGGTGTTCAGGCAGGTGTTCAGGTGTTCAGTTGTTCAGCTTCGTCATCTATCACTCTGTAGTCCATCATCGTCCTCTTCAGTGGCATATACGTGACATTATGTAACAAAAATAAAATGGGACCTAGAAAAAACCCTTGCGGCACATCAGAGGACACATTTAAGGTGTGAATGCTCACCATCGATCTCAACGAATTGCCTCCTGTTACGTAAATAGGCTAGTACCAAATTTATAACGTTGGGATCGATACCAAACATATGCATTTTCCCCCAAGTTTTGCGTGGCACACCTTGTCGAGGACTTTCGAAAAGTCTAACTCTATAATATGAACTTTTTCTTCGAAGTTCATGGCTATGGCAAAGTTGTAAACAGTTTCGAATAATTGTGTGACTGTTGAGGGGCAACTGCGGAAGCCATGTTGCTTTCTGTAAGGATAATCATGATTTTCAAGGTACTGTACCAGGTATTTACAGACTGTATGCTTTAGCAGTTTGCATACAGAAGATATGATTCATATAGGACAATAATGTTCAACACATAATTTGTCTCCAGATTTATGTACGGGTACAACTTTTGTTAACTGCCAGTCACTCGGCACAGCGCATTTATCCAATGAAACCGAGAAAATGTTTACCAAAAATGTTAAGCCCATTAGCAGTATTTTTTTTTTAAATTGTTAGGAATCATGTCTGGTCCTGCGGACTTCTTGCTATCTAAGTTTAATAGCAGGGAGATAACTCGTTTTGATGCATCGACATTGCTGCCACAGTGCATCTGACTTGGCGTTTCTATCAGTGCTGTCAAGTTTCGGTACAAATACGGAAGCAAACAAATCAACAAAATCTTCGGCTATTACTAGGTGCTTGTTACAATATGCTTCCATTTACTGAGATGCTGCCTACAGTTGATATATAACTGCACCCAACTAAACAAGTAGCTCCAAATTTGTTTCGGAGAATTCTGCAAGTATTCAGCCAGTGTGGTGGAAAAAAAAAAACATTCTTCTTGCGTCTTATAACTCTCTTCCAACTTGTGCGCTATGTGTAGCCTTTAGTGTGGGATTCCTAGGGGACCTTTGCCGTGCGCCCCATAGTCTTCGTTTTAGATGGATTATACTTCAGTTTATCCAAACATTAGGTTTCCCACTTTTTTTCATTTGTAAAACAAATCGAGATAGACATTCTTCTCGTGGTGACGTTTTAATTATGTCTCTATCTAGGGGCATTTTATCAAGTGAGAGTTCCAAGCAGTCTAGAACACGTGCCGTCGGCCTGATTAAAGTTACAAACTTTTACGGTTTTGTTTTTAGTTAAATATTTATTGCTAGATTAAAGAGTGGCAACAACAGCCTTGTGGTCCGAAATTCCTTCTATTGCGATTTCACAATCAAACGTATCATCAGATATAAATAACAAATCCAGTACTGTTGCACACTTCGTGTATTCGCGTAGGCTCCCGAACAACCTGAACGAGCCCATGTTTAGCCATAGTGTCCAGCATATTATTAGCATGGCGTCTGTCTAACGGCCCTGGAAGAATTATTACCTCCGACTCTGGTGCCTGGCAGAATAAACTCGCCCAAGAAGACTACTCCACTTCTGGCTTCCATGGCGGTCGTGTGATATTGATCAATTGCTTAGATAAATTTGACTGGACTTGACTGGGATAATAATAATTGGTGTAATAATATTGCACCAATTATTATTATAACAACCTCAAAAATAAATAGCTTCCGTCCCGCCGGGGTGATTCAGTGATTAGGGCACTCGACTACTCTGCCCAAGGACGCGAGATTGAATCCCGGCCAGGGCGGCAGCTTTTCGATGGAGGCAAAAAGCAAGGCCCCGTGTGCTGTGCGATGTAGGTGCACGTTAAAAAACCCCAGCTGGACAAAATTTCCGGAGCTGTGAGCCTTCCTGGTAGTAGGCGGTGGTGGCAAACGTGATGACGGTGTCATTATCATAGTATAGGGCGGCGCCAGTATAAATCCGGAGACCTGTGTGCTGGTCTTGCATATCAATTATCCGGCGTTGCCGGTGCCCTAGTCAAAATCCCGTATCGCTCCAAACGCGTTTGAACCGGTCCTTTATTATCCCCTATAAATTTCATTTCGGTGCGACCAGTACTGTACGAAGCTTAAGTACGTTTATATCGGGCAGGTCATGTCCGGTATAAATTTCAATCCGGACGGTCCGGTGCGGTATGGAGTTAATACAGGTCCCACCATTTCTAGTATGCATCTCATACAAGACAACCCAACCGGTATGGATATGAAACAGGGCGGACCAGTCCTGTATTGTGCTCATATACAGGACAGGACATGTCCGGTTTTACTGAATTCGGACAAACCCGTCATGAATGGAACTGATACGGGACGGAGTATTTCCGCTTCTCAACACAATTCGGGCGGATTGTGAAGCTCAACCAGACTGACCACAGCGAAAAATGCCTGCGCCCTAAATAAGCATGAAACCATATATATATATATATATATATATATATATATATATATATATATATATATATATATATATATATATATATATATATATATATATATATATATATATATATATATATATGTTACAACTCTTCTGTATATGTGGAGTACGCATTGTTTCACAAATACCTAGAAGATATGAAGCCGTGGACGTGTGCGCTAGCAAGTATATACGCGAATCGCGTTGATTTTGCGTGTGCAACAGTCGCTGCAGCTTGTACAATCTTGCAGTGCATCTTCATATCTGCGGCTAAATATCTGCCACCTTCAATGTGAAAGTGCAAGCAAGAACGTAGCGTTTCGTTAGCGAGGATAAAAATATGCTCGAGAATAAGTGAAACACATTGCTAACCATCGAAATATGCACAGGTTAGCCGGACATCGGGAGTCGCTTCTTCGAGTGTTTACGTATGCAAAACACTTGGTCGGAAGTGAATTCATTGACGTCGCTGCTCCGCTGGCAGCAGGTGAAGCTAAAACAAGCAGTATTACAAGCTTTGGTGCACCTCATATCTCTGTATGTAGCAGAACTTACATGTGTTTGAAGACAATAACAGAACACATCAGCTCTAGTAAATCGCGACATTCTGAGGTTCTGCCAAAAAAGCGTTGCATTCTAAAGATGCCGGGCACGGATAACCCTTCGTGATAGCCAGGGAAACGATTCGGCGTGGTTGAATGCCGATCGGTCAAATACGACCACAAATTCTACACCCTACAAATATACACAAAGTACGAAAAAGCGGTATCGACTACATAAACAGAGGTATAACCACCGCAACCCCATTCCGCCGTAGTGCAGTGCTTAGACTGTCTGCTTGTTACCCGTAAAGGCCGAAATTCGAATCACGACATGTGTGGTTTAATTTTTTTTCCAAATGTAGTCATCTTATTTTATAGCTCAGCATGCTTTTTCCAGCATGGCGTCCAGTTTGTTTTTTCTGAAGCAAGGGCCGCGGACCATAGAGGAATTTCCGGAATGAGAGCTCCGCGCGGTTTCATTTTGGTTCAGTCTGGTTCAATTAAACAGAAACCTGACGAACCGCTCATTGCTGGAACTGATACCGGGCAGAGTATTTCTGCTTATGAACAGAAGCCGGGCCGATCGATGAAGCTTAACCAGAACGACAATGCCAGACACGCCAGGGCACTAAAAAAGCCATGATACCAAACATATTATACAACTATTCTGCATATAAAGAGCACGTTTCGTATCTCAAATGCCTCGAAATTACGAAGCCATCGAAGTGTGCGCTAGCAAGCATATACGCGCATCGCATCGCTTATGCGCGTGCAACCGTCACTGCAACGCGTACGATCTTGCGGTTCGTCTTCATATCTGCGATTGAAGATCTGCCGCCTTCAACGCGAAAGTGGAAGCACGAACGTACCGTTTCGCTAGCGATGACGAAAATATGCATGAGAAAAAATAAACATCGCTGACAATCGAAAGATGCACAGATAGCCGCACACCGGGCGAACCTATCTCGAATGTTTACATTTAGGAACCCCTCAGTCGGAAGTGTATTCATCGACGTCGCTGCTCCGGTGGTAACAAGTAAAGCTAAAAGCGAAGTATTACAAGTATTAGTGCACCGGATATCTCTGTAAGTAGGAAAGCTTACGAGCGTTCGCAGAAGATAAAAAAACATCAGCACTAGTAAATTGTGATATCTTGAGGTTTGCCGGCAATAAACCGACGCATTATAAAGACACCGGACATTTGTGAACCCTCGTGATAGCCTGGAAAACGATTCAGCGTGTTTAAAGGGCAATCGGTGAATTACGGCCACACATTCTACAGCCAAGGGAAATATACAAAGTACGAAAGAGCAAAACTAGATCCATATACTAAATCATAGCCCTGTAACCATAACCCGCCATGGAGTAGTGGCCTCCCTCTCCGCAGGAGCGGCTTCAGCGGCCATGTCGGGCCGCGGTAACAGGGCTATGGAACAGGATAATGGCTACCAGGTTATTCTGCCAAGTCTTCCAACAGGGCGTTTTGTGTTAAACACAGTTTTTTTGCACGCGGATATCAGGGCCCGCCCGTACCGGGTGGAAGATTTCCGAGACGCGTTGGCTCAGCGTTCGCTGCTCCCTGACGTTATCGCCATGGGGGCGTATCGCATGAGCCACGTCTGGGCCATCACCATGAAAGACGCGGATGCTGTGAAGAAGATTGCTGGAGTGGGAGAGTTGTGTGTGAAGCAACGTCACTGCCTCGTTATTGATCCCGCTAACCAGGATGCGAGGCTGAAGCTCCACTGGTTGCTTCACAACGTTCCGGATGAAGATGTGCGTGTGGCCTTCGCGCCGTATGGAAAGGTTTTCCAAGTGGCCAGGGAACGCTGGCGCGTGCATGGCATATCGGATAAGGGTTCAACTAGCAGGATTGTCACCTTGAAGATAAAAGTGGGGGTCAAACTGGACGACTTGCCGCACCAGCTGAACGTCGGCGGTGAGTTGGCGCTCGTCGTAGTACCTGGAAGGCCTCCGTTATGTCTCCGGTGTCGAAGTACCGGCCACATTCGCCGGGAGTGTAAGGTTCTGCGTTGTGGTGCATGCCGTCGTTTTGGCCACGAAGAAGGGCAGTGTTCTCGCAGCTACGTGAGCATCGCTGGACCTGGGAACAGCGAAGATTTTTCCGAGCATCTGATGGATGAGGCGGACGCGGAAGAGGCAGCCAAAACAACTGGGCAACCGGCAAGGAATGATGGGCCGGTGTTGACCCCTTTGACAATGAGGAGGACGTCCACGGCCGTTGCGACAACGGATTCTGTACCAGTGGAGAATGGCTCCCAACTGGACGCAAGTTACAGCGTGGCGGACGCCAGAGAACCTGTGCTCGAAAACCAAGGCAGCGCGGAGTCTCCCAACTCCGAAGTTATGGACTTCAACGCAGGAGTAAGCGGCCTACCCGTTGGGAAGCGGCCCCATGATGAGAGCGCCGGTGAGGATCTGCAGCCTGGTGGTGGCAGTGACGAGCCGCCACCGAAAGCACCAGGGGTTCGACGTTCGACGCTGAGGCCTCGGCTGAACGTTTCGTCCGAGACGCGGCAGGCGGGAAAACCGCCTCCGTAGTTTGGACGTGACCTAATGCATGTGAGTGCAAGGGGTGCGTCAGCCGTCATAGCCTGTTTTCGGCTGTGGCTCTTTGACTGCGTTTATGGAAGGTGGCAAGTGCGGTGGTCAGGCACGCCTCAGTACGCATTCAGACATCCCTTTGGGAGGCCGGATACGAGCACGTACGCTTTGGAACCTCGGACAAGCAGAGCAACATGGACGATTGAGGTAGGCATCACATGGATCGGGCGCCTTTTTCTCTAGATGCATGGAAATTAAGCTAGATGTCCCATTACGTGTAGCAACCTTGAATGTTAGAGGGCTTGGAGCCCGAAGGCGGCAATGCCAGTTGAATCGCCTGCTGCTAGATAATGAAATCGACTTATTAGCCGTTCAAGAGTCGAAGATAGAATCTCAGGACCATGCAGACCGCATGGTGTCTGTTTTCCATGCAAACTTTGATGTGTGTGTTTGTCACTCTGTGGGGGCATCAGGCGGATGCCTTCTTTTCATTCGCAATAGTTGGGTATAAGCGTACACTGCGTATTTGCATGCGAAAGTGGCCGACTCTTGGTTGTTGATTTTTTGTTCTCAAATTTATTTTGGCGTGCAGTCTGTATGTACGCCCCCAATGTTGAAAGTGATCGTCAAAACTTCTTTTAGTCACTCGAGCCGTACTTGAAATGTGACAAAATTTTGCTTGTATTGGGCGATTTTCACTGTGTGTGTGCTGCTACTGATCGAGTGAAGATTAGACCAGTGAAAGACAAGAGCGCTGAACTGTTGAATGTATTGGTGCATGACTATTGCTTGGAAGACATTGGAAGTGTGTTTTCTGCTGGAACCCGTCCGGAATACACGCACTTTCAACGCGATAGTCATGCGAGACTAGACAGGCTGTATGTATCTATTGATCTCGTTCCAATCTGTACCGAATATATTGTAAAACCTATTTCGTTTAGTGATCATTGCCTTGTTAGTGCGACTTTTGGTATGAAGGTTAAGAAATCTGTTTTCAACTGGCATCTATGAAAACTGAACGAGAAAATTTTGGAGGACGAAGAGTTTGTTAAGGCAATCACGAACGATTTGGAATGTTTGCTTAAGGTGCATGAAGAAAGTCATGCAGATAAATGGGAAAGATTTAAAGAGCAGGTGAAGATAAAAGCAATAGAAAAGAGCAGTGTTATTCGGTACAAACAGAAAGAAACAGAAAAGGAACTTCATGGACAACTTGAGTGCCTGTTGTGCATGGAAAGCTGTGCGCCAGGAAAGTTCACGAAGCAAATAAGAGATGTGAAATCTCATTTAGAAAGAATCGAAGCTGAGAGGTACAGAGCCGCGGTTATACGTGCAAGAAGCGATAAACTGTGGGCTGGCGAGGCGCCGACAAAGCGAGCGCTATCAGATCAAAAAAGGTATGCTTGCCAGAAGGAAATCAGGCAAATAAGACATGAAGGGCAGATTACAAACGATGCTAAAGATATAAAGTGTGCGATTCTGAAACATTTTGCTGAGCTTCTGAGTAATACGCGCGAACATAGTGAAGGGTTTCCAAAAGAATATTTACGGCTAATGCCAACGCTCGAAGATCATGTGAAAGAGAGCCTTGAAATGCCTATTACATTGCAAGAGATAGAAAAGGCCATAGATGACCTCCCATGTGGGAAAGCCCCTGGACCAGATGGGCTGAGCGCCTCCTTTTACAAAGCATTTAAAAACCATGTTTCCAGCCTTATGTTGGAAGTGATAAGAGAAGCCTACGAACGCAAACAAGTGCCATTATCATTTACTACGTCCCACATCGTACTTATTCCAAAAACTGATGATCCGGAGAAACGCCTGTTGGTGAAGTCCTATAGGCCAATAAGCCTGACAGATATCGATTACAAAATCTTTATGAAGGTTTTAGCGAAGAGATTGCAGAGTGTAATAGCCAAATTAGTCGGACCGCACCAAACGTGCGGCTAAGAGGTCGCAGCATCGCCACAAATATACATGTGGCACGAACCGTACTGGAATGTGTAGACACGCTTGGAAGTCAGGTTGCCATGATTCAGCTGGATTTGGAAAAAGCGTTCAATCGCGTATCACATGACATCCTTTTCTCCATTCTAGAGCATTGTAACCTGGGCTCAGTAATCGTGGAGGGAGTGAGAATGGCGTACGCAAACTGCTCGACGCGTATTATAGTGAATGGCGATCTCACTGACAGTCTCGCAGTGCGTTCTTCGGTGAGGCAAGGATGCCCACTCTCTCCTCTGCTTTTTGCAGCCTATCTCGAGCCATTATGCTTGGCCACTCTCAATAATGAATGCATCTCGGGTTTCAAGCTTCAGTCGCGCATGTGAAGCTACTTGCGTACGCGGACGACATTGCAGTATTTTGTGAAAACAGAGAGAGCATTTGTGAATTGGTTAACGTTGTTGAAAAGTTTCGTGACCAGACTGGATGGCGGGTTAACTGGGAAAAAATCTCCGGATTTTGGCACGGCTTATGGGATGCTGAACCGGCTTCTTTCTCCCGATTGCAATGGTCTTCCGTGCCAATGCAGTATCTGGGTGTGCCCCTACAATGTTATCGCGATCCTAGCTTACATTGGAAGGAAGAAACAAATAGAGGGGGAGAGAAAGCGGAAGTATGGCAGGGAAGGCAACTGTCAATCTTTTCACGCGCGTTCATCTGCAATGTTTTTTTGATTTCAAAGATATGGTATGTAATGAATGTTCTATGTGCGTCACGAACTGCCATTCAAAAAATTCACCGTGTGTTTGCGGTTTTTCTTTGGACTTCGACCTGGGAAAAGACGAGGCGAACGAATTTATTTTTTTCTTTAAAAAGCGGAGGAGACGGTTTGATTCATTTGTTTCTGCGCCAAGTGGTACCGCGCTTTTTTTTTTCTTCGCGACCAAAATGACACCTTTTTAAGAACAGTCATGCAAGTGAGGCTGCAAAGGCTGTTACCCGGATTTGTTGTCTCCTCAAGTGAAAACATGCGTGGTGCAGGATATTTGCGCGAGGTAGTTCTCTCTTCCAAGTTGTTAGAAGTGCGTTTTTCCCGTGAATATTTGTACAGTGTTGGCAAGAAAAAGCTGTATAAGGACCTAGTTGAAATAATGCTGCCGGCACCTTTGTATCGAGAGCCCTACCGTGGAGGCCCAGGGCAGGATATTTTAAAACGAGTGAAGAGGATGCCAGTTCGACCGGCTGCCAAAACGTTCTTTTTTAAGTTGCACTCGAACACTCTACCCGTCAAAACCTGGCTTCACGAAAAAGGAATCTATGTCCCTTGGACGACAAACTGCCTGCTTTGCAAGAAGCCAGAGACAATTGAACACATATTCTTAGACTGCAGGGACGCAGTATTTCATTGGGACGTGCTACAAAGAACAATTAAAAAAGAGCTACCACTAAACCCTTATGGCATCCGGTTTTTACCGGTGGAGAACGAAGACGTACCCTATGATTTAATAATGCTTCTGGGCCTCCACAGCTTGTGGAAAACACGGATGCAAGTAAGGCATGAAGATATTAACATTCGCAGTGTACGTGAAAATTTTGTTGAAAGTGCTGTTTATCTACTGGAATGTATCTGCGCGCTCCCCGACCCACCACAGTGGGCAGAAGTTCTGGATGACCTGGTAAAATTGAAGACATTTTAACCTCACACGCGTCAGCTCAAGGGCAGCTGAAGTGTTTTATTAAGTGTGACAATTTGTTGTTCATGTATACCTAGGAAATAAAGAAAAAAAAATGCCATGGAGTAGTGGTTAAGGTGTCCGTCTCAAGACCAAGAAGACCGAAGTTCAATTCTTAACGTGGCAATAGATGTTTTTAAATGTAGTCGTGTTATTTTATATTGTTGCATGCTATTTCCATCCTGACACGCGCTTCTTTCCGGAAACGAGGGCCATCAACCATACACGCCATTCCGGTATCAGAGCTCCACGCGGTTTCATTCCGGACTTTCCAGAACAGTACAGGAATTTCCTAAAATAGCCCACAATCCTGTATCCAAGATCCTGTAGTGTAAATCTGTACAGGATTTTTTGAATGAATTTTATATAGGATGTTTCAGTAGGGTGATCTCTTCCTGACCCTTTGATGTTGGCTGGAAGGGGCTTTGGATCCGTTACCAATGTGTCTATCCGTGGTGCTGTAAGATGGTCCAATGTGTGCAAGTAAAGGTTCGCTTCATCAACGATTAAGGTACGGATGCAGTGCCCGTCGGGTGTGGGTCACAGGCGAGTTTCATGACTGACTCGATGCGTAGCAATAATTGTATCCACTGGTGGGAGTTGAGCGAATCAGCCTCCGTCTGCTTGGAATCATCAGATGGCGGGAGCCGCGCTTCCCCCTGGATACTGAGTTCAAGGTGTCATCGTCGCCCCCCTAGCCATGGAGACAGCAGAAGTGCTGGACATGAAGAAGTAAGATATTGCCACGAACTATTTAAATCTTTTTTCTTATCCGAAGGCTACTGGCATGCGGCTTTATCATTGAGATTCTAGCGCGCTGATCGATTCTGTATTCCGTGTTTGGTCATGGTGGTTCTCGCGAGGCGACGCTTTACAATTTTCGTTGTCGCGAAAGATAGGTCGGTACGTATCTTGAAGATTCTGGCCGCTCGCGTGTTCCAGGTTATGCTAGTACCATTTGCGGCCTTATCTAGATCTTTCGTCGCTGCCTTTAAATTCAGTGCTGACAAGAAAAACGGGCATTCTCAGTTAGACGATCGACGAGCACGTTTGTTGCTATCGCCTCCGCCAAGTTGCTTAGTTCTTTCGCGGGCGCAAGTAAGCCCAATAAAGAGGTAATTTCTGTACTATGAAGTCTGTGTTTTCTTTTGGTATGTACGGCCTTGTCACCACTACGTTACAATGTTTCTCAGGTGTCTGGCGTGGCGTAGTCGGTTAGTTCCCGATGTCAAAAAAGGGCGTAGTTGGTTAATACACCCGGCTGGTGATCGGACGGGCAGGAATTTAATTCGTGGTGCAGGATGATCTACAGCAGGTGCAGCGGTGGCGTAGCGGTAGAACATCCGCCTCGCATGCAAGAAGACCGGGGTTTAAATCCCGGCGCCACGCAATTCTCCACCGGATAAAAAAAAGAAATCTGCGTGTTGATGGAACTGCATAAACAGGATTGTGGTGTGACCTGATGCCGGTGAACACCTCCGGAAACGCACTCTCTCACCAGAACAGGAGTTGGCCACCCTCGTGCAGTAATTGGCCGCTACCTTCCATGATTACGTCCATAAAACCCCGGCCCTCAGTCACCAGCGGCTGCGGAACAACTGACCACGGCGGCGGTCAGACCTGGGACGCAGCAGGGGGTGCTAAGAACTTCTGGCTCCACTGGACAGGCCGCCATTGGAAACTGACCGTGGCAACGTTTAACACTAGAACCCTAGTAGGTGAAGCTAGTTTAGTAGTGCTGTTACTGAAACTAGAGGGTATGAAATGGGATGTCGTAGGGCTTAGTGAGGTTACGAGGCCGAATCAGGCATATACTGTACTGAAGGATGGGCATGTACTGTGTTATCGAGGCTTACTGGAGAGGAGACAACTAGGAGTAGGTTTCCTTGTCAATAAGTACATAGCGGGTAATATAGATGAATTCTATAGTATTAACGAAAAGGTGGCAGGCATCGTAATTAGGCCTAATAAGCGGTATTAACTGAAGGTTGTACAGGCCTATGCACTTACATGTAGTTATGATGACCAAGCAGTTGAAAGCTTCTACGAAGATGTAGAATCAGCAATGCGAAAGGTAAAGACGCCGTATACTGTAATAATGGGCGACTTCAATGCCAAGGTAGGGAAAAAGCAGGCAGGAGACCAGGCAGTAGGTGAATATGGCTTTGGTTGTAGGAATAGCAGGGGGAAGTTACTAGTTGAGTTTGCAGAGCGCAATAACTTAAGAATCATGAATACCTTCTTCAGCAAACGGAAGAATCGGAAATGGACATAGAAAAGTCCTAACGGGGAAACTAAAAATGAAATTGACTTCATTGTAAAACAGGTATTGGGCTCTGATATGTTGCTGAAGAGAACGACGGCAAGCATATTCAACGCGCGTGACGGGCAGGAAAGAAAACGACAACGAAGCTCGCTTCGACGGTCGTACGTGTGCTGACACGTCTCACGACTGTTCGCAGAACGTTCTATTGCCTGTTGACGACGTATCGCCCTGTTCAAGGTCTTCTAGAACAAGTGGTGGAGGTTCCGGGTAATCCCCCAAACGTGGAGCTTCGCAGCTGAGCTTTGCCTACCACTTCCTCGTTGCCTGAGACCGCCAGCCAACCGCCAACCCCATCGCCTGTCATCTGTCCCGGTGCAGCGCGTCAGCACGACGCAGCCATCTTCAGCGGCACCGATGGCACGGATGTAAAAGACTGGTTGGCGTCGTATGAACGCGTAAGTGCGTACAACAAGTGGGATGACACCGTGAAGCTCACAAACGTCATTTTCTATTTGAGCGACGTTGCCAATCTATAGTTTCGCAACCATGAGAGTGACATTTCTACCTGGACGGCTCTCAAGACCAGCCTGACCGAAGTTTTTGGCCGTCCCGCTATACGTAAGCTTCGCGCCGAGCAACGCTTGCAAAGTCGGGCACAACAAACCGGCGAAAACTTCACCAGTTTTATAGATATAGTAGACCTCTTCAAGTGCGTAAACCCTACCATGAGCGACGCCGAGAAGATCGGACACATTATACAAGGCATTGACGATGACGCCTTCCATATGCTCGTCGCCAAAAACCCCCAAACTCTGTCCGAGGTTATCAACTTCTGCCAAAGCTTCGATGAGCTGCGCAAGAGGCGGCTTTCCACACGTCGTGTTGGCCTTCAGCAGGCCACTCTTTAAAGCTTGGCTCTCTCCGGGGACGTTGCCCAGGACCAGCAGTCGCTAGTTCAGTACATTCAACAGTTTGTTCGTGAGGAAGTCGCACGCCAGCTTTCCTTGTCCACCTTCACTTGCCCGCCAGCACCTGCGCCGCCGCTCACTCCCACTCTTCAGCGTGTCATACAAGAGCAGGTCGCTGAGGTTCTGCCTTCACCTCCTCAGCAGCCGTTGGTGGCGGCTCCTCTCACGTACGCTGATGCTTTGGTGCGGCCACCACCCCCTGTCGCCCCTGTGTACAGCCGGCCTCCCCTCCTATACAAGCCTCAGGGATGTCAGCAAAATCAGCAACCTACAATTCCCCCTTATCGTCCGGTTCTCCGCCGTCGACCACAGCCACACCCTTGCAACCCCTAGCGCACACAAGACAACCGACCTATTTGCTACGCCTGTGGAGTCGCCGGCCATGTGGCTCGTTTGTGCCGCAATCGTGGCCCTCGTCCCTACGATTATAAACGTGAGCCGATGTACAATCTTCCTCCGTCCCCCTCGCCTGTGTTCCCTGAGCCTCCTCCGCAGTCCTCTTCAAGTTACGATCGCCACTCCCACCGCTCGCCTTCTCCTGGCCGTCGTTCCCGTTCTCCGATGCTCCGCCGCCAATCAGCCGTTAACACGGAAAACTAACGGCCGCAGTTCCGGAGGCAAGAACTGCGCCATCAGAGACCAACTCAAGACATGTTCACATACCAGCCAACATTATTACCATATTCATCGAAGGAGTTCCTGTCGAAGGACTTGTAGACACTGGCGCAGCCGTTTCTGTTCCTAATTACGCCCTCTGTCGCAAACTCAAAAAGGTGATGACGCCGCTTCCTGCAATTTCTCTTTGCACAGCCAGCGCTCAGGACATTCGACCATTAGCGGCCTACACCGACCACCTTGTCATCGACGACGTTCAATACACAATAGAATTCCTCGTCCTCGCCCGCTCATCACACGACATTATCCTTGGTTTTGACTTCCTCTCCAATCACAACGCCATAATAAACTGCGCCCTTACTCAACTTGAGTTATCACCCCTCAGTGACACTTTTTTCGGCACACCCGCTGCTGCTGCCGCTACCGTGCACGTCGCAGAGGACACCGACTTTCCACCTTTCTCCTCAGTGCTTGTGCCTCTTTATTGCGCTGCTCTTTCCGACGCCACTGTTATCTACACACCCTCGTTACGATGCGCTGACCAAACTCCGTGTTGCTGCCGCATGCTGTGCTGACAATGTTTCGCAACTCAAGTGCTATTTTTGTTTGTAACCCGTGCCCCTGCCCTACCACTTTACTTCGTGGCCAGTCACTGGGTAGTGTTGCTTTGCTCGATTCTACGCCGACCTATCCATTCGGCGATACCATCGCCGGCCTTCACATCAGCGCCATAACACCTATTCCTGTTGCCACTCCATCATTCCTCGAAGTTTTGCACCGGTCCATCGACGCTGGCCTGACGCCCTTACATAGAGCCCAGCTTGTCGCCATCCTACAACGTTTCACGGCTTCGTTCGACTCCCAGCAACATTCGTTGGGGCGCACAACTACCGTTACTCACCGTATTGATACCGGCACCCATTCCCCTTTGCGCCAGCGTCCGTACCGTGTTTCAGCCGCCGCCGAGCGCCGCATTATTGACGAACAGGTGACCGACATGCTCCAGCGCAACGTGATCCAATCGTCGCACAGCCCTTGGGCGTCTCCTGTCGTCCTGGTCAAGAAAAAAGACGGTTCCATCCGATTCTGTATAGATTACCGCCGACTGAACAAGATCACGCACAAGGACGTTTATCCTCTCCCTCGTATCGACAATGCCCCTGACTGCCTGCAGGGAGCTGAGTTCTTTTCTTCAATAGACCTGCGTTCCGGCTACTGGCAGGTGCCGATGGCAGAGGCCGATCGCCCAAAAACCGCTTTCGTCACACCGGATGGGCTCTATGAGTTTAATGTCATGCCATTCGGACTGGGCAATGCCCCTTCCACATTCGAACGCATGATGGGCAACCTACTCAGAGGGCTCAAATGGCACACTTGCCTTTGTTGCCTTGACGACGTTGTCATCTTTTTTCCAGATTTTCCATCTCACCTCTAGCGCCTTGAGACAGTTCTGCGATGCCTGACCGACGCTGGCCTCCAATTAAATTTAAAGAAGTGCCGTTTCGGAGCACGGCAGTTAACCATACTAGGACATGTCGTCTTCAAGGATGGCGTTCTTCCCGATCCGGCAAAATTACGCGCTGTGGCAGAATTTCCCAAATTAACTATTGTGAAAGAACTCCGCAGCTTCGTCGGCCTCTGCTCATACTTCCGCCGCTTCGTTCATAGTTTCGCCACAATCATCAACCCTCTCGCCAAGCTTCTGTCCAGCCACGATCTTTCAGCCTGGTCTCCGCGCTGTGATGATGCCTTCGCGACACTCCGCCACCTTCTGACGACTCCGTCAATCCTGCGTCATTTCGACCCTCCTTTTCCCACGGAAATCCACACTGATGCCAGCGGCGTCGGCCTCGGCGCAGTACTCGCTTAGCGGAAGTCTGGCTTTGATGAGTACCTTGTCGCTTACGCAAGTCGGACGCTAACAAAAGCTGAAGCAAACTATTCCGTCACCAAGAAAGAGTGTCTCGCTATTCTCTGGGCAATAGCAAAATTTCGCCCCTACTTGTGTGGCCGTTCTTTTGATGTCGTCACCGATTATCACTCCCTCTGCTGGTGGTCTTCTTTGAAAGATCTTTCTGGTCGACTGACTCGTTGGCCTCTGAGACTCCAAGACTACGACATTAACGTCATCTATCGCTCTGGCCGTAGACATGCCGATGCTGATGCTCTCTCACGCTCTCCCTTGCCGTCTGAAGCCACTCCTGCTATATCCGTTCTACACCCCACCTACATGCCCACCGATATGACTTCCGAGCAACACAAAGACGCATGGATCGCTTCACTCCTGGATTTTTTATCTGGCCGCGCTTCACGACCTCCTTGCCGCGCTCTCCGTCGCCAGTCTCCTCACCATTTCGCCATCAGAGACGAGCTCCTCTACCGTAGGAATTACCTTCCGGATGGTAGAAAGTGGCTGCTTGTAATTCCGACCCATCTACGCTCCGTGATTTGCTCTCATTACTACGACAATCCCCAGTGTGTCCACGCCGGCTTATTGAAAACCTTCACTCACTTGCGACAGCGGTACTACTGGCGTGGGATGTACCGTGATGTTCGTCGGTTCGTCCAGTCCTGCCAAGAGTGTCAGCGCCGAAAACACCCACCTCGCCAACCCGCCGCTCCTCTGCAGCCGCTGACCTGCCCAGCTCAGCCCTTTCAGCGTGTTGGAATAGACCTATACGGCCCACTTCCTAGCACCTCAACAGGCAATCGCTGGATCATCGTTGCAACCGATCATCTAACCCGCTACGCCGAAACGGCGCTTTGACTTCTGCTACAGTCCAAGACATTGCCTCCTTCATCCTCCATCATATAATTCTTCGCCACGGGGCTCCCAAAGAATTGTTGAGTGACAGAGGTCCCGATTTCCTTTCTGAAGTTGTCGAAGCTGTTCTTAGAGAATGAAAAATCGTTCACCGCGCCACCTCCGCGTACCATCCGCAAACAAATGGAATGGTTGAGCGTTTTAACCGCACCATGGGCGACATGCTAGCAATGTATGTCGCTTCCGACCACTCCAACTGGGACCGCGTTCTTCCATTCGTCACATTCGCTTATAACTCTGCCACAAAGGCAACCACCGGTTTCTCACCATACTTCCTCCTGTACGGTAGTGAGCCCTCTTGTACCATGGACACCATTCTCCCTTACCGACCGGATTCTTCCGAATTCACGACTGTTTCACAAGCTGCAACTTATGCCGAAGAATGCCGCCAGCTTGCCCGGTCCTTCACTTCTCAGGCCCAGCAACAGCAGAAAACAACCCGAGATCAATCTGCACGTCTTCCTACTTACCGCACAGACTCTTTGGGTTATCTATGGGTGCCTTCCTCTAGTTCCGGCCTTTCATTCAAACTTGTGAGCAAGTATCAGGGCCCCTACCGTATTGTCAAGCAAACATCCCCCGTCAGCTACCTCATCGAACCCCTTACGCCATGCAATGACCAACGTCGCCGAAATCTTGAAATAGTACACAGTAACCGCCTGAAAGCTTACTACGACCCGGCCATCGTCACATCGCCATGAGCCGCCAGGATGGCGTCTTTTCGACCGGGGGAAGTTGTAAAACAGGTATTGGGCTCTGACATGTTTAGCGCTTGTTGCTGAAGAGAACGACGACAAGCATGTTCAACGCGCGTGACGGGCAGGAAAGAAAACGACAACGAAGCTCGCTTCGACGATCGTACGTGTGCTGACACGTCTCACGACTGATCGGAGAACGTTCTATTGACTGTTGACGACGTATCGCCCCGTTCAAGGTCTTCTACAGCATCCTACTGTGTTCAACCCCCGCCATTATGCAAGTTGTAGAGGTAACCGGAAAAGTGCGATGCAGTGATCATAAGATGGTGAGGTCCCGAATTAGCCTAAATCTGAAGAAGGAACGCAACAGATTAGTAAGAAAGAAACTGATCAACGAATTAGCGGTGAGGGGGAGGGCAGAAGAGTTCAGAATCTCGCTACAGAATAGATATTCAGCTCTAACCGAGGACGAGGACATTACCCTAGAAGCAATGAACAATAATTTCAGAGATATCATTACTGAGTGCGCTGTAGAAGTAGGCGGTAGGATTGTTAGAGGGAATACCGGTAAACTGTGTAAGGAGACGAAAGATTGGATTAAGAAACGCTAGAGTATCAAAGCTTCCAATCCAACAGACCAGATAGAATTGGCCGAGATATCAAAGCTAATCAATAAGCGCAAGGTGGCCGATATAAGAAAGTATAAGATGGATGAAATTGAGCATGCTGTAAAGAACAGGGGAAGTCTTAAAGCGGTAAAGAAGAAATTGGGCATAGGCAAAAACCAGATTTATGCGATAAGGGACAAGGCGGGCGACGTCATCACGAATATTGGCAAGATAGTCAAAGTAGCCGAGGAGTTCTATAGATCTCTACAGCAGCCAAAGTATTCAGGACCGTAATGAGATTGGCTTTAGGCAAAAACAGTCAGATGTTCCACCAGTGAAGAAGGACAAGGTCAAGAAAGCGTTAGAAACTATGAAAAGGGGGAAATCAGCTGGAGAAGATCAGATATCTACAGATTTGTTGAAGGACTGGGGGGATATCGTGCTAGAAAAACTGGCCACCCTGCATACACAGTGCCTGGTGTCATCGGCGGTACCGGAACCATGGAAGAACACAAAACATTATCCTCGTTCATAAGAAAGGAGACTCTAAGGACCTTAAAAATTACAGACCAATCAGCTTACTGTCTGTTACGTATAAAGTATTTACTAAGGTAATCGCTAATAAAATCAGGACAACCTTAGATTGTAATCAATCAAAGGGTCAAGCAGGTTTTCGGAAAAGGTACTCTACTATCGATCATATTCATATCATCAACCAGGTGATAGAAAAATGTTTAGAATATAACCAGCCCTTATACATAGCAGTCATTGATTACGAAAAAGCATTTGACTCAGTTGAAACCTCGGCGGTGATGCAGGCATTGCGAAATCAGAGGGTAGACGAGCCATACGTGAAAGTGCTGGAAAATATATATATTGGCTGCACAGCAACCATAGTTCGGCATAAAGAAAGTAACAATATTTTCATAAAGAAAGGTATTAGGCGAGGAGACATAATCTCCCCAGTACTATTCACAGCTTGGTTAGAGGAAGTATTCAGACACTTGGAATGGGAGCAGTTAGGGATAAGTGTAGATGGAGAATACCTCAGTAATCTGCGATTTTCTGATGACATTGCCTTGCTAAGCAACTTGGGGAATGAACTGCAAATAATGATTGATGACCTAGACAGGAAAAGTAGAAAGGTAGGCTTGAAAATCAATATGCAAAAGACTAAGGTAATGTCCAACAGCCTCGGGAAGGAACAGCGGTTTGCATTAGGTAGCGAAGTACTGGAAGTAGTAAGGGAATATGTCTACTTAGGACAGGTAGTAACCGCAGATCCGGACCATGAAAGGGAAATAACAAGACGAATAAGATTGGGATGGAGCGCATTTGGCAAGAACTAGCAGATTATGACTAGCAACTTACCGGTCTCCCTCAAAAGTTTATAAAGTATACAACAGTTGCATCTAACTCACCTATGGGGCTGAAACGTGGAGGCTAACCAAGAGGGTTCTACTTAAGTTGAGGACAACTCAGAGGGCTATGGAACGAAAAATGGTAGGGGTAACATTAATAGATAAGAAGCGTGCAGAGTGGATCATATTAATAATTGAAGTTACCAACATTCTAGCGGAAATTAAGAAAAGAAATGGACATGGGCAGGACATGTAGTGCGAAGAGAGGATAACCGATGGTCGCTTAGGGTAACAAACTGGATTCCAAGGGAAGTAAAGCGTAGCAGGGGGCGGGAGAAAGTTAGGTGGGCGGATGAGGTTAAGAAGTTCGCAGGGGTCAAGTGGATGCAGCTAGCACAGAGCAGGGTTAAGTGGAGAAATATGGGAGAGGCCTTCGCCCTGCAGTGGGTATAGTCGGGCTGATGATGATGATTATGTAGGATGATATCTTTTTCTTAAATGGTATCCAGTATGCTACAGAATGTCGCGGATACATCTTGAGGAGGAATCTAGCGGACAGATCATTACCCCGCAATATTTTCACTGCTAGCCAAGGTAGCCAAGGTCTTTATGATGACAGTGATCACATCTGTGATGTCATCAAGGCGGTGGAGGAACAGCTGGTAACCCGTTTGTAGATCGCAGAAACTATAAAAATTTTTTGGAGGCACCCGACTACTTAGATGTAGCAAGGAAAAAACCTTTTTTATTTTTATGTATACATTTATTCTCTCATTTTCATTTGAATCACTTACATTTTTTTGTTATTTTTACTTTTATATTTTTAATGTCTTCTGGCCATTGCTTTCTCAATGATTAGATACTTTAGCGAACGTTGGCCTGTTATGTAGGACTGGCTATTGATCTCTTTCCTTTAGCACATTCCTTTGGGCACCACGCCTGAGTCAAGAAGGCCTTTCCCGATTAAAAGCGGAAGGTCCGCTGTATGGTATCCCCGTCAAACTTAGCGAAATAAGTCGCAAGAACGCTGCACCATATAAGCCTTACACTCTGTTAAGAATATTTCCTAAACGTAGACTGATTTTACTAAAGGCGCAATATCTGTCACTTTACTCGATGGGCATATGAACCGTGTTATGAAGAAAAGAAGCAAGGTGGCAGCGAAGCAATATAACAAATGAGTGCAAGAGTTGGGGGCTTCGAAAGAACTCGTCCGCATGGGGATCTTTAATATGCAACGGCATTTACAGCATACGAACGCCTTTGCTATTGAGCTACATGGAACCGCGGCTCACTTCCAGCGTTCAAACTCTGCAACGTGACCATAAATATTTGGCTTGCTAATTGATTTAGCCTATTATGGCGGTGTTTAAAGCATGCCTCTGGATGATGATTAGCTATATGAGGGTGCAGATAGAAAGTGCGCATTCACCTTTCCCAATTAACAACACATAAGGACACTGACGGCGATAATAGAGCCACGGCGTGAAATAACTACTTGAAAAATTGTTTAAGGACATTCGTTGTAAGAATGCTTGTTAGATTCCTCAGACTTAAAAACAATTATTGAAAAGGACAAAAACCGCAAAGCACGCTAAGTACCGAAGTGTCACTGAAACAGTACGGAGTGTGAAACATACAAGGTAGTGGCAACAAATAAGCTCAAGTGGGTATCTGGCCAGACGTTGTACATTAATTAATACTGAAGGTACAACAGACTTCCACGGAAGCTCAGTAGAAACACAAAAAGACATCTCCGTACATGGCAAAACATCACAACTGGCCATTACGCCAAGACTTGGTGGAGATATAGGAATTTAAGCTGGCACAACCTAAGGACTAGATATGTGCCTTCACACCTCCTATATCAGCGGGTTTAAAAGTGGAAGTGGAGCGGGGAAGTGATAATGCCTGCTGATAGTCGACGATAGGATAAAAAACGCTCTCATAGCATTTAACAAAGACGCCTTTGTGCCAATGCCACAGAAACTGTGGCTTTCCATTTAGTTCTAACATGCCTGATCGATCCATAGGAAGATGCAGAGGTTATGAAGTGTTAGATGCATTGCTCTGGCAGGATATCATCAGACCTCAATCAATCAACGACGCTAGAACAATAAAATGTCTACACATGAAACGGGATGCTCAAATGCACAACAGCATTGGCGCCGGAGGCTCGGGCCACCGCGAACTGAAAACGTTTTTAAATAAGGCATCCCCCTACGCGCGTCGCGCAATATTCGAAAATGGAGTGCTTACGGCGCTCCATAGGTAAGGAACCGATCATATGCACCACGCCCTACGCAGCGAGGCGTTGCCGCGTTGGCAGTATTAGTACCCGGGGCGAACGCTCCGCGGGCTGTACTAAGCCATTAGAACAGCAGCGAACGCCCTGGTTACTGTGGGTCCCGATTAATGTTGCAACAAATTTACGCTAATGGACTTGGATACAGTCGTGACGCAGTTCCGCCCCGAAGAGTGGCGCAGTGGTTAGGGCGCTCGTCTACTGTGCCCAAGGACGCGGGATACCGGCTTCGGCAGCCGATTTTAGATGGAGGCAAAAAGCTAGGCGCCCGTGTGCTGTGCGATATCAGTGCACGTTAAAGAACCCCAGGTAGTCGAAAGTTCCGTCGTCCTCTACTACGACTCCTCTAATAGAAGTTAAACCCTAAAACCAAAAGCAAACGTGCAGTTCCAGACCTCTGTTTTCATGCAGCTCTATCAGATTAGGGGCGGCAATTGGTGTCCCCCATCACATAAAATTTAGAGAGGAGATATTAGTTCCTCAGCAGTGCGTCTCGGCATAACAGGAGCACTTGCTACGTAAAATGCAAATGCCGATACTTAGCTAATAATGGCAGCCACCTTTGCTATCAGAGACAGCTAGAGAGAGAGAAACAACTTTATTTGCCCCAGATGTCGTGAATTAGGGCAGGTGGATCCTGCGTGGCCCCCGGCGGAAGCGACATCCTGCGCCCACGAAATAAGTGCAAATTGTGTGTTCTTGTCGGGTTTGATAAGGAGTTGGTGCCAGCTTTCCGCAGAGGGAGCTGGCAGGAGGGCCCCTGGGGGCGGCTTATTTTCGCCTCATGTGCGCCTGAGTGGCGGGTTCTCCGTTCTTGCAATTTGGACATGCGGGGTCGTATTCCCCGTTAGTAATTAGTGATAGCCTGGAATGACTAAGAATTGAATGTGTCTGTAATCTGCGGAGCAAGGCGGCTTGTGCTCGGTCGAGGTCGGGGTAGGGAGGTGGAAAAAGACGTCGCGTCGTTTTCTGAAAATTGGCAATTTCGGCGAAAGTCTGGGGGATTTCAGCGAGTGCGTCTGGATGCGTGAGACCGACTGCCCGAATTGTTAATCCTCGGCAAGTTGGTCGGCTCCATTGTTTCCAGAGTTGCCCGCGTGGGCGGGTACCCAGACTAGGTTAATTTTGTGGTCAGGAGTGCAGCCGCGCAGGATGCGTGCAGCAGGAAGGCAGATGTCCCTTGCGAGAAATTTAAAATTGCTCTTTTTGGTTCACTGAGGACTGCACGCAAACGCGGGTCAGCGATGGTCAGCGCTATCGCTGTTTCTTCCGCTGCGGTGGGGGAGGAGGCGCGCACCATGGCGGCGGAGATAAGGATGGATTGCGGTGTGGTAGCACAGGCCACATAGGTTGTTGCATCTTGCCTTGCCGCATCCACGTATGTTGCGTGTTCGTCGGCATGGTAGGTGTCATCGAGTGCTCTGGCTTTGTGCTGACGGCGCCGTCGTGTCGGCCAGGGAGCAAGTTTTTTGGTAGCGGTTTGACAACGAGGCGGCTGTGTACAGATGTCGGGAGGGGGGATTGTGTGTCTAGCTTAAAATCGTGAGCATCCTTAATCTTCAGCCGTGAAGGAAAGTGTATATATTATGCATTTTTCATATTTTCAATTGTACATATATGTGCAATGATGACGCCACCAGTCTATCGTAATTTTAGCAGAATCAATCAACACTAGGCCATCTACTCACCCGTTGCTAAAACGTTTTCTCCTCTCCAATCATTTTTTGTCACATCTAGGACTGCAACAATCTTACTGGGGAAGCTGTGCACCTTTTCAACCCCATCCAATTCAAAGCAAAAAATAGTCTTTATCATCTTGTAACTGGCATGCTCATTTAATTTCCGATTTCCAGGCCGTTTAAGCAATAAGAAATAATATACATGTCTACCTGAAAGCGATTCTACTCAGTCACTCCCGTGATAAAGTAGAAATAGGAAACACTGCACTACAGCTGCGCTCGCGGAAACTCGATTTTAGGGAACACGACCAATACTTATGTGCGAGTGAAACACAGGCTTGCGTGTGTGTGTGTGTGTGTGCGCGCGCGTCTGTGTGTGTGTGTGTGTGTGTGTGTGTGTGTGTGTGTGTGTGTGTGTGTGTGTGTGTGTGTGTGTGTGTGTGTGTGTGTGTGTGTGTGTGTGTGTTGGTTGGTTGGTTTGTGGGGTTTAACGTCCCAAAGCAACTCAGGCTATGAGAGACGCCGTAGTGGAGGACTCCGGAAATTTCGACCACCTGGGATTCTTTAACGTGCACTGACATCGCACAGCACACGGGCGCCTTGCTTTTCGCCTCCATCGAAAAGCTGCCGCCGAGGCCGGGATTCGATCCCGCGTCCTTGGGAACAGTAGTCGAGCGCCGTAACCACTGCGCCACCCCGGCGGGGTGTGTGTGTGTGTGTGTGTGTGTGTGTGTGTGTGTTGGTTGGTTGGTTGGTTTGTGGGGTTTTACGTCCCAAAGCAACTCAGGCTATGAGAGACGCCGTAGTGGAGGACTCCGGAAATTTCGACCACCTGGGGTTCTTTAACGTGCACTGACATCGCACAGCACACGGGCGCCTTGCTTTTCGCCTCCATCGAAAAGCTGCCGCCGAGGCCGGGATTCGATCCCGCGTCTTTGGGAACAGTAGTCGAGCGCCGTAACCACTGCGCCACCCCGGCGGGGTGTGTGTGTGTGTGTGTGTGTGTGTGTGTGTGTGTGTGTGTGTGTGTGTGTGTGTGTGTGTGTGTGTGTGTGTGTGTGTGTGTGTGTGTGTGTGTGTGTGTGTGTGTGTGTGTGTGTGTGTGTGTGTGTGTGTGTGTGTGTGTGTGTGTGTGTGTGTGTGTGTGTGTGTGTGTGTGTGTGTGTGTGTGTGTGTGTGTGTGTGTGTGTGTGTGTGCTGTCAATTTTTTAAGGTCAGCGCTCTTCTAACCCCCTGTAAACCATCAATTGGCCTTGTAATACCAGATGCAGCATTTTCTCAAAACACAGCGAGTGACCGAAATGACTAACTTCCGGATCATTTTTTAATGCATCTTTAAAACCAGCGAGCCAGAGTTGCAGCTGTGGTTCAAGAATGGAAATGCCTATTTAAGCGGAAGAAATCTTCTACACTAGCTTTTAACCTTTTCTTTTAAGCATCGCCAGAAAGAACAGGCTTTATCCTCTTTCCTTTAAACAATGAGTACATTTTCTTCTATAGTTCTAGAATGGCTCCTGCTATTATTGCAGATAATGTTATAAAAGGAAGGTACATAATTGCACAGGAAATGTGTTTGCGGTGTTTGCCTGTGTTTTTCCAGCTTCATCAATGCAAATTGCTATGTTTAGAGCTAATAGACAAGCTTTTTTTGCAGGATCAGGAGTCCTTTGCATCGTCCTTGGATAGGACGGGAAGAATAAATTGCCGATTTGTCATTCATTGGGCGTCCGGGGTTACTACGCAGCCTTAATTTACAGATAAGGTGGAAAACGGTTAGTGCTCAAGGCAAAAACACGTGGCATCCAAGCGGACCGATAGCTTGCAACGATCTTGTATGATGCATCTATTGTTATCTTTTAGTATGTCATGTTTTTTGAAGATCACATGAAACGGGAAAGCGTGAGATTGAAATAGTGGCTGTTTGCAAGACAGCAATGTTTTCTTTGTAGTCAGGAGTAATAGCTGAGTCTAAAGGTCCCTAAACTCTCAGCAGCTTACACCTAATTAGTTTTCGGTCATCGTGGTTTTTGAAATAATGCATGCGAATAATAGCCCCGAATGCTGCTACCAAAGGCATCTTTTACCAATAAAATACCTCAAAATGTTATATACGCCACATTCCAATGCTCTCCACCTGGATGGAAGTTTGCATTTGGGAATTTCTTCGAGCATTATATTTCGAACACAGCACGCAGCATGTCTTGAGGCTTATGAGAATGGCGGCTGCAGATTCTCCAGAAAAGCAGCTTACATGACTAAGGCGCCGAATATAGAGTAGAATAGTATAGCAGGGCGTTGTTATATTCTAGGTGGTGATACAGAAGCGCATATAAAAGGCGCGTCACTGCGTCAGTTTTGTACGCCGAGAGCAGCAGACCACAGGATTAGCAGGGAATGCCGCCAGACAAGGGGCATTTTTTTTTTGGTTATAAAAACATTTTCGCGCTTGCATGGGCTTCAATACAGAAGGCCGAGCATGATAAAAAAACAATTACAGTCGCAACATTTCACTTCACGGCATCATTAAGATGGCCCTACTTATTCACCCGATAGCGTTATCTCAGGTGACAGAAATTCCGGCGTCGGCGACCGGTGTTGACGTTGTGAGCGTGAAATCATGAGCATGGTGCTGGCAGGCGGTAGATGACAGCTGAAATGGCCAAGCACAAACTGGAGGTAGGGCTTCATGAAATTACGCTTGGCAGGAGGTGCCTACTCAGGCCTCTTTTTTTATATGAGAAGGTCATATCAGAATCAGCCTGCCAAGACCCTGGCATTCACGTTACTCCTAGGCTGCCGAAAGGCTCATACGGCTAGGCTTTTAGCATACGGTGCCGCATCATACCGTTTAAGGTCGGAGATTAAATGTTAGCCTTAAGTTTTGCTACCGGTTAGTTTTGTCTGAATTAGGTTCTGCAAGCAAGCGACACCGTGTCTAAAGAACCACTCATCGATCTGAAAGCGTTAGGGAACTTGCAGATTGCCACTCTTGGTCAGCAATATTTAGCAGCGAAAAACAAATAGGTTGTAGTACGTTGGCTTAAAACCCTTTTTAACGTACTTTCTTTGGTAAATTTAGAGTGCTCAGCGCGATCTAAACTTAAGTCAAAAAGAAAGAGATCGTGAGTTACACAATGCTTACCTCACCACCTGACAGACAATTTTCCACTGTATCCCATGACGACAAAAAGCACCGTCGTATACGGTCTGAAACTCAATTAAACTTTTTTTTTGTATAGTACAAGTTATTTTGGTTTACTATACGGGGTCTTAACGACAAAAATACATTTGCACTAAACTATATGAGCTTGCATTGCATTTTACGCCGCTGTGCGCCCGCACACAGTAAATGGCCGTATTTGCCAGACAGTTCACATTCCGGTCGTGAAGTCATCCGCTTCATATTAATTAGCAAAGGGCTTCTCTGTAAATAAATAATTTGTTTTGAAAGGAAGCATCGCCCAAATTATTTTGAAAGGAAGCATCGCCCGCACATGCAACTTTTTCCAGTATATTCGTGCATTTCAGTATCTTCGAGCATAAGCAGTTTGAAAATTATTCTTTGATTTTTAATTTCATTTTTAATAATTATGGTTACACAGATAGACCAAGAAGATATATCCAACTCACTGGCGCATCACCTCCTGGCATAAATAAACTTACTACATTGCTTCTGTTACTGCTAAGGGGCGCCTAGTTTCACGGAATTGTCACTTTTGAATTGAAATAAACAGGAACAGTAATCGTAATACGAACCAAACAGTTTTATTGATTTTACATGATAACTTTATAAGGGCTACTGGCGTGTTTCTTCAGACGCTCTCGAATGGCCTTTGGCGTGAGAGGGTGGTTACGGCACATCTGGTTAATGCAAACCTAGAAAGATGAGAATTACACAAATAAGAATATTGAAAATTTGTTGCCATTGGTTACCCATTCCTCGGGACAACGTTCTGTGGAATATACATGCAAAAATAGATCACGTTTTATGAAGTGCCGACCATCTATATGCGTAGAGTATAAAATAATAAATTTTAGGATGGTTTGTCAGAGCCGCCGCAACAAATATGAATGTAGCAGGAACGTTGCCTGACAGCGATACTCTGCCGAGCGAAGTGGCATAGTAAACGTCAGGTCCGATAAACATTATTATTTAAAATAGCATCACCTCGCAGTAATTAAAGTGCTGCGTCCAGTGATTTATTTTGCGAGCGCATGTGCAAAGCATCAATCAAAAGAAATAAATCAACAAAAGTGCCAATGCATAACTGTAGAACTAACTCTAGGGGCGGCTCAGTCCGTCTTGAAGAATGCTGCCAATGCTCCTTAAAAACAAGCAACTTTCACGTCACCAATAAAAGTGCGTATTTTTATCTACACGTGTGCTATTCTGTGTTAACTGCGCTATTAATTACTGATCCGCCCGCATTAAAACCGCAAGATTATAGTAGAGCTCGCCTTTCGTTTTGTTTCTGACTGCGCAGTTTTTTGCGCTTATATTTATAGTAACCTAATACCCTATATCTGAGCTTAATTTGCACGCTATCTTGTTATATATTTCCAGGCGAAACTGAACCTTGCGGATCCTATCCAGTTTACAGACTGTATGAGCCAAAACGAATAAATTTGAGCCAATATTTTCTCCTGCGGAGCATACAGAGTATGCAGACTATATACAAAGAAATACAATAATTTCCTGCGCATCACATCTGCTTCCAATGATTAGCCCTTCGATATGATGAAGATGAGCATCATAAATAAATATTCAATGTTATATTCCTGCAAGAAGATGACAACAAATCAGGCAGTGAAATGGTTCTGGGATCTCGCTATAGACCCCGTTCCTCGAACTCTCAATTATATCCCATAGTAAAGTACATCTTATCAGCGGACCGGTGCTTGAACCTCCACTCATAGTATTGACTGTACGCCCACAAGGACCTAGATAGAAATCAAACGTCTGGCTCATAGAGTGTTCATGGTTTCTGACATCAGGTTATTGATGAGCACTTCATTCGAAGCTATGGGGTATGCTTTGAAGACAGCTCTTCATTAGTTGCAGAGGAAATCATTTCAAATGTTTCTATTCTTATGTGACCATCTCCACTGGATCGCCTTCTTTCATTTGTATAAAATGCGTTAAAAGATGGCAATGTGAATACGGTTCCTATCTGACAACAAACCGATGGATCGGACCGGGGCGCAGGGCAGGAGGTTCGCGGAAGGTCATCTGATGAAGAAAATATAATCCGCAATGGCATCGTATTCCTCTGTTTGTATTGTAATGTGACCATGTTCATTCGATGTCAGCCACTCAAGAATATGAGTGATGAGTACGAAGCTTTAAAACCTATTTCTGTGCGTTAGATCAAATCTCAGTTTTTCTGCATATCGACTAATCTCTACCATACAAAAAATAGCTTATTCTCTACACCTGAACCCGCCGCGCTACCAGCCTGCGCCTTCTGCGTTCTTCCTCATCTCGATGTCGTGTGGCACTTTAGTCCTTATTAGGTCGGATGAAGCGTCGAAGAAGACAATGCCCACTCCTCATTATTGTGATACTGCCACCAATTCTCAGCTGATACGTTACTGGACTTCCAAGACTGCCATCAATGAAGCAGGGCCAAACTGCCGTATTTTTCACACGATTCGCTTTAAAGTATACCGGAACCACGAGCTTGCAGTGATTGGAAGGACCAGCAGATTGTTAAAATGTCCTCCATTCTATTGGAAGGCACTGTACTCAAGTATACCACAAGTCTACGCCAACATAAATACAGTCGCTGTGTCCTCATGTCCAACACCATGACACGAAGGTAATGGAACTGACGGTTCACAATGCAATTAGAGTTATAAAGTAAACAACAGTAAGTAAAATTAGTCAGCTATAATATAGATACAAATTAAGCCAACGGACGCTGACACCAAGGAAAGCAGATGGGATTATGAAGCGAAAGCTACACTAGGTAGCGTCGGTCTTGGCGTTGGCTTCAATTTTACCTCCTTTTGACCTTCAAGGAGCGGAGCAGGAAAACAAACTGTTTTTGTATGCTCAGATGTCGACAGGAAACGTGACAGTGTCAGTGTGGGCTATCACTTGACCTCTAAGAAGCCAGAGCAACCATGAAACAAAGTGTCGCTATAAATATACTATGCTTTCTTTTCTCAGAGCATCCGACCACTTGAAGTGTAACCTGGTTGACCACCTTGTTGTTGCATCACAACGCCATTACAATTTGACCGTTGAGGGACTTTGATCTTTCAAACTGGGAGCTGAAGAAAAAGCAGAAGGTGGTGGAGTACGTAATCAGTCACGTGGGTGACATCATGTGGCGCCATCGCGCAATGGAAACAGCCGTGATAAAAAGCGATGGGCATGATAACGAAGGGCAACCGGGCCTCTACCCATATGCAACCATGGAAGCCAGTGGTGAAGATGGCGCGCTTATTGCGTCATACGAATGCGAGTTAAATCGAGCTAGGAAAGAGTTCTACCAAGCATAAGAATGTTGTGAAGCTTTCGCTGAATACCTTGTTTAACCTTAATAAACCTCTGCTGATATTTTGTTTGTGAGAGGCTGTCTGTATGCGTGCCGGTGGAACATAACAAAGCTAGAACCGCGGAAACGACAAGGCGACTCCCAGCTTCTGTCCTGTCGGTTACGTGGTTTTAATTTTATCAAATTGGACGAAGAGCCGGAATATGGAGGTAGTTGATTAGCATGTAGAAAAACAACCGCATGCTTACTGCGGGATTTGAACACACACTCTCCAAAAACCGGCACCCGGTGCTCAAACAAAGCGGCTGGAAAAAATCTACAGATATTATTTTGCAAGAGCAGAATGTCTGTGTGGTTTTTGACAGTAAAGCTTTTATGTGAACAGAAATTTGTTTAATAACGACAGAATTTTCTGTACTTAAAACAGAAAAGTACTACACAACTGCAAACCAGTTAAAAGTATGAGAGAGAAAGTACTAAACTACAGGAAGGTACTGCAGAACTACAAAATTGTGAAGTTTGCGAAATATAATCAGAAGCTTTGGCCGTATTTTTGACGCAGTTCTGTAGTTTTTTCGACTGGGTCTGATCTAAACCGGTGGTGTTACAGTAGTGCACGCTGTTGCATATGTTTACAGCGTCTGCATTAACTCCCAAATTATCTACCAGTTTCATCCTCGCTCGCATGGGCGGCATTTGAATACCGTCGGCTTAACTGAAAATCTCGCCGCTGAAGTGTCTTGGCACGCTATCTCAGAGTCCATAAATGGCACACGCTATCGGATATGCTGATATCTACTCAGAAACCTTGTATTCACAACATCGTTCAACATGGATTTTCAATGCTAGGCAGAGCTAACACTTGTGGCACCCGTTCCGCCCGCGAAACTCTCCTAATCTAGAGATGATTTGTTTTGGGTTATGGCGCTTAACTGCGTTAAGAATCTTAGGATATGCGAGAAGCCGCAGTCGAGAACTCCGAAGTTTTCCACCACCCTATGTCTTTCGCGCACTCATGTCACGCACTTTGCGGTAGCATTGCCCATGAGAAAGCGGCCGCAGTGGGCCGAACGTCGATTCCGTATCACTGAGCACTGCAGTCGAAAGCCCAATCACTACACCGCCATGACGGGGATTATCTGTAGATGATTGACACGCAGTGGGCTTCGCAGTGACTGTAAATATAGACTGCGTGTATTAATATTTATTAGGATTGCTTTGATTTCATTTATTTTATTGCGACCTTTGAGCCCATGAACTGCGATTACCTTTTTCTTAGTTGTCAGTGGCGCTGGGCTTGATTTAGAAAGTCTGAACGTGCGGGAATTTTTTGCCGGGCTACGTTTTTTCTGTGACACTTCGAGTTCAGTATATTCGGCGTAATTCATCTCGCGCTTTCTTTCTTTTCTGACAGCTCAGATAATCTTTTTATTGGAGAGACGAGACGCGTTTTCTTGTACGTGTTCTCGTAGTTTGCTTTGCTCGGTTTTATTTCACTGCCTTTGTCCTAAAGAACTTTGAAGAATACTTTATTCAGAAATTTTCCCTGTTCCAAAATGCCTAAATTATACTCAGGATTTCACGGATATTTTTGTATGGTACAGCGAAATATCAGATTTTGTGGACACAACGCACATTTTCTTTTATAATCTAAAGGCTGAAGAAATCAAGCATGCGTTCGAAGCAATGGCTCAGAAAAAGCAGTTGTGTCTCCTGGTAGTATTATTCTATGCCAAGAGCTCTAAACTATAACTGGTCAAAGGCATAACGGTGCTCTTTGAAGTGTTACAGGTGTAAAACAGGAAGCAATTTATTCTCAGTTGTTGTTTGTTACTTTGCTCATACAGGTTGAAAATAAAACCTGTAAATGATCACTCGGATTAGACTTCCCAGCTTGTGGAGGACTTGCTTGCTGAATTGAGATGATGAGTCCACTGTTTCTTCAAACTTAAAGTTCAACTAAATGAGTCATCGCCCGCTAAACTGTATAATGCGAGGGGACTTGCGCTGCACTCTCCCTGTGTGGCATGCTCAGTGCTGCCATATTGGGATGGTTGCTTTGTGGGGAACGATCTCTCATCGTTCCCATTAAAGTCGGTTTTGCCCGGTAGTTACCCAAACGTTCAGGAAATGGCACTAGTGTCGGTAGTTACAATACCCATCGAGGGATGGCGCCAGCGTCCCGGCAGCAGAAGTGCCAGCAAGGGCTTCGTCGCTATGCCGGCGGGGAAAGTCGACGGGCTTAGGCATCGGGAGCTCAGTGCACGCGGACGTAAGCTCGCATGCTCCCGGAAAGGCGAGGCTCGTGGAAACTTTTCCCGCCTTCTCGTCTTTCCGACCACGGAGATTAACTCTGCACAAGCGTGCTCGAACACTCGCCCATAAACATGCGGTTGAGTTTTAGTGTGTTTTATTCTGTCTTGATTTTTGTTATTAAAGCGAAAATGCCTGTTCTGTCAGTACGTGTTGCTGCTTTGTTCCGATGATCACGGTAAGCCAAGTCGGCGTGCTCTCTGTAGCGCTAGTAATAACGGGAAGGGGGGGGGGGGGGTTGACTGTTTGGACAGTCAGCCATGCGGGCTACACAGCTCCACATCTGGTACCCCAAAAATGAACACCTGTTTATTTGGTACAAGGGACGTTCTCTGTCCGGACGTGATAAGTGCTAGGCCAAGGCACAATTTGCTTCCTTAGAGGCGCTGCGGCATGCTTTCTTCATTAGGAACTGAATTCCATTGAAACATGTTTGAACCTTTTGTCATGCCCAGCGCTTTATTGTGGCTTTTAGAGAACTTTTCTCAGTTTGAAACCATGTGGTCCACATCGAGGCAACACGAAGCACAGCGCCAGCAGAATCGCCAAGTCTGTAGTGAGTGAGTACAGAAGCCACGTAGGTGGTCCGAGTTGTCTTTGCATATTCTATTTTCTCTCTGTGACTCCGGGAGTCTCGGCTCTGAGTGTCAAGTGGGCTGGCACCATGGGTGACACAACGAGTTCGCTGGCATTGCAGCTCGGCACCGGAATGGCACGAACATGATGACTGGAATAGGACTATGCCACCGAGCTCATATCTCCTCTCGTGGCTGCGTGCACGTAGCCGTTTTCTTTGTATTGATATCAATCATTGTCATAGGTGTTATGTCTAAGACTTTGTAGCTGCCCGCACAATTTCAGCAGTGAAACCGCTAGGTTCATGAAATTTCAGAGCTGGAGCACATTGCTGTCCGCTTGTTTTCTTTTTCGTAGCCTAGCAACGAAATGCCCATTCTTGGATCACTGCACTGTCGTGGCGGAGGGGCTTGCGAAACTCGATGAAGTCGTGAGCTCTGCTGTGTAGGGCCACCCAAGATAGACAGGTCACGCAGAGAGTTCTGACAAAATGTGATTCCCTGGAGAAGGTAATGGCAACCCACTCCAGTATTTCCTGTCAAGAAAACCGTATGACCAGTCACAGTAGCATTAATGATATGGCGCCGGAAGAGGAGCCCTCCAGGTTGGAAGCGATTCCTAGTAGCTCCAGGACGAATGAGTAGGCTGGGCTAAAGCCAAAAGCACGCTTAGTTGTGAATATGTCGGGAAGCGACCGGAAAGTCCGATGTTGCAAGGAGATATATCACATAGCAACATGGAATGTAAGATTTATGATGCAAGGTAAACTGGATGTCGTCAAGCGAGAAGTGGACATATTGAACATTGATATTTGGGTATCAGCGAGCTCAAGTGGACCGGAATGGGAGAATTTATTTCCGGCGACCATTATGTCTTTTATTGTGGGCACCAATCCAGGAGAAGGAATGGGGTCGCTCTTAAAATAAATAGAAGAATGGGCAAAGCAGTGCTAGGGTACAACCCCGAAAACGACCGAATGATTTCACTTCAGATCCAAGGTCACCCTTTCAACATAACAGTTATCCAAGTCTATGCACTAACCACTACTGCTGAAGAAGCTGACCTTGAGAGATTTTATGCTGACCTGCAATGCCTTTTAAACAGCACTCCATCATCAGACGTACTTTTTCTCATAGGAGACTGGAATGCTAAGGTGGGGAGTGAAGATATATCCGGAATTACAAGCAACTTCGGTCTTGGTGAGCCAAATGAAGCTGGGCAGAGGCTAGTAGAGTTTTGTCAAGAAAACAACCTGACCATAGCGAATACTCATTTTCAACTGCACAAGAGGCGTCTGTACACATGGACTTCACCGGACTGTCTGTACAAGAATCAGATTGATTATATTCTTTGCCGGCAGAGATGGAGAAGCGCTCTACAAGCAGTAAAAACAAGGCCTGGGGCCGATTGTGGCACCGATCATCAGCTTCTTGTTGCCAAAATTAAGCTTCGGTTGAGGAAAACACAGAAAACTAGAAGGCCTTTCAAGTATGATCTGGATCAAATTTCATTAGAATATGCTGTGGAAGTGAGAAATCGATTTCAAGAGTTAGATCTAGAAGATAAAGAGCCCGAAGAGATGTGGACTGATGTTCGTGATATAATACAAGAAGTTGCTACTAAGGAGAGTTCCAAAGCAAAAGAAATGCAAGAAAGCAAACTGGTTATCTGAAGAGGCTTTGCAAATAGATGACCAAAGGAGGATAGCAAAATTTCTGGGGGAAAGAGAAAGATACAAGGTTCTCAATGGGGATTTTCAGAAATAACAAGAACAGACAAGAATGCCTTCCTGAACGTGCAGTGCCAAGCAGTTGAGGACAACAACCAATTGAGGAACCCAAAAGCTCTGTATAAGACAATCAAAGATATCAAAGTAAGCTTCCGTGCTAAGCTGGGCGTGATAAAGGACAAACGAGGCAGGGACCTCACTGAAGCCTCAGAGATAAAGAAGTCAGTTCAGTTCAGTTCAGGCGTTCAGTCGTGTCCGACTCTTCGTGACCCTATGGACCATGTCACGCCACGCTTTCCGGTCTCTCACTATCTTCTTAACATCACATAGCTTCATCTGCAATGCCTCGAGAATGCCATCTAACCATCGCGTTCGCTGCCTACCCCTTCTCCGGCGACCCTCAACCTTTCCCAACATCAAATCTTTCTCCAGCGACTCCTCTCTTCTCATCAGATGACCAAAGTAGCTGAGCTTTAACTTTAGAATTTGACCCTCCAATGAGCAGTCAGGGTTTATGGTCGACAATATCGACTGATTTGATCTTCTGGCAGTCCAAGGAACTCTTAAGAGTCTTCGCCAGCACCACAATTCAAACGCGTCAATTCTTCGGCGGTCAGCCTTTTTCACAGTCCAACTCTCGCATCCATACATCACAACTGGAAAGACCATAGCACGGGTTATACGGATCTTGGTTGGTAGACTAATGTCTCTGCTCTTTACTAGGCGGTCAAGGCTAACCATTGCTCTCTTTCCCAGAAGCAGGCGTCTCCTAATTTCATGGCTGCAGTCTCCTTCCGAGGTAATCTTGGCGCCCAAGAACAGAAAATCTGTCACAGCTTCCACTTCTTGTCCATTGATGCTCCAGGACTTGATAGGGCAAGACGCCATGATCTTCGTCTTTTTAATGTTCAGTTTAAGCCCAAACTTCTCACTCTCTTCTTGTACGCGCATCACAAGTCTCTTGAGTTCCACTTCACTTTCTGCCATTAAAGTGGTATCATCCGCATATCTAAGGTTGTTGATACGTTTTCCAGCAATCTTCACTCCAGCTGAAGACTCGTCCAGACCGGCCTTCCTCATGATGCACTCTGCATATAGGTTAAATAGGCAGGGCGACAGTATGCAGCCTTGCCTCACTCCTTTCTCAATCGGAAACCAATTAGTAAGGCCATGCCCAGTTCTGACTGTGGCCTCTTGCCCTTCATAAAGGTTCCTGAGGAGACAGATGAGGTGAATTGGAACTCCCATCTCTTGGGAGTTCCAATTCCAATACACAGAAGAACTGTACAAGAAGGACCCGGATGTGCAAAACCAACATAAGACGGTTGTGACTACTGATCTCGAGCCGGGCATCCTGAAGAGTGAAGTTGAATGGGCCTTAGCCAACCTTGCTAAGAACAAAGCTAGCGGAATTGATGGCATTCCAGCTATGATGCTTGGAAATCTCAGCCATGTCGACGCTGTTAACGTTCTGTATATATTAAGTCAGCAAATTTGGACAACCCTGCAGTGGCCACAGGATTGGAGGTCAGTTTACATCCCCATTCCAAACAAAGGCAGTGCCAAAGATTGTTCCAACTACCGCACGATCGCGCTTATTTCGCATGCTAGCAACGTGATGTTGAATATCCTCCTAGGTAGGCTGCAGCAGTGTGTGGATCAGAAGCTTTCGGATGTGCAAGCTGGGTTTCTCAAGAGCAGATGAACTAGAGACCAGATTGCCAACCTTCGCTGGATCATGGAAAATGCAATAGAGTTCCAGAAACCCATCTACTTCTTCTTTATTGATTATACGAAAGCGTTTGACTGCGTAGATCACAGCAGATTGTGGCAAGCTCTCCAGGAGATGGGAGTTCCAAATCACCAATCTGTCTCCTCAGCAACCTGTATGAAGGGCAAGAGGCCACAGTCAGAACTGGGCATGGTCTTACTAATTGGTTTCCAATTGAGAAAGCAGCGAGACAAGGCTGCATACTGTCGCCCTGCCTATTTAAACTATATGCTGAGTGCATCATGAGGAAGGCCGGTCTGGACGAGCCTTCAGCTGGAGCGAAGAGTGCTGGGAAACGTATCAACAACATTATATGCGAATGACACCACATTAATGGCAGAAAGTGAAGTGGAACTCAAGAGACTTATGATGCGCGTACAAGAACAGATTGAGAACTTTGGGCCTAAACTGAACATTAAAAAGAAAAAGACCATGGCGTCTTGCCCTATCAAGGCCAGGAGCATCAAGGAACAAGAGGAAGCTGTGACAGATTTTCTCCTCTTGGGCTCCAAGATTACCCCAGAAGGAGACTGCAGCCATGAAACTAGGAGACGCCTGCTTCTGGGAAAGAGAGCCATGGCTAGCGTTGACTTTCTAGTAAAGAGCAGAGACATTACACTGCCAACCAAGATCCGTATAACTCATGCTATGGTCTTTCTAGTTGTGATGTATGCAGCAAGAGTTGGATTGTGAAGAAGGCTGACCGCCGAAGAAATGACGCGTTTGAATTGTGGTGCTGGAGGAGTATCTTGAGATTTCCTTGGGCGGCCAGAGGATCAAATCAGTTTATATTGTCGACCATAAACGCTGACTGCTCATTTTAGGGTCAAATTCTAACATTAAACTCAGCTACTTTGGTCATCTGATGAGAAGAGAGGAGTCGCTGGAGAAAGATTTGATGTTGGGAAAGTTTGAGGGTCACCGGAGAAGGGGTAGGCTGCGAACGCGATGTTTAGATGGCATCCTCGTGGCGCTGCAGATGAAGTTATGTGATGTTAGGAAGACAGTGAGAGACCGGAAAGCATGACGTGATATCGCTTACGGAAATGTCATATCTGGACTTATAAACAAAATCCAGATCAGGAATATTAGGAATTGGACAGATGGTATATTAGGACAGATCTGGGCCAGATAAGGCATATCTGCCCAATAGCTGGTTTCGAGTACCAGATAATGCATATCTGGTTGTATGTGCCTGATCTGCCCAATTCCTGATTTCGAATACCAGATAAGGCATGTCTGGTCAGATATGCCTCATCTACCCAATTCCTGATTTAAAGATCTAGCCCGAATGGCATATATAGGTTTTAAACTATAGATCTATATATCTGCATATAAACATAGCACTTTATTACAACACACACAATACAGTTTCAGTATTCCAGATAAACGTCCCTCTCGCTCAATCAAGTTTGCCAAGGAAAACCTGAATTTCCCCTTTTATTTCAAACCCCACAGGAAAACAGCTTTGAAACCACAGGTTTTCGTTTTTCCTGCCTATATGGAATTGCTCAAAGACTGGCCTGAATTACGTGCGTATACCTAGGGTCAAAGACATGCTCATCCGTTAGTAAATATTGAGATCCTACTCATGTACGCGCGATACTATAACAAGGTAATCAGGTATCGGAACAGATTAATGGACCTACCTGTCTGCACGAGAAGCTAAAGTGAAAGTCATTAAACTATTTAATTAGATATTACATTTTTATTCTACTTTTTTACACACAGAGCTTTAACCAGTAAATGCTTTTAGATTGAGCGGGTTTACTAGCTAAGCTAAAGAAACTAAATAGAGAACTGCTATTAATTGAATTTGACTATTGAATTCGAATTTAAAGGTTTGTCCATACCCGGAAAAGGTACCGCTAAACGGTAGGGCGATAAAGCACGCACTGCTGGGACTCCTGATAATACCTAAACCTTAACAAAATACATATTGGCTGTCAGGAAGTACTGGTGTTACCTTAAGCAGAGACTGCAGTGCAAAATGAGCGAACGCGCCTAACTCGTGGTTGCTTTTGAAATCAAGAGAGATAAAACAAAGAAAAAACTTGTTCGATGGCATTTGTCATGACAGCGACAGCTTTGCCCCTAAACAAAATCAAGCACGAAGCTACTTAGGTAGTGCAAATAATAATAATAATAAACAATGAAGGACCCCATCCACCCACTGAAATTTGTCAAAATTACTGGAGCGAAAGAAAAATTAGCAAAGAAATGTACGAAAAAATATCACATACTGGCAATTACCATCCAATTTACTGATTGGAAAATTATTTTCTATCCAAATAATAAAGTGAACAATATCCTGAGGTTGGCAAGTGCTAGTTCCTGACAAGAAGTCTCACGCTCGCGGTTTTGGTGATCTTGCGTGAAGATGAGGCGGCACGATGCGGGTGCGATCCGCCTGCAGTTTCTACACAATGGTGAAGTTTTGGCCGGGGCCACCCAGGGCAGAAGCCCCGAAAAGCTCAATCGACCATCAGGTTCACTGCGAAGGCTGGGGAGGCAGCTTCCACCCGCAGTGGGACAAAGTAATTTCCTCTGTGCCGTCGACGGTCAGACCGAAGCTCTTGTAGGTTTGCTATCCCTTTTTAGTACATGCACACCGCTAATAGTGAACAGGCACTGGAACACACACACACCAGCATACAAAACATGCACCACTCCCGCCAGCCGCAGCGAACTCCGATGTCTGCTACCGAAAAGAAACGAGACACCAAGTGCTTAGGCGCACCGATATGGAACGGGGAGGGGAAAGAAGCAAACACACACAAAACGGAGAGCTCGCGGCCTACGCGGTAGAGCGTGGCAGCTAGGAGGAGAGATGAAAGAAACGCGAGCCCATGACGCAGGGAGCGCCACTGTCTGAGAGAGAAGAGGGGAACGCGGGACAGGAGGAATCACTGTCTAGCCAGTGCGGCCCCCCACGCAGCAACCGCCAGCTGTGTCTGAGGATGAGTCACCGTCTAGACAGCGCGAAGGGGTCCGTATACTGAACTGCCATCATCATCATCATCATCATCATCATCATCATCACCAGCCTGATTATACCCACTGCAGGGCGAAGGCCTCTCCCATATCTCTCCACTTAACCCGGTTCTGTGCTAGCTGCATCCACTTGACCCCTGCGAACTTCTTAATCTCATCCGCCCTCCTAACTTTCTGTCGCCCCCTGCTACGCTTTCCTTCCCTTGGAATCCAGTTTGTTACCCTCAGCGACCATCGGTTATCCTCTCTTCGCACTACATGTCCTGCCCATGTCCATTTCTTCTTCTTAATTTCCACTAGAATGTCGTTAACTTGAGTTATTTCTCTGACCCACTCTGCACGCTTTCTATCTCTTAATGTTACCCCTACCATTTTTCGTTCCATAGCCCTCTGGGTTGTCCTCAACTTAAGTAGAACTCTCTTGGTTAGCCTCCACGTTTCAGCCCCATAGGTGAGTGCAGGCAAGATGCAACTGTTGTATACTTTCCTCTTGAGCGATACCGGTAAGCTGCGAGTCATAATCTGCGAGTGCTTGCCAAATGCGCTCCATCCCAATCTTATTCTTCTTGTTATTTCCTTTTCATGGTCCGGATCTGCGGTTACTACCTGTCCTAAGTAGATATATTCGCCTACTACTTCCAGTATTTCGCTACCTAATGTAAACTCCTGTTCCTTCCCGAGGCTGTTGAACATTACCTTAGTCTTCTGCATATTGATTTTCAAGCCTACCTTTCTACTTTTCCTGTCTAGGTCATCAATCATTATTTGCAGTTCATCTCCCGAGTTGCTTAGCAAGGCAATGTCATCAGCAAATCGCAGATTACTGAGGTATTCTCCATCTAGCCTTATCCCTAACTGCTCCCATTCCAAGTCTCTGAATACTTCCTCTAAACAAGCTGTGAATAGTACTGGGGAGATTGTGTCTGCTTGCCTAACACCTTTCTTTATGGGAATTTTGTTACTTTCTTTATGCAGAACTATGGTTGCTGTGCAGCCACTATATATATCTTCCAGCACTTTCACGTACGGCTCGTCTACCCCCTGATTTCGCAATGCGTGCATCACCGCCGAGGTTTCAACTGAGTCAAATGCTTTTTCGTAATCAATGAATGCTATGTATAAGGGCTGGTTATATTCCGCGCATTTTTCTATCACCTGATTGATGGTATGGATATGATCGATAGTAGAGTACCGTTTCCGAAACCCTGCTTGATCCTTTGCTTGATTGCAGTCTAAAGTTGTCCTGATTCTATTAGCGATTACCTTAGTAAATACTTTATACGTAACAGACAGTAAGCTGATTGGTCTGTAATTTTTAAGGTCCTTAGAGTCCCCTTTCTTGTGAATGAGGATAATGTTTGCATTCTTCCATGCTTCCGGTACCGTCGATGACACCAGGCACTGCGTATACAGGGTGGCCAGTTTTTCTAGCACGATATCCCCCCCATCCTTCAGCAAATCTGTAGTTATCTGATCCTCTCCAGCTGATTTCCCCCTTTTCATAGTTTCTAGTGCTTTCTTGACCTCGTCCTTCGGCACTGGTGGAACGTCTGACTGTTTTTCCCTACCGCCAATCTCTATACGGTCCTGACTACTTTGGCTACTGTAGAGATCTGTATAGAACTCCTCGGCTACTTTGACTATCTTGTCCATATTAGTGATGACGTTGCCCGCCTTGTCCCTTATCGCATACATCTGGTTTTTGCCTATGCCCAATTTCTTCTTTACCGCTTTAAGGCTTCCCCCGTTCTTTACAGCATGCTCAATTTTCTCCATGTTATACTTCCTTATATCGGCCACCTTGCGCTTATTGATTAGCTTTGATATCTCGGCCAATTCGATCTGGTCTGTTGGATTGGAAGCTTTCATACTCTGCCGTTTCTTAATCAAATCTTTCGTCTCCTTAGACAGCTTACCGGTATGCTCTCTAACTATCCTAGGAGGTGCAGCGGTGGCCTAGCGGTAGAACATCCGCCTCGCATGCAAGAGGACCGGGGTTCAAATCCCGGTGCCTCGCAATTCTCCACCGGATGACAAAAAAAAAATCCGCGTGTCGATGGAATTGCATATATAGGTTTGGGGTGCGACCTGATGCCGGTGAACACCTCCGGCAACGCACTCCCTCACCAGAACAGGAGTTGGCCACCCTGGTGCAGTAATTGGCCACTACCTCCTATGATAAGCTCCATAAAACTTTGGCCCTCAGTCACCAGCGGCTGCGGAACAACTGACCACGGCGGCGGTCAGACCTGTGACGCAGCAGGGAGTGCTAAGAAAGCCTGGCTCCGCTGGACAGGCCGCCATTGCAAACTGACCCTGGCAACGTTTAATGCTAGAACCCTAGCTAGTGAAGCTAGTTTAGCAGTGCTGTTAGAGGAACTAGAGGGCATGAAATGGGATGTCATAGGGCTTAGTGAGGTTAGGAGGCCGAATGAGGCATATACTGTACTGAAGGATGGGCATGTAGTGTGTTATTGAGGTTTACCAGAGAAGCGACAACTAGGAGTAGGTTTCCTTGTCAATAAGTATATAGCGGGTAATATAGATGAATTCTATAGTATTAATGAGAGGGTTGCAGGTATCGTAATTAGGCTTAATAAGCGGTATAAACTGAAGGTTGTACAGGCCTATGCACCTACATGTAGTTATGATGACCAGGCAGTTGAAAGCTTCTATGAAGATGTAGAATCGGCAATGCGAAAAGTAAAGACGCAGTATACTGTACTAATGGGCGACTTCAATGCCAAGGTAGGGAAAAAACAGGCAGGAGGCAAGGCAGCAGGTGACTATGGCATTGGTTCTAGGAATAGCAGGGGGGAGTTACTAGTTGAGTTTGCAGAGCGCAATAACTTACGAATCATGAATATCTTCTTCAGCAAACGGAAGAACCGAAAATGGACATGGAAAAGTCCTAACGAAGAGACTAAAAATGAAATCGACTTCATAATGTGTTCAACCCCCGCCATTGTGCAGGATGTAGAGGTAATCGGAAAAGTTCGATGTAGTGACCACAGGATGGTGAGGTCCCGAATTAGCCTAAATCTGAAGAAGGAACGCAATAGATTAGTAAGAAAGAAACCCATCAACGAATTAGCGGTGAGGGGGAGGGCAGAAGAGTTCAGGATCTCGCTACAGAATAGGTATTCAGCTCTAACTGAGGATGGCGACATTACCCTAGAGGCAAGGAACAATAATTTCAGAGATATCATTACTGAGTGCGCGGTAGAAGTAGGCGGTAGGATAGTTTGAACTGCCATCATTGTCTTGATATTTGAATCGCTCAACTTAACCGACCATGCTTTTGTGCACTGGACTGCCGCCGCATTTTAAATGAAAATGCGAGTTAGTAGGCGGAAAGAGGAGCATGTAGCCATAACGCAGCGCCCTCCTGGATTAAGGAACACATGGTATAATAATTATAGTGCAGCAAAAACTGCAGAATATTTGAAATATTAGGAGTCGAAGCTATTTTCTAAATGGCATGCAATCAACACTTAGCCTGCGGGCCATGCTGAGTGAAACATTGAAGCTAGACCACATGTGCCAATATATGATATTTGCAGAAGGTAGACGAAGGCCATATATTGCTAATATACAGTCACTGTGTTGCCTACATAATTAAGGCACCGATGAAGCTATATGGTGTCTTGTTGATGCCGGGCATATGGCCCTGGTCTGTCTATATAACGTCATTACGACGCCATGTATGCCCTTTATCAGGCCACATAAGGTCGCGAGGATACCAGACATGCCCCTGATCAAGCCATATAAGGTCCCATTACCCGTTCAGATATGGATTATATGTTGCATGATATGGTGAAATCAGAGCCATATAAGGGCAACATTTTGCACATATATGACCTTATCTGGCCTGAATTTCGATTTGATATACTCAAATAAGGTCTTATTTGCAGCCTTATATATTTGTATCTGGCAGCGTATGTTCCATATCTGGAGCAGATATAGAATTTCCGTAAGGGATGGTCCATAGGGTCACGAAGAGTCCGACATGAATGAACGACTGATCTGAACTGAGAAACGAACTGACCAGCCTCGTTCTACTCAAGAAATGCCTTTGTTTAATTGAACATTGCGTTTGTACCGCCACGTGATGCGTTTCGCTGGCGAGTTTTGTATGGAGCCACGAGGCCCGAGCGAACGCCGGCGCCCCCTCCCGTGACTTCAATGCATGCGGATAGCTTTCCGACATTTATGCAGGTTCACCCGAGCAACCCCTGCTAATTGGCCTCTGTATATCATCTCTCTGCCACCTCCTGCGACAGAGCTGCCTGTATCCATCAGGGGCAGCGTGTCGAGACCAGTCAGCCGTCACCTCTATCGGCTGCTAGCTCGGCGTAAAGGCAAAAAACTTCTGAGCAACTGCAGCTGGCGTGCAGTTTTCAGCTGGCCTCGTGGGCGCTGGGAGACCTCATCCCCCCCCCCCCCCTGATCACTGGCCCTGCGTCCCTCCTGGGCCTGGCGCTAACGGCCTCTTTTTTTCACCTCTCTACCTACCCATCCCTACGGACTCCGTGCCACAGCTTTCGACCGTGCACCGCTGCGTACCAGCCGGCAGACAGAAAAGTCCCCTGGCTGTGCCAGTTATACTGCGGAGACCACGCTATCCTCGACGCATCGCGAAAGTCTGTATGGACGCCATCATTGTAGCCTCTGCTGCGAGTTTCTACCTCAAGCTCGAGTTCTTGAAGTCACCTGCATAGCATGTATATGCAGGCTTGTGGGCCAATTTAAGGTTTGAGGACGACCTTTTCATTGGAGTGTTTTATTGCTAGCATGCCTTGTTGTTATTGTAGCAATAAATGCCTCTTTGTTGTTAGCACGTGTTATTTGCCTTCCAAGAGCACAGCCATGGTCAGATGCGCTCTGTAGAGCGCATGATCACGGGGTGGGGTCTGCGATTTGGACAGCCAAGCCAAGAAAACGCATTGATCCCACTGTTAGAACTCCACACCTTGAAGTGTTCGGTATTTATACTTTTTAAACTCTTTACGCTTATTTTGGATTTCTAATCATGCCATGAACATAAAACTTTCTTTGTTTCTATTATTACATTTGTTTTAGGAAACGTGCCTTCGTGGCGCTAGATTGTAGCATGCTTGCCTTGCTGGACAATTCTAAGGGTATTATTTTAGAATCCTCAAAAAATATAACTTTTCATTTAACCGGATGACTTCTCAAGGTAATTTTTGCAGCACTGAGGCCTGGTTAATTTCAAGTCAGGTATTATTTGTTAATAATTTCACTCTATATATCCAGGCGTAAGTTGCTTTATTGGTACAGAAATTTATTTATTCAGGTTGCTCCTAAAGGCCCTCCAAAGGAGGGTATTACATGGGGGGGATACAATTGTAAAAAAACACGATGCATTTAGCAACAATTACAATAAGAACCATTAAATATAGCATCAAAAGAGGAAAGCAAAACAAGACCAAATATTCTACACATTTCCGTCACAGCGAAGTAGCTCTTGGAATTTTTTATGTTAGTTTCTGTAGCGATGTGCGATGGCAAGTTATTCCATTCAATGATAGTGCGAGGTATGAATGAATTGGCATAAGATGATAAATGAAACTTTGCGCGTTTAACTTTGAAGGCATGATCAAGTCGTGGAAAAATGACATCAGGTGACTGAAACAAATCACTGCGCAGTAGTGGACGGTGATAAAGCTTATGGAAAAGTGTTAACCGAGCGTGTTTACGACGACATGACAAGTCTTCCAGTTCAGCACGTTTTAATGCTGTGACGCCAGGGAAAGGTGAGTAGTCTGAAAAATAAAACGCACAGCACGGTTCTGCAAGGATTCGATGTTGGTGATAACATAGGCTTGATCAGGGTCCCAAATAGCCGCAGCATATTCAAGTTTAGGGCGTATTAGAGTGATATAAGCAAGTTTTTTAACATTGATAGGAGCGTGTTTGAGAGTACGTTTAAGAAGACCAAGTGAACGGTTAGCAGCAGCTAGGGTGAGGTCGATATGGTGATGCCATGTTAGATCAAACTGAAGGTGCACGTCAAGGTATTTGTAAGTGTTTCTTAGTTCAACAGCATTGTCATGGAGCATGTAAGTGGTTTAAATGCGAGCGGTACGACGAGTGAGAAGGTTTTTGGGCCCAATGGTGCCTTGGGTTCTCAGACGCAATATCGACGCCACCTGTTCATAAAAACTGCGTCTTTAACACAATGACACCGAGGATATTTTTATGATGTTCGAAATACTGCCGAATACCAGAATCATGGCAGAATGGCCTCGTCTTCTAACAAGGATCTGGGCAAGAGGAGGTGCTACTTTCCAATTTGGCCTGCTTTTCCTTCTCCAATATCCAGAAAATCAGTAGTTCTGAAAACACTCTAGTATACTGTTTATTTTGGCAGATCCAACACGTAGATGTGCAGATGCTTGCTATAATAAATTTGGAACAAGTCTTTTCCTTACTCGTAGAGAAATTCTGGACAAAAGGTTTGGTAGCGCTAAGGTTCGTGACATAGCGCCGCAGGCAGCAGGAGCCGACTAGCATTTGCCGCTGGAAGGAGTCGATCGTTAAAAGGCTGGGCTCTGTCGCCAAACGAGCGCCCATATCTAGAGAGGACCTGAACACGGCTGCTTTAGCGCCTCTATCCTGCGCTTTCCCACAGCAACGACTCAGCGCCCACCAAGAAGACGATAGTTCCCACACCCACAGCACGGCTGCCAAATTGGCTGGAGTTAAGGGTTCCGCCAATAGATTCAAGGCCATCGGAGCGTTTAACTGCCGCTCTCTCGAACCTGCAACACTGATGCTTCGTCCCTGCCCTCACGATGCCACCCCGGTGGCCGCAACCAGCAGTAGTGGTCAAGGTTGAAGAAGGAGTGTTCCGAATTGTCTCAGCATGGTGCCTGAGAGAGAAGTTCTTTTGAAGCTTGATTTGTTTTTTAATGTAGAAACCGCTTTGCCGTTTGCAGAGTTTGTGCAGGCGTTATATGAGTGCTATGCTGCGTGGGGTTTGTTTGGTGGGGCCAGTTGCTTTCTTACAATAGTTATGAGCACGCAGTGAAGACTCTGGTGTGCAGCACAGTTGTTTTGGCGCCCTCTTGTGTGTACAGGGTCGTCCACTTCTAGCCATAACACAGACACTGCTTTCAAATCAACATTACGTACGAAACAGCCACATATCGATGAAAATCGATGCAAGCCCACAGGGAGCCGGATGTGCTGCTTCATATGGCCTGCCACTTAGCTTTATTGTGTGGCCGGGTCGAACGCAATAGCGCTTTGAAGGCGGTGAGCGTGTTATAGCTAGAAGTGGACGAGGCTGTACGTCTGCAGCCACTCTGTTTAATTAAATCACCGCATTCGAGCGTAAAGTGCCAGCGCCCGCAGACGGCTGAAGGTATGGGTTCACCGCCACGAGGAAGCGGTGAAGAGAGTGCGGCGTCAGCAACTAAGAGGTGCCGCAACTGCCACTCCTTCCCCTTCCTCCCCGTTTCTTGCCTTCGGTTTCTGATGACCGACACTCAACGAGTGGGACAGGGTCTGGCACATTTCTCTGGAGCCTTCCCACCTGCATATGGGGCGGGGAGGAGGACACCGCGCGTCAAATCGGCAGCAATAAGCATTCCTCCTGTAAAGCGTTTTTGGGGTCGGCGCGTTTTTTTTCTTGTTTTTGCAATTGCTTGCTTTTTGTCTCTTCTGTTCGTTCCTTAAACCACTTGTCGGTGCCGCCATTTAGTTTTGCAGCTACACGCTGTGAAACAAAATGGCGCCATGAGTGCAATTTCTGCACACCCCTTGATAATTTAATAGTCAAAGGGCTTTAACCTGTGGCTGCGGAGGATACCGCACTTGTACACAGTACAAGCGTTCGCCGGCAAATGCGCTGTACCATCGCACATGCGCAGAACACAAGGTCATGCTCCTGCGAATGTTCTGGAGGGCTTCGATGCCTTCTTTTCGCCGTTTCGCCAGGAAGGCTAATAATCCCTAAGGGATGCAGCTTCACGCTGCAAAAAAATATGATCATTTGTTCCCACACTGCACTAATCTAAAGTGTTGGAATGCGTTGAAAAATCTTCATAGCTGTGAAGCGTTCGTCCAGTCGACAACTTTCCTCAGTGTTTTCGCAATGGATGTTCCTGAAAGAAATATTAACGCATAAGGTGTTTTTAAAGCGTGCGTTATCTCAAAAGCTAGTTCGCAATGTGGTCCCGCCTGCCGAAGATGACGACCTAGTTTAAAGTTGTGCTGTAAGTGATCAGAAAGCAATTGAAAAATTGTCTGTTTGTTTAATTTTCACATTCAGGACCTCGTTTATTACTTATACAGGCATAAGATACTCTGTAACTCACCTGTGTTTTTGCATCTTCGGGAACACCACATGGTGTGTAGTCCGGTGCAGGAAGAAAATTGTGCTCTTTTTCTCCAGCTGCGTTAATGGTCAGGCAGACCAAAGAACAACGCCGAATATTGTGATCTTCGCTATAGTACTGAAATAAATGTTGCGAAACAGACTTAAATTATAGATACTCGTAAAATGTTATTGAATATAGAGCGATGTTCAGATGCAAAACATAGTTTCCATGCAGAGTTTATGGGCGCAAGTTATGTTTGCACATCTTTATATTGACCCTATTTTAGGTCATGTTATTATTTCTCAAGGTAATAATACTGCGGCCCCCATTCTTTGACTGGCTTTGTCAAAAGCTGCATACGAATCTCTGAGGATTAAGCAAATGTCGACTAATCCGACAAAATACCCAGTCTAGTAGAACGTATTCTGATGCTATAGGCCGCACAGCACTCCAACATATGACTTTATTTTTCATGCTGAGGCCGTTTTACATTAGGAATGAAGAAGCTTCTGCCTGCATCATATGTATATAAGGCAAATAGCCAATTAAAACAAAATGAATGAGGCAGGAGCCAAATGCTTGTTTTGAAGAAAAAATAACTACATTATCTACCAAAGGCAAATCATTTTTTATAATTTTTGTTTCAGTATATAATCTGGTGCTTGCTGGCTAAGAATAGATATTAATCTTCAGCTCATGTTATTTTTATCTACTTGATAATCTTCCTTCTTCGTTCTTATCTAACATGATTCTTAATGACTAACAATATAACATTAGCTTGGACTGGCAGCTTGCATACACTACTGCAAACGTTGGCCTTTGGTGGATGTCTGTACACATATAAGAAAATATTGAATTATTAAAAACATCTTTATATTATTCAGATATGTTTTGCAAGTAGCACCGAGTCTGAAGTCAAACATTTTACCTCAACATATTCCACAGTCGCATGTTCCTTGTAGAGAAGTCTGCAATGCTTGCTGGGATCTATAAGAACATTTCTAAAATTAGCTTCTGAAAGGGGAGGGTTTTTTCTTGGTTCCATGTTTAGGAGACAGTTTCCTTTTTGTGATCTGAAAAATATATGACCATTACTAGACTCTAGATTCAGACTATTAAATTCAGGTTATGGAGGAAGAACTCCTTGTAATACAATTTGATTATGGCATGAAAAAAAAATAATACGGGCAATATTTTCTCCAATTTTTCATCGCAATAAAAGGAACTGACCAAGGCCAAGTGTTACGTTGTGGCACGAAAACAAAACAAAGTGCCATTTTCAAGTGAGACCGAAATTTGGTGATGCGAGAAGTAGTCGACAATGATTTTGTCACCGCACTCGGGAAACGCAACGAAAGCGAAACCCTCACCAATAATAATGTTTACGAGTCTAGAGGCTAAATCTGAACTTGGCTCGCTAAAACCATTACTACAGTGAAGCCAAAAATATGAAGAAAAATGACACTTTTCACCTAATTACCTATACGACACCTCAGGACGATTGCGCAGTGGAGCAGGTCTGTGTTTTGCAAAATGATAAAAGTTCCAACGTAATGAATTCTACATTATGAGACAAGAGTCAAAATGAAAATATCTACGGCTGGTTTTTAAACTATATATATGGGAATATTGAAAAGTGGCACTTATCTCGAAGAATACGGCTTAAAATCAACGGTATCATTTCATATCTTAAAGTGGCGAGGTTCCGTCGTACAACGTTACGACGATGACAAATTTAATTCTGTTCGTGTTTGAGGAGATTCGTACCATATCTACACTGACTTTCTTTTGTGCTTCGGTCCTGCAGACTTCTGTAGCACTGATTCCAAATTTTGTGGCAAAAAGGTTTTGTAACCGTTTAAAAATAAATCCTGCCCAAGTAGCATGCCGTCAATGGACCGCCATCAACCGAATATTGGGGAAAACCGGTCCCAATATTTGGGCCAATAATGGTGTTTCATTGGGGCGCTACCCGTACCAATATTCGATCCAATCTACAAGACTGGCTTTCCTACAATGACCACCAATGGCAGACTAAGTTATTTATTGGCATGCAGCCTTACTCAACGGCTACCGAATATATTCAAGAAAATCATGCCCACAGGCTCCTATACAACGTACATCGAGCCACTCTCACTGACTACCCAATACTTGCAACCAAGCTTACTCATTGGTTTTAAAGAACAGCTATCCAGCTAGGCTCATCAGCTGCCCAACCTAGCCCACTCAAGTTTGTTCACTGGCTTTACATCATTGACATCCAGGCCATCCCATCATTGTTGAATGTTTGTTTTTGTGGCTATTTTTTATTTGATATGTGTTATGGCGCAGAGGCAGCTAAAGCCATCATGTGCCAAACACAGGGTTCAGTTTGTCTTTGTGCAGGTAATTTACATGCAGCTTATAATATATACACTCCATCCTGAAATTATACAAGCACACAAAAAAGCTAGAATTGTTCGTGTCATGAATATTTATTATGGTACAGAGTGAACAAAACTATAGGTGGAATTCTTTCAGACTTCCAGGACTTCACCTCCGGTTGAGTTCATTGACAAGGTGTTGGCAGGTACCAGGTAATAGGAAGACGTCGCAATAATGGCAGCTTCAGGTGTTTGCCAAGCTACATCGCTAGCATGTTCCTCTTGTTCTGGGTTATACGGACAGCAGCTTTCAGCAGCCCTTGCGGATGTATGCTTGAGCAGCTTGCATGTCATCACCTTCCCTTTCGTACAGAACATCTGCAAGCGAAAACAAAAATAAGAGGCAATACTATGCCTAATTTGTTTTTTAGTACAACTCGGGCAAACTGTTCATGAGCAGCAAAATTTGCCACGGCTACAAAATTTGCTTGCTCAAGTGAATGTGCTGAAATGGGAATTCATGAAGAGTGCATATTTTTCTGTTTGGTGCAATAGATGAAGCAAAAGCTTTTCCGACTCGGCGAGCATAAACAGCAGATAAGCACGTTCTGTTAATCTTGTCAGGTGCCAATGACTGACAAAGTGAATAATTTTCAGTTATTACGCCGCACTGTGTAAAAATATATAGCTTACCAGTCGTTCAGCACAGCCTTGCATGCAGCTTCAACCGAAGCAGCCCTAGAGGACATTGGCATGGAAAGGTCCGTCCTAGTGATCCCGAGTCTTGCAGGAAAATTGCAGGAAAGTGTAGCAACATGGCAGGCAAATAAAGCAACAAATTCTCCCCAAAGCCTACTCCGTTACGAACTTATATCTTAAAATAAAGGGTCAGTGGTACTAACACTGAGTTGTAGACTGTTTTAAGATGCGCGAGACAGTACGAAGCATGTCGTGGTTCTAATGTTTATTCTCTGAGTGCGAGCGGAGATGCAGTAGACAACCCGCGAGGCGCACATCTGCGCTGCTAGAGAGAAGAGGGAAGAGCGAAGAGAGAGAGCACATTGGCACCAGTCGTGCGAGTACGGCAGTGCTCACCGCATGGCTTCTTCATCGTCATCATCATCTTCATCATCGTTGTCGTCGTCGTCATCATCATTACCATCATCATCAGCTTGACTATACTCACTGCAAGGCGAAGGCCTTTCCACATTTCTTCAATTAACCCAGTTATATGCTAGCTGCATCGATTTGACCCCTGCAAACTTCATAACCTCATCCGCCCACCTAACTTTCTGCCGCCCCCTGCTACGCTTTACTTCCCTTGCAATCGAGTTTGTTACCATGGTTTCATATGACACTGCAAGTTCGAATTCCCCCGACGCACACTTCACGTTGCTGAGGCATGGGAACAAAAAACGCCTACGCTGCTTCGGCGAATGCTGGCGTCGCTACGTCGCAAATAGCGCCTGTCTAACACTGCTAGAAAGAACTTGCGTTTCTTCTAAACTGTTAGAGCGAAAAACTTAATCTCTAGATTGAAAGACCCTCCATGAGGGCGCAATATGTTTTGATAAGATTCCCGTATAGGCAAGGAGAATCTTGCCATAATACTGCATAGGAACAAGACGCGGTATGCTGAGTCAACGTTGCAAAAATATTCGCAGGTAGGTCATGGGAGTCATGCACGCGCCTATTTAGCTTTCGGACGAAAATACATTCCTTGAAGACCAGCATGACCTGGCAACAATAATCATAAGACAACTATTTCTGTGGTGAGCATGCATTCCTTACATCATGTGTTTTGTTGTTTATGTAAAACAAAAATTTTCATTGACAATTATTTCCAGTCCCCAATTGCGGTGCTTCAAGCTTCAATATGTTTTCTTTGAAATCTTTAACTTCAAACGTAATGTCCGAACTAGTTAAACAGCTGCCACAACAAGTACACAACTTGTAGTAAAAAGTTATACAGCGTGAAATGCTATTGAATTAAATACACTTTATTTTAGACCATCTCAGAATTAAAGCTAGATGTTTTTGTCGGCCGTGCAAAGGTAGAGAACATAAAAAATAATACTTTTATTTTTTATGTGGGTAGGATATACCTTTTGACTATGAGCTATGCTGCATCAAATGCCTAAAGGGTTCTTCGTCGTTCGTTCCTTGCTGAAACACTCAAAGTAGAGCAAGAAGGCATATAGGATTCAAGTAAAAGTTTATGGCTAATGGAAATTACAGTACAAAATATGCTACAGCTAGCTCGTCTTCTGTGCTTGCAAGATCACTTACGGCGCAATACATTTGGTGATGGCGCCGAGTTCCGGAGTGAGCTAGCGTACGCGGTGAAACGGTGCAGGATATGCCTTTACTAGCACAATTTCTTCGACCTGTTTTCCAGTATTTCATCATGTGCAGTTTTCTTTCACCACGCAAATGAAATAGTGCGTAAATAAAGCATTTATGTGTCTATTGACACCCATGGACAAACGTTTTCAGAATGCAGATGTAAAACCTCAAAGCTACTAATTAAGCCGGCCTAGTAGTCTATATTATATATGGTTTTGAAGGTACTACGCATTACTGCCCTATTGCAGATTGCAGAAGACTACAGCGCTTGTATACTGCGCCGTATTTCGGTTTTATACGCAGGCAGCGAGCGTTGTTAGCTTGCAAAAAAAATGATGCGTCTGTTTTGTTGAAATTTTATCGAAGAGGACGACGAAGTATTCTCAAAAGTTTGAGGTATGAGTGGCCTCACGAATGACGCTGAAGACACTTAGAAGGAACTGTAGGGTCTGTAAATTCGGCGCGTTCCACCTGAGCACCAAACGTCTTCACAGTTGAGAACACCGAACAGTTAAGCATTTCTAAGCGCTTCGTAGACGGCATAAGCCACGCTTAAGACTTGATAACAATGACGTGCGCACTGCACGAGGCATGCCCTGTGTGCATGCGTTGCGTCACTCAATCATGAATTTTTGGGCTTTCTAAATATCTTTGCCCATTAATGTCTGCCTTTATCTCATGGCATGAGTTCCTCAAGAAAATGAATCCTTACCGCGGCAGGTGTTCAGCCACCGGAGCAATGGGGGAGGATCCTATACTAACCACGCCCTTACAGCCTAAGCCATTTTTTTTAATATTCTCTACTACTGTTAATATATCCTTCGCGATGTATATCATATGCTTGAAAGCCATAGCAAAAGGCACGACAGTATTTTTCTGGACGTTACAATATATCAGGATATAGAGGTCGAGAATTGATGGTTAATATCTGCAAGCCAGTACCGGCCAACACATGTCATGATATGTGCAATGTTTTTTCCCGACGTCAAAAATCAGTCAACAAATCGACCACTATAACAAAGTCATATACATTGTTGGAAATTTCCCAAAACTGGCGGGACCACACCGACCCCTGTATGCCAAACTGTATTCAATGTAGATAAGCCATCTATACTAACAGGATCATATCAATCAATACATACAATGATGCGTGCAATGCTGGCACGTCATAGCAGCTGCCCATAAAATATAGACCACAGGAATTCATGATGGATACCATATTAGGAAGCAAACTCAACTATAAGTAAAATATTGACCATCGTATGGCAGTAAATATTCTGAGTTGACAGGCAATGAATGATGGCAAGAGATTATTTAACCAATGTAAAGCTCTATTTTGTTTTGGCAAGCCATTACCACGGCCGCTCGATGGAAGCGCACTGGGTGCGGCCTGCTGCGTCGCGCCGCCGTCAATGGGCACGCGCGTCCTTGGGGAGTTTACAGTTGCGCCCGCTATTTCTGCTGAGGGCGCCACTGTTCGGGGACACGTCGCCGCCGCGGTCGCGGGCTCTGAGCGCGGGGTTTGCTTCCTTTCTGTACGCGTTCGCCTCGTGTCTGCGTTGTAAACGCAAACTTTTTGTGTGCGCGTGTGCAAGCACGTTAACGTTGAGACGGGATGCGTTTGCTTTTTAAGGCGAAAGCCGTTCTAGGCTCATGGAGCGAAAATCTGTGCGCAGAAGCTGTGGCTGTATTTTGTGCGTCGCATCTGTGCACTGGTGTGTCAGTGGCAGAAGCGGACATGCAAGGAGGGAGATTAAGAATGAAAATGATTGATGGTGATAGGTAATCAATAAAAGTTATAAATAGACATTGATAGAGGTAATGACTAATGCTAATGACTAATATGGGTAATAATGACAAATGATTTGTAATGAGCAGTATATCGAACTATGACATGTAATGACCGCAACTGATTAGAATGAGTACAAGTGCTTACCGATGTGTGGTAATGACTATAATAGCTAGGCATGACTCGTTATTACTGCTCATGACTACGAAATGATCAATATGTGAAAGGATGACATGTGATGACCACTGCTGATTCTAAATGAGTAACCTGATTAGTTATGAGTGGTAAGGGCTACAGTGACTACGCAGGCAGACTCATCATGACTGGGAAACGACCAATATATCAAACGACGACTTGAAATGACGAACTGTGGCAAACGATGAGAGGCAAATGACAAGAAAAGGGTAGGCTTTCGCCGTCCTCCGCTTAAGAGACATCTAAGAGACCCTCAAATTGTATCTGCTGAGCTCGCTTCAGACAAAGGCAGTAGCGAGGAGTGGAAATGCACTCGCTTCCTCTGAAATGAAAGCGGCGCTGAGGTTAAAAAGTCCAGATGCTGAAGCATAATGCCCTATCAGCTGCCATTAAATTTGCTACAAGGGGCAGCAGGTTGGGCTTGTTGGAGATTAATTATAGGTTAACAGTGAAAACAGCGTGACGGGAACACAGGAGAAGAGGATGGCACAACCGCGCTAGTTGTGTCGTCCTTTTTTCCTGTGTTCCCGTCACGTTGTTTAACCTATTTAGTTACCAGGAAGCTGGTCAGTGAACTAGGATTTTTAACGATGTGTTGTTAAACAGATGAACACGATGAGGTAGCACCAGAAGCTTTTGTCGCAGGTTATGTTGCGAGGACATATCAGAAAACGGTACGAAGTGTTTTTTTTTATATAAGCATACAATTTGTTCTAAATTTTGACGCGCTAGTGTGAGTGGCCATGCAAGCATAGGAGCCTCTGCACACATTTGTTTATACTCTTGAGACTGAGTCGATGCGATAAACTGAAAAGCCACGTTCCACAGAAAATCCGGCGCCCGCTCTGTCGGCGGGAAGCCGGAAAAATACCTCTCTGGCAAGTGGCACGTTCGTTGGTGATATGCCCAGAAACCTTTGGCGCAATGAGAACACATGACATGTTCAATGTGGCAGGAGCTGCCAAATCAGAGAGATTCAATAAGATGTAAGGGTGAAATGGGAATTATTGAAAGTGGGGCCCTTAGATCCCAAGTCAGGCACACTATACTCCTATAGGGCACGTTAGTACGGCTTCGGTAAAGAGGGGCTTTATATAGGTATGTGTAGGGTGCTACTTCATATAATGCGTTGGCTTAAGGCTGCATTCTAATGATATGCGGAAGAGGCAGCAATTACGGGATACGGTGAATAAGCAGGTAGCAAAGAGCGGGTACTCTAACAAGGCTCTGCAAGGAGATTTAAGAACCCCAAGTTTTGTTTATCACTACCACATTGTTGCTTAATATATGCGATATTTGGTAATGTTTCTGAGGCGACATGTCAGTCGTGCAAAAGCCTGTTGTAGGAAATATGAGTCAACTGGACCAGTTACAGGTTGATGAAAACCAAGGACAATGGAGGCTTGATGTACCCCGCAAAGGAAGTAATCAAGCTTTGTCAGCTTACGAGCGCCTTCATTAACAGGATGATGAAGTCTGAAGAGGTCCGGCGAAGTAGCAAGCTGTGTAAACTTTTGATTTCATCATTGTTTTCTCACTGTAAACAGTACCTGATGCTAATCTATGAAAACAATGATGTGCCCATGCTGATGCGCTATGCAAGATTTTGCTAAGTCGCGGCACCCACTGATAGCGAGCTGGGCTGGAAATGTCAACTCATCAGCCGAGCGATATTTATGGCTATGGCATAAACCTCTCTCAAGAAAGGGTTTCCGTCTGCGATTGGTAATTTTCTTCCTCTTTTTGTGTGGCCATTTAATTAGCGCACTCGGCCGCTCGCTGAATCTCGACTGCAGTTGCACTCTGAAGCGTGAACATCCTTGTGATCGCTGCTAAGAGTTTCACAACAGGAACACTCGATGCGTGTTCTTCCATTGAAAATTACAAACCAGCAAAAATTGTACGGGTTTGCGAGCAGCAAACAAAAATGGTAATAAAAACTTTCGGCGCATATACGTAGCACCTTGAGGCAGACCGGCTCTATGAAGCGCGCTTGGTTCGGTCATGCAAAATTCGGGAAGCCATGACGGATAGCTTCTGGCGTAAAAAGTTTAAGGTCTCCAACTGAGTCGAAGATCCTAGTTTATCATGAAGATTTAACCTAATAAAGATCTTCATATTTCCAACGTAACATTTGTCAGAATGAGATAGAAAGATTGGTTACATGTCGCATTTTCACAGAGGTTGCTCACAGTAGGACAATATATTTTTATTGGATAGCGCTGTCAGCTTAGAACAGCTTGACATCAATTGGTGTATAAAAGCTGCATGCAGGAATGAGTAAATGGTAGGAAAATGACACACGGAATTCGCGACATAGTTAAGTGGTTATACATTAGGCTACCATGGCAGCTGAACAGCTTCGAATTGTTCACAGCCGGGTGACATTTTCGTGTGACAAACAACTTGATCCGAATGCAACATCACGGTAATGCGAGCTCTCCATCGAGTGGCCTTGACCCACCGTCGCATTAAGTTTTTCGGTGTACACTCCAGTATACATCGTTGCCGATCAAGCGCTAAGTGCTGACATGGTCACGCTAGACATGACAGTATTTACTAATTCGTGTTGCCAAATTGTGTGAAGCGGAGTTCTTATATCCGTAAAATAAAAGGCTTCTACCACGCCGACGCTTCCCTGAAAGCGCAGCCAAACGCAGCTCTCCGCGCGCGGCTGTCCCCGAACGGTTGCGCCGCGGCGGTGGCGACGGGAAGTAGGCGCCTCCCGCCGGTTTAGGGCGACGTAGCAGGCCGCACCTAGTGCGCTTCCATCGAGCGGCCGTGCCATTACACTTCGTGAGGCAACATCGAACACTTTAATTGCAGATATACAGTGTTGCGAAGCCATCATGACTGGCGGGAGGATATTGAACAATGTAAGCCAAGATACATTCGATGCTAACAAGCAATCACTACTGGCACTGCAGTGTTTACCAATGTATGGCATTATATGTGCAATGTTGGCCACTGGCCACTGCTCATTCGGCGATATCGGCCACTGAAAATGAAGGTTCATGCAATGTTGGGAAGCCACTCAGACCGGCTGGATGATATTGATCAATTAATGCCATGATACATTCAATGTCGACAAGCCTTATTACTGGCAGGAAAATATTTACCAATGTATGCCATGATTCGCGATTTATGGGCAAGACATTGCAGATGGCTAGGCAATATTCGCCAACATATATCATTGCGTGTACAATGTTGGAAAGCAATTCGATACTTTAGGTCATTTTTGCCCGCTGTTAGCCATTTGAATGCCAACATGGGGGGAATATGTGTATCACTGGTCCAAGAGTGGTCAATGTTATCGCTTCTCTGTACCATTGTTTACAGCGCGTTGGCAACGCCGGGCCACTCTCGGACCGGGCGTCGACTGTCAATTTCCAATATTAAGCCGATCGCATGTTCTACCTAGGTGGCGTCTAGGGAGATGACCAAAAAACATGGCGACGAATTACTCATGGACGGCTTGCTTCAAACACCATAGATATATTTTAAACACAGCGTTAGTGTAAAGACAGAGAAAACCTAATTAGAGTAATATTTAAATTTAAATTTATGATGTCATATTATTATGTACGTTTAATTACGCTAGAATATGGTTAAATTAGGTGCATGAAAACCGCCAGGGTATTTGCCATTACAGCATATGAGTCACCTTGAGTGGCCCATATAATTTTATCGGTGTACTAGCTTATTTCTCTGATGACTGATGGCTCACCGATCGCTTGATCAGTCTACTTCGCAAAGGGTCAGAAAACTGTGCGAGCTGGTTTTTCCTCCTTTATATATATTTTGCGTGTCCCAATAAATTCTGTCAGTTGATAGTGAGCACATGCTCTGTCCTTCCTCGTCTCAGTCCTCGTTCTTGTGGTGCCACAACAAAATGGACCAACTTCGCTCTCAGGCATTCCCCTACTTTAGTATTGCGCATATTGCGTCTTACTACGTTAAGTGGTGCTCAAGCATACCATATTGAGGACATATCCTCACTGTTGCAGCTCATAAGCGCCGAAGACACACTTGGAAAGAAACGCGCATTTCATTTCTTGCAGTTCTTGATTCATGTGTTTATGTGACCGCGTGGCCGCCGCCATATATTGTGTCGGACTTGAAGAGATGAGTAACCATTCTCTACTGTTAGCATGCACGTAGTAAGCTGTGCGAGCAGCAATAGTTACGTGGCCATACGGACCCCTCTTATAAAAGCGAAAACAGTTGCGTAACGGGATCTAGACTTCTGCAAGAGCATAGCGGCCCGTGCACCCAGAGCGCAGGAAGATCGGCTGCATATTATGGCTTTATCAACTTTCTTTTCTAGCTGTTTCAACCCTTCAAAATTATTCACTATTATCGTCTTTAGAATTAGATAAAAGCCACGACGAACTCCCAAGACATAGCTTCTCACTATCTTTGCGCCCCCGTACAGAGAACATCTTGCGTGCCTGATTTCCGAGTGCACACCGTTGTTGTTGCTAAACCAATAAAAGGTGTTTCTTGCGAACGACATCACACAATAGTTCTTTTTGATGCCTCTATGCAAAGATGTTTCCTTTTCTCTTACATCGTAAAGAATGCAGCAGGCCATCTGATACCAAGTTCCTGAAGCCCTTCTGCCTCACCATCTACTTCTGTGATTGAAGTAGTTGCCAGGTATTGGCAGTCCCCACCGAATACCGCTCTGGTAGCCTAACAACCGACATCGGCTGTTCGTACAGCGTCAAATCCTCCTACATATACCGCTCCATCTGTATATCACATACAGATGGAGCGAAATACAATCAACCTCTGTTTTTCTAAGGCAGGAAGTTTCAAAATAGCCGGACTAACGGCAGCGTTAGTGTAGGAAACAGTTGTTCACAGCCACGCGAAGCTGTTCACCGCAAGCAGCAAAGAATCAGGTACAGGAACATTATTCTTCCTACACTCCCAATAAATAGGTTACACTAGAGCTTTAAAAGTACCTCTGTTGCCAGATGATAAAAAACTGAGACGCAAGTTACAGTTCACGATGGCATTACTGCTTCTTGGCAAAGGCTAATTGCACCTGTTTTATCAGTCTAAATATGCAAGAGAGACAAGGCGAAAGGTCTGCTCGAAATTACGGCCTATCCTAGAGTCAACTGTATTGCCACACATAATGTTTTCAGTGGATTTCGAGCGAGTGCCTATTGCTTCCCTCTCAAATGCTAGTTAGCACACCTGGATTTACAACCAGCATCTGTGAATCATTCCTTCCTTACTGATTATATTAAACCTATTATAGGTTCGAACCCAACCTCGGCGGTTGCGCTTCGATGGAGGCGAAACGGAGTGGCGTCCGTGTGCTGTGCGATGTCAGTGCATGTTGAAGATCCCCAGGTCGTCGAAATTTCCGGAGTCCTTCACTACGGTGTCGCTCATAGCCTTAGTCGCTTTGGGACGTTAAACCCCACAAAACCAAACCAAACTATATCTATTATAATTTAGTTTCCAACTTTGTTCTACGATATTTTTTCTACGATATATTTTCATTTTCGTATAGACAATAAGAAAAGCACTATTTGATGTTTTATATTTTATTTAATTTCTAGCACTCTCCATCCACATTAAAATTTTTACAGCGTCGGCATATAATTGAACGCAGATTATAACAAGGCTGTGCAAGGGAGGTTATTCAAAATAACGGCTTGAGGGGCTAGTTGGTGCTGCATCGTATTCAGGAATGTGGCTCAACAAACACAAACACAAGAGAAGATACACAACACACGCGCACACTACCAACTGTAATAAGAATCTGAAAACACTTCCTCTTCACCACTCTTCCTCTTCTACACTCAGGTACATCTCATCCTCCTCTTCTCATCTTCCTCTTCTTTGCCAAGGGGATAGCGGCACTTTCTTCCTCGCAGACCATAAACATCGTCCAAACATGACAGTCACAAATTCTACACTGTCTTGTTACTCCACACCTCTGCTTTGCCCAGTAACTCATACCACGCTGGACAAGCAAATATCACCGGCGTGGTATGAGTTACTGGGCAAAGCAGAGGTGTGGAGTAACAAGACAGTGTAGAATTTGTGACTGTCATGTTTGGGCGATGTTTATGGTCTGCGAGGAAGAAAGTGCCACTATCCCTTTGGTAAAGAAGAGGAAGAAGAGAAGAAGAGGAAGATAAGATTGGTCTCTGCCATGTTGGGACGATGTTTATGGTCTGCGAGGAAGAAAGTGCCACTATCCTCTTGGCAAAGAAGAGGAAGATGAGAAGAAGAGGAGGGTGAGATGTAGGTAAGAGGAGGAGTGGTGAAGAGGAAGTGTTTTCAGATTCTTATTACAGTTGGTAGTGTGCGCGTGTATTGTGTATCTTCTCTTGTGCTTGTGTTTGTTGCGCCACATTTCTGAATACGAAGGGAGGTTACAGACGTATTAATATAGAAGAAAAAACAGCAGTTAATAAACAATGTCATATACAGCCCATGTGGTAGGAAATAATGTAGTTACACATGGTAAATAATGTTGTAATCCTACAGCTGTCTTGTACAGTAATCCAAGCGGCCTGTTATATTCAGAGTTGGTTTACTCCTCGCATAGTAGTTCTTCCATAAGGGTTACAAATTTCTGCAATGATGTGCTCTAAGCGATTCATAGATCCAAACCTTTCTATTCCTTAATTGTTCATGGACAAACTGAATGCCTAAAATATTCTGTGCTGAAAGCATATTCCTTGAGAGTTTTTGAGTGCTCATGCCGGGAAGCTCTGCATTCATCTAAGGATATATAGAACGTTCTATCTATGTTTAGTGCATTGTGTACTAACTGGAAAAGTAATTTTAGTCGTGCTAGTTTGGCGCAATTTTGTAAAGTAAGGATAGAGATCTTTTTAGGTAAGTGCGATGGGAATCAGTGATTCTATATATAATAAAGATAAATCTGTCTTTCGCTGTACTACTTCCATTTTGTTAATAAGCTTCTGAGTATAAGGGAACCAAATTGTGTTACCGTATTCGATAGCTGGTCGTATAATAGTGTTATATGCTCATATGTTTGTTTCTGATGGTTCTTTATGAAGGCGTCTTCTCATGAAGAACGATCGTTTTAAAGCAGAAGACACAATGCTGTTAACATGTGATATATTACCCTAACCTTATTTTAGTACCGCATGATAAATATTTATATAAAGTTTAGTAGTCTTTTTATCCTATTCACTCCACCTAGAAAATTGCTATGCCAATCATTCGATGAAACCTGCTGCAGACCGCCCGGCAAACGTACGAGAAGCTACGGTGTGCATCCGGGCGATCATTATGGTTGATATGGCTGCGTAATCTATACAAATACTGAAACCCTTCTTGCAAAACATTGCAGTACGAGTTCTGCGTAATACGAACATTCTTAGTTCCTGTCTCAGAAAACATAGAATAATATATCAGCACATTTTAGTACCTGTAAAAGTAAAAACATTATTTCTCATGGCTCGGTTTCATTTCACCGATTATTATTTGCTCCTGCCGTGAACAGTTCATGTTCATAATCTGTGTTAGCTCTAGAGCTTGGGAAAATGACATTCCAAGCCGTCTAGGGAATATGGGAAACATTACGTACCGTCTTTGCCAAAAGTAACCAGGCTGCTCCGAAGGCTGCCGGAGCAAGCCCGCGGCCGTGTGGCGGCGTTGCGCTCGCTGTGGCTTATCGGTTCTCGTCAGCGCCGAGGGTACAACAGCTGACGTAACTCCGCACCCTCACTCTCGCCCGTTGGATGAGAAAAACTAGGCTCGTACGATGTGCGGGCTGCGGTTTCACGCGTGGGAAGCCTGGTTGTGCCCAGCGAGGGTGCTCGGTATTGCGGCGGGGCTATCGCTCTTCTCGGCAACTGCGGAAAACAGAAAAACAGGTGATAGTAGACATGGTGCGCTCTGACTGTTCGTTTCTAAGACGAATATGTGCTATGTTTGCTAGACAGGGTTGCCCCGAAATAAGAGTTCCACGAACGAGAAAGTAATCATGTGCATTTATTGGCTAAGCGTGAGGAAGGTTTTATTATAATTTGTTACTTAAACGAAAACATACCCACAAGCAAATGCCAGAATTTGTTAAAATAAATCATTGACCTAATTTATACACAGTCTCCCCAAGGGGCTAACACAATTTTTGAAGCCTAAAAGACATATAAGGTGGCTTCAAAGGTTTCACAAGCTTTCCCATATCTTTGTACTGGAGTCGGCCCTTAAAGCGGCAGTATGCAAGGCACCTCGGAGAAAGCATATTGAAATTTCGAGCTGCGTTATCATTCTTTAATGTACAGGCGCATAGAACACGCAGGAAAGCGCAATCGTGCTCGTGCGTTTCAGCTGCTGATTACAGAACACAAGCACGTATAATTATATAGCGAGAAACGCGACTTATAATATCTGCTTCAGTGCAGTTGCCGAAAAGAGCGAATAGCCCCGTCTCTGTACTGAGCGCCCTAGCTAGGCAAAACCAGGCTTCCCACGCGTGAAAGCCCAGCCCACACATCATACGCGCCTAGTTTTTATCATCCAACGGGCGAGAGTGAGGGTGCGAAGTTACGTCAGCTGTTGTACCCTCGGAGCTGACGAGCACCGATAAGCCACAGCGAGCGCAACGCCGCCACACGGCCGCGCGCTTGCTCCGGCAGCCTTCGGAGCAGCCTGGTTACTTTTGGCAAAGACGATACCTTGCATATAATGTAAAGACATGCTTGACGTGCCGAAATCGGTAACTTCAAGTAGTGCATTGTTGGAAAGTAATAGGCAAGGTATTTCATGACAATGGCCAAGGCGCTGGAGCTCAATTGGGTTCATAAATGCCGGCCTAGTGTTCTCCGCGAGGAAGACCAGAGAGCCCGAATGGCATTGCAGGCTACAAAAGAAGTCCCTATGGAGGCCGGATAAAACAGTTTGGATAGTCGAGGGGTAGACGAATTGGCGTGGGAACTTCTGATTGTTCACTACTTGAAACAATTGTTATGATTAAAACTTATATATCCACAAACGACACTGGCTTAGTCGAAAGCTATAAACGGCACTAAAGCGATTTCATTTTGTTTTGCCTTGATTGGTCATCGGTTAGGTCACTTAGCAGGCGACAAAACAAAACGTGGGATGGACTCCGGCTCCAGCGGTGCGTTTTGATAGACGAAACAATAATAGGGCAATTTAATTTGCAATTCAAATTTATTTTAAAGACTGCTAGGTGGCCAAAATAAGTTTTCAGGCTCTCCCTACATCATCTCCCACAGTTAACGTCAATTTCACGTTAAAGGTCTCATACTACGTCACATCATAATTTACTACACCAAACGAGATCTTACCAAGGTATTTTATACAATATAAGACAATACCATAGCACGTTTTTTCCGTTGGCCCTGAATGAAACCACTCTTGCCATCCTAATAAAGGATATAAAGCACTTATTTATTTTCTATATAAAATTTTGGAAATCAAGAATTTCTCGGAAGAAAATTAGAATGCTGGAATGGGAAGTTACTGAAACTGCAAAATATATGTACAGTCGTGAGCAAAAGTGGTATACATTACTCAGCCGCTCACCGAGCTCGAGAAAACTGCATAGAAACGCCGTATAACGATAGCTACAGGGACAGTGGCAGTGACACGTGCATGTGGATAGAATGGGGCACCGCAATTATTGTCTCAATCTTAGATAGATATTGGTAGATAAAGTTGGCATGCAGATTTACCGAGCTCCACCACCGACTGAGTGTTGTATACCCCTTTTGCTCAGGACTGTACATGGCGTGGAAGTGTGGTCATGACAGATGTAATCTGGCTCACAAATACGAATCAAGTGTAGATATGGCAATGAGACGATGGTGTTGACTAAGGTACGCTTGAAATCACCGCCATCGCTTTACGAGGCACACGCTTCTATTTCTCAAACACAGTAATGGCTGCTCCCCAATTATTTCAAAGAATTTAAGATAAGTGGCCTTCAAGTTATTTGCATGCATAAAACTTCCAAATAATGAAAGCTAACCTCGCCTACTAAACTTCAGTTGCGAATACTTTCAGTGATATTTTTCGTTATATTGCTGCTAATATCCTGCAGATCTAAAATAACAGTCAGTTCTCTTTACGCATTAGTAAACAATGCGACAAAGTATTCTATGCAGAACGAGACTATCCGCCATTGCAAATACGATCGTACTGTTTGAACAAAGTACTGCAATACTTCTCGCACATTTCTACCGGGGCACTGAAATTGAGGGACCGACAATATGTATGATTTCCGCATCACTCACTTCAAAAAATCGACCACTTGATCCCGGGTACATGTCGATAGCGGAGGCATAGTTTCATTCGTCGTAGTTGAGAGGATGTGTCGTTTATCGTCAGTACAAGCAAGTGCTCCTCTGTGATTCGGGAGATGAGGGTATGGTTCCGTTCCGTCATGATTTGCCCCCACTCTGGAAGAGAGATTACAATAACATGTTTGTTTTATTAACATCAAATTGATTACCCTGGTTCGCTCGTCTGACATATTTTCTCCTCAGCTGCAAAACAAGCAAAGGAAATACTCAACGCGTGCATGGTGCACGTGATCGGGAAGGGTGCCTACATTCCAATAAGGGATATGCAAATTTACTTAGTTATCTCGCAACATGCACACGCCGCCATCTTGTGTTGGGCGAGTACTTCAGACACGTCGCCCGCGAACCCGCGGCTGCCTTTGAATCGTCGGGCGTGACCTGGCTGATGGAACCGCGCTATATTCGCTAATTCTCTTTTCTAATTATGCGCTATCTTGCTAAATAGCACTATCTTTGCTAATTATGGCACTAGAGCAGCGTTTTCCCTCAAGCGGCCACGAGAGGTGGCGAAAGAATCTGGAGGATTTACCGCACCTCACTGAGGACGATTTATCGCATTTCTACTCGTCGGCAACTCCGCCGATGCGGCAGAAAAAGAAAGCGTATTCCTTCGCCGTCGAGGCCTACGCTGTTCCATCGTCGCTGGCCACTAACATCTGCGATTCGAGGTATGTGGTGGTATCTGCTTTTACATATGATCGCCGCTGATGGACTTTGTTCTGCTGCAGTGTATTCAAGGCTTTCCCTCACTGCGGTAGGCGCGCAAACACCGCGGCGCAGGAGCAACATAGTTTGACTGCTCATTTGCGTCAATTTGTATATCGGCTACTATCTATATATGAAGTGCTTTTGGATGAAGTGAAATCTCGTAGTTGCTTTCCCATGGACATGGCGCTTTCCGATTTGCATGTGTAGTCGGCTGCCTCTGGGCGCAGAATCATGTGAAGCGATGTTCCCCCTCGGAGCGGAAACTCAAAAGACTCGGTAAAAGTAAAAATAACTAAAACTGAGGCGGGAACAGTAAATATGCCTTCACAATAAGTATAAAAGGCTATGACACTGCAAAAAAACAAAGAATGACTAGGCTATAGTGTAACATTATCACACGCAATGATTATATTCCCAGAAGTTGTTATTCATTCAAGTATTCATTTATTCATCGTTTATTGACCATTAAAGGTCCCGTTAGGGACATCATATGGGGGAGTGGGGGGACACAGAATCATTCAACAGTCATGCACGGTTATAAATATAGAAAAAAAGAGTGATCAAGGTTAAATAAGGGGGCATACAGAAGTATTTAGCAGTTACACATGGATATGAATATAAAAAGGAAAAACAAAACATATTGTAAAGCTGGAACATAATGCAAAGTATACAAGTATACAACTACAAGGTAACTCCTTTTGAATTTTATTTTGTTTTTCTGCACAACACTGCTCGAGTGCCTTTACATATCTTTTTTTTTAAGTTGCACACCGACAGTGATACAAAATTATCCTTAAGTCTTAGGATATCCGAGCCAATTCATACTTATCATCTTTTAAGGATTGGATCTCAACAAATCATAGGATATAGTTTGGAAGCATCACCCTTATAACAGTTGTCATCGTACTGGGTCGAAATTTTAGTTTCATAACCTTGTTTTTTCGTGCGTTGTAGTGTTATTTTATTTTCACCTTTTGCTTTCTCATCCCTATGATGGCAACTTTCCTTTCATGTCATTGTCCAGATCTCATCTTAGACAATAGTTATGATCATCGCCATTTTATTCTCCTTGCAGGTTTGACATTGTCTATGCACGAGCGACATGTTTTCGAAGTCAAAAGAAGACCGGGAAACCATACCATGTGCTTCTTGCCTTTCGGGACACAACTGGTGCCATCACTGATGCAACCTGCGAGTGCCCTGCTGGGGCGAGTAGCTCATGCAGCCACATTCTTGCCGTGCTGCGGATGATATTCTTGCTCAAGAAGCAGGGTTTTAAAGAGGCTCCAGCTGACTTACTTGCACAGAGCTGTCTCAGCAGTGGAGGCGCCCTAGACGACAGGAAATCAGGCCAATGAATGTTCAGAACATTCATTGGAGGAGCCCACGGGAGAATGGCATACCAGTGCCTTACCCATTACGGCTGTCTAAAGCACCTGCACAGAAGGCGGACGTGCAGCAAAACCTGAAAGCCCTACATGCTCTGGGCAAAAAACTTGATGACCTTAGGAGCCATGACTTGCCATGGTGTCTCTGGCTGCTAAAAGGCCTTTTGAGGAAACAAAAAGGGGACCAGCACCACCCGGTTCACCACTTGCCTACCAACAGGCAAAGCTGCCTTCGAGTTTAGGACATGGCTGTCAGACAACATTTTTTTAGGGTCTGGAAGGATCACTGTCGTCCCTGACCTTCATCTTTTTGATGAGGTGGCAGACTGTAAATTTCCTGACACCTTATGTTCTGAAGAGCTGAATATATTGAAGGTAGGCACTGCATACTTTAAGCTAAATTCCAAGTTGCATAAGTGACAATAATGCTTTAATGCCTGCGCTTTCTGCACTGTGGCCTCGAATCAATATGGGTAACTTTTTTTCCCAAATAGTAGTGTCATCATTACAAAGTCTAAAAACTGTAAAGGTATTGTCATAAAATTTCATCTAATGAAGACCACAGTATGTTTGTAAACTACGATAATCAAATCTAATTATGGGATACACAATAGATCACTTGTAACAAATCTAATGTGATGTGCTTGCTTTTTGTTTGTTATTTTCACAGGAACTACAGCTGTCACCAGAAGAAGCGAGAGACTTGGAGACAAATTCAAGGCAGCAGACACACAGTGGGAGGTGGTGAGAAGCTCGTTTGACCAGATTAACTGCCTCACGTTTTGGGCGAGTCATCAAAAGGAGAGAAGAGTGGGCCGATAAAGGAATCGCGAACATAGTTGAACGTAAGGACCTCTCTCATGTGCGCGCTGTTCAATACGGACTCCGAAATGAACGTCTGACTGCTGACCGGTACAGTGCCGTAATGCAGAGCTATGGAGATTCTGTGTCACTTTTACACAGTGGCTTAGCAGTAAATCCAGAGTTTCCATCGCTTGGTGCAAGCCCCGACAGGTTTGTTTGCGACCCAGAAGAGGATACGTTCGGGCTATTGGAAATAAGTGCCCATATTCACTAAAGGACAGTCAACCAGAAGAAGCTATGATAAAGTCATCTTGCCTCACTTTTGAGGAAAATGGCCAACCGAGCCTCAAGAGAGCATGATTACTACGCACAGGTGCTGGGTCAAATGGCTGTTGATGGTTGCTTGTGGGCAGACTTCGTTGTGTGCTCAGAGAACTGGATTGCAGTGGAACGCATATGGTTTGACAAGTAAGAATGGCTTCAAATGCGTTCAAAACTTGACGCCTTCTTTTTTCGCACATGTTACCGTATATCAGGACACGGCATCAATGTCATTAGTATTTTGTTCATGTCAAGCAAAAACCTAAAACAGAAATGTGCTTGAAATCAGTGATGCATGTGGGCTCTGTATCAAATATATATGTGGTATGTAAATAATAAGAGCCAATTTAACTGCTCAGTAGAGTTCTGTTGACACTGCTGCTGAATATTCAGATGTTATCACTACTGTTCAGCTTTTGGTGGAGACAGCAGCCCCAGGCTGAAGGAGAAAAATATTTTTATTGTCAATATAAAACTAATAATGATACAATGCATCAAGGAACATGAAAGTTGACATTAATATGAAAGTCTATAGCGGCTTCATTTTCAGCTTTTTCATCATGAATACTCGACAGACACTTCATATCGTGCAGATTATATAATGTACTGCTGCTAGCATCCTTTCCTCTTTTATTATGCACGAATGAGATGTATTCAAGTAACCAAATTACTGTCCCAGTAAGCTTCAAGGGAAAGAAAGAAATTAGCAGAGTGACTAAAGCCCCGGCGGGGTGGCGCAGTGGTTACGGCGCTCGACTACTGTTCCCAAGGACGCGGGATCGAATCCCGGCCTCGGCGGCCGCTTTTCGATGGAGGCGAAAAGCAAGGCGCCCGTGTGCTGTGCGATGTCAGTGCACGTTAAAGAACCCCAGGTGGTCGAAATTTCTAGAGTTCTCCACTACGGCGTCTCTCATAGCCTGAGTCGCTTTGGGACGTTAAACCCCACAAACCAAACCAAACCAAACCAGAGTGACTAAAATTGTTACTTTACTGTCAATACTGCACCACAAACTATACAACAGAAGTAGCTTGCAATAAATGAGTAAAATTCGGCTTAACGCATCAATAGCAGAATTAGCCTGGCTCGCATTTGTACAGCACAAAGAAAATTCAATCGAGAAAATTAAAAAGAGGCTTTCTGGCTATATATCATCACACTTAAAATGAGTTGCAGCGATGCTACCCATTTCATTTGTGCTGTCTCATTCCAGTGCATCAGTACAGCATGTTCCATGTCTTTATTGAACCTAAAGTAGGTAATATGCAGTCATATGTGGCACCTAAATGCGCGTCAAAAGTGCTCGCAGCCCAATACAAATTGGTGACTTGTTTCAAATGTGTTCACAGCTACATTCCTTTTATGTGTATACATCTGTACATGAAAACAAAATGTCAGTCACGCTACCTTTGTTTTTTGTCATGCTAAGCAAAGCCAATCCAGTGATAAAATTGCAATAAATGAGCTGTTCTGAAATTTAGCATGTTATCTGGAATGAGTGTTCTATACGTACTACACTCAGACTGAACCAAGTTTTAATATATATGCTATACTTGGCACTGTGAAGATGGTTTGTAATATTGAAACAAATCCTTGATTGTTTAATAATAAAATGAATTGCTAAAGCTATATGTCCTATTTGCCGCCATACTGGCTCTGGTTATGGCACTTGGCTGCTGACCTGAAAGATGCGAATCTGTGGCAGGGATTTAACCTATTTCAATAAAGGCAAAATGATAGAGGCCAGTGTACAGTGAGATGTTGTGCACGTTAAAGAACCTGAGGTGACTGAAATTTCCTGAGTCCTACACTATGGTGTCTCTCATAGCCTGAGTGGCTTTGGGACAATAAACCCCAACAACCAAACCTATATATCTTACTTTATGAGTTCTTGCTAGGGCAGTTGTTAGATTTGCTAACTCCGAGGCTTCAGTCGTGGCTATTTTGCTCTAATGGGATTTAAATCTTCAGTCATGAATGTTTGTACCTATTCAGACACTTGCTTCATCAGAAGTAGTTATGCTTCCTCGAGGTTGTATTAGGGGTGACTGGAAATTTGATAGGATGGCTGTCACAGTCCATATCTGATTGATAAGGGGTGCCAAGCTGACGGATACTGGTCTGTCAAATATGTGGTATGACTTGATCCTTTGTATTCTGCGCTCAACGTGAATTCTGAGCAAGGCAATTTCTCGAGTTTCTTTCATTTCACCGTTCGTAAATTTCCTATTTATCAGAAATGGAGGAATGTTCAAGTGAACATTTTTTTTGCACAAGAGGTCTTCAACGCGGAAGCCTTTATCTGCCATGACAGAATAACCCTCATCGAACTCTAAATCAAGAAAACCACTCTTGATCACACATTCTCGGTCTGAGACTGACCCAGTGAATAGCTCAGACACAAAGGAGAGCAGTCCATTAGGTTTCACATCTATAAGTCCTTTAATGGTGTTGCAGGACTTATAAACTGAATATGTGCTAGATTGTAGTGACAAAGATGACGGGACTTCACACTGGATCTCAGTTACATCTAGTATCACTCTTGTTGATGCATACTTTTCAGAAAACTCTGGTGGCATGGTAGCATTCACTACAGCTCATGGTGCCCACAGGGGTATAATACATAATCTGTCATACATCAGGTTCATCCAGGTGGTACATATTCTTGAGACCGTGGACTGCGAAACATTAAATCTGTGTGCCAGATCAGTTTCAAACAGGCCAAGGCGAAGTCGCACAAGAACTAAAAACAGCTAGATTTTCCCCGTCAGTTTTCGTTTGCGACGCTTACTGGACTTGGCATCACCTACAGTGTCGGTGCAGAAAGCATCACAGCTATTCTCTTCCGGTTTCAAGAAAAGTAGAAGGCCAATGAAGCGGCTATTAACGGGCAGACCAGTATAAAACGTGACATCTTCATCACAGTCCTTAAATGACTCGATGCAGAAGGCGGCTGCCTTACGTCTTTCTTCAGCAATCTCATTAGCTAGGTCCTCTTTCTCAGCTTGCTAACTGGCGAGCAGCCTCCCTGGCTGCTGTCAGCTGTTCTTCCAGCTGTGTGCACCTATCTTGAAGTCTCCGTATTTCTTTTTCCTGTTCTTCTGCAACGGAAATGACCGGCTCCAAATCTCGTGTCGAACAATCAGTCTGTGGCCGCTCGCATGAGCTTTCGGTGTCCTGTTCATCACTGCACATGGATGCATCCACAGGTATAGTAATGCTGCTACTGCTAGTACTCTCAGTCGACCCTGATTCCTGCACTGTGTGACGTGCTTGCTTCAGAGCTGTGTTTGTTGCTGGTGGTGCACACTGTTTTGATGGCTTCTGGATCTTTTTATATTTAACGAAGCTGAACACTAATGGCACAGCAGTGTTCCGAAGAAGCCTGTAGCCACTTGCCACACCAGGCACATAGTCAGTTTCACGAAAGTGCTTTGAGCAAACATTTGTTGATTTGCCAACAGTAAAGTTGGCGCCTTCATATCTGCGGATTGCAAGATCCATTTCTTGTACAACGCTGGATCTGTTGGGAATCCCTGAAATGACACCTTAAACAAAAAAAAGATGGCATTCAACATTTCATGCACCAGACACACACACTTATTCCGGCATTAAATCAGAAAAACTTGCCATAGTGCTACCCCTTAATAAAATGCATGTTGGGTGTCTATAAAAATTCGGACCAGATGTGTCACCATACGCTGTTGAAACTCTATCGATAATCATCGACATCTTTGAAGGTGCCGTGTTGACCCCACGTTGAGCTCTTTTGGAATAGTGGCCCATGTTTTTCTTAAGAGCGCTTTTCGAATTCGCGCCACTGAAATTCTGTTGATTTCAGGCTCAAATGCTTCACAAACTCTGCAAGTGACGCTTTTTGATTTTCTGCTACCTTTCTACTCCTGAACAACAGAAAATAGTACACGACCATCGGTTTGCCAGGAGCAGACACGAGGTGATTTTCATTAATGCAAAAATAGCACAGTACATCTCTTAGCTGTGATAAGTCACCACATTCTATGTTCTGCTCGACCAATAAACAATCCTGTCTGATCAGCGCTGGTTAATGATAAGCATAGTGAGGCTTAAAACAACAAAACAGATGTTGATCTTTTAAGCCGCATTTTACTTACTCATTAACCTACACTAAACTTATCAAATTGTTGATTGGCCGATCAGAACATAGAATGTGTTGACTGACCCCAGCAAGGATATATGCTGTGCTACTTTTGCATTAATGTAAACCACCTCGTGCCTGCTCCTGGCTAACCATTGATCACACACCATTTTCTCTTGTTCCGCAGCGGAAAGATAACACAGAATAAAAATGCGCGTTAATGAGAAAGAAAAGTAAGGATTGCATCTTTGGTGAACCCATAACTTGAGCTGGGTTGTTTATTTTCTTTATTTCAATTCATGTACAAGGTATGACGCCAGGCGGTTCTTTGCGTAAAACTCTGATACGTCCGGGAACTCCTCGCATGTGATGCTGAAATAAACAATGAAAATCATAATTACGTTGCGGTATATAATAACCTAAAAATAAAGCAAAGACATTTGTGCGCTGCTCCACGTCATAGCTCAAGAAATGTTTTGTCTAAAATGAGTTGTCACTGTCTTTCACTGCTTAGATGGCATCGACCGCTGCTTCCACAACTCGGCAGCACTACCACATCGTTCATTTCTCCCTGATAAACAATATATGCTGCCGCCAAAGATCCAATTGTGAATACAAATAGCAAAGCGCAGGTTACAAGCATTACTAATCAGAAAACTTCAAGCAAAATTACCAACTATAGGCACTGAAATAAGTGGAAACAAAAAACACTGCAAAAATAGTGGAGCAGCACAGAGCAGCACAGATTCAGATAACCCACAATGTGTGACAGAGGCATATTATGATCTTGATAATGTGTCCGTCTCAGCGCGAGTAACGTATCGAAAGAGTACAGCACTATGCCGAACAATCCGTCAGAAAATGTCACCGTGTAAAAGAAAGAAAGAAAATGTCGCCACCCCAACTGGCCTTCCATCGGCCCCAGCGTCCGCGTTAGAGACAAGCCTCCTTCTCTCTCTCCGCCTCCTTCTTTTCCGACGAGGCTGGCTTGCCTGCTAAAAATATTTACATGCGCGCTTCCCCTTGTAGCACACATTGTACAAGACTGGCACAAACACGAAAAGGAAAAAGCAAAACGCTCACCAAAGTGCAGACGCTCCGCCCGCGCCGGCTTTTCGCCTAGAATCCAAAATGCCGGCGACTGTTGAACATCTTAAACACGTCCTCCTTGCGAAGAAGCTGCCGCCCAAGAGCGGAGTCCTCCGAAGACTTAGACTCAAATGCGTAGGTTCGCGCTCCAATTTGAACAAAACGATCTTCGTGATAATCACCAGCGAAAAACCTACATACGGTGCTTCGCTCACAGTGCAAGATGCGACCACGGTGGCTGGAAAACGCCAACTGAACTGGCACATCGCCGCACTCAGCGTACCCGCGTCTGCGTGCAAAGAAAACGGGGCGCAGAAGCACAGCTTCGGTGAAAAGCTGCCACCCCCGCTGCGCGACTGCTTAAGCCAAGAATCTCCGTGAAGACAAACCAAGGAGAAGGCAAAGAGCGGAGACCAAGCGGGAGCAACCCCTCCTCCCACCCTTTTTTCCCCTCAGCCGACAGGAAGCGTCCCTCGACCTCTCCAGACATGCTGGCGCCGTTCGCTGGGCACGGGGGAAGTGGGGTACGGACAGGAGCAAGACGGCGGCCCAATGCTTCTTTGAAAAGAAGAGTCGCCGATAGAAGACGCATGCAGTCTTGCTTTTTTTTTTCTTTTTTTTCATACGCGACAGTTTTTGCTATGCGTGTTAACACTATAGTATCCGTGGGATCAGTCGGTGATTATTAGAACCCCTCAATGTTTGAAGTGACTTCATTTTAGCATGGTCTCCACTTTAAAGAAGGAAAGACAACAAAAAAAATAACAGTAAAACTCTCCAAAGACATAGAGCGGTGGAGGATTCCAATACAGACTGCACCTCATTTTGTGGCAATAAGCTACGGTCAAAAAAACCTAGTCTTGGGCAAAATATCTGACCCCGAAGCATATAGTGAACTTTGCAACTGGTTTAAAAAAGCTCTGTCCTGCCCCACATAGTAGGTTCAATCTAAGATCCTGTTTGTTAGTATGATGACTCACTGAACTTGTTTTATGATAAATATAAAATATGTCCTACCACTAAAGTGACCTTCTGCGACATACAAAAGCTGATCCATTACGGATTCTGATTGACATTCAACGATGTATTTGCAATATTAGTGGAGCCTTTGCCGTCATGAAGTTTTTAGGGCATATTTTCACTGTGTTGTTGCGACGTTTGAGATAAGTGTGCACCGTTGATACGCACTTTTATATAACATGAACGAGCACGCAACTGCATGCTCCTCTTATATTTCCCTTTGCGGAATGTGGCCAATGGTTGATAACAAGTGAGATCAAAAATGCATAACGAAATTGTTACATCATGTTCTTATCATTGGTGCCTAAAACTACTTAAAACATGGGTCAGCATGAACAGTATACGTTGATTCTTCGTGAATGTTGAAAACTGACAACAAAAAGCATATAGAAAAAAATAGCACAAAAAGTCTTTTGGGTATAACACGATGAAAATTCTGTTGCCCCTGTAAAGATTGCACTCAGCTGGGGTTGAATGTCTATCGAAATTCAGTACATTCAAAAGGCGGTCAATATTCCGACAATAGAGATTAAAAACTCATTTTTGTAAGGGACACTAAACTGCAAGGACCTTCGTAAAATGGCCTGAAATAGGCGCTTTGTGGATACTACAGTGGGCAGACACAAAGCGGCAGTCGTAGCCGAAACGGCTACAGAAGCAGAAGAAACGGCTCAGATTACGCAATGTTGGACGCCACACACGCGTGAACGATGAATGAGGTGTTGCATTGGGGCCGCAAAAAGGGCATAAATAGAGGTAAACTCTAATGGGTTATGTACAGGTCATGCACTCTTAGTGTGAACACATGACCGCATCGGCGTGCTCTATATAATGGGCGGCGCAGCCGTCATCGCATCAAAGTGGCGCAGAGGATTGACCTGGACGTGGCTTCGCGTCATCTGCCACTTCGCTTCGATGCGCGGCCGAGTCGGACGCAGTCGCCCTTCAATGAGCATGACCATACACTCGCATGTTCACACTAGGAGTGGACAACCTGTACATATAACTGTCAAGAGCTTGGGTCACACTCACCTAACACACTACTGGTTCAATCATCCCAGCTGCAGTGTTTACGACCAGTGGGTAATGTGCAAATTTTGAAAGCCTTTCCTCAAGTATTAATGGCACGTCGCTTCAAAGCGTATTGGATTCTGGCTTTAAAATTACTCGCACACTGCAGTCAAAACGAGTAATAAATTCAGCTAGCACTGCGCATCAAACTCTAAAAACACGGCGCTTGAAGACGATCGGTCTTGCGTGAAACCATTCTCGATTAAAAATTAATCCCGCGAGTCTTGCCTTGATTCCACAGTCGTCAATCACTCCCCGTTGTTTTCAGAGTGGAACACAGCAGTGTGCGGGCATTTTGCCGGTAGAAAGCACTACATCAACATTCCGCTTTAAAGCGCACGCACGCAGCTCAATCCGTCCGTATGACACCCAGGCGTATGGGTCCCTCGCCCAACACAAAATGGCGTATGTAGTTTCGAACGCGTTCACCAGATGGCGCTACCATTTTTGCATACGGCCTATTCAGCGTGCATGCGCGTAGAAATCCGTCTAATCTATTTTGCTAGTGAAGTTGCCCAAAGCCATCCTCACATTAGGTTAAAGTTCTATCCAGCTGGTAACAGATCTGCATATTTGAGTTGTGCGCAAATATGTAGTCTATTCGTGCATCGGTTCTGAGGCATGCTCGTGTGTGCATCGATGTGCGCTCGTGTTTAATCGTGAATGGATTTTTATCCCTTAATGAATGTACCAGAAATTGCTCTGCGCAGATGTATTAGCTATTTCTTTGAAGTTAACGGTGCTTCTAATACGCCTATTTTAAAAATAGGAGGAAAGCAGGTTTTGTTCGGCCACTGGCCTCTCTCTGAAAATATTTTATTAAGGTTTCATGCGGAAATAACTCTTCTTCTTAACAACTTCAGCCGGATGGGCAGCCCATCCTGCAGCAATGTAATGGCAGTTTTCACATATCAGTTGGAATTTTTTAAAAGAGAAAAATTCACATGCTTAGACTGAGCGCTACTGAAATGAAGTTTCCAAGAAACACAGCCGTAATTTGCAATATACGTCTTCTATGCAAGTTTGTGGCTTCCCGCTACGCTGACCACGAAAGCGTGCCTCCGCACTCACGTCAGCTCCGTCGTGTGGTCACTAAGCTCTGCGTACCAAGTTCTACCATGTACTTGTGAAGTTTCACGGCAGCAAAGAAGTATTGAAAGAATCTAGTATCACAATCACTAGCTCTGTCCTGGCAACGACAATCGGTCTTGTCTTTAAGAGATGAAACTGATGGAGATTAGTTGTGCTTGGTTTCCATCAGTGAAAAAAAAAAACAATGACAGTGAAGGCTAAATGCGCACTAATAATTATTTCTTACCGAGCCTGCAACTAACTCGACAGGGCACCCATATTACCAAGGTGGGCCGAAGGAAGCGGTCTTCGAGCTCAACATCCTGCTTCGAATCCTATCATAATAATTGAAGTTGGAGGAGTATTTTATTGTTATGATGCGGTAATGATCAGCTGATGGATGCATTCATTATTTGATTCATTATTATTACAGCAGACTAATAGCGCTGAGCATGCATGTCACATCGTCTGGATCGCTAGCTAAGATTTTTTTGATCGATCAGGGTATTCCTTGTGAATAATTTTCGGGCATGTGAAAATATTACATAAGCATTTTGCATAAGGTTCTCACAATAAAATACACATTAAAAGAATGGGATACGTACATACATATATACTTACAGGTGCAGAATTTCATGGGCAGCCGTAGTGGCCGTTTCAGAAATTTCGAGGCTGTCAGCTATTAGGGCTCCCCGATAGTTACTACATGCTCCTCCAACATATGATGATCCTTCAAAGAAAACATATCGCCGGTGACAGACATCGACGATTATCAGAAAGAGTTAGGTTAAATTGGTTCACAGGAAGGGAAAGGCGCAGTAACTGTCACACTTGCTCTGTGGACACCCGAACCGCGCCGTAAGGGAAGGGAGGAGGGTGGGAATGAAAGTGGAAAGAGAGAAAGAGGAGCCGTAGTGGAGGGCTACGGAGTAATTTCGACCACCTGGGGATCTTTAACGTGCGCTGACATCGCACAGCACACGACGCCTCTTCGTTTCGCCTCCATCGAAACGCAGCCGCCGAGGTCGGATTCGAACCCGGGAACTCCGGCACAGTAGTCGGGCGTCTTACCACTGCACCACCCCGGCGGGGCCAGAAAGAGTTAGGTTGTAGTGAGGTCATTCCTTGTCAGAGCCGCAGCTCTCAGCGTAACGCGAATGCAAAATTTGAGCGTTTCATTTGTTTATCGCTTGTGGCTTTAGAGTTAGGTTGTAGTGAGATTTATAACAATAAAGCCACAAGCGATAAACAAATGAAACGCTCAAATTTTGCATTCGCGTTACGCTGAGAGCTGCGGCTCTGACAAGGAATGACAAAATAATGTGTCAGCCAGAGGCCTCATGTTTAGAACTAGAGAACACCTCTTTTATTTTTACCGAACTGCACGACACTTAAGATCACGTTTTCTCTCTCTCTCTCTCTCTCTCTCTATATATATATATATATATATATATATAAACAGGACGTAACACGACTTTCCCGATTATCTATTTTATTCCAACAGTTTCGGACGGTCCATCTCCCGAAAATGTTGGAATAAAATAGATAATCGGGAAAGTTGTGTGACATCCTGTTTGAATTTAACATCTGGCCCATTAGTAACAAGCAAACCATGTCTATATATATATATGTCTGTATGTATGTATGTATGTATAATGCGCGGTAAGACGTACATCACTGCTTAAACATTAGAGCATGAAGCGATGCGGGCGCTTCATTAACGGAAACAGTTTATTGACTCGGCGTTTCGATCGAAGATCGGTCCTCCCGTAAAACAGTCGAACTAAATAAAATATTTCCTGTAAGGAAGCGTGCACATCCTATATGCTCTCTGAACACACACACACACACACACACACACACACACACACACACGTATATATATATATATATATATATATATGTAAAGGAAATAACCAAACAGTAGGCGCGGCTAAGGAAAGCATTAGGGATCGTATTTTATTTCGTCTTTTATTCACCTAAATAAGTGAGGTAATGTGTTATAAGGGGAAAGATAAATACAGTCTCTTAATGTTACCCCTACCATTTTCAGTTCCATAGCCCTCTGCGTTGTCCTCAACTTAAGTAGAACCCTCTTGGCTAACCTCCCCGTTTCAGCCCCATAGGTGGGCACAGGTAAGATGCAACTGTTGTATACTTTCTTCTTGAGAGATACCGCTAAGCTGCTAGTCGTAATCTGCGAATACTTGCCAAATGCGCTCCATTCCATTTGCGAGCACGAGTAACAATAAGAGATAGGATGCGTGCAGAGTGGGCCAGAGATATAACTGATGTTACTGACATTCAGTAGAAATCAAGAAAAAGGAATGGACATGGGCAGGACATGTAGTGCGAAGAGAGGATAATCGATGGCCGTTTAGGGTGGATTCCAAGGGAAGGAAAGCGTAGCAGGGAGCGGCAGAATGTTAGGTGGGCGGATGAGGTTAAGAAGTTCGCAGGAGTGAAGTGGATGCAACTGGCACAGAAGCGGTTTAATTGGAGAAATATGGGAGAGGCCTTCGCCCTGAAGCGGTTATAGTCAGTCTGTATATATATAATATATAATATATATATATATATATATATATATATATATATATATATATATATATATATATATATATATATATATATGTACAATATTCCCGTCAATATATTGCCTACGTACTCAGCATGTAACAGGGTAGTTTCACGGTAGTCTGCGCTGCAAGTCCGCATGCATACCAGCTTGTTTCTTCTCTCCAGCTTCTTGTTCTGACGCCCCAAAGACCGTGATACTTCCCCCCTCGCAGTCGGGGCCCCCAGGGCGAGCAGATTAAGCGAGGCGCCGAGGACGGTACCTTTTTAGAGTATGGGGTGAAATCCTATAGTTCACGTCACTCAAGCGCTCCACAAAAACAAAAGGGCTGCTATAGTGAAACAGCAGTTTCTGGGCTACCACGCTTGCGCGGCGGCGTCTATAGGAACACTGAAACACCGGGCACATAACAAACATCTGGGCGTCAGTTGTCACAGCGCTTCTTCGAGTGTCCTGTATGTGTAGGCGAGAAAACGCGGCGAGTTTCTTTGGCTCGACATAAAGTAATGGCGATACTTGTGGAGGCAGAAAGGAATGATGGCATCGAGACAGCTGCGGGGAACTCGAGCATAAAGGTTGTAAAACGGACTGTAGCCAGTCGTCTCATGTTTTGCAGTGTTATACGCGTATGTAATTAAAGGGAGGATGTCATCGCAGTTCTTCTGAGAAACTTGGACGAAGACTCCGTGGACAAACTCACGGAATATATAAACAAAAATGACGGGTGCACGGGCTTCGTACCGAAGCAGTGGAAGACCGCAAAAATGGTATTCATACCCAAACCCGGCGAGGCTCCTAGCTTGGAGAATCTGAGGCCAATCTCGCTTACTTCATGCATTCGGTCCGGGAGCCGACCTACTGTGAAGGTCGTGCAGGGCGACACGAATTTCAGCTGAAGTCTTCATCTAGCGAAGCATTGGGCCTCCCCGCATAAGAACTTTGTGTGAGAGACAGCCCCAGAGGGAGAAACCTCTGGCACAGTATATTCGCCATCCTATCTTCGCCCAGTTTCTTGACCTCATTGTACAGCAGTATGGCGGGGCAGTCCCTTTGGTGTGGCTTTGTATTCGGGTTGTCAGATGTTTCAGTAGTTTCCGTTAGTTTCAGTAGTTTCCAGCTCCACCGGGGTGGTGCAGTGTTAAGACGCCCGACTACTGTGCCGGACTACCCGGATTCGAACCCGATCTCGGCGGCTGCGTTTCGATGGAGGCGAAACGAAGAGGCGTCCGTGTGCTATGCGATGTCAGCGTACGGAGATCCCCAGGTGGTCGAAATTACTAAGTAGACCTCCACTATGGCTCCTCTTTCTCTCTTTCCCCTTTCACTTCCACCTTACTCCCTTCCCTTACGGCTCGGTTGAGGTGTCCACATAAAACAAGTGAGACAGTTACCGCGCCTTTCCCTTCCTATAAATCAATCAATCAATCAATCATCGTAGTTCTTATGATCAGAATCGACATACATCGCCAACATAGCGGCAAGAGTGTGGTTGGTGCGTTCAACAAGCCCATTCGTTTGGGGGTGATACGGTACTGAATGACGGTAATGGCAGGCACACAGACAAATCGGTTCTTCAATAAACTCAGCTGTAAATTGATGCCTGCGGTCGCTGATCAGAACTTGAGGAGGGCCTTGGCGCAGGACGAGAAATCGCAGAAGAAATATGGTTACTTCATAAGCAATGGCTGGAGGTATGGCGGCGGTTTTCTGAATGCTGATAGAGATGGTCAACACATGCCACTATTAACCAGTTACCCTTCGAAGACCGCGGAAAAGGACCCAAGAAGTCGATGCCCACCTCTTCGAAAGGGTGCGGTCGAAGGCGGAATTAGGTGCAGCGGTCCTGATGGACGGGAAGTAGGGAGCGTTTACCGATGGCACTTGACACAACTCGCTACGTAGCGTAGGCCTGTCAAGGACGCAATAGAGCTTAGTTTTGGTCACTTGACGTCATCTTTGGCAAATGATTTTAATAACTTTTTTTTCTAAGGAACAGCGCATTACGCTTGCCGCATCACGTCCGCCGTTACTTCCTTCTTCTGTGTCTGACTCGGCATTTCTGCCACCCATAACAGAGCCAGATCTTTTCGGTATAATTTCCAGCCTACAGCACAACAAATCGGCTGGAATTGATGGGATATTTATCAGCGACCTTTCCAGAAACTTTCAAAGCTTAAAGTGTGTCCTCCTCTTTATGCTAAATAGTATCATCGAAAGTGGCTGCCTACCACACTCTCTCAAACAAGCACGTGTTATTCCACTTTACAAGGGTGGCAAAAGGAATTATATTTCGAACTATCGCCCAATTTCTATCGTGTCATATATATCACAAATCTTAGAAAAACATATCTCATCTACTATGTCAGCATTTTTGCTGAGGCATAATTTGCTCAGCCCGCATCAATACGGATTTGTTGCTGGTTCTGGTACCCAAACATTATTAGAAAACATGTCGGATTCTATTCATTCTAATTTTGATAGAAATGAAGTGGCATTTGGTCTTTTTCTTGATGTTAAGAAGGCGTTTAATTCTGTACACCACGACATTCTATGTGAAAAGTTGTATTGCTATGGGTTTCGTGGTCCTTTTCAAATGTTACTAAGAAATTATTTGTCTCAGCGATCCCAAATGGTGGAACTTGGACCTGTGCAAAGCAGTAGTATAGACTTACATAGTGGTGTTCCTCAGGGATCCATCTTATCACCTCTCTTATTTAATCTTTTGTTAATGACCTTCCCAGTGTTATAACTTCATCACAAATTTATCAATATGCTGATGACACCCTCCTCATCTCAGCTAATGCAGATTTTTCGTGCGCACTCCAACAACTTCAAGAGGATGCCACCAAGCTATATGATTGGTTTCAATGTAACTTGATTGAAATAAATCCCCAAAAAACTCAACTAGTGTGCTTTCACAATGCACACAAACCAATCCCTAAAAACGCAGCGGTTGTTTTGCACAGCTCCAGGTGCACTGCATGTTCTTGCTGCCCCATTACATGTGTTCCGACCGTGAAATATCTTGGCATTTACATGGACAGCGATTTATCCTGGAACACACATATGGCGCACCTCAGAAGGAAGCTTAGAGGCGTCGCATGCTTGCTCTATGCTCTAAGGGCCTACCTGCCGTTTGCCATAAGACGTTTAATTGCACAGTCCTTGGGATATTCTTTGCTGACATATGGCATGTGCTGTTTCTTTAGCTGTTCTGAAACATGGAAAAATAGGATAAACCGTATTCTCAAGAATATGGCTAAGAGTGTAATCTATTCAACACCCCATAAACTGCAAAGTGTATTCCTTTCTTCAGGTCTGCCATCCTTTGACACTGTTTTCAAACAAATCACTGTACTTAGATATTTCTGGAACACCGAATTTAGGTTGCCTAATGTTAAACCTATTCCACTACGGAACATCCCTAGATATTTCGTGCCTACAGTGCGAACTCATTTTGGTATGTCTGTGAGGTCATTTTATATCCCATGTATATTCAATGAGCTGCCTGATGACGTTTTCAGCTTGAACACTCGCAGGCAGTTACGGAGTGCTATTGCCGAGCTTGAGCAGCTCTAGTTCATGCTGTTTTCGTCCACAAAAAAAAAATAATAATAATAATTTTGTGATTTGGTAACAGAGGTTGTTGCTGCTGCCGGACGGCGCCCTACAAGCCCAATTGCGGCTTTGGCGCGTCCGCGTCCTGTATTGTTTTTTTGAAGTGAATAAAGTATTATTATTATTAAAAAAAAATAGTTTGACGCATTTTCGGCCAGTAAAATCGTTCCTGTGTTCGATGAAGGGCACGAGTGATGCCCAAGTGGCACTCCATGGCATTGTAGTGCATCATTTTCAGAGCCGGAATACGAAGATACTCCGGCACGACGAGAAGAAAGCGTGCACCTCCGGTGTTGAAATTCTTCTTGCAAACAAGGCGAGCACGATCGCAGAAACGCGCATCTCTTGATGCGTGAGCGACAGAGTAGAGCGGTGCCAAAGTCTAAAAAAGTTGAGGATCAGGAAACGTTGCTGAGTTAGGCACCCGGAAGTCATCAAAGTTGTCACCATCACTACCAGTTGATGCAAACGGCAAGCGTGACAGTCATCGTCAGAATGTTGACGTACACTTTTATATGACACAGGGAAGTTAAACTCGTGCAACTGGCAGGTCACAACGCAGGTCACAACGGGCACGGAGATTTACCAGCCAGCACAGCGAATGGTGGTCGGTTACGAAACTAATGATGGTAAAATCATTGCCGTATAGGTACGAACAAAATCGCTGCACCGCGAAAACCACAGCGAGGCACGCTTGTTCTGTAACGGAGCAGTAACGTTCTGACTTGCTCAATGAACGACTAGCATAACCTATCACGGGCTGGTCACTGTCATGGCGCTGGAGAAGCACAGCGCCAACGCACACGCCGCTAACGAAGGTGTGAACATCAATGGGGGCAGAAGGGCAAAAGTGGCGTAGGATGGGTCCCGATGTCAGAAGGAATTTGAGGTGGCGGAAGCCAGAATCACAGTCAGCAGTCCAATTGAACGGTGCATCTTTGTGCAAAAGGCACGTCAGCGGGTAGGCGATGTAAGCAAATCAGACAACGAAAACAGGAACACAGTCCTAAAACGCTCCCAAGCTCAATCACTGATTTCGGCGCTGTAAAGCTGGTTAAAGCCTAAATTTTTTTAGGATCAGGCCGAAAACCATCATTGTCGACCAAGTGGCCAAGAATAATTGTTAGGCGTTCACCAAAGCGGCACTTCGTAGAGTTAAGGACGGGGCCTGCTCTCTCAACGCAGTCAAGAATGGTGCGGCTACGTGTTCTAGAGAGGTCTTGGAGAAGATTACAACGTCGTCCAAATAGCAAACTGTTTGCACTTGTTTCCGCGCAGAATGGTGTCCATGAATCGTTCAAACGTGGCAGGTGCGATTCACAATCCACAGGGCATTACGTTGAACTGATAGATACCATCGGGTGTCACAAATGCCTTCTTTTCTTTGTCGCGCGGGTTCATCAGTATCTCAGAGTACCCCGATCTGAAGTCTACTGAGGAGAAGTATGACACCAAGTGAAGGCAGTCGATTGCATCGTCAATACATGGAAGCGGATAGAGCTTTTTTTGGTTACAGCAATAAAGTGACGATAGCCCACACAGAAACGCCATGTTCTGTCTTTCTTTTGAGTATAACTGGAGACGCCCAAGGACTTGAAGATTCCGGATAACGCCTCTTTGGCGCATTGTTCGTCAATAAGCTGACGTTCGCTCGGCGACACCTGGTAGGGTTTTTGTCTGATCGGGCGAGAGGTTCTTGTGTAAATCGAATTATAAATGCGAGAATTTGGAATTGGTGGCGGGTTTATCTCTGGTGAGATCGAAAACCGAAACTTGGTTGGAAAGCAGCTAAGTCAAAATTAGGCGCTCCTGTGTTCCCAAAGATGTGTTTATCACAGCATGGATTCGAGACTCTGCAAAAAAGGGTGTTTTCTCTTCAAGAGTACAATCACTCAGTGCTGCAACGGAATTTTACACACCTTCCTCGAAATGAGCGAGCTTCATGCCACGAAGTAACACGGCTGGCTCGTCTGAATTGTTCATATTCGCCAGAAAAGTGTAGACTCTCGTCACTGAAACTATGCAATGAGGCACCAAGACATTCTTCTTCGCACAGGCAAGAGTTGTAGGTTCCACTACGGCGTCTAAAGCCTCGCACAATTTTCTAGATGAAATAATTTGGGAAAATTCTCCGGATAGCGCAGGTACAACTGTACCTTTAGACACAGAAAACGCTCCCGAATTGAGCGACGAGGTTTCTACAAGAGCTAGCATCAACGTAGTATTCAGCGAGATCTGTCCATTCCGGCAATCTAATGTTGCATCACAGTGTTGTAAAAAGTCTATACCCAGAATTACTTCATGTGTGGAACTAGGCAACACCGTGAATTCGGTTCAAAAGACTTTGGCCGTCAATCACAACGTTCGCACTGTACACACACGAAGGCACAAATTATTCATCGCCAAATCCACGGAATACCACCGCTTTATTCGCGCTGAAAATAACTTTACGTCACAAGCGATTCTTGAATCATAACCTCAAAACAGACTGTTGCGCCAGAGTCAATTAGTGCCATGGTGTGGATGCTGTCAATTAATACCTCGAGTTCTTCTTCAACATAACTACAGGCAGAGGTATTGGGAATGTTGATTCTCCGGCGATCTCACCCCCATCGGCGCGCCTTCTAGTTTCCCGAAGCGGAAGAACGGCACCGATGAAACGGTGAACGTCGCTGTTTTGGGGTTTGCGGAGTCAGGCTGAGGTCGGAAGCAGGCGATCCATTTCGTACCTGTGCAGGGCGATATGTACCCCGAGTGAGTGTCGGCTAAAATTCAGTGTTGAGATGATCTGAACGTTAGGCAGCTGGCGATCGTCTTGTGGCAGCAGGACCCGATGACGGTTGTAGTCGGGCCGGCGTTATTGACAAACCACATCGCCTGTGTCCGTCGTTTCTGGGTCCATCCGTAGCTGAGAAGAGATTAAATCATCATTCAGTCTGCGGTCGCCAAAGCGTAGCGCATTTTAAGGCGAAGCCGAGAAGTTGATTGAGGTGTGGGGTGTCCCTGCAGCGCGCAACCGTCCTACTGGTGTTCATCTCGGCACCCAGAATCTTTGTCACGCACCAATTTTTCCTTCGGGATCCTTTGATTTTCTCTGCCCCTTACTCGCTATCCCTTTATTTCCGCCGCCCCGGTTCAGGTGCTTTTGATATCAGATAGCAGATACTGGGGCTGGCAAACATAATTTCCTTTCTTTTGTATATAAATAAAATAACCACTACCACCACCTAGTTTCTGCTGCAATAACAAAGATTAGGTTTAACTGCGAATACAACCACCGAATATGTTTGAAAAAAAAAGCCAAAATCTAACACCTTGCCGACTCGTAGTATAGGAAGGGGTAATTGCACTGATGTTGAATAATAGGTGAAAGTTTATGTCCACAAATACATTGCCATAAATGTTTGGGAAATATTTGTAAGAATCAGACATTGTTTTTTTTCCCGCGGGCATTTTCAACGTAAATTCGCTAATGTGCATCGAGTAGGTGATAGTTAGCAGATATTGCAGGAGAAAAGGTCGTTGCGGTTTCTTACATTCTGGTAGGACCAAGCTCACAGAGCTGACAACTCAGGTTTTCATTGAAGTTGCAATCGTGAGAGATGAACCAAACATTCAGGGGTTTCAGTGCATGCTAGATACACCATTTGCTTGTTATACAGGCATCTTCGTATGTCTTGATTAAAGCAGGATTTTATAGTCAGGTGTGGTCCTTCTTTTGATACGGTAGCATCTATCGACTGTAGTTTAAAGGATATGAATAACATAACAGATGCGCAGTTAACACCATTGTTGATTCCGCAAGCAGTATCTTTCATATATCTCAACCAGAATCAACTAAATCAAGTAATAAACCTCAGCCATTAACGACGTCGAACAAATTTCCCAAAGAAGACTTGCTATCCCATTGTTAGAACTTCCATCTTACCTCGTTTATTGTTGTTCTAGGGGTTATTTTATTATATACATAAAAGGAAAGAAAAGATGTTTGCCAGCCCCGGTATCTGCTATCTGATATCTGAAGCACCTGAACTGGGGTAGCGGATGTAAAGGGATAGCGAGTAAGAGGTAGAGAAAATCAAAAAGGTGAGGGTTAGGGAGAAAAGACAGGGGAGGTAAAAATAAAAATGAAATACAATACGGAACAATATACAGTAGTTTGCTTGAGGCCCACCCGCAAATATCTTTGGTCACTGAGCCCTCGGCACATCGGGCGGGCCTCCTCAATAGCTCTGCGTCAATGTACCTGTGTACAACGCACGCACGTGCACACTGTACAAAGCACTGTCGGCCGACGTTGGGCGATCGGCCATTATCGTCCGGAATAGCACACGCGGAGTGTTCGGTGACAACGCGCACTTTCTGGCGAGGTGAAATAGACGGGTCATCAAACACGCCTGTTCGATGTATTCACACAGGTTCACGTGTGTTCGCTCACGGACACACACACTGCCACGCGGCCACGGGAGCGCAACTACGCGTTCCGGGATTACCCCCTGCGCTCTGTAAGGCGCCAGAAACTCAAGGCGTAGTTCGCCTAGCCCGGCGCAGTTCAGTAAAAGATGTTCGAGAGCTTCCACTGCGCCACAGCCGTCACACACGTCACTGGTGGCAAGTCCGTGGCGCATTCGTCGTTCCCCAGGCCACACACATCCAATGCGCGCACGGACGATCATTGAGCGCTACAGCCGCGTCAGCGAGCGACCGCTGACACTGTGAATGCGCTCACCTCTTGCGATGCGCGGTTCGGGGGGCTGCATCCGGAGGTTGTCGTCGACTACCGCACGCACGTCTTCCAAAGCGACGTGCTCGTCGTTAGGAGGGCGTTTATGTGCTGCGGTCGCGAGAGCTCGTCGGCAGGTTTGTTGCCCTTGATGCCGCAGTGATCCCCGGGGATCCACTGTACCCGTATAGCGCAGCCGCGTAAGCCAAGAGCGCGAGACGCGCGCGAATCTGACACAGCAACGGAGTTCCCCGGCAAGTGGTTCGAATGCGGCTGAGGGCAGGGCGGGAGTCGCATAGCACGGCACACCTGGGTGGCGGCGGAGTCAGTTCAAGCTGTAGATCCAGGCCTAGGCGTAGGCCCAGCAGCTCCGCCGTTGTGGAAGTAATTCCTGCAACCAGGAATTACAGGTACAGCTGTCTGTACAATTGCAGGGCGGGGATGGTAGCCGCCGCTTCTAGCGAGGTACTGAGCCGGCGGTGTAAACGAGCAGCTGGTGTTGGAGTTCCTCGTAGATGACGGCTTCAGTCAGCTGCTGCACTGCACAGAGCGGTGTGGTGCTTTTTTCCCGCGATGTCGACGATCTCTCATTGAACCTCCGTACAGCGGGCCAGGGCGGGTAGAGGTATTAGGGGGGCATTGCATTGGTTAATGTTCGTACTCGAGCAGCGCCACTCCCATACGCGAGTGGCGATACCGCTACCTATGAAGCGCCGCAATGTCTTTTTGTCCGTAGGCGTTGGGAACATGGCAACTGCGGAGAGCTTTTCAGGATCAGGCAGGACTCCTTCTTGGCTAACGACGTGACCTAAGAACTGCAGCTCCTTGTAACCGAAGTGGCACTTCTCGGGTTTTAGTGTGAGGCCCGCAGATCGCATGGCCTGAAATACAGCTAGCAAACGGCGTAGATGCACTTCAAATGTGGCCGAAAACGCAATCACGTCGTCAAGATACAGCAGACATGTTTGCCACTTAAGTACCGAGAGCGCAGTGTCTATCAGCCTCTGAAATGTTGCTGGGGCCGAGCATAATGCGAACGGAAGGACCTTAAACTCATACAATCCGTCGGGAGTGACGAATGCTGTCTTCTCCCGATCCCTCTCATCTACTTCTATCTGCCAATATCCACTTTTAAAGTCCATTGATGAGAAGTAACATGCATTTCGTAGGCGATCAAAGGAATCGTCGATGCGAGGAAGAGGGTATACGTCTTTTTTAGTCGCTTGGTTGACCTTGCGGTAGTTTATGCAAAATCGTAAGCTGCCGTCCTTCTTTTTAACAAGTACCACGGGGAAGCCGAGGGTCTTTGTGACGGCTGGATAACGTCGTCTTTAAGCATTTCGACCACCTGGCGCTGAATGGCTTCATGTTCTTTGGGAGCCACACGGTAAGTATTTTGTCGAATCGGGCGAATCGAGTCATCCGTGATGATTCGATGCTTTGTCAAAGGCGTTTGGCCGATCCGCGATTCGGAAGCAAAGCAGTCTCGAAATTGATCTATGAAATCCAAAAGGCGGTCCCGTTCTGAAGAAGACAAATTTGGACTCACATCGACGATGGTTACGGGCGTCTTGTACATTGATCCTTCCTGTTGCAGTGTGAAGCAGTGCTGCGCATTTGGGAGGCTGTCGAAAAAGGCCAGAGTTGTGCCTTTCGGAATTTGCTGACGCTCGTTGCTGAAGTTTGTCAGCAGCACTTCGATCTGCCCATCGGTCAATTTGACTAGCCCTCGAGCTATAGAAGTACCTCGGCTTAGTAGTACCAGGGTAACTGCTCTTTCGGCAATACCATCGCCGGTTTGCGCCACGTCGCACTTCACTTGAACAAGAGAGCATGATCGCGGAGGTAATGTCACCATCTCATTGGCGAGGCGTAAGGGCATCCGCGATATTTCCGCATAACCAAGATCTCCATGATTCTTGCTGAAGGCAACGATGCTGTCCCGAATGCTGATTATAGCCCCATGAAGACGCAGAAAGTCCATGCCCAAGATGAGGTCTTCGGAGCAGTCAGGGAGAATAACGAAGCTGCAAACAAACACCGCGTTTCTTATTCCTATCCGGGCAGTGCACTTCCCTGTCGGTGTCAGTAGCTGACCCCCAGCACTTCTGATTACTGGCCCAGTCAATTCAGTTTTTTACTTTGCGCAGCGTATCAGCCAGTTTCTGGTTAATAATTGAAAACGCCGCCCCGGAATCCACCAGAGCATGCACCTCCAGCCCGTCAAGACGGTCAGCACTACCAACTTCATCTGGATTACTCGTCTCCTTCGGCATTTGCGGCGGAAGTGCGCCAAGGTCGGTGCTGTCAGCTTCGTCGTCGGGGCTGCTAATCTGGTGCGGCATTTTCGGGGTGGTAGTGCGGCAATGTCAATGCTGACGTCAGCGTCAGAAGCACGGGTTGTCGGCAGTTGCGGTGGTGAGGGTTTTGACACTTTTTGACTGTGTGCAACCTCCCCTCGTGAGATGGCGGCGGTTTCCCCGGTGAGGGCTCAGGGACCGCCGTCCGCTAATGTCAGCATTGCTACGACGCATCGGCGAAGAATAACGCTGTCAGTGTCAGCGTCGAAGCGGCGGCGAGCAGAAACAGGCGGAAAGGCGTGCCCCTCTTCGCGGTAGCGGCAGTACGGATACACGTGGCCAGGTTGTCCGCAGAAAAAACAGAGTGGTCGGCTGTTTTAACTGCGCCACCTGTCAGTTCGGCGCGGTTGAGAGCGCCTGCAAGGCATCCACTGAGGCCCCTGGAAGAAACGCGTCTCCTGATGGCTTGATGAGCTCGGCGGGACGTGGTTTGGAGGCGGACGACGAAGGACTGCGGCATAGTTCTCTGGTTGCGGCTAGTGGTAAGTTGCAGGAATGCTGGCCGTGAAGCTGACCGGTTGTGGAACGCGGTATAGTGTGGAAATGGCTGCCGCGTTGTCGACTTGATGAGACTCATTGCACGGTGCAGACGGTGACAGGGCATACCGCATTTCATTCCTTACAGCTTCCACGAGGGCCTCTGACGACTGAGCCTTCGTAGCCGTAATCCGCTGCAGCTCCTCAAGGACAATTTCCCTAATGAGGTCTCGAAGAGTAGTCCTATCGGTTACATTCAGGGCCGCCGCAGTCGACGGAGCACAGTTAACGGGTTGGTTGTACTGGCGGCACCGGTCTTGGAGGGCTCGCTCTATAGCCGTAGTGTCCTTAATGAACTCACTAGCAGTTTTAAGTGGGTTGCGTACAAAGCCGGTAAACACCTGCTCTTTGACAGCATACATGAGATGCCGTAACTTCTTTGGCTCACTCATATCAGGGTCGGCACGGCGAAAAAGGCGAGCCATGTCTTCCGCAACCATCACCACGCTCTCATTCGGCTTCTGGACGCGCACTTCAAGCAGGCGCAGCGCATTGTCTCGTCGGCCAGTTCTTGCAAAAGTGTCTACCAGCTGGCAGCGGAAGTCATTCCATGTGGATAAGCTGGCCTTGTGGTTTTCAAACCACGTTCTAGCATTATCCTGAAGGGCAAAATAAACATTGGAAAGCTTCTGGTCTGCGCTGCACTGGTTGATCTTGGCCACTCGCTCAAACTGGTCGAGCCAGTCATCCATCTTCAAACGCTTCCCCGCGAAAGCACTGTTGCATAAAAGTTCTGGAGAGTCACATGGCGTAGGGTTGGGATGTGCCATGGCTTGGGAGACCTGGAGAACTCGGGCGTTTGAATAGTCGCTCGACAGATGGTTGTACTCCGGGGCTTCGCCTAGAAGGTGGCGGCTAGCTCGATGGACAGGTGTGTCGATGTCTGGGGTCCGCTGTGAACTGCCGGAAGGAGTCTTATGCATACCCCAGCGCGCTCCACCAGTGTCACGTATCGATAGAACGCCAAGGAGGGCCCAAAGATAGGACGGGTTTTAATGGTCGACCAGGAAGAGTCTTGCACTCAAGCTTCCTTCTCTTCGAGCCTGGCGCTTGTGGTCTCAGTCATCATCTTTGGCATCGTCTTCTATGCGACAATATGCTCCATACAAAACAGCCGATTATTGGCATGGCTATCCGAACAACCTTGGAGGCGGCGCTCACTCTAGCAAAAGGAATGTGGGCGCACTTTTGCCCTCAAATGCTTTCTCCTCTCCTTTCTTTTCTGGTCGAGCAGCACGGAGCAGTCGATGCTTCCGCTCTATTAAAATGTGGCCGACAGTATCATACATGCTGGTACCTGCCTTGGACACTCCTAACAACGCTACTACGATCTTATAACCCATTTAACCTCAACGGCATTTGAACTGAAGCTACTGCCCTCAGTTCTCGATGTTCTTCCTCAGATTTCATTATTCCGTCATTTCATTTGTATTCGCTACAGTTATTGATAGCTACATATATATACTTTTTAAACACCGATCACCTTACACTTTCATCCTTGCTTCGAAGTTGTGCAGGCCTCGCTGGGTCGCAAAAGGATTTTACCTATGTGATAGATACCGGTACTCACAGTCGATTACAGCAATGACCTGAATTCGTTTCCTTTTATGACAGCCATTTCAACGATGATGTTGTCGTGATAATGCTACGGTGCCGAGTCGTTCAGTCGCCTAAAAGCAATTTTGCTTGATTGGTAGCCTTGGTCACGAACGAGGACGACTATCTGCTTCTGTGTAAATCGCAGCCGCCGCACCAAGGTCATTTATAAAGGCGTGTATTCTGTTTAGGCGTTCCTCCATACTGTGAATTCCTTCTCGGCATCGCATTTCCGCTCCGATTACTGGCAGGTTTCATCGCCAGCCTCCGACTGCCCTAAGAGAGCACATTTGTGACTGCACATAACGTATCTTAATTGAGTGCCACACAATTCGAGTTTTGAAATGCTCCGACGACACTTGAGCAAATATTGTATACGTATGTAGTACCTTTAAATTAAAAGCTTCTGCATTTTAGCTCAATGACAGTCTCGTCTTTTCCTATGACTTCATGACGTATCTAGCACACCTCGAACCTATTCTGAAATGCCTCTCTGCCGCCGCTGCAGGATTTTAATTTGTTATACTTTTTAAAGACGTGCCACATAGTTGCACACAAATTCTTGTTGTACCAAATAGTGATCTAAGACGACGTGCTTTTTTTTTATCTCCAAATGCGTGCTCGCTCATATTTCATGAACGCGTCGGCTTTAAAAAAGCTCCACGACATTATTGGCCTTTGTCATTGTTTCTTTGAATTTGTCAAAAATCTTTCAGCATAGCAGCGCCATTGAACTGAGTTCTCAACGCTTTTCAGACTAAGACAGAGCGTTCGTCACACTGCGGACTGCTCACAATTTAGGCTTGCACTGTGTAGACGTTACCCCGACTCTCGCGCTAAGTTCTACTAAGATAACGATGCCCAGTCGAAAAAAACTACACAACTGTGTCAAAAATACGACAAAATATCCTGTAGCTCTGTTGTAACCATCAAACTTTTCTGTAGTTCTGTAGTTTTTCTGTAGCCTATTTCTGTTGTCTGTAGTTCTGTAGCATTTTCTGTTGTAACTAGAGAAATTTCTGATGTTACTACAGAATGTTCTGTTGTCACAACCAGTTTCCCATCAAAAACCGCACAGAAATTCTGTCGTAACATCAGACAATTTTCGGTAGTTTTTTCCGACTGGGTGGAGTCGATTAGGCGTAGTGGTGGCTCAACGTAACACTGCGGTTGAAAAATAAACCTTCGCGTACGCCTCACAAGCTTTCAAAAGAATGGAGGCCAACTACTCCCTCACAGCAAAAGAGCGCTCGAAAATTCACACATTTCATCGTTACTTGACGGTGACTATATCAACGACGGCAGAAGCATCACGCAATGTGCTGCTTATTAGAACTGAATGCTCTCTGCGGCCATTTTGCTGGATTGTCTTTGCGTGTGCAAAGCATTCCAACAGCGGTTTCATCACACTAATTTTATGAAACGCACATCTGTCGGATGGCTGTGTAAAACTTAAGTGAAAATCATTTAAAAAAACAAGGATTTCTCCGCTTTTGTCTTGTATTTTGCTTTGCGTTTACTTTCTGGTCTCCCAAAATGACTTCAAATTGGAGTGGGATCCAATACCTGTAGTCCTTTTTTGAAAAACACTCCATCGGGTAAAATGTTGTCTTGAAAGCAAAGCGGGGTAAAGCAGCGCATCCCCGGTGCACAATTCCTTCTCGACGTGCCCGCCCGGAGACGACGTTAAATTAGCTAATACTCTTCTTAAATATGAATTTAAGCGAGAATATTCTGTTTTCAGAAGCAACATATCTTATTTTTCCGCAGGCATATACAGAAAGAAACGCTCCTAATTTCAGAATTGTTGGTTATCATGTAACATTTCTTGAGTTGATAATAGGAAAAGCATGGAATGGTATATGTTTCGAGTTCGGCGTAAAAATTGTCAATTGTCAAGAATAAAAAAAACGGGTCACCCATAAATTTTTCCGTGCACTCCTGCATAGCATGAGGAATGATGAATATGCCATTTCTTTGATTTATGCATACATCGATGTTCTGCTGCTCAAGGATGTACATTTGAACAGCGAACGAAAACTCGCGCAAGAACACCCATTATAAATAACGGCCTCTAGAGAAACCAATACTCTTACCTCTTAGAGTCTGGAACCCGCCTCCAAATGAATATCTTGCGAAGTCTGACCTGTGGGTACGGGAATGTTTTTATTTCCGATCAAAGAAAAAACACTGACGACCGAAATATTGATATTCTACTTCGTGAGCATGGGACAGTTCAATTAGAATTACTAGGAGAATATGTATGAACAAATTGTTCTCTAGGCTTATAAATACAGTTGAAATTTATTATTTGAAATTTAAATGGCTAAAAACAAATACTTTTTCTGAAATACTTGACGCGGTATATTTTCGGCTGGTAATATATGAGGGGTGGGAAAACTATTTGAACACATTTTCTCGAGCACCTTTAATAAATATGGACGTTAAAGACACTTTAGCTACAAATAGGCAGGTTGTAAAACAGAATTCCTGCGATCTAGTCAATTAATTTGGCATTGAAGCAGCATTTATTGTGATCTCTTAAACGTGTCGCTCGACGAATATACTATAATCAACCCATGCTGAAGAATTCTGCATAGCCGATAAAGTTTGTATCGTTTTCATTGCGCTACCTGTGCTGACGCCACCTATAAAGAGATATGAACAGCGAAGATTTCAAAAGAAACCTCCTGGTATTCAGGGGCCAGTTATATATGCTGTCACAGCCCACCGAGATCAGTATGTTGAGTTGTTTTAAAGAGCAATACCTTGCGGCGGGCAGACATCGTGTAGATGCCAGTAGTAGCGTATGCCTGGGGGCCATCAAGAGATCGCAGAAGCTATTTGCCCTTTCATTCTATGCTTAAGGTAAACGTCTCTTGACGTTTTCTGCCTCTTGTGCAGGCTGTTCTGTTTGCCTAATTGCACTTTTGTGTTCCTGAATACTTGTGCCGCAAAATGCAAAGATAAATAAGAAACTGTGAAAGACAGGACTTTGAGGATGATGGAGAAGGCCAATTTAGAAATGGCGTCTTTTTTACACTCATCCTCCCGCATGCAAATAGCGAAACCTTTCGTCAAATGCCCGCGTTTCGGTGGATAATAATTGGTTCACAGGAAGGCATAAACACCGAAACTGACAAACTTGTTTCTGCAGGCACCTGAGCCGCGCAGTAAGGGAAGATGGGAGTAAAAGCGGAAAGCGAGAAAGGGGTGCCGTTGTGGGGGGCTCCGGAGTAAGTTCGACCACCTGGAAACTTGAGCGTGCACTGACATCACACAGTACACGGATGCCTTTTTATTTGGCCTCGATCGAAACGCCGCTGCCGGCGGCCAGGATCGATCCCGTGTACTCCGGTACAGTAATCGGGCACCTTAACCACTGCACTACCGCGGCGGTGTTCTAGTGGATCTCAAATGTACGGTTCTGGCTGAATTTGTTTTGCAAATCGAAAGGTTCAGTATGGTTTATGTGTTATGAGGTTTATCGCCCGAAAACAGCTTAGGCAATGAGAGAGGGAGTAGCGGAGGACTCTGGAAATTGAGATCGTCTGGAGTTCTTTAAGGTGCGCTACATCAAACACCACATGGACGTCTTGCATTTCAGCTCCATCGAAAAGCAGCTGCCGGGGCCGGGATTGTAACCATCACTTTGGCGTAGCTGGCGAGCGCCCTAATGCACCGCCGCAGTGGGTTCTGAGAAACAGATATTTCTTGATGATGATTGCAATAATTTTCGCGTCTTAGAGAGGACGGTTCGTACATCACAGCTGGAAGGTGAAAAATCTAGTCGGAAAAAACTTTATATAGAGATATTAAACAGATATTGCAGCAAATCGATGACGTCGGATTTGCTGCGCTGAAAAAACTTAGCAACAGCCCGTTCTTGGAAGAAACATTTGTGAGGATAAAGGCCTAACTGGAGTTCCGCATTCTCAGAGAATTCACATAAGGCCCTTTCAGGCAGCAGGGTCCATGAAACATTGAAGGCTACTGTCGAACCTGAAGGTGCATTTGTGAGCCCTTTGCCTGAACACGAAGAAATGCAGGACTCTGTCGGAAGGTTAGGTTCCACCTCGCCATCTTTGATGCATGACAGATACACAAACAAGCACTGCTAATGAGGCTCACATGTAAGTGAGGTCGAGGAGCGAGCAGATATTGAACTTCCTCAAACCCTTTTGGGTGAAGCCGAGCCTAACGAAAATACAGTCCTTGCTGATAGTGCTAGGAAAAGTTTATTCTGGGACAAATGCCAGTGCAGTGTCAAAGCTGATGCTGTCAGGGTGATAGAAGAATGAAGGCTGCACTGAAGTGAGGTAATGAAAGGCTTCTGAGCAGACTCTGAGGCTTCTACCTGTGTCTCACAAGGAAAAGGAGCTGGTCTGCATACGACAAAGATCGTCGAAGTTTACAGATAACAGCGCAAAGAACGAATGAACGAGACCACTGGTACAAAATGTATAAACAGCGCTAGCATTAGCTCTGTTCTCTAGCTTGACGCGCTGCGGTCCTATGACCAACCAGTCTAGTAGTTGTTTATCAGAAATAAGATATGAAAGAGGAGACGGTGAAGAGAGAGCAAGGTGTGAGTGATAATCTAAATGGAAAGAGGAGAAAGAGTAAGAATGCAAAGAAAATAAATCCTATTTCATTTAAAACGCGTAGTTTATAGTTCGAGAGGAATAAGGTGTTCAAAAACGTTGGGTTAGCCAAATGAGGAAGTGTTGCCAAAAACACTCAATTTGTGAATGGTCACATGCGATGCTTCTGAACATTCGTATTCATGTATTTGCGTTGATGGTCTCGTCAATAAGGTAGCTACTGTTATTTCATTGAAAGGTGTGTACTTAAAGCATTTGCCTCTGAATATTTGAGTGCCTGCATTTGACCACGAAGTTGTTTTTGTGAACGTTGTGGGACAATGTGGGAAAAACAGCGCACATTTATAACGACAGAGTCACACGTATGATCACGGCCAAGAAATACGCAAATCTAGATTTATCATTAAGTTGAAACGCGTAAAGTATTTGATATCCTCCAAGGCTACACAAGCCGCCAGCGTGTATTGGTGTATACTTATATGTACTAGTTTTTGTGGTACCGAACATTGCCAATATTGCATTCTTGTGTGGTGCACCCATAGCTAGAATAAAACACTAAATTTACACGTGAAAAGCGCGTAGTCTTACATGCACAAGTATCACGCAAAGGAGCCTGCTGCCTCAAATCCTAACCACGTAGTGGGCTGGAGCACTACTGCGGAAACTCGTCGTCGACCCTTCGTTCGTTCGGTTCAGTCGCGGGTCTGCGGATTGGCGCTTCCCATACCCAGCACATCCACCAAATGTCACGTCCTAGCCAAAGGACGGGACCATGACATTGACCGCAGGTGAGCAGGGCGGCAGCAGAAACCTGTTCGACAGCGGGGATGACCAGAACACCGAAAAAATCGCTCGCATCAGCGTCTTCTTTTTTCACGGAACGCTCGCACTTCCTCTTCTTCGGCTGCACTAGATGTGACCTTCTCCACGACGTTGCGAAGCAATGCCGACCCACCCAACACAGAGAACGAGTCCAATCCAGATATACCTCCCTTCCTGAGCAATTATGATGTGTTTTTCGACGTGGCGAAAGACTACCACTAGTGCTTACGGTCTATGCATGTGTACGTGCGTATTTTGCCATGCTGCAACAGTCAGATGTAGCACGGCCTATACGTCCAGGCGCCGTCGCTTTAGCAATCAGCTTCCGTACAGCTAATATTCATTAAGTGCTGCTACCTGGCGCCCAGATAAAACCACCTCTTCGACTTGCGCCGAATTTTTTGGAGAGCCGCAAGTGCTCTGGATGGACATTGTGACTCTCGATATGCCGGCCTGTCACATTGTCTGATAAATATTCTGTAGCTTTTTTTGTTTCTTCGACCTCATACAAGGTATTATTCGCACCTGCGATGGTTTCCAGTATAATTTGTATAACATCCCTGCCACCAATTGCCGCCCTTCACCTGCCGGTAGAAGTCGGCGGGAAGGGTCTAAAACGGATACGGAGCTTCCAATCTCAGGCAGATGAGCATTATTGGATACCCGGGTTTCCCAGTACCCCGAATGGCTGCAATAGAAGGATGCGCAATTTCAGCCCGCCGAACCTGGTTGCTTGCGCTGTGCCTGGTTGGAAGACTTTAAATACTGAATGATGCGGTCTATGTCTATTTTACACTGGTAAAACGGAGACGGATGCGCAAAAATACAGATAGGCAGTTTCTCAAAAATTTTAATAAAGCAGTTTTGTACGTCAGACATATTTTTGGCCACAAATGTGCCTAAAGTAAAACCGAATTAAAGCGATCTGCTGATGATTTGTTTATGGCTTTGTTGCATGCATAAAAGCTCTGTAGTACACGAAAAGCCACTGCTGAGCGACGGTCGAGCCAGGAAATCGCGACCCGATCCATCGGAACCGCTCTGTGGGCACATCATTGATGTCTATACAAGGTCAAAACACCACTTGACGCAGCGGGTCATTCGGGTGCCCGTGGCAAAGGGGGCAATAATGATCACAAAACGCTTAGACAGGGTTAGGACACATAAGTGTCTAGAAGGCGCAGACAACATGTCTCTTCAGGAGTTCGCCACGAAATGGGCGAATATAGACAAAGAGAAGGACGCGCCAAGCTTGTGAGCAAAGGCGACTATGACGCCCAAAGAGACGAGATACAGCCGAAATTGGCAAAGTTAAGGCATCGGGAGGCGATGATGCGATGCCGAACGGAAGCGATATGTCCATTGCTAGTGATTGTTCATTGAAACATGTTTATTGACAGCCCTGTCATGCACTTGTGCACTTGTGCTCCTCGCATCTGTGCGGGCATCTGGCCCCACCACAATTATGGCGGCCTAGGAGGGTGCTGGTTTGATTGTCTTTGGTATCAGCCCTAAAGCCTGGCTGTGAGGCTCTAAGCCAACAAACTCTCCAAGCTTTGCTCAGAGCATAGCAACGACATCGTTGTCGAGAGACAGAGGAAGGACCCAGTCGATATAGCTGGCCGGGCGGATGGCATTTGGAATGTCGGCGAGAGCCCTAATTCGAATTTGAGAATACTCTTGGTAGCCCCATTCTATATGAGCAGCGGTCGCTTCGAATGGCCTGTTTGGGTGTAATGATTGCCCGAATCCCAAAAGATATGCAGGACACGGAATCTCTGGAAAATGGAGAAACGGGTCGGTTTGTTCACAGTGTTCTTTCGTTTCCTCAGTAGAGGAAACAGTTTTCTGCTGCACTGTGAAATCTGACGCGCAAGGAGACATCATATTGGGCCTGTCGAGTGGCGAACTTCGCTATGGAATTTCGTATTTTGTGAGGAAATTTAAATGTTTTTTATATGTGACAGGGTAGTATACCTCACCTATACCAGATGTTCTTTCCTTGTTTCATCTTCATAATTGGTATTTGGCGTGAAGGATGACAAAGAGGCAGGCCCTCTCATGGCAAGCCTATCGTCGCGGAAATAGGTGGGCCCAACGCCTTTTCCGCGGATCCTTCATGACCCGTAATACACAAAGCAAGGAAAGCGGACAGAAATAATGTGACGCTAGTAATACGTGACCACACAAAATACAAAGCAAGAAGAAGAGAAAAGCAAACTTCAGAGGGCACAGATTTCACGCGATGGAACGCACACAACTAGCGAAAGTGCAAACGAACTCGTACGGCAGTGTCTATGCTCTTCCTACTGTGTCTGTATATGTATTTCATATGCCTTCTCCCACATCGTCACCCATCATGACCTTCTTTCTTCTCTCCTTCCCCTTCCCTAGTGCAGAATAGCAGGCCAGATTTGAATTATTCCGGCCAACCTCTCTGCCTTTTCCTTTCAATAAATACATCTATCTATCTTCCTCTCGGCATCGCAGCACGGGCCCACTGAGGCAGAGGTACACACGCAAAAGCAGAATGGCCCTGTTCGTCTCCCACGAATGGCATTGTCCGACCGAAGGTGAAATGCCTTAAAGAGAGCGAAACCAATATCCGCGTCGACATTTAACGTGTCACCTTAGACCAATGAAAACTGAAGGTTAATATCTTTCCTGCTCAGGGCATTACGAATGGGCCAGCACAGATCAAACCCTAAGCTGACAAATCAATGCACGAAAAGAGGCGGTCGCTCCAGAAGCGTGACGTTTATACACAAGCTGTCCAGGTTTCTGGCTTCGCTCGCGTGAGCCAGGGGTGCCGTTTCTAATGCCACTTCTGCGTGAGCGTTTTACGCTTGACGGGCCGGTAATGTCCTCTTTTGGAGAGCGAGCGAGAAAGAGGGCGCAGGCACGAGACCGTTATCGCGAAGACTATGTTCAACCCTTCTTCAGCAAACGGAAGAACCGGAAATGGATTTAGAAAAGTCTTAACGGGGAGACTAAAAATGAAATTGACTTCATACTATGTTGAACCCCCGCCGTTATGCAAGATGTAGAGGCAATCGGGAAAGTGCGATGCAGTGACCACAGGATGGTGAGGTCCCGAATTAGCCTAAATGTGAAGAAGGAACGCAACAGATTAGTTAGAAAGAAACCCATCAACGAATTAGCGGTGAGGGGGATTGCAGAAGAGTTCAGGATATGGCTACAGAATAGGTATTCAGCTCTAACCAAGGATGGCCACATTACCCTAGAAGCAATGAAGAATAATCTCAGAGATATCATTACTTAGTGCGCTGTAAAAGTAGGCGATAGGATAGTTAGAGAGGATACTGCTAAGCTGTCTAAGGAGCCGAAAGATTTGATTAAAAAACGCCAGAGTATGAAAGCTTCCAATCCAACAGACCAGATAGAATTGGCCGAGATATCAAAGCTAATCAATAAGCGCAAGGTGGCCGATATAAGGAAGTATAACATGGAGAAAATTGAGCATGCTGGAAAGAACGGGGGAAGCCTTAAAGCGGTAAAGAAGAAATTGGGCATAGGCAAAAACAAGATGTATGCGATAAGGGACAAGGCGGGCAACGTCATCACGAATATGGACAAGATAGTCAAAGTAGCCGAGGAGTTCTATACATATCTCTACAGTAGCCAAAGAAGTCAGGACCGTAACGAGATTGGTGGTAGAGAAAAACAGTCAGACGTTCCACCAGTGACAAAGGACGAGGTCAAGAAAGCACTAGAAACTATGAAAAGGGGGAAATCAGCTGGAGTGGATCAGATAACTACGGATTTGCTGAAGGACGGGGGGGGGGGATATCATGTTAGAAAAACTGGCCACCTTGTACAAGCAGTGCCTGGTGTCATCGACGGTACCGGAACCATGGAAGAATGCAAACATTATCCTCATTCATAAGAAAGGGGACTCTAAGGACCTTAATAAATACAGACCAATCAGCTTACTGTCTGCTACGTATAAGGTATTTACTAAGGTAATCGCTAATAGAATCAAGACAACCTTAGACTGCAATCAAGCAAAGGATAAAGCAGGTTTTGGGAAACGGTATTCTACTATCGAGCATATCCATACCAACAATCAGGAGGTGATATAAAAATGCTCGGAATATAACCAGCCCTTATACATAGCATTCATTGATTACGAAAAAGCATTTGACTCAGTAGAAACCTCGGCGGTGATGCAAGCATTGCGAAATCAGGGGGTAGACGAGCCGTACGTGAAAGTGATGGAAGATGTATATAGTGGCTGCACAGCAACCATAGTTATGCATAAAGAAAGTAACAAATTTCCCATAAAGAAAGGGGTTAGGCAAGAAGACACGATCTCCCCAGTACTATTCACAGCTTGCTTAGAGGAAGTATTCAGACTTGGAATGGGAGCAGTTAGGGATAAGGGTAGATGGAGAATACCTCAGTAATCGGCGATTTGCTGATGACATTGTCTTGCTAAGTAACTCAGCGGATAAACTGCAAATAATTATTGATGACTTAGACAGGAAAAGTAGAAAGGTAGGCTTAAAATTATTATGCTGAAGACTAAGGTAATGTTCAACAACCTCGGGAAGGAACAGCAGTTTACGTGACTTACAGGAGCACTGGAAGTAGTCGGCAAATATGTCTACTTCATCATCATCAGCCTGATTATACCCACTGCAGGGCGAAGGCCTCTCCCATATCTCTCCACTTAACCCGGTTCTGTGCTAGCTGCATCCACTTGACCCCTGCGAACTTCTTAATCTCATCCGCCCACCTAAATTTCTGCCGCCCCCTGCTACGCTTTCCTTCCCTTGGAATCCAGTTTGTTACCCTCAGCGACCATCGGTTATCCTCTCTTCGCACTACATGTCCTGCCCATGTCCATTTCTTCTTCTTAATTTCCACTAGAATGTTGTTAACTTGAGTTATTTCTCTGACCCACTCTGCACGCTTTCTATCTCTTAATGTTACCCCTACCATTTTTCGTTCCATAGCCCTCTGGGTTGTCCTCAACTTAAGTAGAACTCTCTTGGTTAGCCTCCACGTTTCAGCCCCATAGGTGAGTACAGGCAAGATGCAACTGTTGTATACTTTCCTCTTGAGCGATACCGGTAAGCTGCTAGTCATAATCTGCGAGTGCTTGCCGAATGCGCTCCATCCCAATCTTATTCTTCTTGTTATTTCCTTTTCATGGTCCGGATCTGCGGTTACTACCTGTCCTAAGTAGATATATTCGCCTACTACTTCCAGTATTTCGCTACCTAATGTAAACTCCTGTTCCTTCCCGAGGCTGTTGAACATTACCTTAGTCTTCTGCATATTGATTTTCAAGCCTACCTTTCTACTTTTCCTGTCTAGGTCATCAATCATTATTTGCAGTTCATCTCCCGAGTTGCTTAGCAAGGCAATGTCATCAGCAAATCGCAGATTACTGAGGTATTCTCCATCTAGCCTTATCCCTAACTGCTCCCATTCCAAGTCTCTGAATACTTCCTCTAAACAAGCTGTGAATAGTACTGGGGAGATTGTGTCTCCTTGCCTAACACCTTTCTTTATGGGAATTTTGTTACTTTCTTTATGCAGAACTATGGTTGCTGTGCAGCCATTATATATATATATCTTCCAGCACTTTCACGTACGGCTCGTCTACCCCCTGATTTCGCAATGCCTGCATCACCGCCGAGGTTTATGTCTACTTAGGAGGTAGTAACCGCAGATCCGGACCATGAAAAGGAAATAACAAGAAGAATAAGATTGGGATGGTGCGCATTTGACAAGCACTCGCAGATTATGACTAGCAGCTCACCGGTATCGCTCAAGAGGAAAGTATGCAGGAGTTGCATCTTACCTGTACTCACCTATTGGGCTTAAACGTGGAGGATAACTAATAGGGTTCTACTTAAGTGGAGGACAACCCAGAAGGCTATGGAACGAAAAATGGGAGGGGTAACATTAAGAGATAGGAAGCGTGCAGAGTGGGTCAGAGAAATAACTCAAGTTACCGACACTCTAGTGGAAATTAAGAAGAAGAAATGGACATGGCCAGGACATGTAGTGCGAAGAGAGGATAACCGATGGTCGCTTAGGGTAACAAACAAGATACCAAGGGAAGGAAAGCGTAGCAGGGGGCGGCAGAAAGTTAGATGGGCGGATGAGGTTAAGGAGTTCGCAGGGGCCTAGTGGATGCAGCTAGCACAGAACCGGGTTAATTGGAGAAATATGGGAGAGGCATTCGCCCTGCATTGGGTATAGTCAGGCTGATGATGATGATGATGATGTTCAACCAAGGATCATGCAGTATGACAGGACCAAGCTCACGCTCCAACCGCTATATATTTCCCGGGTCGAAAACATGCCCACTTGGCGCGTGGGCTGAACAACGCGCCCGCGAAGACACATCAGGCGCCGGCTGACTGGAACCCGTATTTTGCCCGATAAGTGATGCTTTCGAGCTTGGCGACTCTAAAATTCCTCTCAAGCAGATGTCTGGGCTGCTGGCCGTTACTATTCGAAAACAGAACATAAAGAGGCACTGAGCGTACGCAAAGACAAAAACCCATAGAATGTAGGCGTTTACACAATTTGTGCCACAGTGTGTCGCCTTTCCGCTGCCTCTAAGTCTATTCTAAGGTTTGGCAGCTTTAACGGCGGTCACTTGAACATGAAGCGCACAAAAACAAACATACATGCACTCTGGCTTGGGCTAAACGCACGCGTCTGAGGGGTCAAGACTCAGACTTCATTGCCTTTCGCACGCTCATGTTAGGGAAGCGTTCTGAATTCCGCTGGTGGTGGTGGTGGTGACTATGGTTTATTTTTGGGGAGGGGGTACTGGTCACGTCTTATGTTAGCCATCTTTGTGGCATCACTCTTGGTGACCAGGGGGAAGGGGAAGTTGGGATTAGGGGAAGGTTGGGGAGGGGAAGGTTGCTGGCGCCGCCTATGTCGCCGCCATTTCCGCACGAAGCACTATGGGCCCATGCAGGCCTACAGAACAGAGCTGAGGACAGACTCCTCCAGAAAAATCAGGAGGAGCCGGTGAGCAGAAAGTTGGTTCCGAGCTGGGAAGAGCAATTGCCCTTCCGTATCAGCAGGGAGACCAAGATTCCGATAGCCATTCAGAAGTTTCTGGCGATGGCCAGCGGAGGCTGGACACATGAGGAGCAAGTGTCCCAGTGTGCCAGTATTGCCGCACGAGGGACAGGCTGGGCTGGGAGCTCGGCCACAGGCATACATGCGGGACGGAGTCCACGTGCAGCCTATTCGAAGTCGTAGGAGGAGGGATTTGTCCTTCCGTGAAAGTTTGTCAGAGAGCCGTTGGAGATGCTCACCAGCGGCAATACGACGGTCAGGATGGAAAGACCTTATCGACCTTCTCAAGAGGGGTCTTGAAAAGTCAAAAGGTGTGACAGCCTCAGTGACTGGGGCGCCGTTGTCGTGCGCCGCTTTGGCCAAGGCATCCGCCTCTTCATTGCCCTGGACTCCAGTATGTCCTGGAACCCAATGTAGGGCCAGTTGATACCCCGAGTCCTGAAGGGCTAGGAGACGGGCTCGGAGAATGTTCACCGAGAGGTTGGTGCCGTGGTAGATAGTCAGGAGCTGCAGAGCAGATCTGGAGTCGCACAGAACATTCACAGGTCCAGGAGGGACACTGGAAGCGATGAACTGTGCGGCTAGGTGTAGACCGGCCAGCTCAGCAGCTGTTGAACTGGCAGGGAATGACAGGCGGCAGGACCTAGACTGGTCTAGCTGCGGTGCTGTCATGGCAGCAGCTGCTTGGAAGGTAGCGGGTCGAACCGAGCCATCCGTAAAGAGGAGTGTAGATTCTCTACACTCCTCAAGGAGGGCTGCAGTTGTCTGCTGGAAGGCAGCTACAGGGGTGTGACGCTTGGTGTGACCATCCGTATCCAAAAAGACAGGAATTGGGGGTCGATTGGGTGGAGGGGGTAGGACTGAGAAACCTGGGACAGGACCGATGATTTCTCTGTACACTGTATACAGCTTACCCATACGAGAATGGGATTTGCTGTGCAGCCGTGCTAGGAGTGAGGCACCATCTGGAGCATGGCTGAGACGATCAATGTGAGTCAGTCCCCTCTGGGCGAGGAGAAGATCCAGAGGGTAGATACCAGCTTCCGCAAGGGTAGCGGGAATCTGTGAGGATTGAGGGACTCCGAGGAATCTTCTAATCCAACGCCTTCGAATCGTGTCGAGACGAATGACTCGAGTCGACCGAAGGGAGACGAAGGGAAGGGCATATAGGATGACCGAAGTCGCCGCTGCCTCGAAGAGCTTGATTGCCCAAGTGGAGGAGCAACCATTGCCATTTGCAAGGAGACGCTGGACTGCTCTTCCCACACGATCAAGATGGGGAATGAGGGCTTTGTCAGCTGGGATCCAGGTGAGACGGTCGTCAATTGTGAGACCTAGGTATTTCACCTGGCGTTTCCATGGAAGAGGGGTTCCTTCGATATGCAAAGTTGCAAGACGGCGGGAACTCCGTGCTCCTCTGGGATGGTAGACGAGGGCCTCAGACTTAGTAGCCGAGAGGGTCAATCCCTTAGATGATAGGAAGTACTGGACGCCGTCCAGTGCCTGTTGCATAGCCTTCCTAGCGGAGACAATACGTCTCTTTGGAGCTCGGATCCAGAGGGCTATGTCATCTGCATAGATGGAGCAGGAAACTTTGTGGATTCTGATCTGCTGAACGAACTTTGGCAGGCCAGCTAGGACGAGGTTGAACAGCCAAGGACTGAGGACTGATCCTTGGGGAACCCCAGATGTGACAGGACGAGGAGAGCTAAGTGTTTGCCCAACTCGAACTTGGAAGGTGCGATTGGAGAGGAATGCCGAGACAAAGTCACGCAGTTTCCCAGTCACTCCAAGGGCATCCAGAGCCTGCTCAATGATGGTATGGGGCAGGTTGTCAAAAGCGGACTGGACATCCAGAAGGACCAGGAAGACAACATCGCCCGCATATTTGGCTTCCTCAAGGGTGGAGACCACATCTGCTATAGAGTCTGCAGTACAGCGGTGCTTCCGAAATCCTGTCTGCATCTCTGGAAGGAAGTTGGTTGCTCTGGCGATCCATGTGAGTCGTTCCAGGGCAATGAACTCCATGGTCTTGCAGGCAGCAGATGTGAGAGATACAGGACGGTAGGAGGATAGTTGTTTAGCCGGCTTACGGGGCTTAAGGATGGGAACAACGATGGCATTTCTCCAGTTGTCCGGTAGTATGCTGCTGTCCCATGTGTCGTTGAAGACTGCGAGGAGGCGCTTCTTCTCCGGGGCATCCAGATTACGGAGCATCTGGAGTGTAAGTCCGTCAGCGCCAGGAGCTGATTTCTTCTTCGAGCGGTTGAGGGCACGTTGAAGCTCATGAGGGGCAATGGGTTCATTGCAGAGGGCAGAGATGGTCTGTGCCAAAGCTGCTGGTGGTGAAGGGGTAGCCCGAAGGGGCAAAGGGAGATTCGCCACTGGAAGTCCAGCGGATGGGGGGGGGCGTGGCTGACTTGGAAAGGAAGTCGGCAAGTTGCTCTGCCAAGTCTTGAAAGGAAATGCCTCTTGCGATGGCTGCTCCCAGGACAGGTTGTCGATTGGAGGCAACCTGCAAAAGGGATTTGAGGATGCGCCAGGCAGCAGAGGACTGTCTGGCTGACTGTATGGACTGGCAAATGCTGGCCCAGCTTTCCCGGGAACGACGATTGGCCTGCCGACGGCAGCAAGCATCGATCCTGCGGAAGGCCTTCCAATGTTCGGGATGGTGGGTGCGCTCGGCCACTCGCTCAGCCCTTCGTCTGGAGGCCCTAAGTCCGAGTAGACGTAGGTCCGGGACTGGTGCATGTAGTGGTACTGCGCAGGTGATTGTGGAGTTCTTGGCGCAGCGTCCAAGAAAATCCAGGAAGTCACCTGCAATTGGGATGTCTTTCACTCGTTCTCTGAACTCGGCCCATTTGGTAATGGGGTAGAGCTTTTCCCTCCTCCTACCCCTCATAGAGGGGTTAAGGAAGATGGGAAAATGATCCGAGCCCAAAGAGTCAGGAGCTCTGGCCCACGAATAGTGGCAGGCATCAGAGATGAGAGCCAGGTCGATGAAAGAAGATCGTCCTGGCCGAATGAAGGTTGGGGAGGTAGGCTGTAGGAAACGAAGGCCAGCCGCGTTGATGGCGTCCAAGAGCTTTTTGCCTCGGGTGGTGCTGGACTGGTTGCCCCATGCCATGTGGTGGGAGTTGAAATCCCCGCAGATAAGGACATCCTTACCTAGACGGGAATGAAGGGCAATGAGGCAGGAGGGGTCCCAAGGAACTCCTGGAGGGACATATATTGAAGCAACTGTAGTGTCCGTGTCACCCATACGGACGCGCACGGCACAGATCTCCAGTTGTCCTAGGTCAGGTTGGGCAACATCCATCAGTGTGTGGGGTATGTCACTCCTCACATAGATGGCTGTGCGGGGCCTGTGTTGTGGATGCGAAGGATCCAGGCAGGGGGCATCATTGCAGTCCTGGTTGGAGCAGCATGAGCGGCCAGAGTACCCGGTGAATCCTGGTAGTCGGAGGTTCTCCGCTGGGACTCGGGTCTCCTGTAAAGCAAAGACATCAAACTCCAGAGATTTCTGGAGGATTAGATCTTTGAGGTCCGCGTGTCGTACTCGCAGGGAGTTGGTATTCCACTGCAAGACACGCGGTCTCCTGGGAACAGGGTTGCGTCTGTTCCTACGTCTGGCCATGATGGCGAGTGGTAGGGCTCCCAGTAATGAGAGCAGCAGCTTCTCCCAATCGGCGAGCGCCAGAGTTGGGTGGGAGCTGGGTCATGAGCGCTTGGACAGCAAGTCGTAGCGCTTCGGTTACCGAAGTGAGTGTGGCTTGGATATCCACCGCCACAGGTTGCTGAGGGGGCTGACAAAATTCTCAAAATGGAATTGTGCACATACCTCGTCGCAAAAACTTATTCGATCTCATCAAACCACCTAGATACTTCTGTGTCCTCTGTCAACCTTAGATATTTAGGGACCTTTGCATACAGTGCTGTTGGGTGTAGGCCTGTCAGCCACTGCTCGTTCGCTTCGCCAGTAGGAGACTACCCGCCAACCCCATCGAGTCTAGGCCCTTCTGCCACTGCTCCTTCGCTTCAACAGTCGGATACTACTCGCATCGCTTCTAGGCCTGTCTGCTACTGCTCGTTGGCTTCAACAGAAGAAGACTACCCGCCACCCGCATCAGATCTAGGCCTGTCTTTCACTGCTCGTTCGCTTCAAGAATCGGTCAACAGTCGAAGACATTTCCCTACCCGAATCTGGTCTACTGCCGGAGACTATCCGCCATCCTCATCGGGTTTAGGACAGTGTGCCGCCGCTCGTACACTTTAACAGTGGGAGTCTACGCGCCACCCGGAAGCTCCAGTTCTGCCCTCGAATGCCGTGCGCTACTCTGACTCCATTGCAAGTCTCTGCAGCTCAAACTACTGCTTAGGCGTCGCACATCAAATGCTTCAGATTCCCTATCAGGTGATACCTACATTTTTTCCAAATATTCTTCAGCGTGAACTACCTCGCCATTGTCCCCATTAAGACCATTGTCGCTAACTTTTTTATCTGTTGTAACTACCGTCTCAATGTGTGCCGTGCTCGCATCATGCCTCTTGTCTTTAACATGAAACTCGCAATTTCGAGCGGTGGCTCCTCTAACGAATCGATAATGTCCCGCACACTTTTGTCTCCGGTGACACTTTCTCCCATCGTTGTTCTGCGCCGCTCCAATTCGTGACCCCTACCTGATGAGAGTTGTCTGAAATGACTACATCACAGAGAACATTGGGCCTCAAGCCATCTAAACATCCGCTATCACACAGTTTCGCTGACGCCGATGCTTCCTACTATGGAGCCACTTCCTGAAGTTTGCCAAGGACCGCTATACTATGGAGGTCCCTGGGACCCCTTTCTGCAGTTCCACTCTCAAGTAGTTCCGTTGCCTTGGAGGGTATACCAATGTGTCCTTCGATTTTTCGGGTCTAGAGGGTCCCGTGTTCTTCACTCGAACTGGAAGTGATGGTTGCTAATCCTGTTCAGTGCCCAGTAGTTAGTTCCTTATTTCTTCTTGATTAGTATTGAGCACGAAGGATGAGGATGAGGGCGCAGATGTAAACAAATGTGAACAACTTTATAAGATGGAGAAGTTTTAGAGAATCAATCACACGGAGCCGCCGGAGCTCTCCCCGTGAGGCTCACGACAAAAACCCTTAGGTTTCCGGCAACAACTCTTCTTAATACCTCGGCTTGTCGCTGATTGGACAAACTCTCTCACGGGCAGTCCTTCTCCTGCCACAGCAGCAGCCTGTCGCCGCTGAGTTAGGCAAGACCACCGCTCTTCCAGCGAGTCCCACGTGACTCGGTAAAACACATAGCAAAAATTACACGCAAAATCACGCGACGCTTGTAACTCGTCACCAGACAAAATACAAAGCAACAAATGGAAGAATAAATCGCCTGCGCCCACAGATTTCACCCTATCCAAAGCACAAAACTAATGAAAGCTCAAATGATTTACTGCCTCTGATCATCGCGGCGCAGGACAGCCAAGGCAGAAGTACGCATGCTAAAACAGAATGACCCTCTTTCCTTCGTTTCCCACGACCATCTTTATCCGGCCGAGGCTGAAATGTGGTAAAGAGCGTGAAACAATCTGTGCGTCGCCATTTTACCTGTCAGAACAGAACAACAAAGAGGGAACATTTCTATCTTTGCTGCTCAGCGCATTACTAATTGGATGCAGAGACGCAATCCTAAGCCGACAAAACAAAACACGAATAGGGATGGTCCCTCAGGAAGTGCGACGGTTACACACAAGCGGTCTTATGTTTCTGGCTTCACTCTGGCGTGACACGGGTGCCGTTTCTAATGCCATATTTTCGTAGCATGCGCACACTCGACCAGCCGTTAATATAAGTTTTCGGCTAACGGAGGAGAAAGGGGGGATGACGCAAGCACGAAACTGTTCTCGCGAAGACTGTGTTCAACCAAGCAGCATGAGCTCCGACAGGACGGAGGTCACGCTGCCGTCCCGATATATTTCGCGTGTTTTAAATATATCATGCCCCTCGACGCGGTGTCTGAACGCAGCGGCCGCGACACCGTACCTGAGGCGCTTCCCGACTCTGCGTCGATGTTACGGAGGAGTTTGTGAAGAATGGGGAAGCAAACATATTAAAACTATATAGTGACTGTGTGGTGTAGAATAGCGCAGAGGGTTTCTAAGCCTTTACAATTTTTACAGAATGAAAGCCGTCAAATGTAATGCGATATCTGCTACTATGAGCTGGGCGTCTTTATGGCGTTAGGGAGCTTCATGTTTTGTTTGCGCTCTGCCCTGAAATTTTTATCGATTTGCCTGCGTTCGTAATTATTGTAGATTCCTACACACAAGCGTCCAAAGTTAATTCCCCGCACTTAGAATCTGACATGCAATCTGTGGTGCGTAACGTGTATTCATGATAAACCTGTCTTTATTACAGCCCAGTTTTCACGACTTGCGTGATTGCTTTGCTTTTGCTCTTAGTCCGTATAGGTAAAGTATTACTGTGAAGCCCCTCTGTTTTGTATCTCACACTAAACAGTTTGAGCTATTTTCGAACGACCAGTTAGCATGCTTGAAAGCACGGAATACTGGCTTGAAAAGACACATTTTGACCGTTTTGTTTGTCCTATCATAGAAATAAACGTTGTATAAAAAGAGAAGAAGCCTGAACCACAAGGATATTATTGTCTTGAAACTATTTCAGATATATGAAAATGAGCCAAACTATTATTTCTAACGACAACACCCTCTTCATTCAGCAGCTGGGTGCCGCCTGAACGTATCGTGCAAGGCGAGCACATTGGACCGGAACTGCTGGCGCCATGGGCTAACAAGGAGTTTGGGACTCGTGTTTATGTTCGCGGAGCGACGCGATACATGTAGCCGGGGCTGCGGATTTGCTAGCTAAATACCCCCTTTGGGGTAATTGCTAGAGGTAGATGACCGCTGCCGAGCTGCTGAGCTCTTCCGAGAACAGTTGACATACCTACCATAATATTCGTTTCCTTCTTCCCGTGTTAGTCGCGTGCCTTAATCCGACATTTCCTGGTGACATAATAACCTCGACACGTGGCCGCGCGCGGGATGCGAACGGGGAGACCATCGTCGACTGAGGTGACGGCGGTGCGTAGGTTTTCCCTTCGAGTTCCTCACCTTTTGCCTTGGTGCTGCGAGTTCTGTATGTACGCGTATCTTGTATGCTTGCTCTAAAAAGGCCAAAAAGGACTCCGTCGCCCGCTTGTGCGTCGCCGACGCTTCTAAGTTCGGAGGGCCTGCTTTGGCACAGTTTTCTGCCGCCGCCGACCATTGCCGGTGGTGGCGCACGTTCAGCCGCCGACGTGCGAACTGTGTCCTCGATATGCGCTCTGCGCATCCCTCATCCTCTGTCGTCATGTGTGGCGCGTGCTTTGACTCTGGTTAGCCTTGTGGCCTCCGAGAGCCCTTAACTCCGCTTCATACGCGTGCGTAGTTGTTTGCCTTGTGCGTGCGGCGCTGCGACCCCGCTTTCGGGTACTGGGGCTGGGCTACGATTTGTAACGACGTCTAGGGGTCAGTAGAGTCTTTGTAATGCGGCTTACCGAGTAAGAAACTCTTGTGATTATAACTTGTGCTGTTACTTCATTCAGAGCGGAAGGCAAGGCGCGCAGTGCATGCTGACTGTGCCTCGGCATGCTATGGCCCCGACCATGTGTTATTGTGTGCCTTAGGCCTAAGACTAATGTTATGGGTTAAACACGAGTAAATATTGTTTGCAAAGTCTTGAATTTCTTTACGAAATGTGTTTATCATAAGAACGTCAATTAGTATTATATGTGTGTACTAACGACAGCAGGATTTGAAAGATGCAGAAACTGCAAGGGGTTAGCAGTTAGCTTTTACAGCATAGTCATTGTCATTGTTGCGCAGGTGGCCAAATGCCCGAATGAATTTCAAAAAGTGCCCTATATTAAAGTGATCAGTTTGTTTATCCATGAGAAGTACAGAGCTCCTATAGCATTTTTAATACTGTTCGACACTTCAGAGGCATATCTATGATTGATTTGCCAACCCATATGTACATAAGTGTATTCATAAAGTATACAAGTCGCCGCCATTAATATCATTCAAATTCTTGTGCAACCGATAAAATACCATATATTACGTGGGGCTTAATGCCTCAAAGCAGCTGAATGCCTGCGAACTATCGTATTTTTTCCGCATATTTGATTTCGCTTATAAAAACTGGCACTTAAGAGCATATATCAAGAGAGCTTTCTAATTTCACTCGAGTTAAAAACCGTTCAATCCAGTGAACTTTGAGCATAGCCGCTGTAAGGCAGTGAAAAAAATTGGAGTCCAAACTGCTAACTCTGCTTAATATCCCGCATTTCTATGCATTTAGTATTCTCGCGAAGTATTGAACTATTTCTGCTGCATATTCGTTTTATAAGACAATAGCCATAAGTTTAATACTTAAGCATAAAATTTAGTCGAATAGTTTGCCCTAAAAATGTAAGTTTTGTCTCTCTTCAACGCTTACCAGCGCTGTAACTGAACTAATATATCGCATGTGGGAAAATATTTTGTTTTTTTCTTGAAAAGAGAAGGGGAGAGCCTGTGTAAGCTGCACTAAAAGCGCTGCAATAAAGCCTGTTATGTACTTCTTCAGATATACGTGAAAAGGTGGCATGCTTCAGTCTACGGCAGCACCAAAATTTGGAAAAGGTGGCTGCCAAAATATATTATTTATGTTATTCCAAAGAGAAAGAAACAGATGTCTAGTGCGTTGTCCTAATCACACTACCGCAATTAGTCGGGGTATACATATTAAGTTAATGACAACGCAGGCTATGGAACAAAAAATGGTAGGTGTAACGTTAGGAGATAGGAAGCGCGCAGAGCGGGTCAGAGAAATTACTCGAGTTAATAACATTCTAGTGGAAATGAAGAAGAATTGGGCACGGGCAGGGCACGTAGTGCGTGGAGAGGACAATTGATGGTCGCTTAGGGTAACAAACTGCATACCAAGTGAAAAAAAACCTTAGAATGAATAGACAGAAAGGCGGGCGGATGTGGCTAAAACATTCGCAGTGTTTAAGAGGATTCAGCTTGCACAGGACCTTTGTTATTGAAGGAGTTTGGGTAAAGCCTTCGCCTGGTAGCGGGCTTAATCCGACGATAATGGCGATGGTGATGATGATTTATCGATTCGAGCCTGCATTTCATGAATGATATGAATACAATGGCCATACTACTTGCATTTCTTTTTGGTATCACTAGTTAGGTGTACAAGAATGAACTGTTTGTTTCAAAATTTGATTTATATTTATAGACACGCCATTGACATCAAAACAGAATGATAAAACGTGCCGCCTTTTTGGAAGAAAATGACGAAGGGGAACAAATTCACCTGCATGAGCACAAAATCCCGTCATTGTCAATATGCGAGATCACCCTTCATAAGGCTGTAACCTGAGCATTGATGCCGTACTTATAAGCACCTAGCGCAGTGCTTTTTATTCATGGTAAAAACACATTCTGTCGTAATCTACAATAAATACAGTGCAATAAAATTGTATTGTGCTGTAGTGTACTGTAAGTCTCATTATTAGAGTAAATTGCTATATCAAGAAGCACCTACTATAATTTCGCAAACAATAAAAAATAACTATATACCTGCTGAAGTATAAGACCACGTCATCATCGTCGAATGTGTCGTGATTCGCATCTATGAAATTTATTAGCTCTCTTGGTGTACTAGCCACTATTCTCTTGTCACGACATCGGTACGGAAATACTTCTGTAGTCTCCTGATGTGTTACAAAATCACAAGCATACAATTAAACTGTATACAAGAGCAGAAAAAGAACATATACTATCGTTCGATATCGAAGTTAGTAAAACCAGTCTAATCTAAGGGCACGTCTTCAATCAATAGTGTGCGCAGGAAAAAGTCATTATAATAAAAAAATTACGCCTTGTATATATAACACAGCTTCGAAGATTGTTTGCTTAGGACGCTTGATGGTAGAAGCAATAACCTACACGACTTACGCTGTAGGGCTCGTGGCGCGCCGCGCATTCGAAGGCCGCGCCACTTCCCGATGCTCCCTGCGCGCGGCCTTTTCCCTTTCCCCGCTCGTTCGGGGATAACCGGTCCCGCGCGAGGGGGTTATAAAAGAAGGCACGCGCCGCCGTCTCGCCCTCTTCTTGGTCCCTGGCTCTTCGTTCCGGCTTCGCTCCTGCTTCGCTCCTGTCTCTCTTCACGGAAACGACCCGCAGCCACCCGGACGACGACCCCGGACAGCCTCGACGACGCCCGCGCTTACGTGAGATAAAAGATGTTTGTTATACGGCCCACTGTGTGTTTGTCGTGCGCATCTCTCGGGCAGAGGAATCGCCCACAACTGGCACCCAATTGGGGTTGAATTAGCACCCATGTGGACGATTTTTCTGCCAACGTGGCAGCGCACTGCAACACGACGGGCCGGTCTTTTGTATGTTAGACGCGACGCCATTTTGAGTTTAGGGCTATCGTGTGTGCAGATGTCACGGAGTGTAGTATAGTAGTGTTTGTACAGTGTTTTATTTTGTTTTGGGTTATGTGAGTGTTTGTTAGTGTCGGGCGGTTTGTGTTTTAATTTTTTTTGTGCATATGTTAGTTTTATGAAGTGTTTAGCCTTTGTGACTAGCCTCTTGATGCGGGCTAGGTGGTAGTCGTGCGCGTTTAGGCTCCCGGCCAGCCTTAGTTGTTGAGTGCAATGCCTCCGAGAAAAGACGTGCCAGATAGGGCCGCCACTTCGGACGCCAGTGCGTCCGGAAGTGAGGTAAAAAAAAGACGCGGTAGAGTCTGCGCAGGTTACCGATGCGGCCGCCCTGATGAGGCAGATGAACGAAGTGTTGTCGGTGTTCACCCTTCAGCTCGGTTCGGTGGCTAGCGCCAACCAAGCCACAGCTGCGGCGGCAGTCTCGCGTCCGCGGATAAATGTAGAGGTTCCCTCCTTTTTCGGCTACACGGACATGAAGTCAGTCCACGAGTTCTTGCAAGAACTCGAGGATTATCAGACGGCACTGGGTTCCCCAGACGACGTGGTGCTAGCGCAGGTAGTCCCCGGTGCACTTGTTGAGAGCGCGGCGCGGTGGAGACGCTGTCAGCCGGCCTTCCAGTCGATGGCAGACTTCACAGATCGCTTCCGCGCCGAGTTCTTGCCGCCCGATTACTTACGGCGGATGCTTGAGGAGCTAGCGTTGCGCACACAGCACCCAGAGGAGAGCCTCCTCGGGTATGTACGCGCAATGCAGGAGCTCTACAAGAGGGCAGATCCCACGGCAACCGTTCTAGAACAGGTCACGCGCGTGATGAGGCAATGCCATCCGCGCTTCAAGCCGTATTTGCGGGGACGTGGTTTTGCAAACCTCGAGGCCCTAGCACAGGAAGCGAAGACAGTGCAGGCGGATTTACTCGCTGAATTGCGCTACCAGCCACCCCCCAGGCAAGCTGAATCGCTAGAGCCGCGATGCGCCTGGGCCGGAGGCCAAGACTCCGTGTCGCGCGCCAGAGGCGCAGACGTAATGACGGTAGGGCAGGAAAGGCCAGCGGAAGGCTACGCGATTCCTCGCGCTCTTGACCCGTACGCGTTCGAGCAGCGGCGTCGAGCTGGGCTCGCCAGCGACATCCGCACAGGCGCGAAGAAAGGGGAAAGACGTCCCCAGCCGCTTCGTGGAGCGCGGCATCCCCCACCGCGCGGCAGGTGAACGATCGGCTTTGCTGGAATTGCAACCAGCCGGGCCACGTGGCACGAGAGTGTCAAGCAAGGCGTATGCAGGGAAACGCGGACCGCCGGCGGCCATAATTGGTAACACCAGCCTGTCGCCGTCGGCGGGAGAATTTCGTGATAGCCGCGGCGGAAAAAGGGAAATGTACTCCCACGCCGCGTCACCGGGCGACCGCCCCGGGGGCGCAGAGGCTTTTGTCCCCCTCGCCTGTAGAGCGCAAGGAATGTTGTCGCGCTCGAGCCATTTTATGCTAGTGCGGTTAGTTGGTCAAAGCTACTCGGCACTCGTTGACACGGGCTCAACTCTGTCACTGGTCGGTGATGATGTTTTCGAGGCCTGCCGTAGATGTAACATCCGTGTCAGGCCAGCCGAAACCCTTTTGAGCTTAGCAGCAGGGAAGACAAAAGCGGCGGGAGCGGTACGTCTGGTCCTGCGTTTTGACGGCAGGAAGCGGAGGCATCGTTTCGTCTATCTGCCCGGCTTAGCCATACCAGTTATTCTGGGAAGAGATTTTCTTTCGAGCGAAAGCATTGTGCTTGACATGGGGGAGAACTGCTATCGTTACAGCCCCTTCACCCCCCTCATTCCCTTGTTAAGCGCACCCCAACAGGAATGCGTCGCTGAGCGAGCGAGCGTCCACGCTTTTGTGGCAGACAGCTCCCCCGCGACACTGAATGGTAGCCCATTAGAAGCAATTATCGCGTCCTTCTCAGGAACCGGTAGTCAGCGCCGAAGGCTCGTAGAAACTTTGCTCCCGTTTTCGGATTGTTTCACAGAGAAACCAGGCAGGACCGACTTGCTTCAGCACGAGATCGAAACGGGTGATGCGCGCCCTTTCAGATGTAACCCGCGGCCGTTAAGCGCACATAAGAGACAGCTTCTAGACAGCGCCCTTGATGAGATGAATGATACCAGCGCGGTGAGACCCTCTCAAAGTCCCTGGGCATCCCCAGTGGTTCTAGCGCCAAAGAAAGATGGTTCGGTCAGGTTGTGTGTTGATTACCGAAAGCTCAACTCACTGACGCCTACGGTTTCGTACCCTTTCCAGTCGATCGAGGCTGTGATGTACGCGTTAGGGAACGCAAGGTTCTTCACAGTCCTGGATGCAAGCAGAGGGTACCTGCAAATTGAGGTGGCGGAAGGTGACATTCAGAAAACCGCATTCACCTGTCACCGCGGGCTCTTCGAATTTACTCAACTCCCGTTTGGTTTGTCTAATTCACCGAGCACGTTCATGCGATTGATGGACATCGTGCTGGGCGATGCAAGGTTCAACTACGCGATGGCGTACCTCGACGACGTCGTGATATTCTCACAGTCGTTCGTAGAGCATCTCATTCACCTGAATTCCGTTCTTGAAAGAATGAGACGTGCGGGTATAATGATCAACCCAAAGAAACTGGAAACTGCAAGTAAAGAAAACTGGAAATAAACTGATTGATTGACTGATTGATTGATTGATTGAAAGTGCAGTTGGCATAAAAGAGAGTGAACCTCTTGGGATTTGTGGTTGATGGTGGCACTTTGAGACCGAACGATGACAAACTGCAGGCAATTCTGAACTACCCCTGCCAGACGGACGTGAAAAGCTTGCAGAGGTTTTTGGGAATGGTTGCCTTCTACAGACAATTCATCCCTAGTTGTTCAGAGCTCGCTAGGCCGTTGAACCAGCTGTTGCGGAAAGGCTCGAAGTGGGTCTGGGGCAAAGAACAGAACGACGCTTTTGTTGCCTTGGCTCGCGCGATAGCGAATACCGCTAGTTTGCGCCTCCCCTACTTGAACAAGCAGTTTGTCTTGCAGACAGATGCTAGTGATGCCGGTGTAGGAGCGGTTTTGTTGCAAGAACACGAGGGCAAGCTGCGCCCTGTCGCGTTCGCTAGCCGCACGCTCACATCGGTGGAGCGGAATTACTCCGTGACCAAAAAGAAGGCCTGGCGATAATGTTCGCATTGTCAAAGTTCGGCATGTACCTAGACGGAGCGGTTTTCACCGTGCAGACAGATCACCAGGCACTTTCGTGGTTAAAGAGGCTGAAAAACCCCGCAGGCAGACTCGCGAGATGGGCGCTGACGTTGCAACGTTACGCGTACGCCATTGAGTACCGCCGGGGCAGCATGAATAAGGTGGCCGATGTGTTATCGCGCGCACCGTTGAAGGCTGGCAGAAGCGCAGAAGAGGCGCAGACCAGCTTTGCTGAAAGCGGCGTCGCCGCTAGTGGAGAGGAGGAGAGGGCGGACGCGAGTGTCGCGCCCTGCGTAGTTAAAGAGAGAAAGGAGGCGGACAGAGTTGCCGCGCGGTGCTGCGAGAGAGAGAAGGCGCAGCCGCTGGTGGCGGCGACTACTCGCCTGCCAAAAAGCGAGGCAGAGAGAAATCTGTCATGGGGAGTAGCGGTCAGTAGGGAAGAGCTAATTTAGGCCCAGAAAGCAGACGGTCTATGCCAGCGGGTGCTGACAGAGCTTGCGAGTAGTGCAGCTTGCACCGGGAACGCTGAGGGCAAGTACGACGCGTATCTGCTGGGCGATGATGGATTACTGCTATGCTACATCCCCCAACTTGACGAGGAAGAGGCGATTGCATCCCCCTTCCGAGTCGTGGTCCCGAGGAAGTTGCGGAAACTATTCCTGCAGTACTTCCATGACTCAGCGCTGGCAGGCCACGGCAGCGGCAGTAAGACTTATGACAAGTTATGCCGTGTCGCGACCTGGCCAGGTATGAGAAAGAATGTGCTGGGCTACGCCCGTACATGCCCTGTTTGCCAGGTAGCCAAGCCTCGGGCGGGGAAGCCCGCTGGCATGATGAAGCCGGTAGTTAGCAACTATCCGTGGCAAGTGGTCGCGTGCGATATCATGGGACCCCTCCCTCGCTCCGCGCGTGTACACCAATACATCCTGGTAATAACAGACCACTATTCCAAGTGGGTTGAGGCTTTCCCCCCTTAGAAAGCTTGTGTCAGAACGGATTTGGGAGGAACTGTTGGAGACATTCACTCGTTTCGGTTTCCCTTCCGACCTCATTACAGACAATGCTTCGTATTTCACAAGCAAAGTCTTTGTTGATTCCTGTCGGGCGCTTCAAATCCGCCACAGGAAAACGAGTCCCTACCACGTTCAGAGCAACGTAACCGAGAGAGTGAATCGGAATGTTAAGAGTATGCTGGTTGCGACGACCGAGCAGCACAGCCACTAGAACAACCGTGAACAGGTCGGTGGGTATGACACCTGCTTACTTGAATTTTGGGAAAGAGATCGCTTTTCCGCTAGAGAACGCCCTACTTGACGCGGCGGGGCCTGCGCCTCCTCCGCTTACGCAGTACGCGGCAAAGCTCCGCGAGCGCCTTGAGGCAGCGCAGCGCGCGGCTCGTGAAAATCTCGATGTCGCGCGCATGGGGCAAGCGGATCAGTACAACAAAGGTCGTCGTCACTTCGTTTTCAACACGGGCGACTTGGTACTGAAAAGAACGCACCCGCTTAGTAACGCAGCGCGTGGTTTCCCCGCGTCGCTAGCGCACAAGTGGGTTGGACCGTTCGAAGTTACGGCACGGACTACGCCACTCACCTACCAGCTGCGGTTGTTGGGGAGCGGTGAATCCGCTGGTCCGGTGCACGTCGAACACTTGAAAGCTTACCACCTTCGCAAGGACGATAACTGCGAAGCGGGGGAAGCTGAAAGCGATGCAGGTAGCAACCCGGTTCGCAACCGACGCTATAACCTACGGCCAATGTAGTGCACTCCTTTGTCTAACGTCTTTGCTTCTTTCAGAATGCATTCTGATAAGAATTTGCAGCAGCCAGATTAACCACCGTCGCTGGGGCGGGAAACCGCACCCAGCGCTTGGTTCAAGGAGGGGCCACTTAAACAGGGGGTACCCCCCTAGTTTGTAGTGGTTTGTGGTCCATTATTGTGACCAGCACGGCCATGCTAGCCGTCTTCAACAAGTCTGGATTGGAGCCCGCTGCCCAGGCCTGGAGTACGCTCCTCAGGAAGCCAGGTGTGCCCGGGGCGGAAACGCCTGCTGCAATGTGCATCCAGCACGGCGCCACGTGCAAAGGGGTCAACGATGTAGAGCAGCAGCTCAGGGCCGCTGTCAGGCGTATCCGTGGCCGAGCCCAGCTGCGCTGTGACCCCGAGGATGTGGCCGCTGCCATAGAGGGACCAGCCGGAACAGTTCCGCCATGCCTGCTGCTTTTCCCGTCCCACGGACCAGCTGAAATGGCATGGCATCCCGCCAGAGCCTGGCGACAAGCCGTCATATGTTACGCCGACCGGGCTCGGGCATGGACATGGCCCGGCTGTTGGCGGAGCCCGGGTAGGACGCTGAGGGGGGGGGGAAGATGTAGGGCTCATGGCGCGCCGCGCATTCGAAGGCCGCGCCACTTCCCGATGCTCCCTGCGCGCGGCCTGTTTCCCTTTTCCCGCTCGTTCGGGGATAACCGGTCCCGCGCGAGGGGGCTATAAAAGAAGGCACGCGCCGCCGTCTCGCCCTCTTCTTGGTCCCTGGCTCTTCGTTCCGGCTTCGCTCCTGGCTCTCTCCACGGAAACGACCCGCAGCCACCCGGACGACGACCCCGGACAGCCTCGACGACGCCCGCGCTTACGTGAGATAAAAGATGTTTGTTATACGGCCCACTGTGTGTTTGTCGTGCGCATCTCTCGGGCAGAGGAATCGCCCACGACGTTAAGTAAAGAAACCGCCATCCTATGTCACATGGGAAGCCAACGAATATTTTAAAAAAAGCAGAATTTTAGGGCACCATCATTAGTCGTTTTCTCTATAAGGTGCGCGTAGGAAGAAAGAAACGAAACAGTCGTGTTTAAGCAAATCTCAGAACATGCCTCGTACAGTGTCGGTGTTGACATCTTTATAGGAGTTATCACCGAGGCCGTAATATCAGATGGCATGAGCATCGTCACGCCTCGCCCGCCGTGTCGATGGTCGCCCGTGCATCGAATCACGCAGTGTCAGGCGCCCGCCGTACATTTGAAGTCATCCGTAAAGTTGTATGAAGTTATATCATTCCACATCCACTTTTCCCGGTGGACATTTTTGCGTGCACTGAGTTTGCAGCATATTTTCCCTTCTCCGGGAGAGAAAAACAGCGCCTCTTCGGTGTGTCGGCTAGGCAGCCACCCGTGCAACAGCTTGGTAGCAAAGGTGGCCGGTTGCTCATTGCACCCAACAGTACTTGCATCTCGCCAATTCGGTTAATTTTTAGCTGCCACAGAGGCAGAGGAGATCTTGAAGACAAAGCGAATTATTATTTGCCCCAATTACAAAACTGGCGTGGCCGCTAAACGCAGTCGCGGTACAAGCAAGCTGCCGATCGCAGCTTGCCCAGGCGCTGTTACAGCCAGCGATAATATTTTGAAAATTTATCGGCATCGCAGAACTACTTAAAATACCATAACCCATGAAACTAGGTTCGCACCAACTTAATGTGCAGCGCCAACTCTTGATACAGGAGTAACACGTCACTGGCAAGTAGGCAGATGTGACAGTGCTAGCTAGGCGAAGAGACAGGTCGCAATGTACTTACCTCTAAAAAAGGTCTTCCGGCAATCGACGCCCTGACGCACATATGGCTTTTGGCCGCGCTAGCTTGTGAGAAAATGAAAACGGTTTCACAAATTTGTACGATTTAATTTCTCAACCTGTCGGCAAATTTAAGACGACGTTTCACGAGACAGGCCTCGATGTCGGGGTTTTCAATGTAAAGCAGTGGTCTTGTAGTGCGCCGCACACCACGACGTAGTTTACCGCAGTCGCTCTAGCCGATGTTTTTACAAAGTCGAATGTTCTATCGGGGCCGTCGTTCTTGTTTCATAAAATCCTCGGGTGTATTCAGCAATTAGCATGGTTTTCGCTGGCGCACGAGAAAATGTCGACCATACTGGAAGGGCGCACCCCACTGATCAAGAGTTGAATACTGCTGCTGTCTTCGGCGCCCACAGACAAGGCAACACATATGGCGAAAGTGGCGCCGGCCGATCCCACCCACGTGCATGCCACCACGTGAATACCTCATATACTTTGCGGGCGTTAATTTTACTCATATCTTGCGCGCTTTCATCCTGATGCTTAAAAGCTAACAGTCGCGAATATATGCACTGTCACTGCTAAATTGAACTCAATGCTTTCAATGCAATTTTATTATACTTCCGCTTGAATTGTCCTCCAACTGCGTGGTCAGGTTTCATCTTAAGAATTTGCTTTCCTCACATGCTGATGCAACTTTAAGAAGTTCAAGTAGACTCCGACATTGAACACACCAATGATCTCAGAGGGAAAGGACAATTGTATAAGCATAAAAAAAGCAGAGCTCTAAGAGAGCACATCATTAGGTGAACTCGCCTATCGCTGGAATCTAACAGGCTGGGGTGGTGCCTAGCAGAACTGCTTCAAGGCATGAAGCTACGCACTCATTAACAGGATATATCGTCATACTCCAATACTCAGACGACTAAGTTACAATCATGCCTTAAAAGTAGGGATGCAAAATTTGTGGAAACTTCGGAGGTCGGAGGCAGATGATGAATAAAAGTTCTGGAAATATGAGAAATATTTGAAAAATATCAAATATTTTGTTGGTTGGTTTCTGGGGTTTAACGTCCCAAAGGGACTCAGGCTATGAGAGACCCTGTAGTGGAGGACGCGGGAAATTTCCACCACCTGGGGTTCTATAACGTGCACTGACATCGCACAGCACATGGGTGCCATGCTTTTCGCCTCCATTGAAAAGCGGCCGCCGATGCCCGGATTCGATCCCGCACCTTGGGAACAGTAGTCGAGCGCCGTAAGCACGGCGCCACAACGGCGGGGTAAATATCAATAATTTATTTTAATGAAAATGTATATCTGCATTGAACAGCAATCACTCTTTCTCCCATGCTGTTCCCTGGTCGTGGATGTGTTGCGAAACTAGCATGGTTATAAAGTATCATAAACGACACATATCATTACTCTATGGCTGCAGCCATATGTGTTGCAGCGTAGAGTGCAACATGTGAGGGGAAATATCGAAGTTAGGCTGCGTGCCCGCAAAGAGCAGGAATAGGCTCAAAGGACGTAGAATGAAGATGCTGGTGTTCTTTTGTTCTAACTGATAGCTTAGGATATCTGTTTTACCAAACAGCGGCAGGTATTTAGGTGAAAATTTTATTGATTAGCATTAAAAAGTTGTCACGTCCTACGGCTGGCCTGGCACTTGATCGAGGGTGGTGGCTAACCATCCACGACGAGCGGCGACCTGTCCAGCACGCTTACACTAGGCCTGTTGAAAGCTGAAAACCACGATCATCCATCCCTCTAGGTGAGGTCACCAAAAATAAAGTTGCAGTTCAGCCCATGTGCGACTTACCTCTTCCTCCGTCTTTGTCCTTGTCCGGATACGCGCTGCAAAAGCTATGATAACTATCGTGTTAAATAGCCATGTGTCTTCAACCCTAAATAGGTTAAGAACTTGCATTCAGAAGCATATCGGCAGTGGCTGCAGTTTTACAATGAAGTTGTATACCTCGACCTCCCAAACAAATTTCATGCCTTTGTTCCAAGCAACAACGCCAGGCGTTGGGCTGTGGGAAGCACTTGGTTTAAACGTGTAGTCTAATGGCTTGTCACCCGAGGTTTGTAAGCACCTAAATCTGCTTGTCGAGTCAAGCATTACAATGCGTTACAGAGTACTAGCATGAGTAACGCTGTAGCGTTAAAGAATTCATGAAAAACTTTATTAATACAAAGGACATTTTTCTTCAGATATATTTCGGTATCTGCTACAGCATCATGATAAGAATATTGGCTTTAATATTTTTTTATATTAGAATTATTTTCTTTTGTTTCCAGGGCGCTCAAATTTACTGCCGTTATTACAATGACACTGAACGAACGTTTTGCCATAGCCAGGACAAGAAGTCATAAACAGATTTGGGATTACACCTGATCCCCATGAACATCGAAAATGCACTCCCCCCCCCCCCCCTCCAGCTAGAACGTGATAGAACGTCTCCAGCGGCTGCGGAACTGCGAAAGGTTAGACCTTTAACACAACGAAGGGTTCTAAAAATCTGGCTGCTGACATGCCGCCATTAGAAACTAATTCTGGTAGGATTAACAGTAGAACACTCGTTTTGAGGCCAGCTCAAAGTAACGGGCATGCAATGGGATGCAGTAAGGCTGAGTGAAGTTGAGACCCGAATGAGGCTTATACTATAAACGTGAAGCGAAGGTAACCGATGGTCGCTAAGAGTAACAAATTGAATTCCAACGAATAAAGCTAGCAGGGGTTGGTTGAAAATTATGGGGAAGGATAAGGTTTTGTGTTCAGGGTCATTTTGATGCAGCCAGCAACGGACCAGGTTAATTGGAGGAATATAGGACAGACATTCGCAATGCGGTGGGTATAGTCCGGCTGATCATGATGACAATGAAAAACCAAGTACTACACTGATTAGCCAGACTCTGATCTATTTTGGTTGGGCTGCTCGCTCTAGTTGTCTGGATGAGGCCGCGCAACAGGCTTTCTTGCCATATAAACCTGGAATGTTAATGCAAGATGAAATTCCAAGCCTTTCTAATCGGAACGTTTATCCGAAGTATAAAAGAAGAAATGCACATAATGTAAAACTTTTGTCATTATTGTTATAGTACAATTTTAATTCAAGTGTTTTAGTCACTGTAGTGGAGGTAATATGCCACTCTCAACTGTTATCTTATCTCTTTCTCTTTAAAGAGAAACTAAAACGTTTCTTTTCTGCATTTAACAAATCTGCTGTTTAGAACGACCGGACAGTAAAGAATGAAATTTTAGCGAGATAAATGAGCTCTTTCAAGGCACAGGATTTCCTAGCAGATATACGTGCAGAACGGAAGCGAATGAAGAAAATTTTCTTTAAGAGAATATTACTGTTGTGTAATATATGGAACATATGTGCGATGCTACTTACGTCCAACACGATCAGTTGAGTAACAACAATTTGAATATCGAGAATATCCAGGTCAGTTTTGTTAAAAATTTGATTGATCTAAAGACAAAAAGGAAAATCGCAAACAGCGCACTTTCAGAAGCATGTACCGAACTAAGGTGGAAAAAACAGGAAATCCTAGCCATGAATTGCACTCGTTGCTTCTAATCTTTTTACCCCTTTGACTGAAACGTCCGCCTTAAAAAAAAAAAGTGTTCGAACCCGACCACGGTGGCTGCGTTTCGATGGAGGCGAAACGAAGTGGCGTCCGTGTGCTGTGCGATGTCCGCGCCCATTAAAGATCCTCAGGTGGTCGAAATTACTCCGCAGACCTCCACTACGGCTCCCCTTTCTCTCTTTCCACTCTCATTCCCACTACAGTGGTAAGACGCCCGACTACTGCCTGGAGTTCCTGGGTTCGAACCCGACCACGGCGGCTGCGTTTCGATGGAGGAGAAACAAAGTGGCTTCCGTGGGCTGTGTGTTGTCAGCGCACGTTAAAGATCCCCAGGTGGTCGAAATTACTCCGTTGCCCTCCACCATGGCTCCCCCCTTTTCTCTTTCCCCTTTCACTCCCACCTTCATTCCTTCCCTTACGGCGTGGTTCAGGTGTCCACAGAGCAAGTGGGACAGATACTGCGCCTTTCCAATCCTGTGAACCAATTATATTACTATAACCCTCCCCTGTGACAGATACTGCGCCTTTTCCTTCCTGTTAACAGATTATTATTATTAAATGCACGGGCCTGCTACTGGCTCTGTAGCCGAGCCACCTGCGCTGCATCTGCCACAAAAATTATCTCCGACTCCAAATCTGCGATTCTAAATTATGCCAACGGCTGTATATCGCGAACCGCTGCTCGCTTATCACGCTTCTGGCAGCCCCGGCACCCCCTAACCCTCATCTGGATGCTATGACATGCTGGCCTTCTTGGCAACGAGAAGGTTACTGGACCTCAATAAGGCCGATAGTGAAAAATTGAATTGCCTGATAAGGAAGCCATACAAAGCGGCTCTCGGTCTCCCCAGATACACGTCCACCGCGAGACTTCTATCACTAGGGGTCCACAACACCCTCGAAGACCTCATTGAAGCACAATTAACATTGCAAGAGCAACGGCTCAGGCAAACTGAGGCAGGGCGGTGTATCCTGAGAAGCTTAAGCATAAGGGGCGAGGACCCTTCAAGCCAGGTGATCTTGCCGGTAGAGATGCGTGAACGCATTCGGGTCAAAACACTCTCCAAAAACATGCAAGCGGATCGCCACGAACGTCGGAAGAGGGCCAGGGCGAAGACAGGCAAAAAGTATCAAGGGGATGATAGTGCCGTGTATGTCGATGCGGCAAAATACAACATTACAGGAAAGAAGGCTTTCGCTGTGAGCGCGGTGAGCATCTCCCGCAGGGTAGCAGCTACGGTGATCACGGGCCGAGTAGAAGAGGCAGAGGAGGCCTCAATAGCCCTAGGAATTGTTCAAAACGGAACCAGCACTATTCTCAGTGATTCCAAAACGGCCCTTCGCAACATCGCCAGGGGTCGTATCTCCGCCACTGCATTCAAAATTTTTAGTGCGTTGCCAAACGATAGGAATATAGTGGATCTCGTATGAGTCCCGGCTCTCTCGGGCGTCCCAGGGAAGGAGGCCGCTCACCATTATGCTCGAGGTTTTGTTAGCCGAGCTGGTGAGGGGATCTCTGACGCGGGTGCCCGACGGAGTGAGACTCTGAATACCTACCAGGCCATTACAACTTACTACAAAGAGCTCAGGGCGAGCCTGCCTCCTCCGCACGCTTCACTAAATCGAGACCAGGCTACCACGTGGCGGCGGCTGCAAACGCGGTCGCAGCCAAAACCTTGGACTTATGCCAAGGTCTTACCCGATATAGTAAATCCGTACTGCCAACTGTGCGGCGAGCCTGCCACCTTAAACCATATAATCTGGGACTGCGCGGAGGATCCGCCTTCGGCAGATCTAGTACCATCTCCCTCGCTGGAACACTGGGAAGCTGCTCTCGCCAGCCGGGACCAAGACGTCCAGTCCCGGGCCTCGGTAAGAGCGCAAGAGGTCGCTGACAGACTTGGTACGCCAGCCACCTGGAGCAGCTGAATGCAGCCCAAGGCAAATACCAATCGCTGACAAATAAAGTTTTTTTTTCTCTCTCTCTCCTAGCCCGAGGTCTTACTTTCTGGGCTAGAGGAATGGAGCCCCCTCTACAGGCTGAGGAGCGCCTGCTTTACATCCGAGATATTCTCTTGTACTACCGGGACAAACGAAGTGAATATACACCCCCAGTTCCCTCTCTCACCATAGCGCAGGCCGTATACTAGCGAAGCTTGCAGGCTAGGACTGCTCCATGCCCTACACTACTACATGCCAAATATCCAGACCAGTTTTGCTCATCATGCAGACTCTGTGGCAAACAAGGACACTTCCTACACATACTTCTTACATGCCCCACCTTTCCTCATCGCCCATCACCGAACTTAGTACAGCCCTACTGGGAGTCTCTCATGAAGAGCGCCTAAGTCAAGACCAACAGAAGATCATTTCCAGTGCTATGAGGAGGATTGCTCTTCAAGGACTTTCTTTTGCATTATAAGGGTGTCTCCCATGTAGTAAGGGAGCACCTAAGGCCCCCAATATTTGTTCCAAATGGCAATAAAATGTTTCTACCATCACCACCTCCGCTGCTTCGCGCGGACAGAAGAGAAAATAGAGTAGAAAGAAAAAGAAGAGGGGATATAAAGACGCGCGTCGCAACAACAGCCGTCGTCCACCACGAGGAGCAGTTCCGGGTGCAATGACAGCCTACAACAGACAAAAATTAGTGGCAGGACAGCCCCCGCCGCAAGCGGCGCTGACCTACCTGTACCCCCTCCATCAGGGCCAGGATCTAGCACACTTCACCTCACCTCCTCCTGCCTCTAATTTAGCGCGCGCCAAGGGACGGCACGCGACAGAGGCGATGGTGTACCATCCAAACACACTTGCCAAAGAAAGTGAGACTTATACTGCGCCTTTCCTTTCCTGTAAACCAATTATGATTATATGTAGCTCTACATCAAACGATTGGAGAAAAATGATAAAAGAGGAAGGGTAGGCTTCCGTCATACTCCTCTAAGAGACGTCTAAAAGAGCATATAATTTTTTTGCGTTTTTTTTTAAAGACAGTTGTTTAAATTTCGTATTTCAGCCATAATCCTCAGTTTTCAGTTAGCGCCTGTCTGCGTCATCTTTCCGTCCTCATCTTTATTTGGCTCTTTCATTTTATTTGGTTTGTGTCGTCTAACATTCGAAAGCGACTCAGTTTATGAGAGACGCCGTAGTAGAGGACTCCGGAAATTTAGACCAAATGGGGTTCTTTAATCTGCACTGACATCGCATTGCCTTTCGCCTGGACCGAAAAGCGGCGGCCGAGGCCGGGAGTCGATTCCGCATTCTTGGGCACAGTAGTCTACGCCCTAAACCCTACGCCACCCCTGCGGGGTTTTTGGCGCTTTCGTGTCGTCATGAACGTGTACCAATTGCTCAAGTTTCCGTGCCGCTTAATGTGGTAAAAGGGTACAAGTATGGGTGTTGTATTTCGTTTCTTTTTCTAAAGCGGTAAAGTAGTAAAGCGTGGTAAATATATAAGTGTACGTGCTATGTTTCTCACTCACCATTCACTGAAGCCGGCAAGAGGAACGAGAAAAATCAATGTTATTTTATGTTTCTCACCGATAAAAAAAGCAGTCGCTGAGAAGGCAACGACTTGGTGGAATATAAACGAAAGTGCTAAAAGCGACGCAGTTTATTTTTTCCGGATTAGATAATTGCTCTTGGTCAGCTTATCCAATACGCGAACACTGCAATGCTAACCGGACGCCGTTTGGTGAAGCCGCATCTGTTACTGTACGTTATATCAGCTTTTGTCATTATGCGCCACTGAGCAATGTTGCGCCACCACTGCTTACCATCCGAAAGCAACTGAATGACCGAACCGCTCACTGTGACATGATAGATGCGTCTACGGCACGTGACAACACAACTGGTTAGGATTTACTTCCAATCGTTACTTTCGATAAACTACGGCTATGCAGATGTGCTGCATTTCGCCCATTTTTCTCCTACATGTTAGCGAACATGCATTGATTTTGTACACCGGGGATCTCAAGCTCATAGTTCCACATGCGCCACAATCAACAATTTCTTCACTAATGGGCCCGAAGACAGAAAATACGAATAAAACAAATCGCTACTGATCTTAATTTAGGACTAAAACCAATAACAACATATGAATAAGCAAAAAACAATCAAACGTTTCTTTAGGAAATGAACAGCTACGCGTGACTCGTTCTATCTGTGCACCGGAGTGTAACCGCTTGAGAATAGCAATTAGAGAACTGCGGATTATATACAACTGTAGTTATGAAAAGTACTCATCCTAAAGAAAAGCTATACATCAAGGGCAAGGGGGGGGGGGGGGGGGGCGGGGGCGATGTGGGGTAGCGCTTCGATATTATTCCAGGCAGCTAACACTCATCGCAAATTGTCGCTGATCAGAATGTCAGACCCGCTTTTCACTTCAGCGAAAAGTCCGTACAATCTGCAGACGAAGCTGTTTAATTAATTTTAGTCTGAAAACGAGTTAGGCGCTATATCAAAGTATGCTACTGGGCGAATTGGTGCCTTTTGAAGATGAAGCATTAATTAGGAAGAAATGCGGAACTTGGAGACGGCGGGCTGCATCACAGCGGTCCGCTGGTCATATGCGGCCAGTGGCCATGTATTTGAAATCACTCTTCTACACCATCGTGCCATACTGTCCTAAACCTCCGAAAGTACCTTAGACTCAGAGAAAATGTAGCATACAGAATATTGCAGCCAGTATACCAGCTGGTTTTTGACAGAACAGCCAAATATTTGGTCCATTGTATTCCTTCCCATCAAGCTTTTTTCTGTCTTTGGTTACAGAAGAATATCTTATGCTTGTATCACGCGAATCTTGATAAAAATAGTCGACCGTGTCTTTATCACTATCTCAGGTGCGTTGACGAGTAATTTCTCAAGGCGCTTTATATCGTCCTCTCGTTTTGCGTAATGACCAACGAGGCATCTAAATATGGAAAAGCGTGCGCTATATTGTGTGCAGATATCAGTAGGTTGAGCTCAGGGGCTAACCATTCGGGGTCCCGAATCTTGAGTGTCGCGTAGATGGGTGGTAGTTACGTACTCTATTGCAGTTTCCGTCTTTTTCTTTCTGAACCGTACGGTGCACCCTATCACTCTTGTGTATTGAACAGGTATGGATAGAAAGCGCGACAACAACAGTAGTTTAGGTAGCTTTGAACTAGCCTCCGCCAGCCTTACCCACCTAGAATAAGCTTGTGACTCACTCATTCGTGCAACAAGTCAGGGTATTCAGTTCTGCTAGAATGTGTCTGTTAAAAAAAGATATTTTTCTACCAATTAGTTGGATAGCTGCGGTTAGCAGTGGTTCGCAAATGACAGGAATAAATAGGGTAAAAGAAGCACTTAGGTTAATAACTTGACCATGCACTATACATACAGGCAGTTCAGGATCACGCGCAAAAGGTCCTGTGTTTTTATCTATTTTATTGACATTACACAAAACTAGCATAGTTTAGTTTAACTAGATAATATTCGCAAGTGCCAATTTTTAAAAAGCTCCTATTGCATTTACATAAATAGATGCCACATATTGTTTCGTGCTTGGTACGCACAGGGGGGTTTATTTGCAAAGGGATCGGTGTAAGGAGGACCGCAACGAATATTGGAAACGTCCATCTGCCCTTGCTCTTCTTTGTCCTCTACCAATTGTCCGATCGTTCATCTTACGCGTGAGTTGTTGTCGGGCTAGTTGGCTTGAATCTTGCAATGCCATGAAAGTCTATACGTAAAAAAGTCCTTTTTTTGCGCATAGCCTTTCATTTCATTGCAAGACCGTTCATCTCCTTCTTCCGTCCACCTTGTACGAAAGTGCGTGATAGATCCCTCCTTGAAAACTGAGCCCGTCGGGCGAGTTGAATAGAGCGCCTGGGATGAAAGAGGTTGAGGCGGACTAGATGCACCACCTGGAGTGACCGTCGACAACATGCAGTTAGCGTTCAATAAAGGGCCACCCACATGGAGCCAACTTTCTCTGCGATCTTCATGCGGGGCGGCGGAACGCCGACGCACCGTCGCTTTGCCATGCCACATGCGGCGAAAAACTGGCGGCTGCTGACATCGGCAGCGTCAGCGCACGAGTGAGAAAATGCACGAGCTGGTCCACTTCAACAACAAACGTTTCACAATAAACGACATTTCAAGAGCAGCACATAAAATAACCAGCGTCTAAAGTGCCGCCCGACACTTCTTGTTACAGCCTGCGAGTACGTCCAACGCCGCAGTCAAGAGCGTACGGAAGGCGAGTCTCTCTGAAGCAAGGTTTGAGCGAGTGTTGTTGAACGGAACGTCGAAAAAGGTCAAGCTTCACTGTATCATCACAGAAGGCAAAATCGCAACGCCTAAGCGCCTTCTGGCGCGACCTTACCATAGCGATGCCACCCGCTAGCGCCACGGACGACAGTGTTCTAGCCGTGCCATGCTCCCTAGTCGTCGCTAGGCCTATTTGGTTTCGATTCGATGTTACACGGAATGGCGTTATGAAATTCCTTCGTCTATGGTAAATGCTCAACTCAAAGAACTGCCTCACTCGCAATCCTATTCTCTCATATTATAAGCAAAATATGATTTATTTCGGCTGCACGTTTCAGCGGAGGTGGCATGCAAGCGGACCGGAGCAACCGTGCCGTAACGGCGGCAGATGTCTGTGGGCAGAAACTTGCTTCCATCGCAGCTCGACACGGCTCAGCGATCATCAAGAAACATTCAGTATTTACATTCGGCTTATTATTAACGGGAACAACATAATTTAGTACATTTTTCTGAAGTTTTCCGTAACATCGGCACGCAAGTCTCGCTGCTGCAGCCGACGCGGAGCGGCCGAAAGTGCTCCCATCTCAAAGTCGCGAGTAGGAGCGGCGTTCTCCCGGCCGCCTGCGAAAATATCTGGCCCAGCTTGATCGATGGCCACCAGTGGCCGGCGAACGGCCGCCTGGCGGCAGCTCGCAAGGTTTGCCACGGGAAAATTGGTTCATGTGGGTCGGCCTTAACGTAGTTCAGGGCGCTTATGCATTCTGAGCCAGTGTATTGTGACAGCAGTTTCTTATAAAGGCCACATTCCGGCGCTATCACACATGTTACCAGGAACAAACAAACCTGCTAGCGTCACGCGTCTTAGTCGTTCGTAGAACGCTCTTGCGTAGATAAAACTCGAACGCAGGCAAGCTGGCGAGCTTCTTCAGCCCTGCAGAGTGTGGTAGTGAGAGAAGCTTCATCATGTATGAAAAATGTCCGTATGATGTCGAGGCCGTAGCAAGGCGACAGAGCATAGATCTAGTAACAGGGTTGGTTGGTTGGTTTGTGGGATTTAACTTCCCAAAGCGACTCACGCTATCAGAGACGCCGTAGTGGAGGACTCCGAACACCTGGATTCTTTAACGTGCTATAAGCACATGGGCGCCTTGCTTTTCACCTCCACCGAAAAGCGGCCGCCGAGGCCGGGATTCGATCCCGCGCCCTTGCGAACAGTAGTCAAGCGCCGTAACCACTGCGCCACCCCGGCGCGGTATCGGTAACAGGGGTAACGCCAGTTGTCTCAAGTTGCGTAGCGTTGTACCATAGCCTCCTTTATACTCTGTGCCTGTCACCGCGCCGCGCGAACAATAGAGCGGCGCCGTCGAGTAAAGTTGCGCGGCGCTGCCGCTCCTTCGCTAAGGGCGCTACTAACGTAGGGGTCGAGGCACGCGGGTCGCACGGGTAGGAACGTCAGCGCGAGGCGGGAGCGCTATTATTCGCTAGCGGGTAACTGCTCCTAAGCATGAGTCGTGCATATTCAGCATATTTACTTGTAAGGCCGACACTCACTAAGCATAACAAGTGATCATGATACTTTTTAGGCAATAACACCAACGCTAAATGACATTTTATGTCAGGCAGTTTCAAGAAAATGCGCATGGCTCGAAAAACTGCATGACTGCTCCGCTAGCACCAATGGTAATAAAAAAGTTACAATGCTAGTCTACGCTGCAATAAAGCAAAATTTAAGAAGAAAGGCACCAGCATTTATTTACACATTTCACAACACCAATTGTGCTATAAGAGTACCATGTAGAAGTGGTGTGATGAATAGCTGCCAAAAATAGGGAAAAAAATTCCCGGTGACTGCTGTCACTGATAGCACTTCAGAAGCCAGCTTGATTTACAGATGAATGAAACAACTGCATCGCATTATGCCATTGAGATCTGTAAGGAGAACAATTTTGGTATCAGCTTTTACTTTCAACGATTTAGCGCGTCGTATAAAGTTTTTTTTTTTTTAACTTGAAAAACAAGGAAAGACAAATATACGCGTTGAATCTTTCTGTTTTGATCACTCCAAAATAATCGTCGTGCTTTTATTTTTTCACAGAATTGCGCAGTTATCGAAACAAAAAATACTGCGCTGCAGCACATGTAACATACCACACAGACGAGCTAACCAGGGAGGAAGTTAGCATCGCAGTCCAGAAAATACAAGTTCACATTTAATATTATTGTTACCTTACTGACGCGTAATAAACACACTTCTGGTGCTGTCATTATTTATCACAGGCCTTAATGCGGTTGAGTGTGAGTTTTGCGGTTTCAGATACTAGAAAGGGAAACTATTATAGGCTTTGTAAGATTTGGTTTAACTCACTTTAAAGTAGTCATCTTCACAATAGTTAAATCTTATGTTTCTATTTTATCACAAAATTTCTTAATTAGCGTATACTGGAAAAAAAAAATTCGCAGAGCACATCTAACACACTACGCAGACGAGCTAGGCAGGGAAGCAATTAGCATTGCATTCCAGAAAGCACAGGTGCGCATTTAACGTTACTATTGCAGTATTGACGCTTAATAAACACAGTGTTTGGGGCTGTCACTATTTTTTACAAGCCTCAAAGCAACTGCATACTACGCAGCGATCGCCGGAAGGACAAAGCAAAGCTGGCACTTACCAGTTGATGGAATGGTGTATTCCAGCAGCACCCGACGGCAGATAAAAGTAGAAGCATGACCTTGCACACTGCAGTACAGTCCACGAAACAGCGAGATAGCGGCAGCGCGTGGCTATCCGGACCGCTTTGCAAAACGGCGCACCCGGCACTCGCCTGGCGAAGGTGACCCTACGTCGCTGTCGCCATCTCTCGGCAGCCAGCGGCGTAACTTGTCAACGGAGGAGGACAGGCGGCGACGGCCGCGGAGCGCGGAGTTGCCAGGCACAGAGTGCATAAAGGAGGCTATGGTTGTACGCAGGAGGAATGAACGGGAGGGCGCCATCCAAGATTTTGTGATATATGCTGCGACGTACAGTATTTGTCAAAAGTATAGAGGCCAGGGGGTCGGCTTCTGAGCCGCATCGTGCGGCTTGTAATGCATGTCCAGTGTTCCGGATCTTTTTATGGTCACAAGATTTTTTGACCTACCCTCTCCAATGGGAAGGACCGCCACTAACGATAAATTAGCGCCGCTACGCGGCTCGAAAGCAGACCACCCGGGCTCTACATTTTGACAAGGGCTCTACATGGTGATGAGCGTCCGATTAGGGCGTTCTACCACACCGTTTGTTTGGTGATGATATGGAGTCGAGTGACGAAAACTGCAGGCACAGTGGTGAAGTCTTTCTTCGACAACGTCCGCTGTGAATTGGCGTTTAGGTGACTATTAATGACAGTAGGAAGGCCGTGCTGAATAATGACTAATCGAAGAAGGAAATGAGATATTTTAGACACAGTAGCGGACGGCATCGCGGCTGTCTCACAATAGCGGGCTAAATATTCGACGCACACAAGAATCCATAGATGTTCTTTAGACTAATTTTGGAAACGTCCAAGAGAAGTCAATGCTAACTTGATCAAACGGGGCTGTTGGAGGTGTGACTCGCCGCAGTTTTTCCGGTTGACTTGAAGTAGGCAACTAAAAACGCTGGCATTGCGCACAGCTGGCTATATAGCGTTGGGTAGTCGAACACATCATAGGCCAGTAAAATCGTTGCTTTGTGCGGTAGAGTGTTCAGGCTACTCCCAAGTGCCTAGACGTGGAGTCGTCTTGCATTATTTCAAGAACTGTGATGCATAGGCTTTCAGGAACAAGAAGCTTCCATGCTCCCCTGGAAGCGAAATTCTTCTTGTAAAGCAATCCTTCGCGAATGCAAAAAAGTGTTCTTCATAGAATCTTTGGCGGAATCAAAAACTTTAATACTTTCTCTTTTCGTTGCTCAGTTCGGAAGAAAGCAGAGCCAAGTGGCTTACGCGAAAGACAATCTTCACCTCAGTGCTTATGGCCACATAATACAACTCAGTAAAATTAAATTCTTGTAGGCTCAAAACCGGTCGAGCAAGCTGTTCACAGGTGTCACGAAGACTCATGAGCCAGCAAAGAGAATGGTGGTCGGTCACGACGGTGAAAGAATTCTCGTATACAAATAGGAACTGAAGCGCTGTAAGTGAAAACAACGGCGAGACATTCTTGCGCCATAACTGTGCAATTTCTATCGCACTTACTCAACGAGCTGCTGGCATATGCTATCACACGCTAATCGAGGCCATGGCGTTGTATAAGTATAGCGCCAATACAGGTGCCAATCACGTCAGTGTACTCTTCAAGTGGAGCTGATGGGCAGAAATGGCGCAAGATGGGGCCTGAGGTCAAAAGGAATTTGAGATGACGGAAAGCTGTGTCACATTCACTTGTCCAATTAAATGGTGAGTCTCTATGCAGCACGCATGTGAGTGGTAAGCAATATGTCTGCAAACCCTGCAATAAAGCGTCGAAAGTACGAACATAGCCCTAAAAAGCGCTGCAGCTATTTTAGGGATTAGCGCCCCGTAAATCTTTTGACAGCTTTTTTTTTTTTCTTGTGGTCTGGTCGAACACTTCCTTTGTCATTTAGGTGACCAAGAAGACTTGCTTCGCAATCCTCAAAATGACATTTCTTTGATGTTAGTATAAGTCTAGCTCGTTCCATGTAATTAGGCATGATATCCTGACGACTGCTGTGCTCACTTAATGTTTGCCAAAAATCACAGTGTCGTGCAAATAACATGAACAAGTTTGCCACTATAGTCCACGCAGGATTATATTCATGAACTGCTCTAATCTGGCAGGCGCATTGCATAATCCAAAGAACATAACGTTGAATTCATAAAGACCGTCTGGTGTTACGAATACCGTTTGTTTTTTCTGCAGTGTGCTCGCGGAGTTTCCAGTAGCCTGGTCTCAAGTCAATAGAAGAAATGTTTGAAGCGTAGTGCAGTCGGCCAATAGCGTCGTCTATACGTGGGAGCGCGTAGACGTTTTTCATCGTTACTATATTTAAACGACGGTAGTCAACACAAAAAGTTCATGTGCCATATTTCTTTCTAACAAGGATAACTGGAGCTGCCGAAGGGCTACAAGATTCTCGAATAATTCCGCGCTTTAGCATCTCTTGAACTTGCTCGCCTATTATCTTACTTTCAGCTGCTGTGATTCGATAGGGCTTCTTGCGTAACGGAGATGAGGACACAGCGTTGATCGTGTGATAAATATAACCGGTAGGCAGCGGTTTTGAGTCGCTCTTGGTAGAGTCAAACACTACCACATGCTTCACAACTAGTTTTACTACAATCCGACGCTCGGTTGCGAAAGAGACTTATTAAACATAGCCTTAACTTGGGTCTATATACGTAGTTGTACGTGCTACTCAGTGTCAGAGCTGTTTAACGCCGCGACGGAACCTCGCACGCCTTCCTCGAAACGGGCAGGTTTTAGGCCTCTTGGCAACACAGCTGGCTCTTCAGAGTGGTTTACTGTCCACATCTGAGTGCGGCGCTCACGGAAAATGATGCAACGAGGCACAAGCATACTATTCTTAGAACAGGTTAGTTTCGTAGGTTTTCTTACAGCTCCAAACGTACGCAATGTGAATAGAGAAGATCAGCACGAATGCTGCAGATAAAGCTGGTATAATTGCGTGTTCCTCCACCGCAAATTCTGAAAATGATGTGCCGAGTCATCCACAAGAGCCGAAAGTACTGAACAATTCAAAGCAATTTCTTCCGTACGCCAGTTTCAAGTTGCGCCGCGTTCATGCAGAAAATAAATCTCAAGTTTCCCATCATGATTTGACCGAGGCCACACTGCGTATTCTGTTCTAAACTTTAGGCCACCAGTAACAACATTTGAAGCACACATACCAGTGCAAACAAAGATTCCTCACCGACACTACAGAGTAACACTACACGGTCACCACTAAACATTACTTCCCCACCTAAACCTTTCTTAAGCTCACTTATAACTCACTTAATGTGCGTCCAGTGTTTACAAGAGCGATTGTTTTCACACCACCAATAAACATTTTCAACTTGTTCATCATAAACACAGATATATCTACCGAGTCGCCGGCGACCGCGCGTCGTAGTTTCCTGGAGGCAATGGGGAAGAAAGATGCCGAGGGGAAAGTGACCGCCGCTGGCGCTGGGGTGGCGGCATCAAACTACAATTAGATGCAGATGATGAACACTGCAAATGTGTTTAAGGGTATGTGTCCCAAGCGACATAGTCGAAGATTACTGTTCGATGCGAAGTAGTCCGTGAATGTTCGGTATTCCGATCTGTATTCCAAGTTTGGTCACTATCAAAAGTGCCGCTATCTCTCCTACACCGAGTAATCTGATTGGTAGAAACACCGGGACCAGGTGGGGTAGTAGCAACAGGCTTCCTGCAGGTTCGACCAATCCGATGGATCGAGGACGTGGAGATAGCGACATTTTCCAAAGCCATCAAATTCCGGATAGGGTCGTAAGCCTGGATCGTTTTGCTCTACCTTGTGTGTTCAACTTAGCAGACGAAGCTCCATCGATCAGCTAACGATACAACTAACATTATCGAGATAGCATTGACAAGAGCCGACGCAGCAAGGCATCTTTAAATGATCGCCCAAAACATGACTACGCCTCGACCCTAAACGTCCCGCCACTTTGACCAGCTAGCTCAACTGCTAGTACCATTCGGCCTCCGCTTCTGTAATGCTACAATAATGTGTAGCATGCGGCTAAGAGTGGCGCTTACAAACGCTTATTCCCATGTCATCTGAATGGCAGTCTACAACATGTGAGGAGTGTGGGTGTGTTGAAATGATTACGAACTTACTTTGTGACTGTCGTCAATTTGAGCGTGAGCGTAACTACCTGGCTGCTACACTCCGCCACTTGTATTCTCGCCCTCTTACACCAGCTAAGATACTTGGCCCTTGGACGCCACCTTCGTCACAAAGGAAAGACGTGAAGATGATCCAGAATTTTTAAAAGACTCGGAGTTGAGTTCAATACTAAGTGTATGCTCTCTACCCCCTTCTACTACAGATCTCTAAACATGTGACAGAATCCTTTTCGTCGTGCTCTTTCTTTCCTTTTTCTCCCTTTGTTCTCTTCACCAAGTGTAGGGTAGCCTACTGGGTATCACCTACTAAACCTTCCTGCCTTTCTATTATATTCTCTTCTTTCTTGTGTTTTGTTTCGGATTAAATTTATAAGTGCCTAGCTATAAACTGTATAGATATACTCAATGAATTCTCTGTTAAATTTTATTTCATTGTCGTTCTACCTATTGCTATGGCGTCTTATACCCTCTTTACACGGCCCGCTTAACCACGGTTACGCTTAACTGCGGTTACCGAACTTAACCACGGTTAACCGCCAATCGCGGTTAGCTGTGCTTACACCATTGCACAGCCCGCCACCGTTCTCGGTTACGGCCGCCATTGCCCATAAAGTACATCCGAAGCGACGGGGTTACAGTGAACTAAAAATATTCTAGTTCACTGTAACGGGGGTGATCTGCGGAACGAAACAGCATTTGCAAATATCTTATTTATAACTTAGTTTCCGGAGTGCCATCCGACAAGGCGTCAACAGCGCGGTCTAGCCCCGCACGATGGCAGCACCTCATCGGCCACCGCAAACACCGCGGCATTGGCCCCTCGTCCCGAAAACCGTACGCGAACGACACGGCGGCTCGCTGGGGCCGACGTCAGAAATAAAGCGTGCTAAAGTTATTGGCATCTGGAATACTGAGCCGAATGTTAGGATTGAATCACTCTTGAGGATCACTGACCAGCGGCAAATTGCTGGCAAGACCGATAACCGCGATACTATCAAGCTTCTGCTCAAGCCAGCTGCCGCCGGTGCAATGCGGCTCACCGCTCTGCTTATACTAGCACTGCATGCGTCGCCAAAGTTAATTATATCGTTATTTTACGGCGGCAGATTAGGATTCACAATAAGGAAGTATCATGAGTGCACCATTTCGACAGCGTTGATCAGTTACAAAGCGCCGACCGTCACGGCTTCGAAGAGAAATAATTTAGGCCTATCGACAACTAGGGGTTACAAACCCCGCCGTCTTTCGCCGCACTCGCAGGCTTCACCGCAGCGGTAAGTGTAACGTGCCTCAGCCTGCTCGCAGTATCCCACGCTGCAAGCGTTGCAAACTTGGGCACTTTCGTGATAATGCTAAGACCGCGCATTTTGTTACGTTCCGCGCTCAGCACCAAGCCGCGCAAACGATACTGCAGACACGGGACGGGGCTTCAGTACGCAGAGGCTGGCTGTAGGCCGTAATCGAAGACGCCGGGCGGCACAGTAGACACCGCCTATTCAATACGAGAAAACGAGTACACTTTTGAAGCAGACACGCTCGTACGCATCGCGCACTCGGGTGCCGACGATCAGCCTCCGTCAACAGACGCCGCCATAACCTCGGTTAACGACGCACACCGAGGTCGCCAAACTCGGTTTGCAATAACCGCGGTTAGGGGTGTAACCATGCTTTGGTCTGCCGTATGAATGGGCTAACCATGGTTTCGCGTAACCACAGTTACGCTAACCGTGGTTAACTCTGCCCGTGTAAAGAGGGTATTATAGTGTCATTTTGTCAGTCTCTAAGTTTTTCTTTACACACATTTTTCTGTATTTAGGTACATTTCTTTATTTAATGCGGTAATATGACTGCACTTCAGTCTACTGGAGAGGGACCAAGGCCATCGTCAGGCGCTACAGCCATTAGCCTCTGCCCCTGAAGCAGGTGCTTTATTTGCTCTGCTGAAATAAAGAATAAAAAAGGCCATTTCAACGCAATGCGGATTTGGCGCGTATGAAAAGCAACGATCGACGCCCTTATCACTCCTTGTGCTAAGGAAAGAAATGTGTTGTTAATCTTCTCTGTGAGGAACATGGCTCAGAATTCGCCAGCAGTGTCCCGCATCTTCAAGAGATTCCGCGGAATAACGCGGGATTGCACTGGTCAATCATCCTAATAACGTTATTAGAAAACCCCTAAAAAAGCTACAGCTCGGCCTGCTAGGCGCCAGCCTATATTTTTTCCCACCCGTCTGTTAAAATGAATGCCACATCGCTTAAAAGCCCTGCCAAAGCTGCTTTATGTACCTACCTGTTTACCTCAACCTCTTCGAAACGCTTTTCCAGGCTTAACTTTCTTATGTCCTGATTAACTGTCACCACGTCTTTTACAGCTTTCCGTTTGATCCTAGCACCTCCGGTACGGTGCATACCACTATTTGCGCTTGCTGTGCTATCTCCCTAATGTCCTCAAATCTCTTAGCTAAACTTTCCACCACTGCTGCAGCGTCACCATTTAGGACATCGTCTAGCCCCGCGGCTACTATCATCATATTGCGGTCTGCGGAATTTTTAAACAGCCTATTTTACTCTCTTTCAGCACTGCCCTCATTGTCATCACTGGGAAGGTTCCAATTAACACTCGCTTATCACCCTTTACACGACTTGTTGGTATGCCTTCGACCGGGATCCAACATCATCGTCACCAGCACCCCAGACATACAGATGGCGGAGCGCATGATGAGCACCCGAAGCTTGAATTTCGAGGGAAAAGACCATCCGGTCAACGCTTTTATGACTACACCGGAAGAGTACCTCAAAGGGGTGGCCCATGGCATCAACCCCGGGGCAACGGAGAAGGAATTAATGGAGAACCTGTTCGTCAGGACCCAGGGCGTGAAAATTATCGCGGCCAAAGCAATGGGCAAGTCCAAGTCGGCCCTCATTGTCTTTGAGGGGCCAATCGTACCGAAGTGGGTGTACTACTATGGGGGAGAGATCCCATGCGATCCGTACAAGCCAACGAAGCAATTTTGCTACACCTGCCGAAAGCCAGGACACCGAACAGACGTATGCCCGAACCCGTCTATCAGGGCATGCAGAAGATGCAACAAGCAAGATCCGGAGGAAAGTCACGAGTGCGAACTCCAATGCGCTCTCTGTGGAGGAGCACATGAGACTGGAGCCACCGGCTGCCGAAGCAAGCTCAAGGAGACCACAAAGACAAAGGGACATCCAAAGTCACGTCAGAGCCGCCCAGAAACGAGTGGCATCATGAAGAAGCATCAAAGGTGGTTCAGTTCGGACGGGGAGGAAGAAACATCGCGTGAGTGGTCCAGGTCCCAGTCCAGGTCGGAGGCCAACACGGAACTCAAGAAGCCAGCGAAGAAAAGCAAGACAGGCGCCTGGGAGAAGAAGAAAGAAGAGAAAAAAAAAGACCTTGATCAGGTGAGCTGGCCAGCATTGCCCTCCCAAAAACAGCTAGATGAGGAAAGAACAGAAATTCTAGCCGAGCTAAAAGGAATAAGAAAGGAGAACGCAATGATTAAGCAACGATTAGATCAGATGCAGAACCAAATTAACATTACACAAAACAGGTTTGACAAATCCACACCATCGGCAAATCAGACACTCCCTTTGACTGCCGAAGACGCAGGAAGAATAGTAGAGGAAAAGCTAGCACAGCTGCTCCCACACATCATTGAGCAAATCACAAAGAAAGCCATGGAACAAGTCACAGGCTATATAGAGCAAAAGTTTCAGGCGATGCAAATCGAGATGACCAAACTGATTAGAAAGCAAACAACGGCCACCACAGTAAGAGAAAGGGCTGAGAAGCCGTATCACAGGCCCGGACTGACAAGCTTGCAATCTGAGACCGATCATGACTAGACACTAGAAGGCGAAGCAAGACCGCCTAGAGATTTGACAGTGGAATTGTAGAAGCATCCGACGCAAGAAAGGGATGTTGTCACAGCTGCTGGCCTCACAAGCGGAACCACCGGCTGTGATAGCCCTACAGGAGGTTGGCAGTTCCCCTTCAATTAGCGGGTACGAGGTCTTTGCTGCCGTTTACGAGAGCTGGAAGGTGGCGACAATGGTGGAGAAGACCATTACAACAATTCGGCATGACCAACTTAAAGGGATTGAAACACCCCATATCCTTGTGGAGGTGGTCCAAAAGAGTGACAAAAAACAGGGCACTTTTATCCTAAATGTATACAGCCCCCCCTCCCAACGAAAGATCGACATCGACAGACTTCTCGGAGAAACATTAAACTTGGTAAGAGGAAATCAGCTAATTATATTAGGCGACTTTAATGCAAAAGACCTGGCCTGGGGATACGCGCGACAGGACAAGAGAGGCCGCATTATTAGAGAGCTAACAGACAGACATGAATTAACACTGGTAACGGGCCCGGGAGTGCCCACTAGAACGGGCAACAGTGTGAGTAAGGACACTACCCCGGACCTTACGATGGTCAAGAACTGTGGCGATGTTGAGTGGATAAACACGCTTAACGATCTCGGCAGTGATCACTATATAGTAGGCACGACCATCCACACCTACAAGATCAGGCGACAGGTTGGCGCAGCCAGGATTACCAACTGGCACAAGTTCAGAGAAGCGCAGGAGGAGGACCAAGGCGAGATTGAGGATCTTGATAGCTGGTGCGGGGCGCTGCGGAAAAACAAGCAGAGATTTACCCAAGAACTGACACGCACAAATGAGACACCAGAAATAGACGCCCATCTACTCCACCTGTGGGAAGCGAGGAGGGGACTGTTAAGAAGATGGAAGAAACAGAGGCACAATCGAAAGCTTAGGATGAAAATTGTGGAGATCACAAAGAAGGCGGCGGAGTACGCTGAACAACTGACGAGAGCCAACTGGGGCAAATTCTGCGACTCTCTGCAGGGGACGCTCAGCACTTCCAAGACGTGGCGAATTCTAAAAGCCATCATGGACCCCACCAAAACCAAGCGAGAGGGGCAGAAGTCGCTGGAGCGGTTGCTACACACATTCCCAGGCACGAAGGAAGATGTGATCAAGGACGTCCACGACAAATGCTACGGAGTAGACCTAGAGGATCCATATCCATACGCAGAAGATTACAAAGGAAACCCAAATCCGAAAATGGACGAGCCGATCACGGAGGAAGAAGTCCGGATGGCAATAGCAAGTGCCAAAACACAGCGGCTGGTGACGACAAGATCACTAATGGCATAATTCGGAACATGAGCAACAGCAATATCAAGGCACTGGCGCATTTCATAAACAAGCATTGGGAAGCAGGAACGGTGCCAGCGCAGTGGAAACACTCGGTGGTCATGATCCAGAAACCCGCGAAAAAATTGGCAATAGAGAATTTGCGGCCCATTTCTTTAACTTCGTGCCTGGGAAAGATTTTCGAGAGGGTTGTCAATAACAGACTGAAAAATTACTTACAGGATAGCGCTCAGATGCCGGACACCATGTTTGGCTTCAGAGAAAAGCTATCAGCCCAGGACGTTCTCCTGCAGATTAAAGAAGAGGTCTTGACAGGTATCCCACGCTCCGCAGAACACGTAGTTTTGGCAGTGGATATTAAAGGTGCATTTGATAATGTTAGTCACAAGGCGATCTTAGATGGCCTGGCAGACACGAATTGTGGAACCAGAGTCTACGAGTACGTTAGGAGCTTTCTGAGTAACCGGACGGCCGAAATCAAGATTGGCAATATAGAAACAGAGACCTTCTCCCCGCCCAACAAAGGGACACCTCAAGGAGCAGTCATTTCGCCCACGCTGTTCAACGTGGCAATGATTGGCCTGGCCAGGCGCCTCGAGAAGGTGGAGGCCATACAGCACGCTATGTATGCTGATGACGTCACCATCTGGACGACCACAGGATCACTCGGGGAGAAGGAAGCGAAATTGCAATAAGCAGCATCTGTCATCGAAGAATATCTAAAGCAGAGGGGCTTGGAGTGCTCATCACGAAAATCAGAACTGATCAGATTCTGGCGAGGGAAGGGCAACCGCTCTGCTCCCACAGATCAAGGCCACAAGCTCGAGATCCGGCTACAAGGGGAGACAGTGCCCGAAAAGACAACCGTGAGGATCCTGGGGATGTGGCTCCAATCGAATCAAAGGTGTCAACACACGCTTTATCTGCTCAAGACCTCGACCCAGCAGGTCGCCCGAATGATAGCACGGGTGACCAGCAAAAAGATGGGGATGAAGGAGCCCGACACACTCAAACTTGTCCGGAGCCTCGTTATTAGCAGAGTAGCGTATGCTCTACCCTACTTCAATATGACCAAAGGAGAGGAAGACAGAGCGGACGCCATCATCAAAATGGCTATCAAGACCGCACTCAAGCTCCCCAAGAACACACCGAACCACAAACTAGCAGCTCTGGGTCTGCACAATACAATACAAGAATTAGCAGAAGCCCAAATCAAGTCACAGCTGAACAGACTTCTACAAACGAGGACGGGAAGACGGGTGTTGGAAATACTGGGATATAGCACACACCCACAGGTTTATAACAAGACAAGAGAGGTATCGCGGGAAGTCAGAAATTGGTACCGAGTTCCGCCCATACCTAGAAACATGGACCCCCGCGTACACCCGGGAAGAAGGCAGGCAAGGGCAGAGTATTATGAAAAAACATTTGGCCAACAAGACACGTCAAGGTTCACCGACGCAGCCTTATACGAAACCAACGCAAAGAGAGCGATAGCCACGGTCACAGACTGCGAAGGCCGGGAGGAAGTTAGCGCCTCGATCCAAAACTGTACAGTCACGGAGGCAGAAGAAGTGGCTATCGCACTGGTCATTAGGCAAGGAAGAGAAACGGGAGAGAGTCTGACGATACTGTCAGACTCTCAATCCGCATGCAGAAATTTTCAACGGGGTAAAGTATCTAAGGTAGCGCACCAAATCCTTTCTTCCACAAGCGAGCCAACAAAACAATGCACTCAAACACTAGTGTGGATTCCGGGGCATGCAGGGGTCACGGGGAATTTGTACGCAGACAGGGTAGCACGAGGACATGCAACCTACCGTGCGCCCAACAGTCTCGGGACAGAGGACCTGATTCCGCTTGACCCTGACTACACCACAATACTACAACACTATAGAGGCTTGCGGAAAGTATATCCGGAGCCGCATAAAAAGCTCAGCAACGAGGAGGCCATAGATCTGAGGCGGCTACAGACGGGCACCTTCATTAATTTACACATATTACACATGATGCATCCCACGACATTCAGAGACGAGTGCCCGTGGTGCGGGAAGACCCCTACCCTATACCACATAACATGGGAATGCAGCTCACATCAACTACAAAAAATTGAAAACCCAAATGAAAGACAGTGGGAGGCTTTGCTGGCCAGCTCTGACCCGGAGGCTCAGCTCTACCTGGTCACAAGAGCTCGCAAACTGGCGAAAGAAAGTGGTGCCCTGGACTGGGGGCGCCAACCGCTCGTCAGCCTCGGTTGAAGAGGCGAAGAAAAAGATCCCCGAGCAGTTAATAAAGTTCACTCACTCACTCACTCATTCCATGATATCTCGCCTGTACCTGCTCATGCTGGAATCCCTGGCGATAAGCACCTGGGAATTGTCTCTCTCCCTCCCAACTGTTGGCTCCTGCTTTCGGTTATCTGTGTCCTTCTCTTTGGGATTTTCATTCTTCCTTACCTTCTTTTTTTCCGACTTCTTAGTAGCTGCTTCTAAATAACCGGGTCGGTTCGGATCCGCCTGACCAACTTTGCTTATGCCTTCCATGCCAGTGCTGGTCCCAGCGACGTGGCCCGTACTGAAATGTTCGTCCTCTTTGTTTCCAAGGTCAAAATCCGCCTGACCTATTTTGCTTATGCCTTCCATGCCAGTACTGGTCCCAGCCACGGGGCCCGCACTGGAATGTCCGTCCTCGTTGGTTCCAAGGACAAAGTCGGCTATTTGTTTTTCCCTTTGAGGAAGCTGTTCTAGCACTTTCTGATTTTCTGCCCCTAACAAACTTACTTCATTTTCTTAATCACCCACACGAGATACTAAACTGCCCTTTTCTCGTTCAAATCTATCTAGGCGCGCACTCAGCACGCAACACCGACACAAAAAGTCACTGCCTTCCGTTTTATCTAGAGAGTCAAAACGCGTTTCCTTGAGATTAACCTGCTCGTCATACTGAGTACACTTTACCTTCTGTTGATTGCACATCTTAAGCATGTATCAACTGAACTATTTCTACTACGAATTCTGAGAATATACAAACTGCAAAAGGAAGACACAAAAATGACTAGCAAGCACGTGTTAAAAGAAATTCTGCGAATGCCAATAGCCTAGAAAAAAAATATTTATCTAAACAAAGTAGATAAAGAATGAACGCCGAGAAAATTTCGCTGCCGACACGAAAAACCAGGCCGCTAGGACAATGAGCTAAAATCTATTATTTAGCCTGCACCTAACCTAACTAGCTGAAATCGAAATAAAGTTATTAAAAGAAAGAACTCATCTATTTGACGCTTTCGGAAGCTATCGCTATCGCCAGTCTGTCCGTTTCCGGTAGCCACGTGCAATCGGAGGAGCAATGGAACACGCGTCCGCACCACACACCCGGAATGCAGAAAGCGCCGCCCGGCGGCGTCGGAGCGCACTTGTTCCCGCTTAGTCCTCATAGCTGACGGCAGATGAGTGACGTCACATCACTGACGTCACCATTATTCAGTAACTTAATTATTTTTTTGACACTTTCTAAATGCACGCCAATCGCAGTATCTGTCACTAGCGGAATCCTTCCTCATGGTAAGACAAGCAGAATTATCAAGAGCGTTGCACAACCCGGGGTGTCGCACAGCGATAAAGAGGTCAGCGGCTGATCCAACGGGTGGAGGTTCGATTCCAGGATGGAAACTTTTTTTTAATGAGGAAGAGTCGCGCACCTTTTAGGGGTTGCTACGCAATGCCGGCAGAGCTTGGCGAGGAGGCTGCGCAGCTGGCCTTCGCTGTGACGTCACTCGGTCGCGGCATATGGCATACATCACACGGTTTCACGCATGCGTAGAAGTGGCAAATTTGTGCACCTCTCACGCGAAGCTGGTCTCCGACCCGCGAGATTCCGTTCTCTCAATGGTAGGGTCCTCTGAGGAGCGTCACCTGGAGTGATGTTTAGCTGTCTTCGGCAGGTACAGAAGCAGTGAGGAAACAGTAGACTATGATCAGATGATGGTCAGGAGGAGATATATATTTACAGAAGCAAAATAGTATACATAGGCAAAGTTACAGAAAATGAAGACTCTCCCACAGAGAAGTCACTTTACAGGCCCTTACTTTCCTACCGAGCGTTTCCGGTAAAGCCTAGGGGGTGTAAATACGTGCTAAGCACGGAGCCTCAATCTTGACTGTCGAACATGATCCGAGGACCGCTTTTTGATACCAGACATAAACAAAGACCCAAGGGCGGTCACCTTAGGTGATCCGCTCCGAAAATAAAGCAGCCAATCAAATTATTTAAAAACATGCCACAACCCCAGTGGGTTGGGAATAATCTCGGAACCAGGTCCTTAATTACGTCAAATAAAAATACAACATTCAAAACACACACTCTTTCCACTCGCTGGTCCCCAAACCCTCTCACACGGCGCCTGTCTTTGCCTCCCCTCCTCAGCGTGTTTGCGACGCGACCTTGCAGCTGGCGCCTTTGTGAAAGAAACGCCGCCGGGGATCTGGAGACTAGGCCACACCGCCGTCCCGTTCGAGGAAAAGGGGGGGGGGCAGCACCGTCCCAGAGAACTGTAGCGTCGCCGTTGCTCGCACCCGATGAGCCGCTGCGGGGGGGCTAAGTGCCGCTCCTATTGTCGCCTTCTACAGGGCGTTTAGTGAGCGCTTGGGGCAGTGCAAAAGGCTTCATTAACGGCGTCTCCCTGCACCCATGCTTGGCGCCACGGCGGGAGATCGCTGGACGAGCTGGCCGTAAAGTGGTTCGCAGAAGCGTGCCACTGTTGTTTCCGGCTGATAATTGGATGCGTCTGTCGTTCGCTTCTTGGCGACGCCTCGGGGCGAAAGGACGAAACAAACCAGGCCTCCCGCGCGCCCGCGCGCCCGCGCCCAAGAAAAGGGGAGAAAAGAAAAAAAAACAACAGCGATCGCTCCTTGGCCTCGGCGCGGGGAGGGTTCGACCGCCAGCTCGACTCCACGTGCGAGTCGCTTTTCACTGCGGCTTTACACGTCCCTCCTAAGAGGGTAAATGAGCTTGGAATCCGGTCATTTCAGCCTAATACAACAAAGGCCGCAACAACCCGCGAAGAAAACAAAACATGTAAGACACTTCGCACGTGAATGGAACACCAAATGAATCTCGCGACACAAGATGGGTATCATCATCATTATCATCAGCCTGATTATACCCACTGCAGGGCGAAGGCCTCTCCCATATTTCTCCATTTAACCCGGTTCTGTGCTAGCTGCATCCACTTGACCCCTGCGAACTTCGTAATCTCATCCGCCCACCTAACTTTCTGCCGCCCCCTGCTACGCTTTCCTTCCTTTGGAATCCAGTTTGTTACCCTCAGCGACCATCGGTTATCCTCTCTTCGCACTACATGTCCTGCCCATGTCCATTTCTTCTTCTTAATTTCCACTAGAATGTCGGTAACTTGAGTTATTTCTCTGACCCACTCTGCACGCTTCCTATCTCTTAATGTTACCCCTACCATTTTTCGTTCCATAGCCCTCTGGGTTGTCCTCAACTTAAGTAGAACTCTCTTGGTTAGCCTCCACGTTTCAGCCCCATAGGTGAGTACAGGCAAGATGCAACTGTTGTATACTTTCCTCTTGAGCGATACCGGTAAGCTGCTAGTCATAATCTGCGAGTGCTTGCCAAATGCGCTGCATCCCAATCTTATTCTTCTTGTTATTTCCTTTTCATGGTCCGGATCTGCGGTTACTACCTGTCCTAAGTAGACATATGCGCCTACTACTTCCAGTATTTCGCTACCTGATGTAAACTGCTGTTCCTTCCCGAGGCTGTTGAACATTACCTTAGCCTTCTGCATATTGATTTTCAAGCCTACCTTTCTACTTTTTCTGTCTAGGTCATCAATCATTATTTGCAGTTCATCCCCCGAGTTGCTTAGCAAGGCAATGTCATCAGCAAATCGCAGATTACTGAGGTATTCTCCATCTACCCTTATCCCTAACTGCTCCCATTCCAAGTTTCTGAATACTTCCTCTAAACAAGCTGTGAATAGTACTGGTGAGATTGTGTCTCCTTGCCTAACACCTTTCTTTATGGGAATTTTGTTACTTTCTTTATGCAGAACTATGGTTGCTGTGCAGCCACTATATATATCTTCCAGCACTTTCACGTACGGCTCGTCTACCCCCTGATTTCGCAATGCCTGCATCACCTGATCAACTGAGTCAAATGCTTTTTCGTAATCAATGAATGCTATGTATAAGGGCTGGTTATATTCTGAGCATTTTTCTATCACCTGATTGATGATATGGATATGATCGATAGTAGAGTACCGTTTCCGAAACCCTGCTTGATCCTTTGCTTGATTGCAGTCTAAGGTTGTCCTGATTCTATTAGCGATTACCTTAGTAAATACCTTATACGTAACAGACAGTAAGCTGATTGGTCTAATTTTTAAGGTCCTTAGAGCCACTCTGTATACTCAGTGCCTGGTGTCATCGACGGTACCGGAACCATGGAAGAATGCAAACATTATCCTCATTCACAAGATGGGTATAACACAAAACAAATCACACATTCGCATCGGCGGACCGGACAGTGTTCGTGAAAGTCCCGCGCGCGAGCAATTGGATGTCCTCGCGCCAAGTTCACGCGCACTAAACCGTTCACATCACACATTGCACCGGCTACGCGGGAACATTCACGCGTCGCCGAAAGGCCATGGCTCAAGCGTGTGCTTGCTCTACGCCCCAAGTCACATTTGAGACACTGGTTAACGCGTCGGCGTTACCATTGCTTGACCCTTTCCTGTGGGTCACCGTCACATTGTAGCGCTGTAGGGCCAGCACCCATCGCGCGAGTTTTGCCCCATGAGGCGTACTAGTAGTGAGATAGGAGAGGGGGTTGTGGTCAGACACCACGTTAATTTCTGCCCCGTACACCCAATGATCAAATTTCTTTAGTGCCCAGATAATGGCGAACGCTTCCCGCTCGATCGTAGACCAGCGGGTCTGCGTAGGCGTGAATCGGCGGCTGGCAAACGCTATCGGTCTTTCCCGTCCCTCGTCTCCCATCTGCGCCAAACAAGCCCCCGCTGCAATGTCGGACGCGTCGGTGAACAGCCAATATGGCCTTTTATTGTCGGGGGTGTTCAGCGATGCAGCTTCGCACAGAGCTGACTTGAGCCTGTCGAGCGCGTTTTGCGCTTTCTGGCTCCACGGAATCGTGTTAGGTACACCTCGCCTCGTCGAAGACGTGAGTGGTGCGGCCACCTCGGCGTATCCTTCAACGTAATCGCGGCAGTAACCACATAAGCCTAGCAGACTCCGTAGCTGTCTCTTTGTTGCGGGGGACACGAGCCCACGAATGGCCGATATCTTTTCTGAGTCGGGCCCATGGGTTCCGCCTCCCACTATGTGTCCTAGGTACTTAATGTGGGCCTGTGCGACCTGAAACTTTTCCCGGCTCACTTTAAGCTTGGCGTCGCACAAAAAATCAAAAATTATTTCTAAGTGCCGCGAGTGTTCAGTCCACGAGGAAGAGAAAATGGCGATGTCATTGAGGTATGCGGCCGCATAAGCCTGATGTTTTGAGAGGAGGGTGTTCATTATCTGCTGAAAGGTGGCCGCGGCGTTCTTTAGCCCGAACGGCATGACGCGCCAAGCATATTGTCCCTCGTGAGTTACGAAGGCGGTCAGATGTTGGCTCTCCGGAGCTACCGGCACCTGCCAGTATCCGCGTCGCAAGTCGATAAGAGTGATATACCTAGCGCGGCCCACCCTCATGATGAGCTCTTTAGGGCGTGACATTGGAAAGGCATCCGTGCGCGTCGCTGCGTTTAAAGCGCGATAGTCAACACACATGCGCACTGATCCATCCTTCTTACCCACGCTTACAACGGGATGGGCGCACTCGCTTTCCACCGGATACACCAGCCCGAGGTCTAGCAACTCGTTTACCTGGCAGCTCATCTCACCCCTTAATAACCCCGGCACGCGATATGGGAAAGTGCTTTTGAGCTGGTGGCCTTCGTGCAGCTCTGTCTTATGTGCCCCAACTCGTGCGACTCCCGGCGTTTCGCTGAACAAATCAGCGTAAGCGGCAAACATCTCCGAGATCTCGAGGCGGTCCTGAGTAGGTAGGTGTGCGAGTTTCTCCGCATCTATCAGACAACCACCACATCTCTCAGGCACAGCCCGAGGGGTGTACTCGATTTCACCAAACTCCTCGTCTTCCTCGAAAACTACTCCGACATGGCTGACACGTGCGTAGTAGGATCGCAGCCTGTTCGCATGCACTATCGCTGTAGCCTTTTTCCCTTGTCGATTCTGTACGAGTTCTGCCTCTCTTGCGCGGTTACGACGAATGGACCGAGCCATTTGGAGGCCATTTTACGGCCAGGGTCTGTGTCAAAGAGCAATACCTGGTCTCCGACGACGAACGTCTTGCTCCGTGCGCGCCTGTTATACGCCTGTGCGTAACTTTCCTGACGTGCGCTCGCCGTCAAACCCGCTACTTCTGCTGCTACTTCTAGCTGCTCGCGTAGCTGTCGCAAATACTTCGCAGGTTCTTCCCTGAGTGTGTTCGGGAGGGGTTGCTTGCCTGTCCATGTTCGCTGCAGAATTGCTAGCGGTCCGATAGGGTTTCTACCAAATAAGAGCCGGAACGGCGCCACGCCTGTAGTGTCATGGGGGACTTCCCTGTACGCCCAGAGAACGAACGGGACCAGTCTATCCCAGTTCTTGGGATGTTTCTCAATAACATGGAGCAACATGTTCTTCAAAACGCGGTTCCACCTTTCCACTGTCCCGTTGCTCTCCGGATGCTCAGGAGTCGAAAAACGCGGTGCGCATCCCAGTCTTGCTAACATCTCACACGTCAGCTGCGCCGTGAAGTTCGTTCCCTGATCTGAACAGACTACCTCAGGTATGCCTGTGCGGCTGAAAATCGTAAGCAAGGCGTCGCATGTTGCCCTAGCGGTTAGGGATCGCAAACAGACTACCTCCGGCCGCCGCGTGCACAAGTCAACGAGGCAGAGAGCGTACCTATGACCCCTGCTCGACGGAACATCGAGCGGCCCGATTATATCGACATTCACGACCTGAAACGGATGGTCGGGTCTGGTGAGAGGTGTGATGGGAACCCTATCTTTAATTCGCCTCTCTGAGCGGACTTGACAGCCGTGATATGTCCTGCAGTGTCGCGTTACGTCCCCTTCTAGGCCTGGCCAGACAAAGCTGTACTTAATTCTGGTCTTTGTCTTCCATGGCCCCAAATGGCCTCCCCAAAGGGACTCATGCGCAAGGCAGAGTACCTCTTCACGCCTGCCAAGGGGGAGCACAAGCTGCTTCACTTTGCTACCGGAGATCGAGTCCCAGTGATACAACAAGCCGTCTGAAACAAACATGCCTGCCTTCCCTGCCTTAGCGTCAGCCCACACTTTCTTTAAGGTTTCGTCTGATACTTGGTCTGATCTGAATACCTGGCGCTGTTTTAGGGCTGCGTCCGCGTCATCCTGAATCGAGATTACATCTTCCTTCTCGCTTTCTTCCAGATCTACTTCACAGGGCTGTTCCGTCACCACGCCCTGCTCACCACTCATTAGTTTGTCTGCCTCAGGCCCCGCCGCTTGCTCCTCGTGTGATGTAGAGCTCAGCTTTGCGCTCTGCTCCGCCATGGTGACAGACGCGTTAACTGCTTCAGACAGAGGGCAGGCCTTATTCATAACAAGTGCCTCGTAACGACTATCTCCGAAAGCAGTTCCCAATCCTCCCTGGAGAGCAAACAATCCACTCCCTCCGCCAGCTTATGGGAAAGCGCGCATACAATGTCTACTGCCTCGGGCCCTGCTATGTGTGCGGTGGGCCGCCTGACGCTTACCGCAAGTGTGACCAGTTTTGCGTTAACCGTCTCCCAAAAAGCCGAAACTGGCTTTATCGAGCCGGATGGCTCCCGACATACACTTGGCACGAGGCCTTCCCTAACCACGGTTATCTCGCTACCGGTATCAATTATAGCTGTCGCCGGTATCCCTGCGCACTCAATCTCCACCTGCTGTAGCTTCGATTTGCGTACCTCGTCGAATGACTGGGGCGTTTTCATATCTGCTTCTAGGGTTGTCTGGGAGGTTACTGACGCCCGTGTTTCGCATGCCTCTACGTTGGCTATAGCTACATTTTTGAGCTCGAGCGCGTTTCTCCTTCTTCTGCACGTTTTGTGAAGCGCGAGGGCATTCCTTGGCTCGGTGGCTAGATGCGCGGCACTCATAACACTGAATTGGCCGTTTGCTATCATTGTTCGCCGCTTGCGGGGGTCCCTTCGGTTTTTCCGCATACACAGCAATTTGTTTCGCTGCGCGCCCCTTGCCCTTAGCCTGTTCGAACGTTTTGAGAACGTCGGATATTTCATCCGGTTTTAGCCACCTCTCCTCCTCACGAAGACGCACATACTCTAAGCCCTCAGGGCTCAAGCTACCCTTTATGCGATCTGCAATGATCAATGATAGCAGGTCGTCTTTGGTTTCTACGTCCCGTGACCGAAGGTAGCACTGAAAGTACGTCTTAGTGCGCGAGGTGAACTGCGCCCAAGTTTCATCGCGGCGTTTCGTCGCGCGCTCAAAGCGTTCGAGGTATTCTCAGGGGTTGAGCTTCAGCTCCTTTAAAACGGCTGTTTTTACCGACTCGTAGCTGCCACACTCATCGTCACCGAGGTTACGGAGAAGGTACCTGACACGCTCAGCTAGTGCTGGCATGATTAAGTGAACGCGGCTTTCGTTTGGCACCTCGTACGTCGTGAAAATTCTCTCGACTTCCTCGAACCATAACGGCACGTCCGCGTCACATGGCAGCTTCAGTCCCTTAAGGAATTTAGCGCATTGGGAGACTTGATCGGGCCCCATTCGACGCTGATCGTCAATGTCTGACCTTACAGACGTCGGCCCGCTTCCCGCTATCGCCATTGCAACCACTGGATCTAGCCCAAGTTTCTGTAACTCTAGGCGTTCCTATGAAAGAATTTTCAATTTTTCCAGCTCAAAATCTAGTTCCATGCGGCGAATTGCAACCGCATCGGATACCGACATCTCCGCTACTTCACGTAGAGCTCCTGCTACAGGCTGAGTTGTCGCTTGCTGCGACTGCTCGCTGTCATCTGTTATATTTCCCTCTGTCTCTCGCCTACGCTCGCCATCATGCTCCGTGTTAAAACCATACGCCACTTTACACTTGAGCCATAGCCACTTCAACAAAGCGCAAGAAATCCCGCTTACCCGTGCTGGTGTCGCCAGTTGGGGCCTCCGTCCCTTGGTGCCGCAGCCTCGTCGGAGTCCTTCCCCAGAACGCTGCCTCTGTTCGGGGCCTGGATCACCTTGCTGCTTCTGGCTGGACGTGCGGACGCTTGTTGCCTAGTGGGTTCCCAGGGCATGGGTGCTCTGGGTGATGCTCGTGGTCGCTGGTTGCCGAACCCTGTTTAGCTGTCTTCGGCAGGTACAGAAGCAGTGAGGAAACAGTAGACGGTGATCTGATTATGGTCAGGAGGAGATATATATTTACAGAAGCAAAATAGTATACATAGGCAAAGTTACAGCAACAAGTCACACAGACAACTGTGACTTAAAAGAAAATGAAGACTCTCACACAGAGAAGTCACTTTACAGGCCCTTACTTTCCTACCGAGTGTTTCGGTTAACGCCTAGGGGGTGTAAATACGTGCTAAGCACGGAGCCTCCATCTTGACTGTCGAACAGGGTCCGAGGACCGCTTTTTGATACCAGACATCAACATAGACCCAAGGGCGGTCACCTTAGGTGATCCGCCCCGAAAATGAAGCAGCCAATCAAATTATTTAAAAAACATGCCACAACCCCAGTGGGTTGGGAATAATCTCGGACCCAGGTCCTTAATTACGTCAAATAAAAATACAACATTCAAAACACACACTCTTTCCACTCGCTGGTCCCCAAACCCTCTCACACGGCACCTGTTTTTGCCTCCCCTCCTCAGCGTGTTTGCGACGTGACCTTGCAGCTGGCGCCTTTGTGAAAAAAACGCCGCGGGGGATCTGTAGACTAGGCCACACCGCCGTCCCGTTCGAGGAAAAGGGGGGGGGGGGGCAGCACCGCCCCAGAGAACTGTAGCGTCGCCGTTGCTCGCACCCCTCGCACCCGGTGAGCCGCTGCGTGGGGGCTAAGTGCCGCGCCTATTGTCGCCTACTACAGGGCGTTTAGTGAGCGCTTGTGGCAGTGCAAAAGGCTTCTTTGACGGCGCCTCCCTGCACCCATGCTTGGCGTCACGGCGGGAGATCGCTGGACGAACTGGCCGTAAAGTGGTTCGCAGAAGCGTGCCACTGTTGTTCCCGGCTGATAATTGGATGCGTCTGTCGTTCGCTTCTTGGCGACGCCTTGGGGCGAAAGGACGAAACAAACCAGGCCTCCCGCGCGCACGCGCGCCCGCGCGCCCGCGCCCAAGAAAAGGGGAGAAAAGGAGAAAAAAAAAACAACAGCGCTCGCTCCTTGGCCTCGGCGCGTGGAGGGTTCGACCGCCAGCTCGTCTCCACGTGCGAGTCGCTTTTTACTGCGGCCTTACACCTGGCGACAGATAGCGGAAATATGGTAAAGATAGATAGGAGCGCATTTCAAACTCGCCGTACTCGCTCTTCGATGGCGCAATAGATTTTACACATAATGAACATTACTCTACAGACAATAAAGGAAAAAAATAGAGCAATATATTGACACTACTTGATTCAGAACTGAGCGAGTAAAACCTCTGTTCAAATCCTGTAAGTGTAACTTTGAAGCGAAAAGCTTCAGTAGGCTAGTCAATATTGGCTCTGGCGGGCGTGTTATCCCTTTTAGCCACAGCTGCGCATGCGCGAGCTCGTCGAGTGACGTCAATAGGAGAGGCGCAGGTGCATTTAAATGGTGCGCGACTCCGCTTCAATAACAGAGCATTACATCCATCCGAGAATCGAACCTCCATCCACTGAATAACCAACCGGATGGATGGACTATTGGAGCGTCCCCTTTGAAAGGGGGTGATAGCAGTAGCTATCATGCTCATTGTTTCCTTATATCTTAATTATTGTTTTAGATTGGTTAACTATACCTTCAATCTATTTAATAAATTTTTGTTTTTACTTTACTAACATTATGTCACTTCTCTACTTTTAAGCCACCAATCTTCCAGTTTTTTTTTTTGCTAGCTTCCACCGCCGGTTTATTCACCCCAAGGAGGTTATATAAAAACTGCTAGAGCGGAGGACGCCTATACCCGCCAATGGGTTCGGGTGAAGCCGACGGCAGCCATCTTGCGGGGGGCAAGAAGCAGCCAGCCAAACGCTTCGCAGCGCTGTTCGCCGACATTAACAGCGGTTTTTAATTGTTTAACGGGTTTTCAAGCTCTAATGCAACACTCTAGAATATGAGGCGAGCCATATAGGTGATCACAGGATAGATTTTAAACACCTGCGCTTTTTTAAAGCTGAGATATCCGAGTAGTGGGGAGTTTTTTTTTTTTTTATTTTATCGGCACCAATCTTGGCACCAATATGCGCTGTATGCAGCTGCCGCAAAGCAGAAAAGTAAAGTAGGACAAAACGAGTTCAGCAATTATCGTTTATTCATCTTCTTAAATGCACTCCCTTTAAATACAGAAATTGATCAGTCATGGAAGATGTCAGAACAAAAATCAATTCAAAGACATACTGGAGTAAGCAAGAAACCTGACTGTCACACTGACACAGGCAACTTTTCTATATAATTTCTATATAACCTCCTTGGTTTCAAGTACCTAAAGGATTTTTAAGTTGTGATGCAATGTTGTGGGCTACTAGCTGAGCAAGTCTTAATTAATTGCAAGTATTAATTAAACAAGGAGAATTAACTGCTAATAAACTTTAGATTTTACACATCGAGTCATATTTCATTAAATAGCATATGTCGAGTATAAGTCCACTGGCTTGACTTAATTCCTTATTAATTATGCTAATTAGATAATTGTCCATAAAAGTTAAAATACATGCATTGGCTACAAGTCATATATCGTTGGATAGCTTATGCCGAGTACAAGTGCTTTAGACTAACTGCACGTCTTAATTAATTACCGCTAATTAGTCCATTGTGATTAAACCTGAATTGAATGCTATCCTTTCAAGTCATACATCGTGGTGTAGCTTATATTTAGTACAGTTCTACTAAATTAATATCATTGCAATTAGCACTAATAAATTGCTCAATTAGCGGTAAATAAGACATGCAGCTAGTCTAGTGATGTTGAACTTGGCATAAGCTATCCAACGATATACAAGTTGTAGTTACAGCATGTTATTATTCACAATTATGCAATTAAAAGTAAATTATCGCAATTATCGGTGAAAATTAGAACGTGCAGCTAGTCGTGCTGTTGGACTTAGCATAAGCTATCTAACTATATACGACTTTCAGCTATAGCATGTATTTTAATATTTATTCCCAATTATGCAATTAGCAGTAAATAATTAGCGCAATTAGCGGTAAATAATTGAAACGTGCAGCTAGACTAGTGCTGTTGGACTTGGCATAAGCTATCCAACGATATACGACTTGTAGCTATAGCATGTATTTTAATATTTAGTCACCATTGTGCAATTACCAGTATTCGGATATCATGAATATTGTTGCGGACGACATCAAGGAAGAAGAAGCCGGCAGTGGCGCGGACAGGAGCGCTCGCGCTAGGCCCGGCAACATTTTCATTAAACGTCATCTCACTGTCATCGACCATCTCTCTGTCCTCTGTTCTCCTGTTTTCATCGGCTTGCCGTATCGTAACATTTGGTTGGAGGTGCTGGTACTTAATCACCCCCCCCCCCATCCTGGTCCCGAGCATCAGCGCCCTGCGACTTCTTGCGCCGTCGGCTAAAGGTTAGGAGGCACTGCATGGCTGTTCCCCAGCCTGCCGGACCCAGCAAGACCTTGCCGTTCCTCCGCCACGTCCCCCCCGCCTCGACCACAAGACACGACGAAGGAGAGACTGACCCGAGACGCCACACATGACCACAAGACACAAGGAGAGACCCGAATGACCTAATGTGACCCCACTGACCTGATGTGCCGACCAAGGACCCTACGACCCAAGACACCGCTACACTTCAAGACATTTTCCCCTGCCTATGCCATGCGGTGCGTGCCTTGGCCTCCGCCATCGAGTCGTGGCAACGTGTGGCCCGAGAGTGTCCTGCCAAGGTTCATCGCGAATCATCGTGCCGGCAAGCCATTCTATTCTTCCTTCTTCCTCTTCTTTTTCAAGCATCTAGACACGCCCATCATCATGCCATAGAATCATCAACATCGTGCATTTCCTCGTCCACGAGCGGGACGATCGCTCGGTGGCCCCGGGTCATGTTACGGACGACATCAAGGAAGAAGAAGCGGGCAGTGGCGCGGACAGGAGCGCTCGCGCTAGGCCAGGCAACATTTTCATTAAACGTCATCTCACTGTCATCGACCATCTCTCTGCCCTCTGTTCTCCTGTTTTCATCGGCCTGCCGTATCGTAACAATATCTTTAAAAAGCTAGATGATTAAAATCAATTCGGAGATATCCAATATGGCTGACGTGATAGCCCAAAGCATTGCATGAGAACTTAAAATTCCTTTAAGCACTTGAAACACACTGGCAACGCAAGTGAACAGCGCTTCCAAGCGCTGGCAGGCCACTTCTTGCCCACCGCAAGATGGCCGCCGCAAGCTTCACCGCAGCCCATTGACTTCCACTCCAGCAATTTTTTATATCCTCCTTGATTCACCCATCCACTGGTATCTCTAAACCCTAAAGCTTCAGGAGCAGTGACTGCGCCTGCATCAACTTCCGGATGGATACCATTACATTCGAGTATAATATGGTCAATTGTTTCACTGGAGTTACCACATGAAGCACATGCGTCATCTTCATTGGTAAATTTCTTTTTCTAGCTTCGTGTTCTAAGGCACCCTGATCTAGCTTCAAAAAGTAGGGCTCTGCCTCTTGAGTTATCAAAGAAAGCTTCCTTCCTGATCTGCCTTTTCCACTTTCGGTATAATTCCACACTGTATATGTTCCATCGAATTTATCCAATTTTTGTCTTCTGTGTTTTTCACCTGTTGCTTAACGCTCTTTATTGCTGCGTCCTTGTGAATAGTATACTCACTAGTTAGTTTCCTAGTTCTTTTCCTCCATTGTGAGTTCACGAGTTTTAGGTATAGGTATTTAAATACTTTAGCTGCCCATCTGTTACTGTCCAATTTCCTCAGGCGTTCCTCATATAATATTTTACTCTGAGCTTCCCGTACTTTGAAAGATGCCCAGCCCACATCTTCCTGTACAGCCTAATCTGTGCTTTTGCCGTGGGCACCTAGTGCTAATCGCGCAGCGGCTCTCTGATTTATTTCTAATGTCAACTGTACCTCTAATTTTAGGCACAAAACCGCATTTCCGAAAGTAAGTCCGTGCACCATAATTATTTTCCAAATACCCCTCAAAACCTCATACCTGTTGTATCGCCACAATGCCGTATGCTTCATTATCCCGGCATTTCTTCGCCCTTTGGCCTTAAGTGATTGCACATGCTTTCCAATGTATGCCAATCCTTCGTTTACCCATACCCCCAGATAGTTATATTCAGCTACACTGGGTGAGCACTATACCACAGCGCCACGCCGCGGGTCGTGAAGCGCTCTTCATAATTCCGTTTGTCTACCGTGAGGATGATAGCGAGATTCTTCGAATGAAATATACTGCGACTGGCGCGAAATTTAAAAGTACCAAAGACTAAAATAGTTAAGTCACTCAATTAGGGTTACGTCACGGATGTGACGTCACCCATCTGCGGTCAGCTATGAGGATCAAGAGGCAACGAGTGCGCTCTGTTGCCACCGGCCTTTCTTGCTTTCTGCTAGTGACATGCTGCGCTTTTCCTTTCTTGTAAACGAATTATAGAACGCCGGTTAACTTAGACGCGCTTGACATGGAAGCCAAGGATTGATTGAATAAGTTTATTTAATCAGGGTATTCTACCCGGTTGCTCCTTTTGTGGAGCCTTCAGCACTGGTTGTTGTCCTTATTCCAGGGCTCCAATTGCCTACGCCGGCCTTAGAGCACGCTGTATCAGACCTCGTTGGTCTTCACAGCGGTCGCTGGCCAGCATTGCATCCCATTGCTCCGCACTAGTGTCTTGTATGATTTTTGCCACGTCAATCTTTTGGCACGCTCATGGTATATGGTATATCGTGGGTTTTTCACCACACCACGGGCATAAGTGCGGATATGCCGTGGGGTTAATGTTTTGTACGTACAGATTCGGGAACGTCCTTGCCTGTAGTTTTCGCCATATACCCGCCTCTTTTTTGTTGAAATCTGGATGTGGTGGCGCGTATCTACGTCTCGCCCCCCTATAATTGGCACGTATCGCCGAGTACTCGCAAGGCAACTGCGTAGGTTCTTTGAGATCGGATGGTCCGGGAGCTCGGCACTCTGCATATCCTGAGCTACTCGATCCGCCTCTTGATTTCGCACCATTCCTTCGTGTCCCGGCATCTATATGATACTATGCTGTATAGGCTTGATCGCTCCTTCAGCGTTTTTTATTTCATCACAAGCGGCCTCAAGAAGTATGCGGATGGCGGTCTTGTGCAGCCTGCCATATCTGAAATTCCGGCAAGCCATTTGAGGCGCGGTTAGAGTTGTTAGCGACCGTCTTTTACCAAAGCCTTCCGCCACCGCTTGAGCCACTGTGACGTCTTCCGCTTCCGTTACAGAGTAGGCACTGATCGATGCACTTGCAACCTCCTTGTGTCTGGAGTTGACCATCGTCGCAACTACCTTCTGTCTGTCCTTCTCGTACGTGGCTGCGTCCACATACACCACTCCGTTTTCTTCCCGAGTCTTCCTAAAGCTTTCACCCTTGCCTCGCGTCTGTCAGCGTGGAGCCGAGGGTTCATGTTTCTTGGCAACGGGGCTGCCCTTATGATCCTGCCTGTCTCATCTGGAATGTTGCACATTCCTTCAAAATCCCGTAGCTGCCCCTGGTACCCTAACCTTTTTAGGAGGGCTCTTCCAGTCGTTGTCTGGGTGAGTCATATTTTCTGCATGTGTAGCAGGGCTTCCTTATGTTCGTCCATAGTGTTATGGGGCCCCAGACCTAAGACCTTCTCCGTTGACGTCGTCTCGGGGCGGCCTAGTGCCGTCTTATACGCCGATCTTATCATGACCTCCGCTTGGATAGTTTCATGCTGGTTGAGAGCCTGGTAGGGCAGGCGGTAAGTCACTTTGCTCACCACTTGACTCCTCGCCAGCCTGAGGGTGTCTTTCTCCCTTAGCCCATGTCTTTTCCCGGCCGCTCTTCTTATCATTTTCACTACCTGTGACTTCGCCGTTTTTAGCAGCGCTAGGGTGTGGGTACTGCGCTGGTTCGACTGTTCCACATCCCTAAGATCCACACCGTGTTCTTTTCTGGTAGTTCTGCACCGTGCAGCAGTATCTTGAGACACCAGTTTTCTGTGCCGTTCGTCACCAGCAAAACTCTCCTTGGCTTCCAGTTTCGGCTTCCGGGCGAAAGTGAATGCCAATGAGAGTTTTGCTGCTGGCGAACGGCGCAGAAGACTGCAGAAATTAACTTCTGATCCTGATGTAGTCGCTGCTTTTCGCTATGTATATCCAGGCATAGCAGAGCTAAGCCATCTTTCATTTTTTATTATCTTTTTTTCAAAGCTCAACGTTAAAATAAGCTACCACGAACATTCCGGGGGGATGTTCCCCCTTAGGGTTCCATTATGTGATGTTTTTATTTTTTAATAGCCACAAAACAAGGCATGAAAACAACCACGATGTGACGGAATGACAACGGTAACACTATTCAATTAGCTTCATTGTAATCATTTCCTGCCTTCAGTGAGTGTATGTTACCTTTAGGTTGTGTTCAGACAACTCTCGGTAATAATCGCCGTTTAACCCGCTCAGAGGCAATTAGCGAGGAGAAAAATGTTGCGAGACCCTACCGTTTAGGAGATGGAAGTACGCATCAGAGCCTCGTAGTGAAGCTTTTCCCTTCGAAGTAAAAATCCGGTCTCCACCGAGGACCGAATCTTGCTCCCTCGGATCGCCAGCCGAGCACTTCAATCAACTACGCCACACCCGGGATTGTGAAACACATAATAATTCTCTTTGTGTACCGCGAGGATGAAACTTAAAAACAAATTAATCCTGTGAGGGAACTCTCGTCCCTTGGATTCCCAACCGAGCGTTTAATGAACTGGTGTATACACTTATTTTAACGAGTCATGCATAATAAAATTGCTCATCAATTTACCAAGGTAGAACGTGACATGCCTTTTATTTTGTTTATTCTTTTTCCATATTTGCACGAGCGCCTTGAAACATATAAGAGGCGCTAATGTGAAATTTAAATTTAAGGCTTGGGTGCAATGATAATTTCCATTTCTTACGAGTGCACAAGATGTTTGCACGTATTCGATTAGATAAATTCATTGCGCACTGGTTTGTTTCTATCCAATCAATATTCACTAATACTGCATTCCAGAGGAGCCGAATATAAATTTCATTTCAGTTTATTTCAGACATTTACAATAGCTGAGGAGAAAGGAAAAAAGCCGCATACGCGGCTTTTTCCCCTCAGTGGTTCGACACGGCGATGGCGGATAACAGCAAAAACGCAAACAATAGCAGATGTGGAATAAACATGCATACAATATTTTCCGATGGAACACAGTATAGTTTCTGCACAGTTACACACAAAATCAAAAAGAAAGCAGCTTCATCTCGCATGGTTAAGTAGCATTTCTTAACGTCACATTCTCTTCGTTGCTCTGTAGGAACTTATTTCTTATACTGGTATATAAAACTAAGTAAGTGGATTGATTTGTGAAACTGTATCGGTTTAGCAATGACGGTAATACATATATTAACGTTTGGATTGCGTAGTTTGTACGTGGGCAAGGTACACACCAGTGTTTATAGTGCCTTGTATTGTGGAGCACAGTATTTTGCCGTAGATTAGCAAGGTCAGTTAGAAATTTAATATTACTGTGTGCCTGGGATTTATATAGCTGATTCACACAATATCGATGGATGACCTTTACATTCACAATGCGGTATTTTGAAAATAAGGAACATAAACCCGCTGAAAATCAATTATTACTCGACGGAACCAGGGATTGAACAGGGTTTCTTACGAATGCTCTAAAACCGGGCCACCACTTCAGTCCAAAAGGGCTTGTTTCGCACTTCCGCAATGCCCAGACGTCTCTGGTCAATCACTCATGTTTCAACCATTACAGCCCAGAAGACCCGAGCATAAGGTCGAAGGAAAACTTGTACCCACTGAAAAACGGAGGGTACCCGGTGGTACGAGTAATCAATTCTGGTACCTTCGGAATGCGAGGCTCACGCTCTCACTTCCAACCCCTCCACCACGGTACCGCTTTCGCTGTCTTTCCCCTTTCACCGACACCTTGCTCCCTTCCCATACAGCGCTCTTAGATATCCATGAAAAAATGTGACAGATACTGCTCCTTTCATTTCCCACGCAGTGTCATACAAAGCACACATTGCTAGATGTGGGGAAGTGCTTAGCTTGACGTTGGTTTGATTTGAAGGTCAATAAGTCGAAACTTGGAGAAACTCTCGGGGGTACGTGAGGTGATAGACATGCTTGCTTTCAATAGTTTCACGCCCGAAAGCGACTCAGACTCTAAAGGGCGGCGTGCAAGAGGTCTACGCTAATTTCGACAACTTGGCGTTCTTTAACGTGCATTGATATTGCACAGGAGACGGGCGCCTTGCTTTTTGTCTCCACGGAAAAGCGGCATCAGTGGCCGGGATTTCATTTCGCTCCACTGGGCACAACAGTCGACTGTCATAACCAATGCACCAGAGCGGTGAAGATGTCGCCTTAAGATTAAAAACATTACTGCACGTTCGTAACGCCTTTATAGGCGCCAACCGGTAGCCACACCATGTCATAAGTTTGGTTCTTATGACCTTGCTATTGGATACATGCTGACATTAACTACTGACCGCTATTTTACTTCAAACACAGCGTTCGAAGTTGCAATAAGACATGGGTCTTTTTACGGTCGTTCGTGGAAAGAGGTAAGAGACGAACAGTATCAACACCTTTGAGTTTCATTAATGCATCACTGATAAATGTCTGCCTGTGCAAAATATTATTCGTAAATTCATTCGAATGCATCACTGATAACTCTATGCCTGTGCAAAATATCATTCGTAAAATCATTCGGTATGCAGAGAATGCACACCCCTGACTTTCAGATTACTGAACCAGCCTACTACAAGTTAACTGACTTAAAGATCCTATAGAGTACCGAATGTGGTATGTGTTGATTTATGAGCTTGCAGGGGCTCTTTCCAGTGACCAATTTTTCATTGTGGATGAGAGAAAGGGCATTCAAGATGGAAAGCAGTCGGACATCACAAAGATTTGATATAGTATTGCATGCTTTTAAAAGGTAGGTATTCAGTGTAGTAAAGCACTGTACACAGTCTTGCTTTGACAGGAGGGGGTGGTAATCATCTTGGTCATCATCTCCAGCGTCTAGCGCTCACCCTGATGGTTATGGATGGCTGGCTGGTAGTTGAAGTCATTCCGCTTTTTAGGTGGCCAAATGTATTAGCCGTACATTATCATTGAAGATCTGATGCTTATGTGTCACGCTGTTGTCCCTCCTCTAGGTTTCACACATTCGCCCAATCCCGCCGCTTGTAACTCTGAATGTGATTCGCATTGTGACAGGAGTGAAGTCCAGTCCTCGCCCCCTCGTCATCTATGTATGTGGTCTACCCTTGTGCCTTGCTTTTACTCGTATGTATATAACAGGACGGGGCGTGTTTAGGGATGTGACGTCAGCTGTAGAAACAGTAAGCACTCATAACAGCTTACCGCTGCAATCAAAACACGCAGGTGCTCCACGAGGTACTTGTGCGGATGACCTTGTACTTCCTCAAAGGAGGAAGCCAGCTCGTGGCTAACTACCACACTTGCCTCAATAGTGCCTTGAGTTAGACCTGAAATCCAGTGCGAAAATATTTAGCGACAATTAACGTCTGCTCATCAACCATCTTAATTACTTGCGTATTAGTTTTGTTCTATAGCTTTGCACATCAACCTACCAACCACGCTAGCAGGAATTGTTACAGTGATGTATATTATTATTTTGTTTTATGTAATTTAAGTTTCTAATGACTTTTTGTAATGATTTTGTAATAATACTTTAAAAGTGTTTATTCGAGCTGGAGTCGATAGGCATTGATGGACGAGCGCAGTCACATACGGGCTATGAGGCATCACTAGCCTCCAGGAAGCCCTTCGTTTTCCTGGGCACTGATTCACATAAACTGCTCGCAGTGAGATCCAATACAGTTACTTCGTACCAGGAAGTAAAGCCAACCTCGCGACTCATGGTGAGCAAAAATGGATTGATTATTTCAGTTTATTTGATCCGTTGATTTCGAAGAAACGTTGGGTTGGTGACTTAGGAGGCCTGACAAGGGCTCTAGTCATCCGTGGAGAGTCCAGCTATAACAGACTGCCACATAGAGTGAAAAAAAAAATATGTAAAAAATCTGTACAGAATACACATCCCTTCCAGAGATGACATAAATTTCTACGAACAAAGTAGGCTAAATGCGCATAGTGATATTCTCACAAATGCAACCGGACGAATTACCTAGAGTAGCAATACAAAAGCAAGCAAAGCGCTAATACATACACATATAGAACGTAATACATCCATCACACACAAAACCCGTAATATATCTGTCACACACAAAAATAATAAGTACACGTGCCATAATAAACAGAGTTCATTGCAACAAACTATTGAAAAAGTCTTAACGTTACCATGTATTTCAACGTGGCTGATACCAAATAAACAGCGTACACGAGCAAGGCGGCCCATCAACCCACATCCGCTCCTTCGTCATCCTTCTAGGTTGAATTCGTCATCTTTGTCATCAATCTGGTCTATAACAATTGCCGAAACGAAGCCCTTCGGGTGGGTGAAGTGTTGTCACTAGAATGTCAGTTCTTGAAACAGGCGAAATGAGTCACCCCAGTCTTCGCCTAACGATGTTCACTGGCTTTCATTCGTGAAATCCTGTAGTTCAGGTCGCCCAGTCATTCTAGGATCACATATGAGTCAGTGTAGCGTGCCAGCATTTTCTTATGTAAGACGCGCCTTTTCATAGGTTTCCAAAGCCAGACTAGGTCCTCAGCAGGTAGATGATCTGGTGATGGTAGGAGTCATAATGAGCTTTAGATCGGTCTTGTGCGGCCAAACTCATCAGTAGGGCTATCCGCTGCGCTTCTTCAGCCAGACAGTTTCCGCTAAGCACGGGTCGTCGTCAGTGAAAAATGGGAGGATGGTGCCAAGAATGGTGTGGAGGGGAGCGGGCGTACAGTAAGAAGAACGAAGTGTATCCTGTGTTCACATGCTTGACAGTGTTGAAGGCATCTGTGAAGAACGGAAGAACAGAATCTCAGTTTATATGGTCAGAAGCGACGTACATTGTAAGAATATGGGTGAGAGTTCTGTTGGTGTGTTCTATTAAACCCTTTGTCTGAGGGCGATACGCGGTTGAATGTCTGAAATCAGATGCACATAAGCGGCGTTCTTCAACTACATCGGCAGCAAACTGGCGGCCTCTCTCACTTATAACTCTCAGGGCACCATGTCGCAAGATGACTAAATGCAGTCCATAAAGAAATACGTGGTACTCCATAGGGGCGGGATGAATACACGTCTCGCAGTAGCCGTAAGATGGTACACACATACAGCACTTCAAAGATTGCCTTCTGGCGATTTTGGGAAAAGATTGAAAAGGTCGACTCCGCCTTTCTCAAGTGGAGCCTTGGGTGGCTCTAGAGGGTCAAGCATGCGAGGCTAAACCAGTACAACGTTTTTGACTCTGGCACTGAGGACAGCTGGCCACATACTGGTCAATTGTGTGGTGCATCCCTAGTTAGTACAATCGATCCTGAATGCTGTGCAACGTTCTCGCAGATCCCAGTAGTCCTGGAGCTGCATCTTAATGGAGGGCGTGAAAAAAAAAATAAAAAGGTACTGCAAGCCCGAAACGACGGCCGGTGTCTGAGCAAACCTTGTATTGCACCCATCACGTAGACAACTCTTGCTGCTCATGTTGGGTCCTGAGCAGCATTCAAGAACGGCTATTGGCAATCGTCATTGTGTTGCCCTGTTCGGAAGCCGCGCGTACTGGGAAATCTTGTTGATAATGCAGCGATGTAATGGCACAAGTTGTCCGCGTCACAATCCGGGATGGTAAGTGGAAACTGGGAGAGGCAGTCCGCATTTGCGGACCGTTGGCCACTCATGTATAAAATAGTTTAGTCGCATTCTTGCAAGCGAAGAGCCCAGCGAGCCAGGCGACCAGACGGATCGCGGAGATTGATATACAGGATAGGCGATAATAATCGGTTAATACTACAGAAGGCCATCCGCACAGGCAGCAGCGAAGGCACTGCACCGCGAAAACAACGTAAAACACTCCTGCTCGGTGACGATGAAGTCGCGTCAAGTCTTGCGTAGAGTCCGACTAGCGTAAGCAATCAAATGTTCGCGGTCGCCATAGTGCTGACCAAGGACACCACCGATGCCTATACACATTTCGTCAGTATGCACCTCCTTTGGAGCAGAAGGGTTAAAGTGCATTAGGATAGGAAACGATGTTAGGAGGAACCTTATTTTTCGGAAAGACGAGTCGCAATCAAATGGTTATTGCAATGGAGCGCCTTTATTTAGTAGATGCGTAAGCGGGTAGCCGTCGTCTGCAAAACTAGCAATGAAGTGTCGGAAATATTGTCACGTAGTGATGACAAGGCCGCAGACAACAAAAAAGACACAGGCTTGATGGTACTGAAATTAACTCTTTATTGGGCTGACTTGAGCCCGCAAAAGAACTAAGCAACTCGGCGGCGAAAGCAACAAACGTCCTCGTCGATCGCCGAACAAAGGATGCCCGTCACACTTGTCAATGCTCAATTTAAAGGCTGCTCAGAACAATCTAGATAACGTCGCAAACTGCTACTAGCACAACCTGAAACATTGTAGAAATATACGCAAGAGATTGAAATCTTCGAGACAAATCCCGGCGCATCGTTCGCGACAAAGGAAACGATAACGCGTCGTATCGCGATAACGAGCAATAACAAACATGGGATACAGAATTGATACGCGTGCCAGAATCGCAGTGATAAGCCCGCATGCCGGCGGCTGTTAAAAAACGACAAATACAGTTTTGAAATTTTCGCGGCATTACTCCCGCCTTAAAAAAAACATCGCCTCGATGTTCTATAATAAACAAAGGAACCTAAACAGAAACATTACAAAGTTTCAACTCAACGGATTCTTTAACGAGCGTAATAAGGCTTCAGACGAACAACATGTACGATTTCTGGGCGCGCGGGTCGCCGCTGTGATGCTGTCGTACCGTCGCGAATGACTCCGTAGTCCAGTTGTCCGACTCGGCGAAGGATTTTGTATGGCCCAAAGCACCAACGCAGCAGCTTTTCACTTAGTCCAGGGCGGCGAATTGGAGTCCAAACCCACACTTGTTCTCCTGGATTGTACTCTGCGTGGCGTCGTCGTAAGTTGTATCGTCGGGCGTCGGTGCGCCGTTGGTCCTCAATACGCAGCCATGCGAGTCTTCGGGCTTCCTCTGCATGCTGCAGGTAGGCGGCAACGTCAACGTTGTCCTCGTTGGTTACGTGCGACAGCATTGCGTTGAGCGTCGTCATGGGCTCCCTGCGATAGACAAGCTTGAGCCGGTCGCTCTGGTCGTCTCCTGGACTGCCGTGTTATACGCGAAAATCACGTACGGCAAGATGGCGTCCCAGGTCTCGTGCTTAACGTCGAGATACATGGCAATCATGTCCGCGATCGTTTTGTTCAGGCGCTCCGTAAGGCCATTGGTCTGGGGATGGTATGCAGTTGTTCGTCGATGGCTTGTGTGACTATTCTAGGATGGCTTGCGTCCACTCTGCCGTAAAGGCCGCTCCCCTGTCCGTGATGAGCACATCTGGGTGGCCGTGGCGCAAGAGAATTTGCTCGACAAAAAATTTGGTAACTTCTGCCGCGGTACCATTGGGCAGTTGTTTTGCTTCGGCGTAACGGGCAAGGTAGTCAGTGGCCACGATGATTCACTTGTTACCCATAGACGAATCTGGAAACGGGCCGAGGCGATCCATCCCAATTTGTTAAAAGGGTAGGTCTGGGGGCGGAATCGAGTTTAGTAGTCCTGCTGGTCTGATCGGCGGCGTCTTGCTTCATTGGCACTCACGACATGTCTTCACGTAGTGGGTAACTTCGACAGGCAGTCGCGGCTAGTAGTACTTCTCCGGCATTCGACGAAGCGTGCGTGCAAACCCGAGATAGCCTGCTGTGGCCTCATCGTGCAACCCCTGCAGAATTTCCTGCCGGAGTTTTAAGGCACAACAAGGAGCTGCGCGGTCCTGTTGGGTGCGAAGTTCTTCTTAACGAGGGGGCCATTGCTTAACGCGGACGATGATAAATGTCACCTGAACACAGTACGAGGGGAATCGGCCTATTCTTCTATGTAATCGGCTAGCACTTCCAGCTCAGGGTCTAATCGCTGTTGTTCTGCGAAACGTCTGTCGCTAACCGTTCCCAAAAAGGCTTCGTCGTCGCCTTCTTTCGCCGGCGCATCAATGGAGGCTCGTGACAAGCAGCCTGCATCGGAGTTCTTGCAGCCTGACTTGTAGACGACTGTGATGTCGAATTCTTGAAGATGTAGGCTCCATCTGGCCAGGCGGCCGGAGGGATCATTCAAATTAGCCAGCCAGCAGAGCGCGTGGTGGTAGCTTACTACCTTGAATGGTCGACCGTATAGGCATTGACGAAACTTAGGAGTGGCCCAGATGATCGCGAGGCACTACTTCTCAGTCGTTAAGTAATTGACTTCGGCTTTTGTGAGGGATCTGCTAGCATAGGCGATTAGTTGTTCCTGTCTGGCACTCTTCTGGACGAGAACGGCTCCTAGGCCCACACAGCTCGCGTCAGTATAAATTAAGGTCTCGACATTTTAATCAAAGTGGCCAAGTACCGGAGGGCACTGCAGACGGCGCTTAAGTTCGTCGAAGGCTTGTTATTGCGGCGCTTCCCATTTAAAAAAGTACGTCAGCCTTTGTGAGCTGTGTCAACGGTTCGGAGATGCGCGATTAGCCCCTGACAAATCGTCGATAATAAGCGCACAGCCCAAGGAACCTGCGGACGGCTTTCTTGTCAGCAGGTGATGGAAATTGTGCGATTGCAGCTGTTTTCTGCAGGTCTGGCCGAACACCATCCTTGCTAACGATGTGACCTAAGAACTGCAGTTCCTCGTAGGCGAAGTGGTACCTTTCTTTTTTTAACGTTAGTCCCGGTGATGTGATGGCTTCCAGCACTGTATGCAGCCGTTTCAAGTGGTCTTCAAGGTTTGACGAGAAGACAACGACATGATCCAAGTATACCAGGCAAATCTGCCACTTCAAGCCCGTCAGCAGTATCCATTACTCGTTGAAACGTTGCTGGTGCGGAGCAGAGGTGAAATGGCATCACATTGAACTCGGAAAGGCCGTCGAAAAGGGAATTGCACGAAATTGCCATGTTCCATCTTTCTTCAGCACAAGAATTAGTGGAGCAGCCCAAGGACTGCATGACTCGTGAATGACGTCCAGTTTAAAATTTCATGAACTTGCTCATTGATGACCTTGCGCTCGGATATAGAAACACGGTATGGATTTTGGCAAATTGGGTTTCCGTATCTGGCGTCAATCCGCCTTTTGCGGGAGGATGTGGCGCCATCATGCGGGAGTGGGCGAGAAACACATTGGACGGCAGTGTAGCAGACGACGCGAAAGCGCACCATACGAAATGGCCACGCAAACGCAGGTAGAAAGCGAAAGGTTCCAGCCTTTTTGGCCTCGAGGCGGAAAGTAGTGACAGTGATTGCAGTATATCATGTTCACGCGGTATGGGGAAATGTAGAGCGTTTTCACAATCCACTCATAACGCACGTACGCATATACTATCTTCGTATTGTAAGAGCGTGTAGCGCGGGCCGTGTTCGACATGACAGAATGAAACGCGCTCAGCGTGCGCAGGTTTTCGGCAGGCAGGGGCAGATAGAGAGAGAGAGAGAGAGAGAGAGAGAGAGAGAGAGAGAGAGAGAGAGAGAGAGAGAGAGAGGGGGATCTGAAAGGGCAAAGCAGCCAGGGGTTTGTTGATGCTGCAGAGCTAGGTGGAATCGTCTCCTGTGACTTCGAGCGGCGCATATGCGCTGGGTGTCTTGAGTTACCGAGCATAATGCGGTCACCGCGGCGCCGGCATGCTGCAATGGGCGTCGCTTCCTCCTCGCGTCATCTACAAGCTTGCAGCTATAGGATTTCATCTACGAAGCTCGGCAGAGAGGCACATATACACACCCCTTAAAAAGGGTATTGTCCCGGCAGGAATGCAAACCTGCAGGAAACGCCCTGCATTTTTCTGGGAACGGATGATTCAGCGCTGTAGCCGGTTTCTGCCCTCAGGAGTCAGAACGGATGTGGTCGCAGTAGTGAAAAGGTTCTCGGTGCGCCGAGAATGGTCATTCTGTTGTGAAAGGATCCACAACGTTCCTTTCTGCCTCCGCCGTGATTTCTGCAGAATCAACAACTTGGTGACACATGTGCATCTCCTACATATCGGATGCGCATCTCGGTCAGGAGCCAACCCTGTTACGTCCAGAGCGATCCACTCTGCAAGTGAACGAGCATGAATCCTCCAGGAGACTCATTTATTGTGCCGGGCGGTTTCCTTGCCGTTGCAAACGGTTGGACGAAGACGACGATTATCAAGCTCCCTAACGAAGTGCGTCTGATTGCGTACACCAAAGGTCCGGGTGCTTTGGCGTGCACGAAGGCAAGCCTTTAATTTAAAGAAAAAAATACTGTGCATCGTGCAAGAGTGTCAAGTACGTCATATGCTCCGAGAGGCAAAAACACAGATACTACAGGTATGTATGCATCTAAACGAAATATGCATGATGGAAAGTACCTACTGGAGTTTTCACCCAGGCTGTAACGCACCAGTGATACCTGCATGGAGGACTTCTTCGGTGCGCGATTGCTTTAGTTGTGCCGGGTCCTGAAGGCGATGTATTTTGTCGTTTCTTTCCTTTATGTGCGAAAGGGCTAGGCAGCTTAGATATCACAGGCTGCTGTGTGCGCTAGGCCGTAATATTTAGCATGTTTTATCGTAACTGCCACCTCACTAACAGGAAAAAAAATACGGCGTTTTAATGGACTGCCGTTCGCGAGCCTCATGCCCAGCTCAACCACTCGGCTCGCGAACGGCGGTGCATCACAACAAAAGCCTAATTTTTTTTTCTTTTTTGTCAGGCGCCAGTCGCGATAAAACATGCTGAATATTATGGTCTAGCGCACACAGCCACCTGGGATATCTACGCTACCCGGCCCCTTCGTACATAAAGAAAACAAACGACAAAATACATCGCCATCAGACGCGTCGAACAAATGCTCATTGCGGCTATCACTGGTGGGTTACAGGTTTGGTGCAAACTCCAGTAGATACTTTTCATCAAGCACATTTCCTTTGTTTGCATACATACCTGTAACGAAGTGTTTTTCGCACAGTCGAGAGTACGCAGTCGGTTGCTAAGGTCGGCCATTCACATCTTGACGCTTGGTGACCCTAATTCAAACTTCACGTCGTTGTTGGCCGCGGCTTGCCGAAGGAAACCTGAAGAACCGTGTCTTGCATCCCGGCACGCATAGAGAGTGGCAACCGTACGCGGCAGATGTGGTTGACATCTCTTTACCAAGCCTATGACGGCCACCGTGCCGCCCTGTGCCGCCAGTCCCCGTGCACTGGCGGCGCCGAGAAACGCCGTCGACGCCGTCCAGTGTGTTTCCAGCGGTCGCCGCTACGACTTCGCGCATGCGCAGAAAACTCGCGCAAAAGGCGGATTCTATAACTTGTGCGTGACCATCGAAAGGTGCGTAAACTGGTGACCTTCGTGAAGTCAAAAATCGATGAATACTTTGATAGCAGCTCTTTCAAAGTATCTCGTTTTGTGACATTAAGGGAATTACTATTCATACCACGCAGTGTAGCATTCACTTGGGATGCTGCGACATGCCGCTCTGGTACATCCGTAACCAAGGCCACTGATATTGGCCCGTCGTCACTACGAGAGGCAAGCTTCATTCCAGATGCTAATATAACTGGTTGCGTGGAGTAGGTCGACAATTACGTGCTGCTCTGGGTTACCGACACCTAGCAATGAGTGACGAGATTTCTTCTCGTAGTTCGAATAATTAGGTATCATGGTAGCATCAAAAGATTCGGCCGCATGGCAAGAACACGAAGCCAGAACACATTGCATAGACATCACATGCACAACGGTATCGTCCCACAAGCAAAGCACATCATCACAAAGAGATTTCTTGAGGAACTCAGGCGGAAGGCAGCCGTAAACACTGACCTCGCCCGTGCGGCAGTCTACAGCTCCACCACATATGCGCAGAAAATCAATACCCTGAATTGCATCATGTGTGGAGGGAGGTAAGATAGAGAAATCTGCTGAGACCACGGTTCCTCTAAGACAAAACGTTGCACTACACGCTCCAACACGGTACAATAAATTGCCTTTAACACTATGAAATTTGTATTTTGCCCCAAGAAAACTTAACTTTGGGGGCCAACAAGGTTATAAAAGACAAGCTTATAATCGAAATCGTTGCGCCTGTGTCCACTAAGCAATTGTCAAAATGCCGTCAACAGACACACGGATGTTATTTTTCAGCATAGTCACGGAAGGAGGTATTTGTGCGTGTAGCGATCGTTCTCCGGCGGCCTCACCTACATCGGCCATGGCGACTAGTTTTCCGGAGGTGGTGAATAAGAGCGACGTGGCGGGAATGGCGAACGCAAATAAAATGGTAATGAACAGCTTTCAAAAGCTAAACGGAAAAGAAAGAACAGATTCAATGAATATAATCGTTCGTTTCGTTCGTAACCTTTTTGTTTAGGAACAGTTTGGTGAATCGATGTTGTGCACACCATGCTTAAAAATGTCATCATTTGGTTAACCTTTCACAAGCTTCACAAAAAATTATTTTTTATATATTTGACGGCTTGAGGGGCTAGTTGGTGCTACATAATACCCAGAAATGTGGCGCAACAAACACAAACACAGAAGAAGAAGAGGAGTGGTGAAGAGGAAGTGTTTTCAGATTCATATTACAGTTGGTAGTGTGCGCGTGTGTTGTGTCTCTTCGCTTGTGTTTGTTGCGCCACAAAAACACAAACACAGTAGAAGAAGAGGAGTGGTGAGAGGAAGTGTTTTCAGACTCATATTACAGTTGGTAGTGTGCGCGTGTGTTGTGTCTCTTCGCTTGTATTTGTGTTTGTTGCGCCACATTTCTGGGTATTTTAGATATTTGACTGCTATCATGGTGGAATGCTTACTCTAACTCTCAAATTGTCCCTAGGGGCATTTGAATCGGTAGTTCGTCGAAAACGTTTTTTTTTCTTTTGTGAACAAATTAAAGTACCTTCATCCCGTAGTATAAGTCTGCACGAAGCATACTAATTTATGTATGAAAGACAAGAGCTTAGGTTTATATTAATGCCATGCCAGTTTCTGACTAAAAGGAGCACCGTTCATATAAAATGTTAATTTTGGTCTCCATAGTGGCTGTTTGTATCAATGCCTCGTTAAAAAAATCGCATTTACCAAGGACGTTGCAAAATTACTTCTTGAGCCGGAATGCAAATAATCGGGTAGGTTATGAATAACACCTGTGTTGTTTGAGAGATAAAAACGAAGTGCACAGGCACACGCTACGATCAATGTCCACCACGTCACATTCCCAGCAATTTCTGTTCTCTTACCTATGTAATCTTTCGTCTTCTGCATACATTTCAACATTTCGTGTGATATATCCTAGTCAGTTGCTCAAATACAAAATGCACGTTTTTTGTTAGAGTAATTGCTTACAAACGCATGCCTGCTATGCGACAATTACCTCAGAAAGTGGTTTATCATGGACTGTGAATCTGATGTTCTGTGCAAAGTTAATAATGCACTCGTGTCATTCGCATAAATTGCAAGATTATCTGTCTTTGAGGCAAAGCCAATTCATTGAAATGATTCGTAAATATTATTAGACTCAATTTCACGTCTTTGGCAACATTCTGCACTATTTAGAAATGTGGGGAGGTTGAAGAAACATTTTCAGACATTGCTCATTATCAAGAATAATGAGACCTCTCATATTCCTGTTATGCGTAATTTCCTTGCCAAATCGCATAATCGTTAGATTTAAATGCTTTTCATATATGATGAAATAAGTAGGTAGTGAACATGCTGTTCCCAACATTTTCAATTATGGCGTTCTAAGTGTTTAGCGTACATCCTCGCTGCACTTCTCTCAACAAAATCCTTAGTGAGTTAGAGAAACCTATTCTTGCCTAATGAAATGTTTTATGCACAAGAATGCTAAATTGGGCGAGTTGGTGCATTCGCATTTTAGGAAAACGTAGCGCAAAGAAGACAAGGACAAAAAGAGAAGGAAACACACACGAGCGCTTAAGCGCTCGTGTGTGTTTCCTTCTCTTTTTGTCCTTGTCTTCTTTGCGCTACGTTTTCCTAAAATGGAAATGTTTTATGGCGTCATGGACATCATAAAGTATTTTAGAAAATATGATAAGGTTTGGGATTTCCACACATGCAGATTCGTGTCCACCGAGACGATTTTCCGGAGATGGAATAAGGGGACACACTATGAAATTCACCACAGAAAGCGGCACACGAACGTGGTTAGGATTTTTATAGCATGACTTTTTTTACGGGGTTGGCACTGTAGCAATCAAGGAGCGAAAAATAACAAGAATATCATGGTTGGTGTCGGAGGGGTCCAGGCTGTGCTTTTGATGTCCGTGGTTCTTCAATGTGCACAAGCGCGCCAACTGCCGATATTCGATAGTATACATGTGTGCTTCAGACAGTGGAAGGCTCTCTAAAGAATTGGAGCAGTGGGGAAGAAAGGTTTCCATGGTGTGCGTAATCTCCCGAGGACAGAAAGAAAAATACATGGACGCACTTACGTTTGCTAACGTCCCAAAAATATAGAAGCATCGCGGCATCCGTGGCTGGTTTCGTTGTGGTTTCTGAACTTATTTGCTTAGTACAGTTGCTTAGTTGCCGTTAATTTGATAGTATTCAAAAGCCATCACATTATAGAGATTAGAGAAGCAATTTTCTTGTCAGCGTCTTACCAATCGTTTGAAGTCATAATTTATTTGACCAAACCAGTTTTCGCCAACATTTGACGATTTAAAATTTCGGGGTACAGGGGACCCAATTTTGGGTGTAGCCAATCCAGAATTTAGGTCCCCACAGAATTCGCCGCAATGAAACTATAGTCGACTCGAATGTTTGCCGTATAATGACGAGGAAACATTTCATTTATTCCACGTACTGAAGCATATGAGGGGGCGAGGGTGAAAAACTGCCTTGTGGCAGCTTGACAAGCTCACTCCCCCTGATAAATGAGTTCAAGGGCAGGGAGCACAAGAGTTGCGTCAAACATAAAACACAAGTGTGGCCCATACAAATTTGCATGTAACCTCGGAATAGGTCATACTCCAACTAGCCTATATGTCTATTCTGGCCCATTTCAAAAATTGCAAATTTTGGATTTAAGTTCGCTAAATCTTAATAAATGCCATCCAAATTTGAAGGTTAGATTTCATTTGGCAATATTCTAATTAGGTTGTCTATTGGATTGGCGACTATCTTGTTAATCACACGTGCAATGGATTATCAACACTTGTTCGCACCCTCGTATGACAGATACTGTCCACGCACTCTGCCGGGACACATTGCCGAAGCGTTCTGCCGACGCACTCTGGTCATGCCATTCATGACACAAATGCTTTCCCTTCAAAAGACGAGAGGGGAGAGTCATTTTTGACTAGCTGTGTTATAGGTGTGCTTTGCGTAAGACAGTACCTGCGCCTAGTAATTGTGCGGTATGAACACACATTCAAACATATTGAGAGTAGTACAGTTGTTGAACCCTTAGTCATAATACTGGTGAAGAGTATGAGTTGCAGTAAAGCAATTAAATATCTGGCATTGCTCAAAGGGTCTCGGTGTTGTCGGAAACACAAAGCTGCTGTCAACTTGCAGTTCTTTCTGTTCGCTATAACGAAAAACCAGATGATGTAGGATGAACAAAGCAGTATCTTGTGTTGGAGCTCATTGAGCAGCCGGCATTCCCGAAACGGGTGAGATGGCCAATGTCGATGATGACATGGTGGTTGCTCGTTGATGTTGATGGAAGCAGGGCATAAAAACCAATAATGAAGACGCCAGTGGGGCAGCTGAAATAAAGCGAATGGCTCTTGCGAAGCTGGCAAGCCATACACGTGCCGCAAATGTCTAACCAGCAGTATCAAAGACACAATCAAGCGGACATTTTCAGCACACTTGGGTAACTGATTTGCACATCATTGTAAACAGAGCCTTTGATGAAGCACGGAAACGGTGGTCGATGGACATAGGCAGATGTCTGCCCACAGAAAAGGTGTTTACGGTGGTATAAACGTCCATCAGTAATGGAAGAATGGTGGGCTTGAGGACGATGTGACCGAGACAGATGTGCAGACGGCGTAGACAAAAAGGTTTGCGCTGAGAAAATTCAATGATCCTTAAGCTGATCAGAAAGCACATCGGTTGGGCCAAGTGCTTAAATATTGTGCGAGCACAGGAAGCCAGAGCACGAGCCTTTTTATAGCGGTCAACAGAAAATGTTGCATCGGTGCTTGTGGCCACGCGGTATATGACGTGAATATAGTACTTCTGTAGAAACAAAGCCCAGCGGTCTATAAGGAGACTGATCTTTCAGTGAGGACCGTAAGTAGGATGCGTTTCTTTGAAAAGAAATACAAGAAATACTCGCGGAATGAAAACTGTGTGCTAGGTGCCCCAGCTCGCCCGCTCTTAATACAATATTTAACGCAACCTAATTGTTAACGGGGAAGTGTAAGTGAACAGTGTCACAGAAAATATGGTTTTGGCGTTGTTTCCTTCCATTGTTGCATTGTCGTAACGTGGTAATGAGTTCCACCGTGCAACGCGCACAGGAAAGCCCTCGAATGTACTGCGCCATGACAGTAAAGATGGCACGTGAGGTTTATAAACAGCGTGCGGCAGTCACGGGGTAACCTGCTGCGCTGCCGCAGTTCGGATTGCGCTCAAGCAATATAAAACGTGCTTATAGTGTATGGTTTGCCGCACAATTTTATGCTTGTGATTAGAAACAAAATCCGCGTAATAAACAGGCTGTGTTAAAGGCTGAAAGACGCCTACATTTAAAGCTAAGCTTGAGTGTCCCCTCAATTTTTTTATGCAGCTACATCTGAGCGCCCCGAATAAAGGAAACGAATGCGTACAGAAACAAGAACAAATATCTTAAGTACACTCCGCGGTTTAAGGAAGGTGAACGACCATTCTTTAAATATATGCATTTTGTGGCGTTGAGATGTCCTTACCTGCTTTTTCATTAAGTGTGTGGCCATATCGAAAACGTAAATAATATTTATTTGATAACCTGGCAAGCTGAAATCTATTAGTTTACTCTTTAAATATAGATACTTGAAACTGAAACGGGGTTTTTAGCCAGCCGAAAATAAAATCAAAGAATACTGTTTAATAGGACAAGAAATACTAAGCATCTGTCACACATGTTACATGGAAAGCCGGTCTGCGCCATGAGGGAAGCGATGGGAGCGAAGTTAAAAGTAGAACGAAATTAATAGGTGCCGTATTAGAGCGCTAGGGAGTAAGTTAAACAACCTGGGGATCTTTAGCGTGCGCTTTATTCTCAGAGCGAACGGTAGCGTTGCGTTTCGCTGCCACTGAAAAGCAGCCACCTGTGCTCGATTTCAAACCCGGGTAATCAATCCTTTTCAGTATCCTAGCGCCTTAATCACTAACTATCATAGCGCGGATAACAAGTATTACACATACTTTATTTCTCTGTTTGAAAGTACCGGTTATATTACCTCTGTGACTCAAAACGTTTGTCCACCGTGTACGCTTTTATTCAGTGCTCGTCACTCAGATAAATCACTGCCTCGGGACTTGATCTGGCCACCTCAGAATGTATTGCTCGCTACTGGTCGCTCCATCCAAAAGAAGAAAGAAGCCGCTTTACTTTATGGCACGCAGTAATATACAGTGACCCATCGCATCGAACAGCGCGAGAAAACTTGGCCACAGAGGAAAAGGTGATAAAGGACGAGCGCTGACTGTCAACTAACTTTATTTGCAGTGGTAGTTATGCCCACGATCGAAAGAAATCACACAAAACGAAAAACATGATTTATCGACACTCCAAAATGCAATACAGGACGTTTTAATGTCGGTTAAGAAAATGTGTTTGCTGATTCACATGTCTCAATGTTTTGTGATATGAGATGAACCAACCTTTGCGTCCTCTTATCGAAATGCCGATACAATACTCCTGTAGTTCCAATAATGTTGAGCACTCCTTGACGCGAGGCTATGAGCTTTGCTACTGGCGTTGTTTCCGTGCTCTTGAAGGGATACGATGAGGTGTGGTCCTGTCTGGCCTATAAAATTGGCGCCATAGGAAAGGACAGACTAGTAGCCGATGCATTTGGTGCATTCAACATAGGCCTCTTCATGGCTTGTAGTTTAGCCGCTACGACAATCACGATTCGCATATTCTACCTTGCGATACACGGATGGGCATATGGGTGCCAAATTCATCGGAGCAGAGAGAAACACATCTACATAATATCCCTTAGCCATATTCTTCAGACCATTTGGGAGGCTCTCAATATATGGGATAATTGCGAATTTCCTCTTAATACAGTTGGTTTGCCGGAAACGATTTGCCTGTGTTAATTTCACTTCTTTCATCCTTCCTACGAGATGCGTGCTAACAGTTGTTGTGAGTAGCGTGCTTCCTTTAGTCTGCTGTCCTGAGTCAGAAGCTGCTACTCATCAAGGGAAAACATGTCTTCTGCAAGGCAAAATTTAGCTATATAGCTCCTAATTATCTTGGCATGCCCTGAGTTAAAACTGTGCATCAACTTGGTGGACCTTTTTGGGATTTGAAACCTAGGAGTGAAATTAAAACTTTGCTACCACTCACTGGGGGGCTGCTTAATACCGCAAATGATCTTCAGCCGAACGCCCATCGGTGGTGCGCTCAAATGTATAAAATATTAGAAATACGTCATTACGGCGACATTATGATTGTGACACTATGGTTGGCGGTAGAGAGACATGAGTGATCGTTAACGAATAATTGGGCTCGTACGCATAAAAAGCTTTTCAAATTCTACTCCGTTTAATTATATAGTCGCATCATCGGCATTTGTGGGCCCAAAATGGTACAATTCGTTTTTCAAGGGTGTGCGCATCTGGCGAACCACTGGTCGTAGACTCATGCGGTGGTATCAAACGATTCGTATCTGTGAGACGATGAATAATAGCTTAGAATTTTGCATTTCAACGCCTAAAGGCGGTGGCTGAATTTTTTTATCCTTTAAAAGAAGAAAATAAAGTCTCCTTTCAAGGGGTGTGATGTTGCCTTACGAGTGAATGGCAATGCTATTCCACCCTTAGACAGTATTAAAAACATAATGCTGCGCATACAAGCTAATGGAAAAATCACTGATACAGTCATGAGACTTGAGGTGAGTACCAGTTAGACGTACTGGGTATTCAAGTGCATCTTCAACAAACATGCGGAAATAGCGGTCAATCTTTTCACATCGGTTCAGGCTTTTGTCATAAGCCGTGAGCTATAGGTTGCGCTTTAACTTAAACTTAGCAAAATACAAAAAAGAAAACAACAAAATTCAAATCATAATCAGACATTGATTAAATTAACACTACTTATTCCCACAAACACCGCGATGTTAACGCTACTTAAAGTAGGTATTTACAACATTCTGAATAAGCTTGTAAAAGCGGCATCAACATCCGAGACATCTAATTAGGAAAACGAAGGATACTTATTGAGCGCTTGTGGTTCGAACACTGCTAGCGTTCATCAGTTCAGTTCAGTCGTTCAGTCGTGTCCGACTCTTCATGACCCTATGAACTATTTCACGCCACACTTTCCGGTCTCTCACTATCTTCCTAACAATACATACCTTCATCTGCAGTGCCTCCAGGATGCCATCTAACCATCGCGTTCGCTGCCTGCCCCTTCTCCGGCGACCGTCAACCTTCCCAACATCAAATCTTTCTCCAGCGACTCCTCTCTTCTCATCAGATGACCAAAGTAGCTGAGCTTTAACTTTAGAATTTGACCCTCCAATGAGCAGTCAGGGTTTATGGTCGACAATATCGACTGATTTGATCTTCTGGCAGTCCAAGGAATTCTCAAGAGTCTTCGCCAGCACCACAATTCAAACGAGTCAATTCTTCGGCGGTCAGCCGTTTTCACAGTCCAACTCTCGCATTCATACATCACAACTGGAAAGTCCATAGCACGAGTTATACGGATCTTGGTTGGCAGACTAATGTCTCTGCTCTTTACTAGGCGGTCAAGGCTAACCATTGCTCTCTTTCCCAGAAGCAGGCGTCTCCTAATTTCATGGCTGCAGTCTCCTTCCGAGGTAATCTTGGAGCCCAAGAAGAGAAAATTTGTCACAGCTTCCACTTCTTGTCCATTGATGCTCCAGGACTTGATAGGGCAAGACGCCATGATCTTTGTTTTTTTTAATGTTCAGTTTATGCCTAAACTTCTCACTCTCTTCTTGTACGCGCATCAGGAGTCTTTTGAGTTCCACTTCACTTTCTGCCATTAAAGTGGTATCATCCGCATATCTAAGGTTGTTGATACGTTTTCCAGCAATCTTCACTCCAGCTGAAGACTCGTCCAGACCGGCCTTCCTCATGATGCACTCTGCATATAGGTTAAATAGGCAGGGCGACAGTATGCAGCCTTGCCTCACTCCTTTCTCAATCGGAAACCTATCAGTAAGACCATGCCCAGTTCTGACTGTGGCCTCCTGTCCTTCATACAGGTTCCTGAAGAGACAGATGAGGTGAATTGATACTCCCATCTCTTGGAGAGCTTGCCACAATCTGCTGTGATCTACGCAGTCAAACGCTTTCGTATAATCAATAAAGCAGAAATAGATGGGTTTCTGGAACTCTCTTGCTTTTTCCATGATCCAGCGGAGGTTGGCAATTATGTCTCTAGTTCCTCTGCCCTTGCGAAACCCAGCTTGCACTCCCCGGAAGCTCCCGATCCACATACTGCTGCAGCCTACCTTGGAGGATTTTCAACATCACCTTGCTAGCATGCGAAATAATCGCGATCGTGCGGTAGTTGGAACAATCTTTGGCACTGCCTTTCTTTGGAATGGGGATGTAAACTGACCTCCTCCAATCCTGTGGCCACTGCAGGGTTGTCCAAATCTTCTGACATAATGTATGCAGAATGTTAACAGCGTCATGGCTGAGGTTTTGAAGCAACTCAGCTGGAATGCCATCAGTTCCGCTGGCTTTCTTCTTAGCAAGGCTGGCTAAGGTCCATTCAACTTCACTCTTCAGGATGCCCGACTCGAGATCAGTAATCACAACCCTCTTATGTTGGGTTTGCACATTCGGGTTCTTCTTGTACAGTTCTTCTGTGTATTCCTGCCACCTCTTCTTTATCTCTGAGGCTTCAGTGAGGTCCTTGCCTCGTTTGTGCTTTATCACGCCCAGCTTAGTACAGAAGCTTCCTTTGATATCTTTGATTGCCTTATACAGAGCTCTTGTGTTCCCTAATTGGCTGTTGTCCTCAACTTCTTGGCACTGTATGTTCAGGAAGGCCTTCTTATCTCTCCTTGCTATTTTCTGAAAATCCGCATTGAGAACCTTGTATCTTTCTCTTTCCCCCATAACTTTTGCCATCCTCCTTTCCTCAGCTATTTGCAAAGCCTCTTCAGATAACCGGTTTGCTTTCTTGTATTTCTTTTGCTTTGGAACTACCTTAGTAGCAACTTCTTGTATTATATCACGAACATCAGTCCACATCTCTTTAGCTCTCTGTCTTCTAGATCTAATTCTTGAAATCGATTCCTCACTTCCACAGCATATTCTAATGGAATTTCATCCAGATCATACCGGAAAGGCCTTCTAGTTTTCTGCTTATTCCTCAATCGAAGCTTAATTTTGGCAACAAGAACCTGATGATCGGTGCCACAATCGGCCCCAGGCCTTGTTTTTACTGCTTGTATAGCGCTTCTCCATCTCTGCCGGCAAAGAATATAATCGATCTGATTCCTGTACAGACCGTCCGGTGAAGTCCATGTGTACAGGCGCCTCTTGTGCTGTTGAAAATGAATATTGGCTATGGTCAGGTTGTTTTCTTGACAAAACTCTACTAGCCTCTGTCCAGCTTCATTTGGCTCGCCAAGACCGAACTTGCCTATAATTCCGGATATTTCTTCACTCCCGACCTTAGCATTCCAGTCTCCTATGAGAAAAACGACGTCTGATGATGGGGTGCGGTATAAAAGGCATTGTAGGTCCGCATAAAATCTCTCAACGTCATCTTCTTCAGCAGTAGGGGTCGGTGCAAAGACTTGGATAACTGTTATGTGTAAAGGGTGACCTTGGATCCGAAGTGAAATCATTCGGTCGTTTTTGGGGTTGTACCCTAGCACTGCTTTGCCCATTCTTTTGTTTACTATGAGAGCGACCCCATTCCTTCTCTGGGATTCGTGCCCAAAATCAAGGCATAATGGTCGCCGAAGTTAAATTCTCCCATTCCGGTCCACTTGAGCTCGCTGATACCCAAGATATCAATGTTCAATCTGTCCATTTCTCGCTTGACGACATCCAGTTTACCTTGCGTCATAGATCTCACATTCCATGTTGCTATGTGATATATCTCCTTGCAACATCGGACTTTCCGGTCGCTTCCCGCCACATCCACAACTGAGCGTCCTTTTTTCTTAGCCCAGCCGCTTCATTCGTCCTGGAGCTACTAGGAATCGCCCTTTGTTCATCCCCAGTAACTTGTGGGACGCCTTCCAACCTGGGGCGCTCATCTTCCGGCGCCATATCATTATTGGTATTGTGACTGGCCAAGGGTTTTCTTGGCAGGAAATACTGGAGTGGGTTGCCATTACCTTCTCCAGTGAATCACATTTTGTCAGAACTCTCTGCCGTGACCTGTCTATCTTGGGTGGCCCTGCACAGCAGAGCTCACGACTTCATCGAGTTTCGCAAGCCCCTCCGCCACGACAAGGCAGTGATCCATGAAGGGGGCTAGCGTTGATAGCGGACAGGTAATTTACCTGGTGCAACTAAGGATAGACAAAAAAATTGCACCTCTGACAGGTAACATGAATCCGCTATTTAATTACGGCAGACGCAAAAAATAGGGCTGTGGCCTTATAGGACAGATTTCAAGTTAGATTGGTGACCTGAAAGCCGACACTGCCAAATACTATAAGAAGGCGGCACACGCAACTCTAGTGCTTCATAATTGTTGTAATCCTGTCTCGTACTGTACCATTAATATAATAAGTGCAGCGAAGGCAGATCTATTTGCCATTGCTCCAGCTTAACACAAAACTATACATGTGTGATAGCGGCCCTATGGCAGCCATTAGAAATTATCATATGAACATAATCTTTGGTGCATTCACGAAAATCTCAAAAGAAGGGCAAGAGCGAACAGAGCAAATTGCGCTGATCTCGTTCCCGGCTCATCTTTGCCCGTTGGGAGAATGCGCATGCGATCGACCGAAGGTTCACTTACCGGTCGGGTCGTGAACTCACATTTCACGAAATCATTTCTTATTACAAGCGTGGTCTTGAAATACATCGAGCAGCGCACATAAATCTAGCCGAACAGACGAAATCACGTGGAGGAAATCGAGGTTGGTGAAAAAATTGCGCCGAATCATATCGACCACATGAAAGGAACAAGACAAGATACAGGTTATTTATCAACTCAAATATGCATTATCTACCCAAAAAGATGTGTTAATGAAGGAAAATTTACATTCGGCGTTTCCCAAATCCTCATCTGTAGAGTAAATGGAACTCAGAAGTGTTTAATTCATATGGTCGGAACCTGCCCATCATATACCGACCAGAATAACACCGTAGATATCTGGGAGAGTTTACTACCCAACCTTGAAGCAGAAGAGCACCGTAGAAGAACGGAAATGTGAGCTAGTTGGTGCATTGCAAAATCAAAAACCAGCGCCGCTTCTTGAGACAAACCGAGGAAGAGGAAGGCGATTGTCCGTTATTTTCTTCCTGTGCCTTCACGTTTTACGATTACAAACACAGCTTTATATGCAAAAGCGTCGCTGATTGCACTGCCAATTCGTGGTGTCAGGACCGTGCACACCCTTTGAAGAGGGTGGCGTTACAAGTGATGAAGTATATGCGCTTAATCATGCCCGCAAAAAAAAAAAACTAAGAAATTCGGATGCGGCAGTAAAAGCCAGCGTGCGTGTCGTCCTTCCCGCTAGGAATGCTAAGTACGTTGGGAAGCGCTGCATTTAAACCTATTGAATAATAATGTACATAAACATAAAAAAGTCGATGAGAACAACCTGGAGCAATGTGGAAGCAGAGGTGAGTGTTGTAATCATTATGTGTACACAACGGCGCATCCTTAATGAAAAAGAAAATGACAAGATCATGTCCTGCCGACCCCCTGCTTAACAAAAGGACAGATCCTTCTTCACGGCTAAGAGCAAAGTTCTAAGTATGGATTGCAGCAGCGGATAGCGGCAAGAAATAAAGATTAGAAGATTTCGCTTCATTACTCCCTTGATATCAAACATAGCCTAGATTTTCCAAGACAGACAGGGAATGGGGAACGTAAACTTGAGAAATAAACGGCGTGTGCCTTTATCGCGTGTAAACGACTTGCGGCACACCGTATGCATATTTACTGGCGCGCACGGCACCGCTGTCGCCCCGTCACAAATCTCCGCGTACTTTTATTTTATGAGTCAGCGTATCATTTTGTACGCCGAAGTGTGGGCGTAACGGTTCCTCACTAAGTCTGCGGCGGCAAATCGGTGTCCAAGCCCAAACTTCATCTGGCTTGTACGTTACGTCCCACCATCTTAAGTTGTAGCGACGGTTGTCCGTAGGCGCTGCCGGGGACGTCCTCGGGCTTCCTCTGCGTGGGGTGGCGACGTCGGGGCTGGCCTAATCGGCCAGATGCAGAAAGATTGCAACAGAAGTGGTCATAGGCTCCATGCCACGCACAAGTTGGAACGGCCTCATCATGCTTTTCTCCTGTACAGAGGACTTCCGACTTCTGCTCTTTCCTGACCCACTACCCGCAATCCCTATTTTCCCCAATACAGTTTATCAATCAAATCAATCCTCTAAGCTCATGTTGGGATAGATAAGTACCATGTCTTCTGCTGGACGTCTATGTGCTTGGCAAACGTGCATGCGATAGTTTTGTTCAGACTTTCTGCAAGTTTATTTGTCTGTAGATGTCATGCAGATGGCTTCTGATGGTTTGTCTGGCTGTAGTTCAAGATAGGTTGCGTGAATTCTGCCGTAAACGCTGTTCACCGTTCCGCAATGAGTACTTCGAAGGCGCCGTGTCGTAGATGAATTCGGCGAAAACATTAGGAAATCTGGACCGGTTCCATTCGCCAGGGCTTTTCTTCAGCGCAATATTTACGGAAGTCAGTTTTAATAATAATGAGAGACGAGGTGAATATTCTGATCAATCTAAATGCTTTGTGAAGGACGGCTTGGAGTTCACTAGTCGTGCTAGTTGAACAGGGGCACCATACGTCACTCAGGACTAAAGGATGTTTTAACGTAATGTGCAAAGTCAGTGGCTAAAAATGGACTATAATAGTTCTCCTGGATTCAACATTACGTGCCTGTAAACCCGAGATGCCCTGATGTTAGCTCACCACGGCAAAACTACAGGATTTGTTATCTGAGAACTTTGGGATAACCAGAATGTATGTGGCCCTTTTAGATGCAAAGGTGTTTATAAGGACGTTGGTTCACAACTCGAGGGAGAATAACTGAAGTTTGAACACTGCAAGAGATAAATGGTGTGGAAAACCAGTTTCCTCCCCTGTTGCCGCGGCCGATTACTACCACTCCGGCGAGTGTCCTGGCAGCGCCGGCTGGGAGAGGAGGCAAATACTTCCTTTTGGGGGAAGGAGAACCAACGATGGATGCGCCACCAAGACGTCTACGCCGGTTCCCGCGAGAAGACGAGATGGAGCTTCTGGGGCCATTCGGCAACGCGAGCTGTCGCCTCCCGCCGCCTCTCCCGGGAAATTCCGTGGGATAGCGGGCACGGAGCATGAAGCGCACACGGGAGGACCCGTCGTGCACAACCGCTCGTCCTCTGGTCCCCAACGGTGAAGCGACCGGTAATTACTGCACGCTCTCGCCGCCTCCCGCGGCAAACGCCGTGCTATGGCTTTGCCCGCAGAATGCGCCGCGCCCGGGAGATCCCGGCCGCCATATTCACGCCGAGTGCAAATGTCTGCCGCCGAAGTCGTACCCCCATTCACCAGCCGGTGAGTCAAAAGCCCTTCTTACGTAGCCTTGCCCTTCATAGAAAAACCTTGTTGACGTATAGCTAGCCGGCATGCTCTGTATGATTTACGATAGCATTCGAGTATTAACGACGTGTCGTCCCCGTCATTCGTTCCCTTTGTTCCCTCCGCGGGTCGCTAGCGAGAATGCTGCATCCGCGGAGTGGCGACGGGGCGAAATTCCGTCCCCTCATACCACAACATTGGGTCTTGCCTTCAAAGTAATCAACTTGATATTTCAACTGAGGTTCCGAGATCTGGCACTTTGTGAAACAGCTGTGCTGACACTGTTGTTTCCTTCATATTGTTACGGATGATCAAGGAAAAAGAAGCGGACAGTGGCGCGGACAGGAGCGCTTGCGCTAGACGCGACAATTCATTCAACGTCATCTCACTGTCATCGACTATCTCTCTGTCGCCTGTTCTCCTGTTTTCATTGGCTCGCCGCTTCGTAACATTTGGTTGGAGATGATGGGTACTTCATTATCACCCCCTCATCCTGGTCCGGAGCTTCGATGCCCTACGACTTCTTGCGCCGTCGGCTGAAGTTCGGGAGGCATAGCACGGCAGTTCCCCAGCCTGCCGGACCCAGCAAGATCTTGCCGTTCTTCCACCCCGTCCCCCCGCCTCGAACACAAAACACGAAGAAAGGGGAGACAGACCCGAAGCGCCACCCAGTCGGAAAAAACTACAGAACATTTTCTGATGTTACGACAGAATTTCTGTGCGGTTTTTGACGGGAAATCTGTTGTGACAACAGAGCATGCTGTAGTGACATCAGAAATTTCTGTAGTTACAACAGAAAAGAGCCACAGAACTACAGACAAGAGAAATACACTACAGAAAAACTACAGAACTACAGAAAAGTACTACAGAACTACAGAAAAATCTGATGGTAACGACAGAACTACAGGATATTTTGTCGTATTTTTGGCGCAGTTCTGTAGTTTTTTTCGACTGGGCACACATGACCACAAGACACTAGAACAGACCCGAACGGTCATATGTGACCCCACTGACCAGACGTGCCGACCAAAGATCCCACGACCTAAGACACTGCTATACTTCAAGACACCTCCCCCCCCCCACCTATACAATGCGTTGCGTGCCTTGGCCTACGCCATCGAGTCGTGGTAACGTGTGACCCGAGAGTGTCTTGGGCTAAAGTTCATCGGGAATCATCGTGCCGGCAAGCCGTTGTATTCTTTCTTCTTTCTCGTCTTTCTCAGGAATCCAGACACGCCCATCAACATGGCATTGAATCATCAACATTGGCAAACGTTCTCGTCCACGATCGGGACGATCGCTCGCTGGCCCCGGGTCATGTTACGGACAATCAAGTAAAAAGAAGCGGGAAGTGGCGCGGACAGGAGCGCTCGTGCTAGGCCCGGCAACAATTCGTTAAACGTCATCTCACTGTCACCGACCATCTCTCTGTCCTCTGTGCTCCTGTTTTCATTAGCTTGCCGCTTCATAACCATATTAATGGCGGATCCTGTACCAAGAGCAGGTCGTTGCCGTTTTGTTATGCGACGCTTTGACGGGGTCTCGTGATAAACAATCTACATTTCAGTGCATGGGAACAGAGATATAGACCGCAATGATGAGAAATTTGAAGGCGCAGGTCTATCGAGCGAAGCAGCCGGAGTGATATTTTAAGTTGGCGAGCAAGCACAGAGTGTAGTGATCGCTCCAACCTTGAATGGTCATTAATACATGTTAGTGCGAACTTTTGACGCAGCCCAGATAATGACAAGATAATTTTTTTTTCTCCTCGAAGAGTTGACATCAGTTTCCGAGACTCCACGGCTAGCGTATGCTGTTTTTCAGTCCCTCAATTACATAGCCATATTGACACAGCCATATTGCTGCGTTGCCTAGGCAACGCAGCGTGCATCTGGATAAAATTCTGCTTCGACGGTGCCTTCAAAGTGCCCGAGGAAGGAGGAAACGAGAGTTGCGTAAGTACCGTAATGACTGCGCTTGCGGCGTTCCCATTCCAACATAATGCAGCCTTTTTAAGTTCCAGAGAAAGAAGACTACTAAAATGAAGCGCCCTGGTTCGAACCCGACCACTCGTGGCTGAATTTAAAAGCAGGTGAAACAAAAAGTCGTATGCGTGTGTGTGCTGTGAAATGACAGGGCACTTTAAAGATTCCTACGTTGCCGAAATTAGTCCGTACTACTTTAATACGCCACAACTTTCCTTTTACCTGCCTTCTCTTAAGGTATGGTTTTGGTGTCCACGGAACAGTAGGGAAGCGATTTAACCTTCCGTTTCCTGTAATCCAATTTGTTAAAATGATTATGTTATTCACAAAATATTACAAATCAGAACGCTTTTAAGCCGGTACATTCATTTTGATGGTATCTATCCAAATAGTCACTAGACATTTTCGCTTCATTTTACGTCGGGCTCAAACGAGGGGAACACAGAATCTAATGAATTAGCTCAAGCACGTTTTCTGCTTGGAAAATATACTTGCCTTGTGGTGACACTGGTTGAAAACACGTCAAGCACGCTGCAGTCACTATGTATGAACGCAGTCGCGCCATGAAGAGAAATTTGATGTAAAATGTCTCCGTACAACAAAATCAATATTGTAAGTGTGCCACAATGTGACATTTTATACTAACGAATTCCGATCATATATCAAGTAGATTAAAAAGCACCCTGACGGTGACGTTTATATTGGCGCTTCGTGGGTGTATGTTTTTGAGAATATATAAGCCGCGTTTTTGCGGAAGAAAGCGCAATAACTAAACGCAATATGACAGTCACTGAAAGCTAGCAAATATATATCTCTCGTCTTATAATGCTACTGTTTACAAAACAGAGATTGCCAATACAAATCGATTTTGCTCAATATGTAAATATCAGCCTTTCTAGCAGCAAAACGTAGAACTTGCTCAGTTACCAAAAAAGCATATCTATCTACATGGTGCCTTGCAGTTTGCTTTCATGCGCCTTTACAATTCAGTTTTGGAGAACGCGTCACAAAAGCAAGATTTGTACGAGCGCAGAGGCTTTGCCCTTTTCCGCCTTCTTGCATGCCATCAGCTTTCGAATAATAAACATCTATCTCGCTTAATGCGTTGCAAAAAAGAGAAAATATTTTGCTAAATGTCAGCAGCTGCCTGCAGCTTCGAAAGCACGTAGCAAGTGTGCTGTTCAATATTCTAGCTTGTCGCATATTTTTCACAAGAGGGAAAAATGGATTTCTCGTCTCGAAGATTCGCACTGCGAAATAAATATAGCGAGTTAAAGAAACAGGCCTCTCTGTGTGATTCTCAAATGCATGCTTGTTTATTTATTTATGTATTATACCTCAAAGGTCCCTTGCCGTTATATTACATGAGGGGTGTGCAAACATGGCAAAATATATTTATGAGGGAATGCTTGAAAGGTGAGCTTCGATTGAAGTCTTGAAGCGTGGCAGGTGACTCATGGTGGCAATATGGTCAGGTAGGTGATTCCAATCATTGGCAGTGCGAACGAAAAATGCGTTTTGGTATGTGACAGTGCGCGTACGCGGGAGATATACAGTGTGGGGGGGGGGGGGGGAGGTGTATTTCGGGAATAGCGGTAGGGTGGTCTGATTACATCGTTGGCAGGAGGCAATCAGTGATAAAATCTATAAAAAAGAATGAGACCGGCAGTTTTGCGACAAGATGACAGGGGGGTATGGCTAAGCTGTGCTTATAATGCTGTAATACTGCTGCTGTAAGAACAATCCGATAAAATAAATATAGCGGCGCGGTTCTGAATGGACTCGAGGATTGTTATTAGGTTACTGTGATGAGGGTCGAAAATAGCGCTAGCATATTCTAGTTTCGAACGAATTAGGGTCTTGCAAGCAAGTAATTTAAGAAAATGTGCACGTGCCAGATTACGACGTCAATAGCCAAGCTACCGGTTAGCAGAGTTAATGATGCTGTTAACATGACGTGTCTAGGTTAAATCATTAGAGATATTGACACCTAAACACTTGCAGGAGTCAGAAATGGCAACAGGGTTGTTGTTCATGTAATAAGTAGAAGCGACATAGTTACGGCGGCGGTGGAATGATAGCTGGAAAGTCTTAGTTACATTAAGCGTCATGATCGAATGGTCACACCATGCTACCACTTTGCTAATATCTTCTTGTGGGCCTGAAGTATCTGCGTGATTTGTTATTGGTCGGTATATGGCACAGTCATCAGCGAATAGGCGAATTTCGGACGAGATGTTATAAGGTAGGTCATTGATATATATTAGGGAGAGGAGAGGCCCAAGGACAGATCCTTGGGGTACTCCAGAGAGGACGGGAGACATCGGAGAAGAATGAAAGTTTGCGTACACAAATTGTTTTCGATTAGCCAGGAAACCGCGAATCCATTCCACCACGGGCGGATAGAGATTAAGATTAGAACGTTTACGCATTAGGCGCTTATGAGGAACCTTATTAAATGCCTTTTCAAAACCCAATAACAAGGCGTCAACAGGAATGGGCTTGGGGAGCGGGAATTTAGACGGTGCATCACTAGGTTGAGTGAGCTCAACTTGAGCACCAGAGCTGTACCGGATAACATGATGCAACGACAGACAATCGTGGCCGATGATGATTAGGATGATGAAAACGCTTATTGAAAGCCAAATTGGCTTAGATTAAGGGAAGGCTGATCGGGTCCCTAGTCCGGGACACCGTTGGTAACAGCCGCTGTCCGTGCTCTTTCGACGACGGCTCACTGTTCCTCGACGTCCTAGCTGGACAGGGCTATCACCCAGCCTTCCCACGTTGCCTGATTTGTTATGTCAATACTGGTATTTTGTTAACAAGCCCATACCATATGGTATAAGTTTGACTACTGGCCAGAAAACGTGCACAGCACCAAAAAGGACTCAGGCTCAATGGCGTGAAGTGTGGCTGGATTACTAAATTAGCACCTTGAAAGGCAGACATTCCCGAAGCCCGCTAAGGGTCTTAGTAAGTCAGAAGAGTGTCACCTTCGAAGGTTACAAACTAAGTCATTTAAAAATTTCGGTCGAGAATGACGTAATGATAACACGTTGGGTGGATGACGAATTCGATTATGCACCAGGACTTTTTGACGTGTTAGTTGGTACATGATCTTGATTTTTATAGCGCTGAAGAAATACCACAGGAAGAAAGACACTTTTGTGGCGCTTCTGGCCTATGTGTCTTTCTGTGGTGTTTCTTCAGCGCTATAAAAATCAAGTTTAAGCACAAGGCACCAGTAATGATGACGCGAGCAGTGCAGATAGTTGGCGGCTGTATACTGCGGATGAGTGCCGTAGGAAGCAATAGTCCCGTGAGAGGCGTACTCATCTTTTGGAAGGAGCGGGATAGTTTTCTGCTGATGACAGATACAGCGACACCTTCACAGACGAACACCTTTAACGATATTATGAGCACCTTCAACAATGGCAGCAATAACATTTTCGTAAGGAAGAAGACTTTAAAGTTCTGTCGAGTACGCAGTTTATGCCTCGCGAGCTGCGGCGGTTAGTTTTCTGGCTCAGTTGGGGGTCATCGGCGCATTGATGAAATGGAGTGGCGACGCGATGAAGGCGAACGACGAGGGGTAAAGTCCATATTGCCGCGAAACCTTCAAAATTGTATTTGTTTCTAAACAGCCGCCGGCATGCGGCCTTATCACTCTGATTCCTTATCGCGTATCAGTTCTGTTACCCCGTGTTTGTTCGTGCTCGTTGTCGCGATACGACGCGTTTTCTTTGTCGCTAACGATGCGCCGAGATCTGTCTCGAAGATTCCAAACACTTGCGTATGTTTCTACATTGTTCCAGGCTTTACTAGTAGCAGTTTGCGACATTATCTAGATTGTTCTGAGCAGCCTTTATATTGAGCGTTGGCGAGTGTGACGGGCATTCGTTGTTCAACGATCGATGAGCATGTTGGTTGTTATCGCCGCAGCCGAGTTGCATAGTTCTTTTGGGGGCGCAAGTCCGCCCAATAAAGAGTTCATTTCAGTACCATCAAGCCTGTGTCTTCTTTTGGTGTAGGCCTTGTCACCACTACGTTACAATATATTCAGTGGGCGCTGCTGGTGGACCCGGTGGGACTGGGAATTGGGGGACCAAATAAGGTAGCGCAGGCCATGCAGCGAAGTGCCCTAGATAGGCGGCGCCGGCAGCAGCGTGCAGTTGTGTGCTGCGGACGCGTGTTCCATCGCTCCTCCGATTGCACGTGGCTACCCGAAACGGATGGACTGGCGACAGCAGGAGCTTCCGAAGCGTCAAATAGATGATTTCTTTCTTATATTAACTTTATTTCGTTTTCAGCTAGTTAGATTAGGTGCAGCCTAAAGAATAGCTCTTTGTCCTAGCGGCCTGGTTTTTCGTGCTGGCAGCTAGGTTTTCTCGGCGTTCATTCTTTGACTATCTTGATTAGATAAATACTTCATGCTAGGCTGTTGGCATTCGCATACCTAATTGATTTTAACGCATGTTTGCTAGTCGTTTCTTGTGTCTTCTTTTGACAATTTTTATATTCTGAGAATTCGTAATAGATATAGTTCAGTCGATACATGCTTAAGATGTGCAATCAAAAGAAGGTAAAGTGTACTCAGTGTGAGGCGCAGGTTAATCTCAAGGAAACGCGTTTTGACTCTGTAGGTCAAGCGGAAGGCAGCGACTTTTTGTGTCGGTGTTGCGTGCTGAGTTCGCGTCTTGATAGATTTGATCAAGAAAGGGGCAGTTTAGTGTCTCGCGTGGATTATTTAGAAAGTGAAGTACGTTTGTCAAGGGCAGAAAATCAGAAGCTGCTTGGACAGCTTCCTCAAATTGATAAAAAGTGGCCGACTTTATCCTTGGAACCAACGAGGCCGAATATTCCAGTGCGGGCCACGTGGCTGGGACCAGCACTGGCATGGAAGGCATAAGCAAAATAGGTCAGGCGGACCCGAACCGACAGAGTTATTTAGAAGCAGCTACTAAGAAGCCAGAAAAAAAGGAAGAAGTAAGGAAGAATGAAAATCCCAGAGAGAAGGAAGGAGATAACCGAAAGCAGGAGCTAACAGTTGGGAGAGGGAGAGAGAAGGCCCAGGTGCTTATCGCCGGAGATTCTAACATGAGCAGGTGCAAGCGACATATCTTGGCACGTGTAAAGGGTGATAAGAGAGTGTTAGTTGGAGCCTTCCCAGGGAGCACAAGGAGGGCAGTGCTGAAAGAGAGTAAAAAAGGGCTGTTGAAAAATTCCTCAGAGCGCAGTATGGTGATAGTAGCCGCGGGACTAAACGACGTCCTAAATGGCGACGCTGCAGGAGTGGTGGAAGGTGTAGCTGAGGGAGTTGACTAGATCAGGGAGATAACACAGCAAGCGCAGATAGTTGTATGCACAGTACCGGAGGGGCTAGGATTGAACGGAAAGCTGGAAAAGGACGTGGTGACAGTTAATCAGGACATAAAAAAGTTAAGCCTGGAGAAGCGTTTCGAAGTGGTTGAGGTAAACAGGGAGGTGGATAAAGCAGGTTTTGGTAGGGCTTTTCATCGAGATGGCATTCATTTTAGCAGAAGGGTGGGAGCAGAGAACGGCTGGCGCCTGGCAACGAGGGGGTTAGCTTTTTTAGGGGATTCGCGAGGACTCCGTGCACAGAAGTAGTTAGAAGTGAAGCAGAAAGAAGTGCAATAACGGAGGCTGAGCCCCCAAAAATGGCAAGGAGGAGGTACAGAAAAAAGTACAAAAAAGAAATTTAACACTACGATCAGCTACATAAACATGCAAGGAGGTAGAAAAAGAGCGAAATGGCTAGAGATAGAACAGCAGTTGAAGGATGACAAAGTAGGTGTGTACGCTCTTGCGAGACTCATCTCAGGGATCTAGAAGATCCGCCGTTTATAGAAGGCTACATCTGGGAATGGTGCAACAGAACGAGAACGGAAAAAAAAAAGGGTGGAGGGGTAGGTTTGCTGATACACCAGGGAACAAATTGGCAAATAATTAAGTAATCTGGTAAAGAACATATCTGGGTTTCAGGAACAATTGCCGGCATAAGGAAGTGGCTAGGGGTAGTATATTTAGCAAGAAGACATCAATGCAGGCAAGAAAACAAGGATCTTGTTGAATGTATCAGTGACGATATAAGCCAGTTTGGAAACAGAGCCAATATTATTCTACTGGAGGACATGAACGGCAACATCGACGATCTGGATGGATACACGGATTGTAACGGGAAGCTACGCTAGATGTCTGTGAGCGACGCGATCTTGTTGTAGTAAATACAGAAACAAAACGTGAAGGCCAAATCACGTGGGAATTCCGCAACAGGCAGACGACCATTGACTACTGTCTAATGTCGCAGGAAATTTATAGCAAGGTCACAAAAATGGAAATAGACGAAGAAGGGGAGTGTAGTCTGGGAAGTGATCATAAACGTATTAGTCTGCAGATGGGGCCCTTGATGAAAAGAAAAATGAAACTTAGTGAAAACGTAAGCGCAAAATTAAACGACAATCAAATAGCGCAGATAGCTGCAGACATAGAGGAAGCAATAGGGAAACGCCTCATGGAAGTCTGGGATTATAACTACTCATAAGGTCGAACTACTCATAAGGAGGAAAATTAAGGAGATTAAAGTAGCAAACCGCTGGAATGGAAAGAGGAAGCCACGGAGCTGGTGGAATAAGGAAATCAGGGAAGCTATTGAACAACGACGGGCTGCTTCAAGGGAATCATCATCATCATCATCATCATCAGCCTGATTTTACCCACTGCAGGGCGAAGGCCTCTCTCATATTTCTCCACTTAACCCGGTTCTGTGCTAGCTGCATCCACTTGACCCCTGCGAACTTCTTAATCTCATCCGCCCACCTAACTTTCTGCCTCCCCCTGCTACGCTTTCCTTCCCTTGGAATCCAATTTGTTACCCTAAGCGACCATCGGTTATCCTCTCTTCGCACTGCATGTCCTGCCCATGTCCATTTCTTCTTCTTAATTTCCACTAGAATGTCGGTAACTTGAGTTATTTCTCTGACCCACTCTGCACGCTTTCTATCTCTTAATGTTACCCCTACCATTTTTCGTTCCATAGCCCTCTGGGTTGTCCTCAACTTAAGTAGAACTCTCTTGGTTAGCCTCCACGTATCAGCCCCATAGGTGAGTACAGGCAAGATGCAACTGTTGTATACTTTCCTCTTGAGCGATACCGGTAAGCTGCTAGTCATAATCTGCGAGTGCTTGCCAAATGCGCTCCATCCCAATCTTATTCTTCTTGATATTTCCTTTTCATGGTCCGGATCTGCGGTTACTATCTGTCCTAAGTAGACATATTCGCCTACTATTTCCAGTATATCGCTACCTAATGTAAACTGCTGTTCCTTCCCGAGGCTGTGGAACATTACCTTAGTCTTCTGCATATTGATTTTCAAGCCTACCTTTCTACTTTTTCTGTCTAGGTCATCAATCATTATTTGCAGTTCATCCCCCGAGTTGCTTAGCAAGGCAATGCCATCAGCAAATCGCAGATTACTGAGGTATTCTCCATCTACCCTTATCCCTAACTGCTCCCATTCCAAGTCTCTGAATACTTCCTCTAGACAAGCTGTGAATAGTACTGGGGAGATTGTGTCTCCTTGCCTAACACCTTTCTTTATGGGAATTTTGTTGCTTTCTTTATGTATAACTATGGTTGCTGTGCAGCCACTATATATATCTTCCAGCACTTTCACGTACGGCTCGTCTACCCCCTGATTTCGCAATGCCTGCATCACCGCCGAGGTTTCAACTGAGTCAAATACTTTTTCGTAATCAATGAATGCTATGTATAAGGGCTGGTTATATTCCGAGCATTTTTCTATCACCTGATTGATGGTATGGATATGATCGATAGTAGAGTACCGTTTCCGAAACCCTGCTTGATCCTTTGCTTGATTGCAGTCTAAGGTTGTCCTGATTCTATTAGCGATTAACTTAGTAAATACCTTATACGTAACAGACAGTAAGCTGATTGGTCTGTAATTTTTAAGGTCCTTAGAGTCCCCTTTCTTGTGAATGAGGATAATGTTTGCATTCTTCCATGATTCTGGTACCGTCGATGACACCAGGCACTGCGTATACAGGGTGGCCAGTTTTTCTAGCACGATATCCCCCCCGTCCTTCAGCAAATATGTAGTTATCTGATCCTCTGCAGCTAATTTCCCCCTTTTCATAGTTTCTAGTGCTTTCTTGACCTCGTCCTTCGCTACTGGTGGAACGTCTGATTGTTTTTCCCTACCGCCAATCTCATTACGGTCCTGACTACTTTGGCTACTGTAGAGATCTGTATAGAACTCCTCGGCTACTTTGGCTATCTTGTCCGTATTAGTGATGATGTTGCCCGCCTTGTCCCTTATCGCATACATCTGGTTTTTGCCTATGCCCAATTTCTTCTTTACCGCTTTAAGGCTTCCCGCGTTCTTACAGCATGCTCAATTTTCTCCATGTTATACTTCCTTATATCGGCCACCTTGCGCTTATTGATTAGCTTTGATATCTCGGCCAATTCGATCTGGTTTGTTGGATTGGAAGCTTTCATACTCTGCCGTTTCTTAACCAAATCTTTCGTCTCCTTAGACAGCTTATCGGTGTCCTCTCTAACTATCCTACCGCCTACTTCTACCGCGCACTCAGTAATGATATCTCGGAAATTATTGTTCATTGCCTCTAGGGTAATGTCGCCATCCTCAGTTCTTTTCTATTCTTTAGCGAGATCCTGAACTCTTCTGCCCTCCCCCTCACCGATAATTCGTTGATGGGTTTCTTTCTTACTAATCTATTGCGTTCCTTCTTCAGATTTAGGCTAATTCGGGACCTCACCATGCTGTGGTCACTACATCGAACTTTCTCGATTACCTCTACATCCTGCACAATGGCGGGGGTTGAACACATTATGAAGTCGATTTCATTTCTAGTCTCTCCGTTAGGACTTTTCCATGTCCATTTCCGGTTCTTCCGTTTGCTGAAGAAGGTATTCATGATTCGTAAGTTATTGCGCTCTGCAAACTCAACTAGTAACTCCCCCCTGCTATTCCTAGAATCAATGCCATAGTTACCTACTGCCTTGTCTCCTGCCTGTTTTTTCCCTACCTTGGCATTGAAGTCGCCTATTAGTACAGTATACTGCGTCTTTACTTTTCGCATTGCCGATTCTACATCTTCATAGAAGCTTTCAACTGCCTGGTGATCATAACTACATGTAGGTGCATAGGCCTGTACAACCTTCAGTTTATACCGCTTATTAAGCCTAATTACGATGCTTGCAACCCTCTCATTAATACTATAGAATTCATCTATATTACCCGCTATATACTTATTGACAAGGAAACCTACCCCTAGTTGTCGCCTCTCTGGTAAACCTCGATAACACAGTACATGCCCATCCTTTAGTACAATATATGCCTCAGTCGGCCTCCTAACCTCACTAAGCCCTATGACATCCCATTTCATGCCCTCTAGTTCTTCTAACAGCACTGCTAAACTAGCTTCACTAGCAAGGGTTCTAGCATTAAACGTTGCCAGGATCACTTTCCAATGGCGGCCTGTCCAGCGGAGCCAGGCTTTCTTAGCACCCCCTGCTGCGTCACAGGTCTGACCGCCGCCGTGGTCAGTTGTTCCGCAGCCGCTGGTGACTAAGGGCCGGGGTTTTATGGAGCTTATCATAGGAGGTTGTGGCCAATTACTGCACCAGGGTGGCCAACTCCTGTTCTGGTGAGGGAGTGCGTTGCCGGAGGTGTTTACCGGCATCAGGTCGCACCCGAAGCCTGTATATGCAATTCCATCGACACCCGGATTTTTTTTTTGTCATCCGGTGGAGAATTGCGCGGCACCGGGATTTGAACCCCGGTCCTCTTGCATGCGAGGCGGATGTTCTGCCGTTACGCCACTGCTGCACCATACTGCAAGGGAATACTGAGTGGCAAAGAAAGCACTGGTATCTCAGGAGGAAATCGACCAAAAATGGGAATCATATCGACAAAAAAACTTGAGGTGCAGGCCCTCGTCCAAAGGGAAATAAGGCGATTCACCGATCTCTGGATGACTGACATACACGATGCCTCTAGAGGCGGAGCAAGAAAATTCTGGAACCATATAGGCTGGCTAGGGAAGAATAATCAAGGAAAGCAGGTTCGGATTCCAGATAACGAGGGAAATTGTTTAAAGGGAGACAACGCTGTGTAGTACATTACATCAGTTATAGCCGAGTCATTTGAGACCGACGATTGGGTAATATCTGCAAATCAGGAAGCAACACAAGGTAGCAGAATACAAAGCAGCTTAGAATTGACCGATCTAAACTGGAAAAAGGCAGAAAAAAATATTCCTAAAAACACATCTACAGGAATAGATGGAATTCCGATCAAGCTGATTAATGAACTCGGTCCAAAAAGTAAGGAAACATTGTTAAAAGCTCTGGAAACAGTCATAACGAATAAGCGAATTCCGGACAGCTGGCGGCAGAGTAAAATGAATTTGATTTACAAAGGGAAAGGAGACAGGATGCACATAAAATCCTACAGGCCGATTACCAAAACATCTGTTATGTACAGGTTAGCCATGCAGGCGGTGAAATTAAAGGTGCAAGCATGGGTAGAAAATAACAAGATACTCGGAGAACTTCAGAACGGCTTTAGAAATGGTAGGCGCTTAGATGATAGCCTGTTCGTGCTTATCCAATGCATCGAAATATCTAGAGTGGAAAATAGACCTTTGTATTTGGCTTTCCTGGACATAAACGGGATGTACGACAACGTAAAAGGGAACTCCTGTGGAACACATTAAAAGAAGAAGGTATCGGTTATGAGATAATAGAGTTCCTACAGGAAATATACCGGGATAACAAAGTAGAAATTACGTGGGAAGCGATAAGAAGCGCGGAATATGTCAAAGTATGCAAAGGAATAAGACAGGGTTGTCCTCTATCACCGCTGGTGTTCATGCTTTATATGAGAAACCTAGAACGGAGGATACAAGACAGTAACCTAGGTTTTAACCTGTCATATAGATTAGGTGGAAAGGCGGTAGAGCAGCGCCTCCCCGGTTTGATGTATGCAGACGATATTGTGCTGCTAGCTGAGAGTCTGGAAGAATTGCAAACTCTAGTTAAGTATTGCGGAGACGAAGCGGACGCTCTAGGCTTCCGTTTTAGCGCAGTTAAGTCGGGTCTGGTGATTTTCAAAGGCTTAACTGATCAGGGTCCTAAAATACAAGGCCTTGAAATACCCAGAGTAGCAGAATATAAATATCTTGGTGTATGGGTAAACGAAGGACTGGCATACATTGGAAAGCATGAGCAATCACATAAGGCCAAAGGGCGAAGGAATGCCGGGATAATGAATCATAGGGCATTGTGGGGATACAACCGGTATGACGTTTTGAGGGGTATTTGGAAAGGGATTATGGTGCCCGGACTTACTTTCGGAAATTCAGTTTTGTGCCTAAAACAGTCGACATTAGAAATAAATCAGAGATCCGTTGTGCGATTAGCACTAGGTGCCCACGGCAAAACCACAAATGAGGCGGTACAGGGAGATATGGGCTGGGCATCTTTCGAAGTACGGGAAGCTCAGAGTAAAATATTATATGAGGAACGCCTGAGGAAATTGGACACTAACAGATGGGCAGCTAAAGTATTTATATACCTGTACTTAAAAAGCGTTGACTCACAATGGAGGAAAAGAACTAGGAAACTAACTAGTAAGTATGCTAGTCACAAGGACGGAGAAATAAAGAGCATTATGCAACAGGTGAAAAACACAGAAAGTAAAAATTGGAAAAAATCGATGGTAAAGAAACAGAGTGTGGAATTATACCGAAAGTGGAAAATGCAGATCAGGAAGGAAGATTTCTTTGATAAATCAAGAGGCAGTGCCCTACTTTTTGAAGCTAGAGCAGGGTGCCTTAGAACACGCAGCTACAAAAAGGAATTTAACAATGGAGATGACGCATGTGCTGTATGTGATAACTCCAGTGAAACGATTCAACATATTATACTTGAATATAATGGTATCCATCCGAAAGTTGATGCAGGCGCAGTCACTGTTCCTGCAGCTCTAAGGTTCAGAGCTACCTGTGGGCGGGTGAATAAACCAGCAGTGGAAACTAACAAAAAACGACTGGAAGATTGCTGGCTTAAAAGCAGAGAAGTGACATAATGTTACTAATGTAGAAACAATAATTTAATAAATAAAATTGATAGTTTAGTTAACCAATCTAAATCAATAATTAAGATATAGATAGAAAAATGAGCATCATAGCTACTGCTATCACCCCGTTTCAAAGGGGACGCTCCTATATTCCATCCATGCATTCCATCCATCCATCCAGCTGGCCTCAGCGCAGTGGAAGCATAATGGCATATTGTTGGCAGACCGCCAGGCGTTCCACTTCCTGGGACTTGGTGGTCGTTGGTCGGCTTGGCGGGTGGGGGCGAAATAGCGGCTTTCAGGAACAGGACGGTAGCGGCGAGGGCTTGGAAAGTCATCACGTCGGGGCGCAGCGCGGCGTAATGCAGCAGGGTAGTTCATCGATGTTGCCTGTTGTGCTGGAGCCGTCGAAGCTGTCACTTGAGGAACACCCCCAGCACCTGCTTGACTTCTTCACGGACGACGTCCGCGAGTGTCGCCAACTGGGGTTGTTAAGGCGATGATACCAACCGGCGAAGCTCTTTCAGGACGACTTCGCGTATAAGTTACCTGAAGTCATTAGTGGTGGTCGCCGCTTCTATGGGGGCTACGTTGAGTTGTGAGCAGTTATACTGTTTACGGGGGTCGAGGTTTCGTTCTATTGACGACGCTTCCCTTTCAAATTTGGTCATGGTTTGCGGGGGGTTTCTCACAAGGCTGCAAAAAAGGGATTGTTTGACGCCTCGCATAAAAAATTCACTTTCTTTTCCTCACTTACTTTAGGGTCTTCGGAGCGAAATAGGCGCTTCATCTGCGTAAATGAGCTCAGACGCAGTAGGGAGGTGGATCAGTGCCTCCTTGAGTTATCCGTGCCTTCAGCGTTGAAGATTTTGCTTCCAGCCAAATCCTCTCCCTTTACTGCCACTCCCTTTCCCAATAGGGCGTAATTCTGGATCCGCCTCGCGGCCACGTCGAGAAGTCATTTTCTAGCAGCATGGCCTCGGAGATCCGGAGGATGCTCCTCGCGCCAGTGAAGGAGCCGATCGCAGGCAACGTTCGTGATTTTTAATGGTCTTGAAAGTGTTTCAAACCACCAAAAAATAAAAAAAAAGGCTACGAATGCAAAAGCGTGCCTGAATATGTTTCGCGCGCGCGTAACGCATGTATTTGTATAGGGCGTAACGCTAGCGCCACTACACAGTCCCTCAAAGCAACAGACCGCCGATTTCAATACTACGAAGACAGGCGCGACGCTGCAGGCACTGTCCTCCAGGAGGCACCGGCTGGATCTCCGACTGAATAAGTTACTGCGTTCATTGTTTTCTAATGGTACTTAAAAGCATTCAATAGCTCTGTTTTGTAAGTGGCCCAATCTTTCAAAAAATATTCGTGGTTCTCAAACCAGATTCAGGCGGATCCTCGAAGAGCAAGACACACTAGCCGGAATTTTGTTCCGTCCTTGCAGGCGTTGTACGTAGGCACGCGTTCGAACAGCTCGAGCCAGTCTTCCGCACTTTTAGTGGGAAGATGGGAGCTTCCCGGGGTTGCACGAAGACAACCGGTGCTGTAGACTTGGCTATTGTCAGTGTTGATGCCTTTTGTGGTCCAACGGGGACCTGTAGGAGACCGTGTTCTGGTTAGAGCCCTTGAAGTCGGCGGCTGGGTCGGTGGCTTGTTGGCTGGTCCCTGAGGGCGACAGGAACCGGGTTGTGGTCTTGGCTTGAGGCGGTAAACCGGGACACGAAGGGCACCACCTCCACCAGATGTCACGTGGTTGTGGCAAGGTCAATGATACAAAATAGGAGTGAAGAAAGTCTTAATTGGGCTAACCTGCGCCCGCAAAAGAACTAAGCGATTTGGCGGCGGTGATAGCAACAATCGTGCTCTGCGGCCGTCGAATAAATAAAGTCTGCCCTTTTCTCGCGTCAGCGCTAGTTTTAAAGGCTACTAAGAAAGATTGATATAAAACTTTAACGGGAGACTAGCATTACCTAGCACAGTGTATAAAAAAGAAGAACCGAACAAGATTAAATGGGGTACGCCTCAGGTCGCAGATAAGACAACGTTTCGACAAGTGGACTTGTCTTCGTCTGGGTGTAGAAACACAGTGTAGAAACACAGGCGAATTATGAGAACCTTCGGAACATATCTCGGCGTGTTTTTCGCGACAAATACAATGAACAAAACAAAGAATACATAATCGAGGCGCGCGCTGGAATCGCAGTGATAAGGCAGGATGCCGGCGGCTATCGGAAAAAGAAGAAATAAAGTTTAGAATACTTCGCGGCAATACTTAAAGAAGTAGCGTATAGACAATTCTTCCTCTTTATTTCTGAAAACATGCATGAACCCGGGCATTTATTTTCAATACTCTTAACGCAATATGAACGTCTGGCTCGTAGGAAATGTATATTTGTATGAAATGAAACGCGTAGTCAGCTCTCAATGCAACTTTTAGAAGTCAGACATTAACGTAGAGAGATACTGCAATTAATGGAAATTACTGGTTGGAATTTCATCATATACTTTGACATGCGTGTTTTTCGTGGACAGTATAGTGTCCACGTAAAACACGCCTATCACTATAGTGTTCTGCATACGAGGATTAGGAGAGCATACTGACTCAGTTCGTAATTTCATTCTTTACAGCTTTCTAACGTTTGACCTGTCTATTCAGAGTAGTAAAATGTGCATCCAAATGAAACATACTTCTACTGGTAATTTAGCAGCTGATTGATCTGGTTTCTGCCCAGGTGAAACAATAGCACCAGATGTGGAAGCGGCCTGAAGTAATCTTTCGCCTCCCAGGAGTCAATAGTTTTGTTTTCCATTCACCTTTGCCTTGCAGTTTCTCGTGACTCAAAGTTCAGATCACTATTTCAACAGCAATATAACTCTTAGTATGAACAATGTGTTAATAGGAATGGAGTGAATGTCCTAATCATTCGTGAGAGATTTTATTATCAATGCGTATTTTCACATTCCAACAAATTGACCATGTTATAACATTGTATGCTAAGCTTAGTCTAGAATGTTTATTGTCCTATAGAGACCCAGGCTATAATAACGAGCATAATAGAGAAGCCATATTAATATTTAATCTATTGCTCATTGTGGCTATGAACTCTTTAACCAGTGGAAGTTACGAATGAATGCAAGGCATGTTTTAATATGAATCGGCTTGTTTTGCAGTTTATTTAGGGCTTACAGCGTTTTCGTGTTTATAAACTGTTTCAGTGCTTGTGAAAAAGGTAAATCAATAGGTGAAACAAGTAATCAGCTTGAAGTTCGGCAAGGTCGTATGCGCGAGTGTAAGCGCGCATTGATATGGAAAGGGGGTGCACTTAAGCTCAAAGCAATGTTGTCTCCTGGAGATTCATACCCAAGAGGTGTAGATTGTTTGCTTGTAATTGTTGTTTAAAATAAATTACAGGGTAATCTTTCTGAACGAGCGGCGACTCTACTGCGAGCATTGTAAATTTTGTCTGTTTTCTTACGCATCGTTTGCCACACTTTGTACATCTATCATGCTATATTTGTCGACCTCCGCATCGTTTTTGGCCTTGCGTAATATTTCCTCTCTCTCACCAATGTACACATTGGTCATATTTTGTCCGACTTCAAGGTTGCTCGTATGCATCAAATGGTGAGACAGTATTGTATCGGGTTTGTTTCTAGATAAAGGAAAAACACTGTACATTTGCCAAAGCATCTATCGTCTTTTCTACATACGGCTGTTTGGCAAAGGTTATGAGGCAGCTGTGCGGATGGCCAATCAGCAAAAATAGTAACTAAATTATATGTTTGTATGCTGAAAATAAATATAAAAACAATAAAACATCATCGAGAACACAAATAACGCGCCAACAGGGCGGGGTTGTACGGGCTTGCTTGCCGATATTCAAACTGTGCGCCCGGCAGCAACCCATGCCGGCTCAAACTACGCGCCTAAAACCGAAAGCGGATCATGCGTCAAGATCCAGTCGCTTGGCGCGCTACTATTTATTGGGCTGCTGAGGCTCTATGAATGTGTCCACTCTTTACCCAATCCTTTCACTATGACGACAGCAGAAGGCGTGATTGGCGGCCGTCTAAGTACGATTTGCCGTTCCATTCGGCAGTGCTCAATTGAAAGTCTACAAAGACGTGTATAGGTAAACAAGCAACAGCTGGCCAGAATAACCTAGACGTTCGTGGAAACGGCCAGGAGCAGGTGGAATCTTTCGAGATAGACCTTGGCGCTTCTTCGGCAGTAAAGACAATGATAAAGCCGCGTTTAGGCAGCACTGAGCACGAACAAGACATTTCACCGCGTTACAATCACTGTGATAGGGCCGCGTGCCAGCGAATTTGCAAAACAACAAAAAAGCTTTCAGCGGTTCGCCACAGTATTGCCGGTATACAGTTAGAGGCTATTTCAAGCAACAGCTGCGTTTCTAAAAATCCCGCTGGCGCAGGAGAAAATTTTATGCACCACCAAACTGCAGAGATTGCGTGGGTTAACCACGCATCGCATCATGAAAGAGTAAATCACTGGTCAGGCATGGGTAACCCACTAGGCCGTGAGTACAGCCGACGTGGCCAGACTGTGGCATTAGTTGGGCCATGCATGGGTAAGGCGTTGCCCATGCAAGGTCCCATCGCGGCAGTAGTCAGGTCACGTCGGCTGCAGTAAGAGACAAAAGTTCCGTTATAAACACATTGTCAATCCCCGACCTCGAGCTGAGCTGTGCGGCCTTGCTGTTCCCAATGAAACTTAGTTTGCCGTAATGAAAAGAGCCGAGCGCGGACCGACCATGGGCTTACCGCTTGTTTAGACGAGCAGAAAGTTCGGCAAGTTGGTTCACATGTATGGTTGTAAAACGCGCTACTTAGACACAAGGACAAAGAAAGAAACGACAAATAGAGGCGCTAAACAGGGATTAGCGCCTCTCTATGTCGTTCCTTTCTTTCGTTCCTTTGTGTGGTGTCTCCCACCCACTTCAGGCACGCTATAATAGACCCCATCTTGTCGTCTACCGCGATGACAAATTGTATTGCTGCTCGTAAAGCTCGCGAAAATGTCGTCTATGTCAACCGCCCAAACTCTGCGCCTGGCGACAACACCGCGCTTCCTTTGTCGGCTGCCCTCTCGCTTCTTTTTCTGTTTTTGTTTTGGAACAAAACATCTCTCCATTTTTACAACTTTGGAGGCGCTTGCTGAAATGCCTTCGTATGCTAAGGGGGTGGACCTTGTTAGCCCAGCGCTCTATTAAGTGAAGATGTTAAAAGATAGCAGCGACTTGATAAACATTCTTGACTGCAATTGTAGTGGAAGCCTTTTTGTGCAACTTCATTTTGTTCGATGCTGATGGTCTGTGTCCCACATGTGGTTTAGTCTGTGAACCACCCCTGTTCCGTGCGCCACGTATCACAGCATCTGGAGCCACTTTGGATGCTTTTACCCTTTGCGCTTTTGTCTTCACGTGCGACGGACCACACCGGTGACGGAGCCGGCGGCGGCGGGGTCGATCCATGGTCGCTGACAAGTGGCGCATCCGTTCTTCCTTCTTTGTAGAATGTTGAATCACCCCCACCCCCTCCTTTTGCTTTTCATTTTTTTCCTTCACGCCTTTTTTTTCCTTTTTTTAGGGCAAACGCCCGGCGTAGCGCGTTTCCCCTTTCTCCCCCCTCCCCTAGTGTGCGTGTGTATACTGTTTGTTGTCGCCGCGGCAGGTAACATCGTTGACTCACACGTTTCCTTCTCGCTTTTCGCCCTCTCTGTGAACGGTTTTAAGAAGATGCGTGTAACCTCCTGTACTTCATTCTTTAAAAAGACCGGACCCCGGTCGAAACGTCGCAATAAATTCACCGTTATGCGTTTAAACTCTGGGTAATTCATTTTACATTTATTATTCAGCTGTAATGAACTCTTTCTGATATATATATATATATATATATATATATATATATATATATGCGTGTGTGTGTGTGTGTGCGTGCGTGTGTGTGTGTGCGTGTGTGTGTGTGTGTGTGTGTGTGTGTGTGTGTGTGTGTGTGTGTGTGTGTGTGTGTGTGTGTGTGTGTGTGTGTGTGTGTGTGTGTGTGTGTGTGTGTGTGTGTGTGTGTGTGTGTGTGTGTGTGTGTGTGTGTGTGTGTGTGTGTGTGTGTGTGTGTGTGTGTGTGTGTGTGTGTGTGTGTGTGTGTGTGTGTGTGTGTGTGTGTGTGTGTGTGTGTGTGTGTGTGTGTGTGTGTGTGTGTGTGTGTGTGTGTGTGTGTGTGTGTGTGTGAGTGTGTGTGTGTGTGTGTGTGTGTGGGGGGGGGGGTAAAACATAGGAAAAAAGCTGGTTGGAAGATACGGCCCCGCAAAAAAACGCCCGGGAGAAACGGCCCCACAAAAATTGGCAACTAGGAAAAAACGTCCCCAAGGCAAAAACTGACCCTAAAAATGATTTCTTCCGGAACTGACATGAAAAAAAAACATATATTTTATACCATTATTTCTTGGCTTTAAGTTAAATGAAATCATCATTTGAAACCTGTGTCCTCAGGGCGCCCGAGGTGCTTACAAGAATTGCGTAAAAGCATGGCTAAAGAGCCACCTAGCTCTATGTATGTTGCATGGTTTCGAGCTCCGCAGTTTGTTAAGCAATCATTAAGATAGGTATAATCAGCTTGGGAATACTGCCTACTGAAAAGGGTACAAGCGGATCGGCGCGTGGTAGTCTCGGAGAACCGCCCAAAACAGAAGACGTCGCTAGAATCACTTCACGGACCTTATGTGGACGGTTTTCAACCGTTCCTCTGGTGTTGGTGTAGAATTGTGATAAGTGTAATGATGATGTAGCAGGGTAAGTGTTAACTAATCGTGCTCCGCTTCAAGCTTCTGGTTCATAAAGCCGGTGGTCAGCTTGCCCTTTCCTCACAAACAATTTTACCCCTGCCATCATTTTTTGCAATAATACCTGCCTCAGGTCGATGTTCGCGGTCACCCTATCCGAAACGTGAAACCGCTGTAATTGAGTTAACATATACCGTTCATCATTGCAGCTAGCCACGGGGAAACGCAGTCAACGCCCTATAGCGCAAGACTGCAGTCCCCGTTTGGGGATATTTTTTCCTACTTCACCAACAGGGACAATTTTTCCGGGGATGTTTCTTCCGGGGCAATTTTTCGGGTGCTGCTTTAACCGGATCCCGTGTGTATGTATACAAATATATTGTAAAGAAGAAGTTCCGATTAGGTGGGCAGATCGCCGAGAAAGAGGAAGAGGAAGTGATTTTGCGGGCCAGCTGATTGCAAGCTAGGCTACCCCCGCTCCGGTTCTGCTCGCTACCAGTGCCCGCTACCAGTGCCTGGATCCCCGCTTAACACTTGGTGGAAGTCGCGGGATTTCTCTTCCATTTCCTCGCCCTGGAGCTCCGCAGCCGTCGAATTCCTACCACAAGCACTAACACCACCGGCCCCGCTACCTCGGCCCCTTCTATTCCATGCTCCGGGGTGCTTCGCCAGCGGGACCCGCCGGTCGTCAGCGGTACCGTCGATCAGGACATGGAGGACTGGCTTTCGTCGTATGAACGCGTAAGCACCCACCATAAGTGGGATAACATCTTGAAGCTAAACAACGTGATATTCTACCTCACACAAGTCGCAAAGTTGTGGTTCACAAATCACGAGGCTGACATTTCAACTTGGGCCTCGTTCAAATCTCGCTTTGTGGATGTCTTCTGTCGCCCTGCGGTCCGCAAGCTTCGCGCAGAACACCGTTTGCGCGAGCGGGTGCAGCAGGCAGGCGAACCCTTCACAAGCTACATCGAAGACGTTTTAAATCGTGTAAATGCATCGATGACTCAAGCTCAGAATATTCGCCACATCATGATGGGCTCCATGACGGCGTATTCAACATTCTTATGGCCAAAGAGCCCCGCACTGTAAGTGATATTGTCACGATGTGTCAAAGCTACGACGAACTTCGTCGCCAACGCATCGTTCCTCGACAACCTGAAGGCACGATCACGGCTATGTCTGATGGCACTGTCAGCTCCGCACTTATCCAAGAAATCAAGGACTTCGTACGGGAAGAAGTTGCCCGGCAATTATCGTTAATTTCAAATGTTCCGCAATCCAGCTCACACCTCGCTTCGAACATACGCCAGGTTATTCGGGAACAAGTTGCCGAAGCACTTCCGCCCCCTCGACAACCACCACTTCATGCCGCTCCACTCACTGCTCCGCTCATGCATGCCGACGCTGTCCCGACGCTCGGGCCCAGTCCACTGTCTTATGCTGAGGTTGCCGCAAGACCACCCCCTCCTACGCCTTTTCCATCGTACGGTTCGCCTGAGCGGGCATTTTTCACTCAGCGTCGTGCGCCACCTATTCTACGCCCTTGGCGCACATCTGACAGTCGGCCGATATGCTTTGCATGTGGTCTCCCTGGTCATGTTGCACGCCTGTGCCGCCGTCGGTCGGCACCGTACGCTTTCGATCAAAGCCCGGTCAACTACGCGCAGCCCCCGTCCCCTCTCCGTGCGTCCCTCAGCCCTCGTCCCACTTTGACCACTTCTCGCATGACAACCGCTCAACCTCTCCGCGCCGTCGCTCTCCGTCGCCGATGCGCCGCCGTTCTACCTCGCCAATGCCGGAAAACCACTAGACGCAGTACCGCAGGCAAGAACTGCGCTTTCGTCGAACAGTGAAAGTCCTGCTTCGCCACTGAACAATTTACTCGAAGTTACCATTGAAAATGTTTGTACTCTTGCGCTTGTAGATACTGGTGCTGCTGTGTCGGTTATTGACGTTAGACTGTGCCGCTTGTTACGAAAAGTTGTTCTTCCGTATTCTGGGGTTTCTTTGCGCACCGCCACTGCTGAGCACATCAAAACGCTCGGTACCTGCACGGCTCGAGTCACTATTCAGGACGTTCTCTGCGTCATCAGTTTTATCGTTCTTCGTGACTGCTTTCATGACATTATTTTAGGGTGGGACATCTTGTGTCGCAATCGCGCCGTAAGTTATTGCGCTCGTGCCGAAGTAGAGCTTTCTCCGCTGTGCACCGCACCCACAACCGTTAACATTCATGGGGAAGCCAAATGCAACCTTGCGGATGCTACTGATATCTCGCCTTTATCTGCCGCTATTGTGCCTATAAACTGTGCCTCTCTTCATGACTGTACAGTGCTCTTCACCCTGTCTTCCCTTTTCGTCTCAACACGCTGTCTTCCCCTACCTTTCGCCGTCCTTAGTGTACGAAGCGGCCGCACCGAACTAGCCATTACTAATGATTCCTTCTATCCACTCACGTTGCAATGTGGCGAGTGCGTTGGGCATGCCGACCCTGTTCGATCAGAAAATTTTGTTACCGTCCCGCCGCTTCTCTCCGCCTGTGCCGACACAAGTGCCCTTAGCCCACCTCGTTCTTCATCTCCTTTATCGCCTCTTGATCCCTTTGACAAAACCATCGACAGTGCTCTCGCTCCAGATCAACGCGCCAAGCTCTTCGACTTGCTGAACAGATTCCGAACTTCCTTTGACATCCAGCAGCCATCCTTATGTCGGACATTAACTGTTGCCCACCACATCTATACTGGTACGCACGCCACATTACGCCAACGTCCTTATCGTGTATCAGCCTCAGGGCGTCGCATTATTGATGAGCAAGTCGATGAGATGCTCAGCAGGGCTGTAATTCAGCCTTCCAGTAGCTCTTGGGCGTCCCCAGTTGTTTTAGTCAAGAAGAAAGACGGGTCTATTCGATTCTGTGTGGACTACCGCCGACTTAATGCGATCACGCGAAAGGACGTCTATCCGCTGCCACGCATAGACGACGCGCTGGACACTGCACGGAGCGGAATTTTTCTCTTCAATCGATTTACGATCTGGCTACTGGCAAGTTCCAATGGCTGAAGATGACCGCCTTAAGACAGCTTTTGTCACTCCTGACGGGCTTTATGAGTTCGTCATGCCGTTTGGCTTGTGTAACTCGCCCGCCACCTTTGAACGCATCATGGACAATATTCTCCGCGGTTTGAAGTGGCACTCATGTCTCTGCTACCTGGATGGCACCGTCATATTTTCACCCTACTTCACGACCCACCTAACTCGCCTTGAAACTGTCTTGCAATGTCTTAGCGACGCTGGTCTGCAGCTCAATCTGAAAAAGTGCCATTTCGCCGCTCGCCAACTTACTATTTTAGGGCATTCAGTGTCCAAGGATGGCATCCTTCCTGATCCATCTAAACTCCGCGCTGTAGCTGAATTCCCGAAGCAAACATCTATCAAGCAACTGCGCAGCTTCATAGGCTTATGCTCCTATTTTAGACGTTTTGTTCGGAACTTTGCGACCGTCATTGCTCCTCTGACGCGACTTCTCAGCGCCCACAAAGATCTTTCTGCCTGGTCGCCGGCTTGTGATACTGCTTTTACGAAATTGCGCAGGATGCTTACCTCACCCCCCGTATTGCGCCATTTTGATCCGGCTGCTCCTACCGAAGTGCACACCGATGCCAGCGACGCCGGCCTCGGCGCTGTTCTTGCCCAACAAAAACCCGGTGTCGATGAATACGTTGTGGCGTACGCAAGTCGAACGCTGACCAAGGCCGACACCAACTACTCAGTGACAGAAAAGGAACGCTTGGCAATTGTTTGGGCGCTTCAGAAATTTCGGTTATACTGGTATGGGCGCACATTTGATGTTGTTACGGACCCCCACGCTTTATGCTGGTTGTCTTCACTAAAAGACCCCACCGGCCGTCTCGCCCGGTGGTCGCTTAGACTACAAGAGTATGATATTCGAGTCATATATCGTACAGGGCGTAAGCACTCCGACGCAGACGCTTTATCGCGCTCGCCAGTGTCGCCTGATGCTCCGTTGTCCCCTGCGTCCAGCTTTGCCTTGTCTTCCTAGTCCATCGACGACATGCCATCAGAACAGCGCTAGGATCCGTGGCTTACATCACTAATCAATCTTCTTACGAACTCGTCACTTTCACCGGCTCCTCGCGCGTTTCGTGACCGTCTTCTCTACCGACGCAACTATATGCCAGATGGCCGTAAGTGGCTGCTCGTCGTACCTCGCCACCTCCGAAGTGATATCTGCGCATCTTACCATAACGATTCGCAGTGTAGCCATATGGGTGTATTTAAGACTTATGAACGGTTGCGACAGCGCTTTTACTGGCGTGGTATGTACACCTTCGTCAGTAAGTATGTGCGTTCGTGCATCGATTTCCAACGTCGCAAACCGCCTCCTCTCCATCAGCCGGCTCCGCTACAGCACCTTCCGTGCCCATACCGACCATTCGATCGTGTTGGCATCGATATGTAAGGACCTCTGCCGTACACACCTGCCGGAAATCGTTGGATAATCGTGGCCGTCGATCACCTCACTTGCTATGCGGAGACAGCAACACTTCAGGATGCTACAGGACCCACTATCGCGTCCTTTCTTCTTCATAATTTTATTCTGCTGTACGGGGCCCTCCGTGAACTACTAAGTGGCCAAGGCAAATCTTTCCTATCCGAGGTTGTCGAAGCGCTCCTACGCGAATGTCAAACCATCCACCGGACAGCCAGAGCGTACCACCCTCAAACCAACGGACTGACAGAGCGCTTCAATCGAACAATAAGTGAAATGATGTCCAAGTACATCGCCTCCGATCACTCTGATTGGGACAAGATTCTCCCATTTATAACCTACACCTACAACACCGCCGTTCAAGCAACTACCGGATTCTCGCAATTTTTTCTGCTGTACGGGCGTGAACCTTCGTCTCCACTTGACACCATCCTACCCTACCGTCCTGATATGTCAGTGTATACATCTCTCAAGCAGCTGCCAGGCACGCTGAAGAATGTCGCAAACTGGCTCGCTCACTCACTTCGGACGAGCAAGCCCAGAAACAAGCGCACAGCTACAGCAGTCACTCTGTCCACCTGGTCTCCCGGTGCTCACGTCTGGCTCTGGGTCCCATCGACACCACCCGGTCTGAACAGCGAGTTTATTTCCAAGTACCACGGACCCTATCTAATGCCCCAACAGACTTCTCCCGTCAATTACCTAGTTGAACCGCTAGCCGCTTCCACCGACCTTCGCCGCCGTGGGCTTGAGATTGTTCACGTCGATCGTTTGAAGCCTTACTACGATCCCGCATTCTTTTCGTCTCCTTCAGTCGCCAGGAGGGCTCCTCTTTTCTGCGGGGGCCAGATAGTAAAGAAGTTCCGATTAGGTGGGCAGATCGCCGAGAAAGAGGAAGAGGAAGTGATTTTGCGGACCAGCTGACTGCAAGCTAGGCCACCCCCGCTCCGGTCACGTGGCTAAGCGTCATCCTCTTCTCTCTCCAGTTTTCGCTTGAATAAAAAGGGCTAGCTCGGTTGTTGTGCTGCTTGCTACGTGTGTTGGTGACATTTGGTGGATTGTGCAGGATAAGACCACATGTACGTTGCCCCCGAAGACGTCAGTGACGCTGCTCATCAACGCGTGGACGCGACTTCTGTCCATAAAGCCAGCCGTCGCCTCCGAGGCCTACAACCTGAGTTTGAACCGCTGTCCACCCCGCTACGAACCATGACATCCATGACAAGCAGCAAGACAAGTCAGCCTTCCTGCAACGCCCCACCGTTCGTCCTTCTCGCACCGGGATCACCGCCATCATTTCAAGGTGACCGGATGTGGAAGACTGTTTGGCCAGTTTTGACCGTGTGGCTGCATTTAACCAATGGGACGACGAGCGGAAGCTAATTAATGTGTACTTCGCGCTGCAAGACTCGGCCAAGACGTGGTATGAGAACCAAGCGGCGTCCTTTGTCAACTGGGCAGCTTTTCGCCGTGAGTTGCTTACAACATTCAGTTCGAGTGTGCGCAAAGAAAACGCAGAGATTGCAATTCGTTCAAGGTCTCAACAGTCAAATGAGAGTGTGGCCATGTTTTTCGAGAACATGACGCGGCTTTTCAATCGGGCCGACCCTACCATGCCTGAGGCAACAAAGGTACGGCACCTCATGCGCGGGGTGAAGAAGCAGTTGTTCGCTGGCCTCATTAGCGACCCCCCAAGAACTGTCGCAGATTTGCGCGAGAGAAGCTACCAGCATGGAACGTTCCCTGCAGAAACGGAGTGCCCAATACGGCCGCCAGGCAAGCGTAGCGGCCGCACCCTACTGCGCATCCGTGCCAGCAGCCAGGGACGAGGCACTGCGGGAGCTTGTGAGGAGCATTGTCCGCGAAGAGCTGCAAAACATCCACTTGAATGCTCCCTCTGCAAAGAATTATTCTACCGTGGACGTCATCCGTGATGAAATTCGGCGAGCGGTGCAGCCACCACCACCACCACCACCACAACCGGAGCCATGCGTCATGACTTATAGTGATGTCTTACGTCGACCTGCCCCCGAGCAAGATCCATTCCGTCCCGTTGTCGGACCACCGCCTCGCTACATGCGCCCCGTCGAGCCGCAGCAATACCAGCGTCCCGCTATCAGCAAGGCGCACTTGTGGCGCACGCCCAACAGACGACCGCTCTGTTATCACTGCGGCGAACCTGGTCACATTCTTCGCAATTGCCCATACCGGAGAATAGGCTTGAGAGGATTTCCGCCAAACGCGCCTCGACCCCGCTATGGCGAAAGACCACAGGAGATTGAGGAGTACCTGGCTGCTAACGAGATGCAGCCAACGTCACCACAACGGCGGTCGCGATCGACATCTCCGAGGCGTTCTGCTTCGCCCAGTCGGTACTCCTCCTCTGGGCAATTCAGAAGCACGTCCCCTCACCGGAAAAACTAAACACGGCGACCTCCGGGGGGGGGGGGGCGCTACATCTCAGATTGAACAGCCTCCACCCGAGGATTTGACGCGACGGCCCGAGCGGCGACGACCCGATCCGATGAACTTACTGACGTGCTGCGAACGCATTGTTTCCGGGGAAATTTTTGTAACCGCCGATAGTTGTGATGTGACCGCACTTGTGGATACCGGCGCCGATTTCTCCGTCATGAGCATCCAGCTAGTCACGGCACTCCGTTAGGTTCTGACGCCTTGGTTTGGGCCAATGATGCGTACCGCTGGTGGTCATGTAATGACGCCGATCGGCATGTGCAGTTGCCGCAAAGAGATCTGCGGTTTTACTTTCACTGGCACATTTGCCGCATTACAAGAGTGCTGCAAAAATCTGATTCTCGGCATGCATTTTCTTCAAAAGTATGGTGCTGCTATAGACCTTCGGGAGTAGCTCATGGTATCGTTTTCAACCAAGCGAGCCGTTGATAGCACTACGGACTTCCGAAAAACGATGTTGCGCGTCTGTGACGACCACATAACGATCCCTCCCCCTGCGAGCAAGTTTGTCACAGTGGAAGTTCGTCACAGCACCGGCACGCGTGGCATTGCCGAAGCTAACATGTCACTGCTTCTCACTCGACAAGTCTGTGCAGCTCGGGGCTTGTCGAACTTGTCCGGGGCCAAGCCGAAGTGCTAGTGACAAACTTCACATGTGAACCCCAACATTTGACGGCGAACACGACGATCGATTATTTTGAAGAACTTGGAGAATGTACAGGCCAGTACGCTTTATCCAACACGTCAGACCTCGACAATGCGACGCCTACAGCCATTCTGACTGATGTAAACCCGCACCTCTTGCCCAGTGAGAAACGCTGCATAGAGAATCTTGTTAATTCGTTCCGCGATTGTTTTGCATCAACCTCCAAGGTCCAACAGACGCCACTAACGAAGCACCGAATTATAGCTGCCGATGACCAACGTCCACTATGTCAGCGTCCTTACCGGGTGTCTTCAAAAGAACGTGATGCCATCCGCCGCCAAGTAACAGAAATGCTCCAGGACGACGTTATCCAACCGTCGACGAGCCCCTGGTCTTCGCCTGTTGTCCTCGTTGCGAAGAAGGATGGAACCTTGAGGTTCTGCGTGGATTACAGACGCCTCAACAACGTCACGAAAAAGGATATGTACCCCCTGCCACGCATTGACGATTTCCTCGATCGCCTTCGCCATGCCACTTACTTTTCGTCTCTTGACCTCCGCAGTGGATATTGGCAAGTAGAGGTTCATGAGCGAGACCTGAGAAGACCGCTTTATTACGCTGGACGGTTTGTGTGAATTTAAAGTGTTCCCGTTTGGCCTGTGTTTGGCCCCTGCCACATTTCAGCGAATGATGGACACTGTACTCTCTGGTCTGAAGTGGCAGTCATGGCTCGTATATCTCGACGATGTTGTGATTTTCTCGGACACGTTCGACGAGGAACTGAAACGTTTGCGCGCTGTCTTCGAGGCCATCCGATCTGTCGGTCTCTCTCTAAAACCCGAAAAATGCCACTTCGCTTTTAACGAGCTGAAATTTCTCGGCCACATTGTCAGCGCTCGAGGTGTTAGCCCAGACCCAGAGAAGACGGCCGCTGTCTCTTCATTTCCCAAACCAGCGGATAAACGAAGCTTGCGTCGATTTCTCGGCCTTTGCGCGTACTATCGTCGCTTTGTTAATAATTTCTCCAAGATCGCTGAGCCTCTGACCTGCCGGGCAAAAGACGCCAAGCCGTTCGTTTGGTGCCCCGACCAGGAAAACGCTTTCACGGAACTCAAGTCCCGTCTCCAATGTACGCCAATACTTGGCCACTTCGACGAAGAGGCCGACACGGAACTGCACACGGATGCCAGTAACGTTGGCCTCGGTGCGGTCCTTGATCAGTGGCAGGACAGTGCAGAACGTGTCATTGCTTACACCAGTCGCGCTTTGTCCCATTCCGAAGTTAATTATTCAACTACCGAAAAGGAGTGCCTCGCTGTTGTGTGGGCAGTCATTAAATTTCGTCCGTACTTGTACGGTCGTCCGTTTCGTGTCGTGAGCGACCATCACTCTCTGTGTTGGCTGGCAAACCTGAAAGATCCATCGGGTCGGCTTGCTTGATGGAGCCTTCGATTGCAAGAGTTTGACGTTACAATCGTGCACAAGTCCGGCGAGAAACACAGTGATGCTGACTGTCTGTCCCGCGCCCCTACCCCATGCCACGCGGACGGCTCCGACGACGATTCCGCTTTCCTCGGTGTTATCGCGACGTCCACCTTATCCCGAAAGCAGCGGACTGACTCTGAACTTTTGCCCCTCATTGAGAACCTCGAAGGCACCGTGTCATCTCCTCCTCAGCTCTTTAGGCGCGGACTGTCGTCATTTTGCCTGCGCGATAGTGTGCTCTACAAGAAGAACTACGGTCCGACAGAAACTGCTTATCTGCTTGTAGTACCTACAACGTTACATGACGAAGTTATTCGTGCGTTCCACGATGACCGTTCTTCCGGCCATCTCGGGTTTTCTCGCACATTGGCATGGATACGCCGAAAGTACTACTGGCCCAGGCTAGCTGCCGTTGTGCACCGCTACGTTCGTACCTGCCGTGAGTGCCAGCGGCGGAAAACACCACCCATTAAACCAGCTGGGCACTTACAGCCTATCGATCCCCCGAAATTCCCATTTCAACAGGTCGGCATGGACTTACTGGGCCCATTTCCGAAGTCCTCCATGGGTAACAGGTATATAGCGGTTGCCACTGACTACCTCAGCCGCTACTGTGAGAGCAAGGCCATTCCCCGTGGTACCGCAGATGAAGTTGCGCATTTCTTCAATTCACAACATTGTACTCCGTCATGGTGCGCCAACAATCGTCTTAACTGACAGAAGAACCTCGTTTACGTCGGCGCTCACGAGTGAGGTACTTCGACTCGGTGGCACCACCCACCGCAAGACAACAGCCTATCATCCTCCAACTAATCGACTGACTGAGCTACTTAACAAGACAATTGCAGATATGATTTATATGTATGTAGACGACGATCATGGGAACTGGGACCGAATTCTGGCGTACATCATGTTCGCATACAACACTGCACTGCACTCCACGAAACAACAGGCTTCACTCCATTTCATTTGGTTCATGGACGCGAACCCTTGACTATGCTGGATGCAATGCTCCTTCCAGATTATGCTCCCTCCACTGTCGTGGGGGCTGACCAATTTATTCGTGACGCAGAAGCTGCACGCCAGCTTGCCCGACAGCGAATTCGGCACCAACAAGTACACGACGCCCAGCACTACAACCTGCGACACCGAGAGGTGACTTACACGCCCGACGACCAAGTTTGGGTATGAAGCCCAACACGGTTGCGAGGGCGCTCTGAAAAGCTTCTGCGGCGATACTTTGGGCCTTACCAGGTGCTCCGCCGCCTCAGCGTGGTGAACTACGAGGTGCTACCAGAAGGCACTGTATGCTCCTCTCTTCAGCCGAAATCCGAAATAGTTCACGTTGCCAGAATGAAGCCCTATTACAATCGGTAAACCAATTCAGGGTCAAAACCAGAGACCATTTCCCAAACCAGAGACTCTCTCGTAAACCTTGCCCCGCTTTTCTACTATTCCCCTACACTTGCGGCATCGGGCCGATGCCCCTTGGAAGGGGGGCAATGCCACACCACTGACCATCTTCTGGCGCCACCAAGTGGCCGAATGTTTTGGCACGTGGATAAGCGTCATCCTCTTCTCTCTCGAGTTTTCGCTTGATTAAAAAGGTCCAGCTCGATTGTTGTGCTGCTTGCTACGTGTGTTGGTGACAATATATATATATATATATATATATATATATATATATATATATATATATATATATATATATATATATATATATATATATATATATCATCCGCCAATCGCAATTCAGATTGCTGAGATATCCTTCACCAGCCCGTGCACATATTGGTTTCAAACCAAGTTCTCTGAATATTATTTTCAAAGTAGCGGCGAAGATTACTGGACAGATCATATGATCTTATGTATATTTCCTTCTTCTTTGTGTTTAATTGTGTTTCCCCTAAATAGATTACATTTATAATATATGTGATTATCGAATTAATAATTAAAAAAACCATAAAGTACTATTTTAAAGGTTCGAAAATTGTACAGACGCAGGAAAGAAGGACCACCTAAAAAAAAGGAGATAGGAGGAGAAACCCACACTTGCTTCAGAATAAGATTCAACAACCACCGCGCACACACCAAGTCACTACCTAACCTTTCCCTATCCAAGCATACTAATCAAACAGGTCATGAATTCAATAAAATAAAAGTTACTCTACTACAAAGCAACTTCATAACTAATCGTGAGCGCGAGCAACGTGAGTCGTATTTTATGCATAAATTTAATACAGTGGATTGCGGGATAAATGAACACCCGAGAATCCTTTCGGCCCTTCGGGGTCATTAACCTATCGAAGCATTCCAAGTAACAGATTCACTGTGAAGATAACCCTAGCCCTATGCACCTGCATTTAGTTAACTGGCTTCTCCAAGAGACACAGCCGGCGCCGTCGTCTGAGACCATACCGAAAGTGTTCTGTTCATTTTCTCCCCATTCTAACCCCCCCTGCTGCTTTTCTTCCCCCCCCCCCTGCCATCACTTTCCTTCCGGGCCTTCAGAATCTTCACGCTCCCCGCTTTTTCTTGGTTTGGCCGCTCGCCCCTACTCATGTTTTGTCCTCTCTTTCCTAGCATTCAACAGATCCCCCATGGCCGTCCTTCTTCTCCTCCTCTCTCTTTTTTTAAGTGGTCCTTCTTTCCTGCGTCTGTACAATTTTCAAACCTTTAAAACTGATACACAAGCAATGTAACCACAGTCTTGAAAAGGACCGGACTCAGGTCGAAACATCGACGAAGAATAAATGAAGTGTTAATGATCTTCGCTATTTATTTCTTCTGCAGCCAAGAACGTCTTTTTCGCAGCGACGACTGCGAAGATTTCGCAGTTGTCGCTGCAGCTCAGTTGGTGAGAACACCAGATATGAAATTCACGCATCGTGAAATTGAATGCCGCCAACCGAGAATTCAGTGTCTTCCACTTTGAGTTTATTAAATTTTGTCGTTCTTAGTTTGGGCAAATATTTTCAGTACAAATAAGCAAGCGGTTATTCAGGTGGTTTAATTTTCTATAGGCAGTTACTTGCCCAAGCTTTCCTTGCCCATAGCCGCTTTTCTTGCAATTGTACTTACTTACATGAGGCACCTGCCACCTGTCATGTTACGTTGTCTCCTTATTACGAACCTACTAGGAAATATAGGCTCACTATACTTTATGCAATGCCTTTGTTGAAAAAATATTTTCCGGGATTTCTTACTGGCATAAAAAAGAGTTAGTGTCATAGCAGTACTTACTCAGTTGAAATAAATTGGACACAAGATAAACAGACGACAGGAGCAATACCAACAGGTCTATATTTAATGGCGGCACCACAACAAATTGAAACAAGAAAAAAGGAAGCACCACTGAGAATCCGAAACAGCATAAATGCTGTCTACTTATTGTCGAGAAATTATACAGTTCCCTTAGAACATTTTACACTATATAGCCGCTGGGGTGGCGCAGTGGTTAGGGCGCTGGACTACTAGTTCAAGGATGCATGACAGAATGCCGGCCACGGGGGCCACTTTTCGGTGGAGGCGAAAAGATGTACGCCCATCTGCTATGCAATGTCAGTGCACGTTAAGGAACCCCAGGCTGTCGAATATTTTGGAATCATCCTCTACGACGTACCCACTAGGTTTAGTAGTTTTGGGACGCTAAACCTCAAAACCCAAACCAAACCAAACTTGTACCCTAAAAACTGCTGAAACATGACGTTCAAATCCGGCGCGAAGCTGACATTACATCGGCAGTACTAGCTTACGACAGAACTGTTCGGGTCATGTTTCTAGACTGTTCATATGCTGTATATGCATACCATACGCGGTAACACGCAATCAAAACGAACCTGTCCAATCAGTGCTACCGACTGTAAAAGCTACTTGAGCGCCAAACGAATAATGGTTACCTCCCCGTGCATTATGTGCCCTTTTCATGCCAGGTCGCATGGAAGTACATGGGGTAAAATGTTTTGTATCCAGAAGCTAGGCCCTGGAACGAAATCTTTATTACAAGATGCGCGCTCGCAGCCTAAATCTAATAATCCCTGCACATGGAATCTGCACGCCGTTTTATACTCTTCGTGAGCTACCGGCGCATGCGCAGCCACGAATCCATGGCGATTGCGATAAGCCACTAAAGACATCGCTAGTACCTTTGCGCGACACAACAAGAGGCTATAACAAGTGAAACAGTCTTGTAGTCGAAGAGGACAATATCTTCACCTTCGGCCACGACTGAGCATCGATAACGCTTAAGCATTCCTAAGTTCTTAAGCATTCCATGTGAACCCTAAACAATTTGTGTGGCCAAGTAGCTTTTCCCAACTGCTAAGTACTTTATAGTCGATTACGTCATTGGTGTCAATGCGTTAGTCTGTTATTCATTTTTTCCTCGATGATTCAGACGTGAAGTTTGTTTCCGGTGCGAAATGTATCACTACTGCTGCTCAATTCCCACTAAAGCGATCATTACAGTAGCGGACGGGTTCGCCAATATGGAAGGAAAGTAGAATATAACGCACTAAACCCTAACCACTGGTGCGAACCCAGTCCGGTGCTAGTTTTACACAACCTATAACTGCTTCGTGATATCATTTGTATGATAGCATAAACTGGCAAGCTTACGCAGTGACACGTACCAGCACCTCCATCTCTTCTATGCTGAGCGACCTAGCTTTAAGCACTGCAACAATGGCGTCGAAGAACGACTGCACTGAACGTTGATGATGACTGTTCGCAAATGGGGATAAAGTTCATGTGACGCAAAAAATGATTATGAGAAATTACAGTTAAAACCACTCCTACTGGAGGTAGTTTTGAGTTTGAAACAATTTTCGTTGCTGTAGAGAAACGTTGGTGCATTCTTCTGGCTCAGTATCGAACTTAAGAGTGCATGCAGCGCAGGCTATACTGATCTGCTACCTCCTTACTTGCGATGGATGCTCATCTGCGAGAGAAGTTGTAAATAAAAGAATGAAAAAAGTATCATCACTGATACAATGATCTTCTCTTCACTTCACTACAGGTTACTAACTTCTCCTGAATCTTCACTAATGCCACTTTACATAATTCGCACAAGATTCTATCAACAATTATTATATTCTAGGTTGTGGTACGTCACTTGACATCACAGTATAAGACTGTAAAGATGTTTCAAAAAGTCCTAACCATCCTGAGTGACGACATGTGACACAAATAAATTTGCACCCGTAGTACTTCGAAATTCATCACAATAGGGGACAGTGAGATGTCAAGAACATTCCGCATTAGGTTCCATTTCTTCAGTCATTATTCAATTGATCAGTGTGCTAACATTAGCGGAGGTAATTCATATACGGTCCAAGTAACAGTTTCCTTCTGGCCAGTCAGAACACACGGGACGGGCTCAGCTTACTAGTAGCAGCTGTACTATAGCTGACCAGAAGCCTCTAGGAGAAATGTTTAGAGGTGTGAGATAAAGTGATGAAAGTATGCTCATAAAGTCTCGGCATTTGGTGCAGGCCTATTTTATAAAGTATCATGGAAACAATAATTCATTCTTGTTAAACAAGATAAGCCAATAATCCTCACTTTATTTATAGTTGCTGTCCACCATGGGCCAACAAACTATTAAATGTGAACAAACGGAGTATTTCTGGAAACACTCAGTCTACGAAGTTGGAGCCACATTCTCTGTGCTGCCTTTTGGGCACTTTGATAATCCGTATGGTATGCCCGTCGAACCGCAAAGGAGAAAAAATATGAAGTCACAGCACAAAGATCTCTTCATATAGTATTCTTCAGGCATCCACATGGAGCAACCTGTCCGTTTTATATCTGTCGAAAAAAAATGCAAGAACATCATATAGCGAGTAGGGAACGTTCGGAGCGCTGCATTATCTACAAAAATGCCGACAATTGCTTCATGCGGAATATTTGAACGGTGTGTTTTCAACTAATGCTTTATTCTTTTACCTGCCAGGCTCAGACACTGTGATCGAGACCGCTATGAAGATTTTTGCAGTCGCTCCAATAACTAAAAAAAGTAGGAGCAAAACTAAAAGAACGAAAACCAAAAATGTTATGTATACAAAAACAGTTTTACTGAGCCGTCTGCCCCAAACTCGGATATATCTAAATAGCCAATGCACCCCACCCTTTCCCAGCAGCCTCTGTTACGGTTGTGGAAGTGTGGTGAAGGGTCAGGATATTACAATGCGCGCGTTGGCTTGAGGCAAACAGCGAGGGGCACCCCATCCCTATACTTTGATCTGTCAACGCAGTTCCATTTGCTATCCCTTCGCCATTCATAGAACAGTAAAAGCGTAAGCAGCTAAGGGGCTGGCAGGTATTTTTAGCAGTCAGTGGTGACTGCTGACACCAGCAGCCGTGGTGACTGCTAAATGTGGCCTGTCACTAATCCTAACGTTCAGTTTTGTTGCCAGTGTTCAATTGATTGTTCTCGCTCGAGGCATTTTAGGCAACACGGAATGCTGTGTATTGACCATATCTGCATGTGAGTGTGCAGCAGAAGACGCGGTTGGCCGCTGATGTCACACCGGGGAGTTTACGTTTAGTGCGCTATTTCCTGCTACATCACGCGCTTGCAAAAATGTGAGTCCTAATGTGTCTTTCAATGCGAGACTAGTATGGGAAACGATAGGAATGGCTTTTTGACACTTAATGTGCTGCTATTATCCACCTATGGACTGCAATGTACAGTTGCGCACGCTGGGGCCGCACTGGTGTCAGTATCATTTTAAAAACAGTTGGAAGCTCGGAATTTGGCTGCGGAGACCTGGGGTACAAATGAAAAAAAAAGTTGTCCCAGAAAGCGCTGCTTCTTTGTAAATCATTGCGCTCCTGAATATAAAACAGAGGTAGTTTCTACGTTTCTACTTCCCGGAGTTAAGACGCGAGTCAATTTTTCTTAGACGAACACGGTAGGCACTTATGTATCCGGACATCAACCACTTAAGAACAAGGCACAGCTGAAAACTGAAATGTATAATGTCAGCTTCCATTACAAAATCACAATTTTTTAATGGTACTTACCGTTGATTACCGACAAAATATTCACAGCTGGCTCTAAACAAGGCCAACCACAATATTACCGCGTGAAGATAACGGCGGTAAAAAACAGAAAACAAAAACAGAACGAAGTAAATAAAAGAAGCAAAGCAGCAGCTTACGGAGCTATGGTATCTGTGAGAAGAAAAAGGGGCATGCAGCGTTTGCATTGCATAACACAATCCGCTTTTCATCGTCTTCGCACTCTTTCTTGCTCTACGTATATAAACCAGCCGTACCCTCGGTAACTGCAACGGTTCCGGACACTAAAAAATATCAAGGCGGGCATAAAATGCAAACATATTTTGTTCAGGGCGAGCAACCACTTGATTGCTTCTGAACTGCTGAGGGTCACCGTCCAGACGTAGTTAGCCGTGTATAGCCCTAGGCAACCATGTAAGGGGCATTGCAGTGTGCCTGTAGATATCGGTAGCCTTCCAGTTTGAATGGCCGAAGGCGCATACCGTCGTGTTCGAAACAATCCGTCCTGTAGGGAGTGTTTGCACAGGAACCTGGTACTCGCTATTTCCAGCTTCACCAATCCTTTGTTTGGCGACCAGTAATGACCGCACCCGCCATTCCGGTGGAGTAAATTCTGCGTAGGTTGACCGGCTTGCGTGGCCGGAAGTAGAATGTGTATAGTCTACTGCATGTTATTACCGAGCGTGCTAGAGAGGCATTGTAGTGAAGGCCCTGTGGTGCGTATGACGTAATAAAATATTAGGATGAGGGTCATTCCGCGAGAAAGGTCCCATGCCCCAAAACCGAGAATTTTTTGCAAGAAAGGGAGGGGTCGGAAACCATGTGCGTAAGATCTTGGAAGTAATTATAGGGAAAAAAAATATTGGTGAAGTAAGCGCTATTCGAATTTTCCGCCAGCAATTAAAGTTTGGTCTCAGAAACAAACCTAAATAATGAGTGAAGCAAGAAACATTAGCAGATAATATTTTTGCGTATCACAATAGCTTTGTTCTTTTATGTCGCTTGATAAATAGAACAATGAGAAATTTTTCATATTTTCTGGTGTTACAGAAATTGCAAAAATGTGGGTTTCTAGGAAATGCTTTTTTTGATATAATTACAGAAATCATTTAAGGCCGAAAATTTGTAATGTATTCAAATTTTGCTGTAGTTGCCGGTACAATATAATTTGTAGCTGTTGAACGAAGTCGTTTTTATGACAATATCTTCCTAACATCACAGAAATATACTTTTACATATGTCTGTTCAGATTAAGGCTTGCAAGATAAATATACTTTAGATGGCGCACCACGCACATCAGTGTTTTTTATTTGAATCCAGAAGGGTTTGGGGAGTAAATTTCTTTGACGAGAATCAATATTTTTCCAAATCACTAACCAGCCACAGCGGCAGGCACTAGTTAACAGGGACTGTAGCTCGTAACTCATATAATCACCTAATATCACGCATCACGTGTGCAATGGCTCTTTACGCATTGAACTATGGGAACATAGCTTCGCATCAATGCAGATGCATCACAAACGACGCAATTTCGCCAGCTTTTTCACTTTTTCATGATGTGACAGAAGGAACATTTACTTCCCGTTTCACAGTAGAAACAATACCAAGCAGTGTTGGTTTAAATTCCCACAAAGCAGGGAATTGGAGTAAAAAAAAAAAACCAATTGTTCATTACGCCCGCCTCCTTAGCTTTCCGTTTTCTGATCAACTTATGTTGAAATTCTCAGTGCTTGAACTATAAGCGTCATACAGAGTAACGCTACATAAGCATCCAGGCCCATTTCTTTACATGTATTTCTTTAGGGTTTCAGTACTGTAAGTTTTTGTGTTAAGTGTTGAAGGCGTAATCCGCCTGAAGTAGATGCATAGTTATATATTTGAGACTACAATTACCAAAGCAAATTTTTATGGATGTTCTCTTATTAACCTCTGAAACGTTTCCTCTTACCATAGCAGCTTCACTGAGATATATTAGGTTCCTTCTGCTAACGAACCACTGCCAGAGAGACAAATTGTCTTACTTCATACAGATCTTGCTTACCGAATTCCTCGCATAATCCTACCTGAATATTGAACGTATTGAATGTTTACAGCGACGGTAGCATTCTCTGCTGCCTTTATCTGTCGACTAATGATTTGTAGAAACTGGGTCCAGACTTATATGCGAACCGTAATATTAAAATGTGACACACAGATGTTCTGCACTGAGGTCACAGATCACTAGTGGCGAGGCCTGTTGCTATGGGTGGTTATGAACTATAAAAATAATTTGTCCTGTCCAACAAAAGTTACTGGTCTGGCATAAAATATTCTGAAATATGGACTGAGGCATTCTTGTATATGCTGAGGCATATTTTGAGTTTTATCTTGAAGGCCTTAATTACTAATAAAGGTCTGAGTAACAGGGTATCAGAAAAAGTTGCTGTTTGAATGGTCTGGGACTAATTGTTTTGAAAACTTTTTCGTCCCACAACTTGATAGCATTTTAAGCCCTAAGTATCGCAACCTGTGAAAAAGCAAAATATTTTTATTTGGCCGTACGATTCGTCAGGGTGATTTCAAAAGTTTTCTAAACGCCGAATTTCCGCATTAAGGGGCACAAGAATGTACGAGAGTTTTTTGTAATGTTCCATTAATCAATTGACTAGACACCGACATAGCCCTAAAAGTATATTTATCATTTCATCCTATTTCACGCCTGCTTTAAAACGTTTTTCTGGATCTGATTTTAGCTTCTTCGCAGAACTTTTAAATAGCAGAATATTCGACTAGTGGCCTAGTTGGTACATGATAAGAGTAGATACCCAGCGCAAATTGAATTTAGCGCCTTGTCCGTGTGTTTCTGTGTTTCGTCATGCTCATTTTGCGCCGTAAGTCTACTCTTATATAAATAGCAATTACGTGAAAAAGGTTTTCTCCAGAAAAATATTCAAACAAAAGGCATTTTGCACAATTGCTACACGCCCAATTGTTTCAGAGAAATTGGCTTTGGAAGGTACTGCCGCATGGGACGTTTCGCAGTGGAATTATTCATGTATCGGTTGATAATATAGGAATAAAAAAAATTTATAATTAAGTCCTTTGAACAAAATAAGAAAAATGTGCGATGACAAGGAGGCCCGAAAAGTGCTATTCAGTCAACTCTTCAGGTCATGCCTAATCTTCCATCTAATTTTTTGACTTCGTAATTTACAATTCCAAGTCGTCGCAGTGCATTTAACTAGCCCGTGACAATGATGAATGTAAGCCTGTATACCCTTCGGCATCTAACTCAAATTTCTCCCGTAATGGAAGTGTCAAAATTTGACCAAAGCCAGTTTTGCATTTATAAAAGCAAATTGTATTTCCTTTATTCTCTTCTACAGCCACCCAAACTATACCCAAGTTAATAGCGAACGGTAGCATGCGCTGGGGTTTAAAGATTTCCAGGGCTAAGCAATGCTGTAAGCAACTCTCCACTGAACAAGTACTGTATATCCCCTCATAGGATGAAAAGCTCACAAGACTGCGCTGACCCAAGAGCCAACATTAAGGACTTCTGATATTAATGTTCATTTTTCGATGTTCCGTACATTTGAATGCAGAATCGTCGTTCGAACTACCTACGTACTGAAACCTGCTAGTTGTGCCAGAATGAATGTTACTTGCGCCGAAATTCACTTTTCCTTCTTCGTAAGTTGTTTAGTAGGGACTTGAAGACTAAAGTCGGTGATTTTGTTTCCAACCATACACGCCGTTTGGAAGTATGTGCTCTGAACTATTATGCAGAAATCCGTACATTACTTCTATTGAGCGAAATCTGATGCCGGAGTTGTTCACAGAGCCAATCCGGAAAATGCCCACAAAATGTCATCCATTTGTCGTGATCACGAGAATCAGAAAATAAGAATATGTGATTGGTGCCTACGCCGGGAATCGAACTAACATGTTCTTACGAAGTAAATCAGCGCGCTGATTTCTACTCTACGCTCACCTGCTAAGAAAGAGTCTATGATCCTCCTTTTGTAAGGTGAGGACACCGGAGGGCTTCGGGAGAAAGGAAAACACCGGCGATAGGGTAGAGGAGAAATTTTAATGGTGGGGCAGGTGGGCACGCTTGTGGTGCGGGCAAGAAAAGCTTAGAATGCACGCTGCAGCTACGGCATAAGATACCAGATTAGCATGAAGAGCTGCTACTCATAGCCGTTCATACTTAACCAGCCAAAAGACGAGACACAGCAGAGGAGGACAGGACAAGGCTGGGCTATCAACTGAATGTTTATTGATCAGAAGAAAACAACGAAGACGCCTTCCGAAAAGCTCGCGCACAATCCAACCGGTGGAATGGCAGGAAATTGGGAAGAAGGTGAAGAAGAAAATTCAAAGCCAATTCAAAGTAAAGGCCTAACTAACGACTTTTGTAATAGAGCAAATTCCTTACAATGAAGGCTAACCGACGCCTTAGCCACACACTTTGTCCTCGGCTTTATCAATGTAAAATGCTTCAACCAACTCTCTGCAGAGTTGATTACCATTGCTGTAAACTACACCCGTATTATTGAAATCAGGCGCACAAAGGGACGGGTCATACTCCGACTTACACTCTCGGGATTGCACATGTAGCGCAAGATTAGAACTCGCCTTCCCTCCCAGAGTGGGAGGGAAGGCGAGTTGTGTGTGGCTAAGGCGTCGGTTAGCCTTCATTGTAAGAAATTTGATCTATTAGAAAAGTCGTTAGTTAGGCCTTGACTTTGAATTGGCTTTGAATTTTCTTCTTCATCTTCTTCCCAATTTCCTGCCATTCCACCGGTTGGGTTGTGCGCGAGCTTTTCGGAAGGAGTCTTCGTTGTTTTCTTCTGATCAATAAACATTCAGTTGATAGTCCAGCCCTGCTCTGTCCTCCTCTTTGCTGTGCCTCGTCTTTTGGCTGGTTAAGTATGAACCCATACCAACGTGCCAAGTAGTCAACCTTATTGAATTTCATAGCCGTTGTTAGGAAGAGGATGTGGAGGATATATGCGGGGTGGTGGAAGTGTGCACTTGGAGAGTTTTATGCAATGGCGTGTGAATAAAAATGTGAAAAAGCTTAATAAACCTCTGAATCATCGCATTCTTAGAAACTTGTAAACATTTATTGTTATGTTTAGAGAATGCTAGATATGCCTCATTAAGAATTTGTTGCTCCAGATTTTTCTCCCCCACTGTTACCTCTAAAAATTTCCCCCATATGTTAGCGTGCGTAATAAATGCGAACCTCGCATTTTAGGTACGTTCGGCAATAAAATGCAGCTATTAGGTTAGTACTTGTGGTATGCCTAATTACGCTTACGTTATTAACATTGGTAATTAACATTAACATTAGTAACATTGGTGAGGATTACGATAAATATTAGGATGATAATGATAATGTCGGTTGTGCTGCGGAATACTATATCACCCAAGCGAAGGTATGAAAAATATTTATTTAATTATTCGATGTCAATCACAAGAAGCACATGAATTGTCTCTTTAGTATGCTCACAAAGGAGGCAGGACGTCTCTCTCTCTCTCTTTATATATATATATATATATATATATATATATAATATTTTGAAAAAAAAAACGTGGTATTGTAGCGAAAACTGTTTTAATGAACGGCGTTCATTTTATTATATTATAGTCAAAACAATATTTGATTTCCACTCGGACAGATACATATCGAATTTGACATAGCACATAAATCTCTTATCGCTTTCACGCCCAACCGATTCATTCTTAAGTGTTTAAAGTATTAAACACAATTTGAACAGCAGAGAGGTTTAAATCTCTCTTACCTCCATTTTTAGAGTTGGCCAAGATGAGACATTTGGTGTCGCTGTATCCCACAGGAAGCTCCAATTTCTCGACAACAATATCAGCATTGATAATGGGGTAGTCTGCAGTTTGTAACAAGAGGGAGTACACCATTAATTCTAAGAAGTTCTATAGCCCCTTATTACTCTTCTCTAAGTCTACTCTTCTGCTAGTGCAGAAGGGTGGTGCCGCTCTACGGCGGATGACTAAACTGCCTCTTAATCGCAAATTTTGCGGCTTTCATTTTTTAGCGTTGTTGACATCGGCCATGATGGCGGGGCTCAATAGCGGTCTAGAACAGATTTTCACCGACAACAACTGTGGAGCGGGACTGAACCTCCAAATTATTTGTAACAATGACACAAACAAAACATGTAGTTAGCTTTATATTGACCACATTTCGCAATTTTAAACATTGCTTTATATACTGGCTTTGATATTTTTTTACGGCGGAAAACTTCGAAAGCGCGCCAATGGTTAAAAAATTGAATTTCGGGCCCAACTACGAGAGCCTTTGAAGGACGTTTCATTGTATGACGTAAGCAGAGTAAGTATTTCCGGGATACTCTCAATTCGTAGCGCTAAATATTCTTAGCGTCGTCTCAGTCTGAAGCGATTTAGGCAAGCCATGTCCGTCTTATTTTAAGGTGAAACCCTTTCTAAACTCATGCGAAGAAATCCTGTGCTGGAGTTGTGCGCAGGATCTGTGTATCGGATTTGCACATTGTGTCTGTACATCGGATATGTGCGCTGATGTCACTTGCTAATAACAGATATATGAGGAGGAAAAATAGGAATGAAAACAAACGATGGGGATTGGATTGAATACAAAAATATATGATAGATATTAATAGGCCTATAATACGATAATGACTAATAAAATGAACATATAATGACTAGAATGACTATGCAGTGACCAATATGTCTAACGACGACTTGTAATTACCGCAATTGATTTGGAATCAGGTAAACATGTTTAGATGTGACTAGCTATGAGCTATGACTACAATTACTAGGCATGACTCAACATGACTATGGAAAAACCAGTATGCCAAACTACATCTTGTAATGCCCGCAACTGACTAGAAACGAGTAAACAGGCTAAGCTATAAATGCTAATGACAGCAATGACTAGTCATGTCTAAGCATTGCTCAGACTCACTGTGGTACGACCAATATATCAAACGACGAGTTGTCCGCAACTCACTGTAAATGAGTACATATGCTTAACTATGAGTCGTAATGACTACAATGACTAGGTGTGACTCAGCAGGACTACGGAACGAGGAACGACAATGTCAAAAGACTTGTCCAAAACTCATCGGAATTGAGTAAATGTGTTCAGCTATGAATGATAATGACTATTCATAATTGTCTAACATGTCTATACTAATACGTAGAGAACGTCCCCAGAATACGCGTTTTGAAACAATTGGTGTGTAACTCAAATGCTAACTAAGGCAGACAAATGCTGTCTTATAACTTGCCGTTAGTTTGAAACAATGTTAATGAATTGTAATTAGAGAAGAACTCCGAATCTATTGCATTTATCTACCAACGAAGTTCAATGTGTGCGCGTGTGGGTTAGTTTCTTTATTATATAATCAATTATTTACTTATGAACCCATGATATGGTGCCTTCCATCCCGACCTGACTTTTTGATGCCCTGAATATGTGTATTTTTATCCCAAGCAGTTCGTGTTCTTTGTCGAAATATAAATATGTCAGTGGTGGCGTAGCGGTAGAACATCCACCTCGCATGCAAGAGGATCGGGGTTTATATCCCGACACCGCGCAACTCTCCACCGGATGTAAAAAAAATAATAAAAAATAAATCCGCATGCCGATGGAATTGCATAAACAGGTTTGGGGTGCAACCTGATGCCGGTGAACACCTCCGGCAACGCACTCCCTCACCAGAACAGTAGTCGGCCACCATGGTGCTGTAATTGGCTGCAACCTCTCATGATAAGCTCCATAAAACCCCGGCCCTCAGTCACCAGCGGCTGCGGAACAACTGACCACGGCGGCGGTCAGACCTGTGACGCAGCAGGGGGTGCTAAGAATGCCTGGCTCCGCTGGACAGGCCGCCATTGGAAACTGACCCTGGCAACGTTTAACGTTAGAACCCTAGCTAGTGAAGCTAGTTTAGCAGTGCTGTTAGAGGAACTAGAGGGCATGAAATGGGATGTCATAGGGCTTAGTGAGGTTAGGAGGCCAAATGAGGCATATACTCTACTGAAGGTTGGGCATGTACTGTTTTATCGAGGCTTACCAGAGAGGCGACCACTAGAAGTAGGTTTCCTTGTCAATAAGTATATACCGGGTGACGAGGATGGCATAGATTAATTCTATAGTATTATGAGAGAGTGGCAGTCATCGTAGTTAGGCGTAATACAAGAGCGCCGCTTCGGCACTGAAGGCTCCAATCCGAACAACGTCCAAAGCCATGGCTAAACAAACACCACTAGAAATCTGGCAATGGAACTGCAGGGGGTATCGCCAACAACAGAGACTCCTAATGCAGTTTCTGCTCACGCAAGACTCCACACCCGATATAATAGCTTTACAGGAAACTAACACGACACCGACACTCAGGGGATATACGTGCTACGATACCGGACGCACGGCAACCCTGGTGAGCAAAAAGTTGGAGACCATAGCCCACGACCCGATTCCCAACACGAAAATTGAGCACTTAGTGACGGAAATTGTTCCCAAAAAGAAGCAGAAGGAAAAGAGTGTCTTTCTCGTAGACCTCTATAGCCCGCCTCGCCAGCGGGACGAGAATTTTCATAAACTCTTTCTAGGGGCCGGTAAACTTGCTAAAAGCAACACGCTGCTCATTATAGGTGACTTTAACGCTCGCGGACAGCTATAGGGATACCCCACAAATAATCAGAAAGGTATAGAGGTCGAGGATGCGGCGGAAGCGATCCAATGTACCCTCTTAACACACGAAACTCAACCCACGCGCCTTGGCAATTCTGTCTGCCAGGATACGTGTCCGGACTTAACTTTTGCCAGGGGGGCGAAACATGCAATGTGGGAGAATCTGATGGAGAATCTAGGCAGTGACCATTATATCTTGAAGATCACGGTAACAGCCACCAACATCAAGCGCAAGCTCGGCACGGCCAAGATCATCAACTGGCCGGCCTTCCGCAAGGCATGCACGGATCTGGAAGGGGGGATTACTTCCATAGATGATTGGTGTCAACAACTCAAAGACATCCAGAAGCAGTACAGTCAGGAAGTGGTTCGCACCGTGCAAACACCAGAGGTGGACCCTCGGCTCCTCAGGCTATAAGAGGCAGGCCGAGGGCTCACCAAGCGCTGGAAGAAGCAGCGCTTTAACAGGAAACTCAAGCTGAAGATTGCAGAAGTCACCAAGATAGCGGAGGAGTACGCAGCCAAACTTGCCAGGCAGAGCTGGCAACAGTTCAATAGCTCGCTGGATGGCACCCTCAGCACGTCCAAAACGTGGCGTATACTCAAGACCCTCCTCGACCCTATCCAAAGCAGGGCCGAAAGCGGGAAAGCTATCCGCAGACTCATCCACACCTTCGAGGGTACGGAGAAGGAACTGTTAGATAAAGTAAAAGAGAAATGCTACGGTACGACCTTGCCTGCAGCATACCCGAAATCATACTTGGGAAGACCGAACACCCACCTGGACAGGCCGATCACCAGGAAAGAAGTGTTCGCTGCCATAAAGGTATGCACGCGCAACACGGCGGCGGGTGCAGACAAGATTCATAATGCACTCATATGCAACCTCAGCGACGGGGCGGTCGACCAATTGACAACCTTTCTCAACGGGCACTGGGCCGCAGGAACGGTTCCTGAAGGGTGGAAGCATGGAAACGTCGTAATGATCCCAAAGGCAGGTAAGAAACTCCAGATCAAAACCCTCCGACCTATCTCCCTCACCTGCTGCCTAGGCAAGCTCTACGAGCGTGTCGTTACTTGGAGGCTCCAAAATTACATGGAGGACGAAGACCTGTACCCCCCAGCATGTTCGGCTTCCGAGCTCACCTCTCCACCCAGGACATCCTCATACAACTCAAAAAGGAAGTCCTCACCAATGTCCTGAGCGCTGGCGAGAACGCGGTCATGGCCCTTGATATTAAAGGGGCCTTTGACAACGTTAGCCACGCGGTTGTAATGGAAAGACTCGACACCTTCCACTGTGGCGAGAATATTCAAAGCTATGTGAAGGCCTTTCTCTCCAACCGAACTGCAACGGTTGGGCTTGAAGACCTTCGCAGCAATAAATTGTCGACCCCCAACAAGGGCACACCTCAAGGGTCCGTCATCTCGCCACTACTTTTCAACGTGGCTATGATCGGACTCGCTAGACAACTTGAGAAGATCGAAGGCATACAGCACGCCATGTACGCTGACGACTTCACGGTTTGGGTTACCTCCGGGTCGCTCGGCCAGAAAGAAGAACGACTGCAAGCAGTGGCTACCTGCATAGAAGAATATGTCCGTACACAAGGTCTCGCATGCTTCACAGAAAAGTCCGAAGTTTGCGAGTTCACAAAGGGAAACACAAAGAAGGGACCCTCAATGTCTCCCTCGAAGGACAGCTACTTCCCGAACGAGACAAGATACGAGTCTTAAGAATGTGGCTTCAAAGCAATCAGCGATGCGGCCATAGGCTCGGCCTTCTCAAGCAATCGACCACTCAGGTCACCAGGATGATCACGCGTGTGTCGCAGAAGCGGAGCGGTATGCGAGAGGGGGATACCCTGCGCCTGGTTCAGAGCCTGGTACTCAGTCGTGTAGGCTACGCCCTCTCGTATTTCAACCTCAACAAAGGAGAAGTGGAAAGTGGAGATATCATCATCCGCAAAGCTTACAGATAGCCTTGAACCTACCAATAAACACCTCTAACGCAAAACTACTAGCTCTTGGTGTTCACAACACCTTCTAAGAGATCAAAGAAGCCCAACTGGTCACGCAGATAGCCAGGCTCCAGCAGACTCCTAGGGGGCGCTCGCTTCTTAGGCGACTGGGGCTAGGTGCAACTGCGGAAATCGAGAATCGTACTGCGAGCATACCGGACGCCATTCGCCAGACGCTAAAGGTTAGCTCCCTTCCCCGGAACATGAACCTCAACTTGCATGTGGCCCGTAGAGCAGCCCGGGCGAAGTATGTACAAATAAATTTAGCTACAAGATCCACAACGGTATACATGGAAGCGGCTCCGTATACGGGAAGCTCACGTAATAGCGCAGTGGCGGTAGCTATTGATTCCAACCTTAAGGAACTAGCTAGCGCATCAGTCAGGGAATGCACGGTAACCGAAAGGGAGGAGCTGGCAGTTGCTCTTGCGGTGGTAGCCGGGTATCGAAGCAACATGTTCCTTACCATTCTTACAGATTCGAGAGAAGTGTGCCGTAACTACATGAACGGCCGCATAGGTCGCGTCGCGCTCAGGATCCTCCAGAGCGCGACCCCATCAAAAGTCAAACACAACATCTACTGGGTGCCAGGACAGACCGACATAGCGGGGAACGAACGTGCCGATCAGGTAGCTCAAGGGTACACGAGCCGAGCCTCCTCCCAATCGGACGATCTACCCGAGCGAGTCGGCCCTACGTACTCAGACATTCTGAACTACTATAAGGGGGTACGGATCCGTTATCCGCTGCCTCATCGGGATCTAAAACAACAAGAGGCAGTGTACTGGCGAAGACTGCAGACAGGAACATTCCCTAACCCGCATATCCTAAGCAAAATTTACCCGTCACAATATCGGGACACCTGCCCATGGTGTGGTAGCAAACCTTCGTAATACCACATCACGTGGAAATATAGAAATAACGATACCTTTCGTAAAGATCCGAGTGCGGAACAGGGGGAGAGCCGGCTCTCCAGCGGTGATTTGGATTGCCACCTATGCCTAATCCAGCACGCCCAGCGAGCAGCGAAGCTCTGCGGAGCCCTGGAATAGGGACACCAACCCTGTGAGAAGACGGAAGATGGACCTCTTCTGCTACTAGCACAAGACCTTCCTAGAGAAACTAACGTATTTCCTATCCTATCCTATCCTAATAAGCGGTATAAGCAGAGGTCCAGTGGATGCAGCTAGCACAGAACAGGGCTAATTGGAGAAATATGGGAGAGGCCTTCGCATTGCAGTGGCCATAGTCAGGCTGATGATGATGATGATGGTGATGATGATGATGATGATGAAGCGGTATAAGCTCAAGGTTGTACAGGCCTATGCACCTACATGTAGTTACGATGACCAGGCAGTTGAAAGCTTCTACGAATATCTAGAATCGGACCTGCGAAAAGTAAATACGCAATATACTGTACTAATGGGCGACTTCAATGCCGTGGTAGGGAAAAAGCAGGCAGGAGAAAAGGAAGTAGGTGACTATGGCATTGGTTCTAGGAACAGCAGGGGGGAGTTGCTAGTTGGGTTTGCAGAGCGCAATACCTTAAGAATCTTGAATACCTTCTTCAGCAAACAGAAGAACCGGAAATGGACATGGAAAAGTCCTAACGGGGAGACTAAAAATGAAAGTGACTTCATAAAGTGTTCAACCCCCGCCATTGTGCAAGGTGTAGAGGTAATCGCGAAAGTGCGATGCAGTGACCACAGGTTGATGAGGTCCTGAATTTGCCTAAATCGGAAGAAGGAACGCAACAGATTAGTAAGAAAGAAACTTATCAACGAATTAGCGGTGAAGGGGAGGGTGAAAGAATTCAGGATCTCGCTAAAGAACAGATATTCAGCTCTAACCGAGGATGACGACATTACCCTAGAAGCAATGAACAATAATTTCAGAGATATCATTACTCAGTGTGCGGTAGAAGTAGGCGGTAGGATAGTTAGAGAGGATACCGGTAAGCTAACTAAGGAGGAGAAAGATTTGATTGAGAAACGCCAGAGTATGAAAACTTCCAATCCAACAGTCCAGATCGCATTGGCCGAGATATCAAAGCTAATCAATAAGCGCAAGGTGGCTGATGTAAGGAAGTACACCACGGAGAAAATTGAGCATGATGTAAAGAACGGAGGAAGCCTTAAAGCGGTAAAGAAGAAATTGCGCATAGGCAAAAACCAGATGTATGCGATAAGGGACAAGGCGGGCAACGTCATCATGAATATGGACAAGATACCTAAAGTAGTCGAGGAGTTCTATACAGATCTCTACAGCAGCCAAAGTAATCAGGACCGTAACGAGACTGGCGTTAGGGTAAAATAGTCAGACGTTCCTCTAGTGACGAAGGACGAAGTCAAGAAAGCATTAGACACTATGAAAACGGGAAAATCTGCTGGAGGGGATCAGATAGCTGCAGATTTGCTAAAGGACCTGGGGGATATCGTGCTAGAAAAGCTGGCCACCCTGTATACTCAGTGCCTGGTGTCATCGATGGTACCGGAACCATGGAAGAATGCAAACATTATCCTCATTCATAAGGAAAGGGACTCTAAGGACCTTAAAAATTACAGACCAATCAGCTTACAGTCTGTTACGTATAAGGTATTTATTAAGGTAATCGCTAATAGAATCCGGACAACCTTAGACAGCAATCATCGGCGGTTATGCAGGCATTGCGAAATCAGGGGGAAGACGAGCGGTACGTGAAAGCGCTGGAAGATGTATATAGTGGCTGCACAGCAACCATAGTTCTGCATAAAGAAAGTAACAAAATTCCCATAAAGGAAGGTGTTAGGCAAGAAGACACAATCTCCCCAGTACTAATCACAGCTTGTTTAGAGGAAGTATTCAGAGACTTAGAATGGGAGCAGTTAGGGATAAGAGTAGATGGAGAATACATCAGTAATCTGCGAATTGCTGATGACATTGCCTTGCTAAGCAACTCGGGGGATGAACTGCAAATAATGATTGATGACCTAGACAGGAAAAGTAGAAAGGTAGGCTTGAAAATCAATATGCAGGCGACTAAGGTAATGTTCAACATCCTGGGAAGGAACAGCAGTTTATATTAGGTAGCGAATTACTTGAAGTATTAGGCGAATATGTGTACTTAGGGCAGGTAGTAACCGCAGATCCGGACCATGAAAAGGAAATAACAAGAAAAATAAGATTGGGATGGAGGGCATTTGGCAAGCACTCGGAGATTATGACTAGCAGCTTACCGGTATCGCTCAAGAGGAAAGTATACAACAGTTGCATCTTGCCTGTACTCACCTATGGGGCTGAAACGTGGAGGCTAACCAAGAGAGTTCTACTTAAGTTGAAGACAACCCAGAGGGCTATGGAACGAAAAATGGTAGGGGTAACATTAGGAGATAGGAAGCGTGCAGAGTGGGTCAGAGAAATAACTCAAGTTGCCGACATTTTAGTGGAAATTAAGAAGAAGAAATGGACATGGGCAGGACATGCAGTGCAAAGAGAGGATAACCGATGGTCGTTTAGGGTAACAAACTGGATTCCAAGGGAAGGAAAGCGTAGCTGATGATGATGATGATGATGAAATATGTCACAGTCACACCATGTGCTGTAGCGTTGTGTGATTTTGGTTATTTAGTGCACAGTGAAGCTGCTGCAGGGGACGGGTACCACCGTCAAGCCCCACAAAGGGTTTTTGTACTCGCCCCTCACATTCTTGATGTGAAATAAACGTGATTGATTGATTGATTGAAAAACCTGTATGTCATACGACGACTTGCAATTGCCACAACAGATTAAAAATGTGTAAAATGCTTAGCGATGAGTCACAATTATTACAATCACTAGGTGAGACTCTTTAAGACTACAAAACGACCGATAAGTCAAACGATGACTTCAAATGGCGGCAGCTGACTGGAAACTATGAAAGGGAAATGATAGGAAAGGAATGGCAGGTTTTCCCCATTTTCCTCCTATGAGACCCAGCCGGGGTGGCGCAGTGGTAAGACGTCCGACTACTGTGCCGGAGTTCCCGGGTTCGAACCCGACCTCGGCGGCTGCGTTTCGATGGAGGCGAAGCGTAGTGGTGGCCGTGTGCTGTGCGATGTCGGCGCACGTTAAAGATCCCCAGGTGGTCAAAATTAATCCGTAGCCCTCCACTACGGCTCCCCTTTGTCTCTTTCCACTTTCACTCCCACCTTCCTCCCTTCCCTCACGGCGCGGTGCAGGTGTTCACAGAGCAAGAGTGACAGATACTGCGCCTTTCCCTTCCTGTGAACCAACCAACCAACAAACCTCTAATTTTTCTTTTCCTTTTATCGTCAAGCCGAGCCAGTCGATATGACGTCCTTTGAAGACATCTTGATAAGCAGATTTGTTTCTTGCCATGCGCTGATTGTTCATTGTCATGCTGCTGGA